>NC_065448.1:241999393-243199393 GCF_917563875.1 Diabrotica virgifera virgifera | reverse complement strand
CTTTGAAATCTTATAAAGACGAGATGCCTATTTAATATTTTGTCGACAAAATATGAATTTTTTATTTTTTTAAATAATCTTTAAATGTTAAAAAAAATAGTTATAAACAAATTAACGTTTCTCAGAAAGTTTTTATTATATTATAATTTAAAAAAATAGCTAAAATGGGCATTTTAAATATCTTTAAAATGAATGTTTTAAAAGTTTTTTTGCAACCATTTGTAAAAAGTTATGAAAGAGCAAAGTAATCATATGATTACTACTGTGTTTATACTTTTTTTTAATTCTTCCAAAGCGTAGAAGTGAGTTTAAAGTACAAGCTAATTATTTACAAAAAAATATCGATTATCAGTTTAATAGTTATATTTTAATTAAAGATTATAAATATATTTTTTTGTAATTTACACGCGCGAAAGTAGAGTAACACAGTACTGTAGCTAACATTTTCACTCGGAGCGACGACCGGCCGCGTGATGTACACTTTTAATAAATAATGCATGCTGCGTGTCAGTCGCTTCGAGTGAACATTTTAGCTCCGACTCTGTATCAGGCCTACGTTTGCGCTAAAAATTACAAAAAAAAAGTGTTTTTAATCTTTGATTAAAATATAACCATTGCAGTAATTTTTGACATTCTTTGTGAGTAATTAGGTTGTACCATAGACTCACTTTTAAGCTTTGAAACAATTAAAACTAATTATAAACAACGGAGGTTTCGTATATTTATTTTGCTGTTTAATAACTTTTTTGCAATTGGTTGGAAAATTTTTTTAAAGCATTCATTTTCAAGACCTATGAAATACGCATTTTAAGTATTTTTTTTAAATTAGAATATAATGAACAATTTCTGAGAAATGTTAATTTGTTTATAACAATTTTTTTAAACATTTAAAGATTATGCAAAAAAATGAAAAATTTACATTTTGTCGACAAAATATTAAATAGGCATCACACCTTTATAATCTTTCTAAGTTTGATCAATGTCTCATGATTATTTTGGTTGTTATTGCGACTGTAAATTGTTAATTAACAATTGAATTGTTGCTAAAATATTCGTTTCATTTTCACCGGCTTCTGAATTTATAATCTATAACAAGAAAGCTTTTATTTCACCAAGCTATATAATTATTGATAAATAATTACTGGCCCAAAAAATTTATTTGAAAATTCGAGATTTTGTTGGGAAAACCCACTTTTTCCGAGGAAAATTTTCGTCGGAGCAAATCGGGAAAAACATGTCTCTATGCAGAATTAAATTGGGGTGAATTTTTATTTGAGTGTTTTTGGTGTAAAGTTAAAATTTTCGGAGTTATAGAGCAATAATTGAAAAAAATAAGATTTGTCGGCGCCATTTTGTTTATAAAAAAAGTAGCACACTATATGCGGACTTTGCATACCTATATTAATAATATATAGGATCTTATAATTCGATTCCAGCAATAAAATTGCTGGTAAATAACCTTTCTTTGTACTTTACTAATTAGACCAGCGTATTATAACTATTTTTTTTTTCAAAATTTAAAGATTATGCAAAAAAAAGAAAAATTTATATTTTGTCGATAAAATATTAAATAAGCATCTCATCTTTATAATCTTTATAAGTTTGATCAATGTATCATGATTATTTTGTTTATTATTGCGATCGTAATTTGTTAATTAACAATTGAATTGTTGCTAAAATATTCGTTTAATTTTCACCGGCTTCTGGAATTACAATCTATACCAAGAAAGCTTTGATGTCACTAAGTTATTTAATTATTGATGAATAATTACTTACCTAAAACTTTATTTGAAAATTAGAGTTTTTATTAGGAAAACCCGCATTTTCCGAGGAAAATTTTCGTCGGAGCACATCGTGAAAAACATATCTCTATGCAGAATTTAATTGCGGTGAATTTTTATTAAGCTGTTTTGGTTGTAAAGTTAAAATCTTCGGAGTTATAGAGCAATTATTGAAAAAAAATACGATTTGTCGGCGCCATTTTGTTTATAAAAAAGTAGCACACTATCTGCGGACTTTGTATACCTATATTATTAATATATAGGATCTTATAATTCGATTCCAGCAATAAAATTGCTGGTAAATAACTTTTCCATGAATTTTGCTAATTAGCCCAGAGTACTAGGATAGAGCAGGCTAGAGCCGCATTTAGAAGGATATCCAAGGTATTATGTAACAGAGACCTAAAATTGGCATTGAAGATCCGCCTACTTCGCTGCTACGTGTTCTCGGTCTTACTTTACGGGGTCGAGTCCTGGACTGTGAATAAAATCAATCTAAATCGCCTTGAGGCTTTCGAAATATGGTGCTATAGAAGAATTTTAAAAGTTTCCTGGGTGGAGAAGATTCGAAACTCCACAATACTAGAACGTCTCAGCAAGACTACTGAGATCGTAAAAAACATCAAGTAGAGAAAGCTGGAGTACTTCGGACATGTAATGAGAAGTTTCAAATATAAGTTGCTACAAAATATTATGCAAGAAAAAATAGGAGGCAAACGCAGTCCAGGACGAAGAAGAACCTCATGGTTAAAGAACTTGCGAGATTGGTATGGTGTTAATACAAGCATACTATTTAGGGTGGCAGTGAAAAAAATTAAGATAGCTATGATGGTAACCAACGTTCTGAAAGGACATGGTACATGAAGAAGAAGAAAGTTGGGTTTCAATTGAACAAGCCTCGTATATTCTTTTAAATCCAAAAATAAGGAAAACACTATTAGGTAGTTGGAGTTTTTCTATATAATATAAACTAGAATAGTAGGTTAAGAAACTTTTTTATTGCACCTAGCGGAAGTAATTTGCTATAAACATTATAATTTCGAGCCACATTCCGGGACTTAAAGAAAGTTAAAGTGATTCTCTTGCTGCAACTCCAAATAAAACTTCGTGAAACTAATAGCACTATATCACGACATTTACGATCCAATATTGATTCGACAATAGTTCTCCATCGGTAGGTACTCCCGTAAGCTTCTTACAAACCGGTGTGAGAGCTCAACTTTTTCTTTTATCTACTGAAACTGGGTAGGTACATAACCAGAATTTCGATGTCTATGGGAATATACACCTGTCTTTAAAAGCAACAATGCTTTCTGGCAAGCTAAATTATTCTCAAACTTCTGCATTCTCGGTGCGGATCACATTAGTATTGTTAAAATTTAATCCTGATCGAGCGATATTTGTACGGTTGAGCTAGTTGTGGTTTCAGAAGAACTTCGTTGGTTCAACCAATTTGCAGTGCTATACAATGTTTACGAATTTTATTTTCGAAACTGCGATTTAAAGAAAATAACTTTCGACTATATACGAGGTTTTATTACTTAAGTTTTGAGATGCAGACATATAAAAACAAGCATTACCCACCGGTAATGGGTTTACTGTCTTTCAAAACATGCTATACGAAAATCTGTACTTCGATGTGCTTTAATAGATTTTTAAATCACTTTTTATTTTTTACTAGCTGACCCGGCAGACTTCGTACTGCCTCAGTAGATAAAAAAAGGTAAACTTTTGTATACAATAAATTTAAAATAAACAAAAGGAATTCATCAATAACAAACAAAAAATGCTCGATATGAATGAGGTTTTATTATTATTATCAATTAATTTACACATGATGTTTGACGTAATATAGTTTAGTTAGAAGTAACAAAATAAAGTTTGTAGTGTAAGAGTTACAATATTAAATTTGTTTTTAATATATTTGAAATTATTAAATATATGTTTTTTGTTTAACTTGATTAAATAAAATTAATTAAAATCAATTAAAATTAAATAAAATTTTATAAGTTGCTGTTTGTTCTTTTTGTGTGCTCAGAATTTTTCTCCTGCTTGCGGTTCGTCAGAAAAGTTCCGTTTAGAGATATTTTTTGCAAACTTCGAAAAATTAAAAAAATCATATTTTATCCAATTTGAGTATAAAAGTTAAAATGTTGCATTTTTCTTCCATGAAATTTACCGCTAGCTCCTTTATTATTTAACCTTTATACAACAGATATACCTGAAACAAAATCGAGAAAATTCGCTTATGCAGACGACCTGGCCATTGGCTTCCAAGATAATAAAAGGAAGCTGGAGAACGAGCTCTAAACGAGGACCTAACTATACTAATAGTCTAAGAGCTAGTGAACCTTTTGACTAACGGTCGTCCTGTAAGGCTAAAAATTTGTAGAGTGATAATTCATAGCACACCAAAGCTAAAAACCATGACCTGGCAGGCCTCAGCGGTGCACGTGTATCTACCAGGTGAATCGAAAAGTGCAAATTTAGGGGGTAAAATAAACTTTCTCCTGTAAGGTTTAAATTTAAGTATGTGTTTGAGTAAGTCATTTAGAAGAAATGTGTACAATGACAGGCGATTGTGAAGAGCATAAGACCTTGCCAGGCGAGGGGAAAGATTAGGGGTTTTTATTAAAATTATTCTTTTTGCATCGAACAAATTTTTTTTAGGCTTTTTGAATCATTCCAAACAGAAAAGGTCCTTAGTTATTTTTCTCTTAAGTTAATATTTTTGTTATATAAGCGATTGAAAATTTTGAAAATTGCGAAATCGGCCATTTTTAACCCAAATCGGACATTTATCTAAAAATTTCAATATTGGCAAGGTACGCAGATATTCCTTAAACATTGATTGATGAAATCCCGAAGAGTTTTTTGCAATAAAATAACGAAAACCGCTTTGTTTTTTTAATTGCTAATCAAGCGGGCGCTACACTGTAGTATAATTGAGGACGTTTGAGCTTGCATAAATTCATTATCTCGAGAATGGGCAAATTTGAAGAGAAATCCTCAGACAGGTCGATTTTTATTTTTGAATTAGGACTTTTTGGTATATATATAATACTAGTGACGTCATCCATCTGGGCGTGATGACGTAATCGATTATTTTTTTAAATAAGAGTAGGTGTTGTGTGATAGCTCATTTGAAAGGTTATTTAATTCTCTATTCAGTAATATAAACATTAACATAATTCTTTATACAGGGTGTACAAAAAAATTTTTTCTTCTATTTGTCAAATTTAATCAAAGTTAATTTAATAAAAAAAATTTTTTGTACACCCTGTATAAATAATTATGTTATTGTTTATATTAGTGAATAGAGAATTAAATAACCTTTCAAATTAGCTATCACACAACTCCTACTCTCATTTAAAAAAATCATCGATTACGTCATCACGCTCAGATGGATGACGTCACTAGTATTATATATATGCCAAAAAGTCCTAATTTAAAAATAAAAATCGACCTATCTGAAGATTGCTCTTGAAATTTGCCAATTCTCGAGATAATGAATTTATGCAAACTCAAACGTCCTCACTTATACTACAGTGAAGCGTCCGCTTGATTAGCAATTAAAAAACAAAGGGGTTTCCGATATTGTATTGCAAAAAACTCTTTGGGATTTCATCAATCAATGTTTAAAGAATATCTACCTACCTTGGCAACTTTGAGATTTTTAGATAAATATCCGATTTGGGGTTAAAAATGGTCGATTTCGCAATTTTCAAAATTTTCAATCGCTTATATAACAAAAACTATTAACTTAAGAGAAAAATCACCAAAGACCTTTTCTGTTTGGAATGATTAAAAAAACTTAAAAAAAATTTGTTCGATGCAAAAAAAATAAATTTAGGAAAAACCCCTAATCTTTCCCCTCGCCTGGCAAGGTCTTATGCTCTTCAGAATCGCCTGTCATTTTACACATTTCTTTTAAATGACTTACTCAAACACATACTTAAATTTAAACCTTACAGGAGAAAGTTTATTTTACCCCCTAAATTTGCACTTTTCGATTCACCTGGTAGATACACGTGCACCGCTGAGGCCTGCCAGGTCATGGTTTTTAGCTTTGGTGTGCTATGAATTATCACTCTACAAATTTCTAGCCTTACAGGACGACCGTTAGTCAAAAGGTTCACTAGCTCTTAGACTATAAGTACCTACTTTAAGAACTGGCGCTTACGTCCTAACACAAGCAAAACTAAAACCTGTCTCTTTCACCTGTCGAATCAACTTGCGGGCGATACTATCAATGTAACTCTAAATGATGCAGCTATCCAACATAACAACAACCCCAAATATCTAGGCGTCACACTTGATAGAACACTCACCTTCAAAAGCCATCTTACAAACGCAGCCGGTAAACTGAGAACAAGAAAAAATATAATCGGAGGGCTGAAAAGTTCGTAGGCTGACACATAGATGGCGCTACTAGTATTAAATCCATATGATTTTTAGTCAGCCCTAACCTTCAAAAGCTTCGTTTATAAATTTGACAGCTGTCTAACTATTAGTTTATGAAATATAGCATTTTAAGTGAAGCCACTTATGTTAGCTTAAACAAAATTGATCAAAAGGAATTTCGTACCTTAAAATTTGATTGCTTTTTGGCGAAAATAAATACTGTTGAATCCAAATTTTGGCTTGAAAAACAATATTCGGACTTTGCACAAGGAAAATCAACCGTTGAGAAATGGTTTGCTAAGTTTAAACGAGGCGAAATGAGCACCGAGGACGATGCATGCAGTGGACGCCCCAAAGAGGCTGTTACCGATGAAAACATCAAAAAAGTCCACAAAATAATTTTGGATGACCATAAAGTGAAGTTGTTCGAGAAAGCTGAGACTGTAAAGACATGAAAGGAACGTGTTGGATATAATATGCATGAATATTTGGGTATGCGAAAGCTCTGTGCAAAGTGGGTGCCGCGAGAGCTCACAATCGATCAAAAACAACAACGAATTGGTGTTTCTGAGAAGTATTTGAAGCTATTCAATCATAATAAAACCGAATTTTTGCGTCGATATATTACAATAGATGACACATGGCTCCATCATTTCACACCGGAGTCTAATCAACAGTCTTCCGGGTCAACTGCACGTGATGAACCGACTCCAAAGCGTGGAAAGACGCAACAGTGGGCTGGCAAGGTTATAGCATCAGTATTTTGGGATGCGCATGGTATAATATTCATCGAGTATCTTGAAAATGAAAAAAACATTAACAGCGACTATTCAGTTGCACTATTGGGGCGTCTGAATGACGAAATCGTGTAAAAATGCCACCATTTAAAGAAAAATAAAGTGCTGTTTCATCAAGATAACGCACTGTGTAACAAATTAATGGGAATGATGGCAAAATTTCATGAATTAGGATTCGAATTGCCTCCGCAGCCACCGTATTCACCAGATATGGCTCCCGGAGACTACTACCTGTTAGCTGACCTCAGTAGAATCTTCGATGGAAAGAAATTTAGCACATATGAAGAGTTAATTGCCAAAACTAAGGCTTATTTTGAGGCTAAAGACAAATTGTATTCTAGAAATGGTATTGAAAAGTTGTATGACCGCCATAATCGTTGGAGAGCCCTCAACGGAAACTATGTTGAATAATAAAATCAAATTTTATGAAAAAAAAAACCTTTCTATGTTAGCATACGAACTTTTCAGCCCGCCTCTTCATAACAAAACTTGCTGGAACAACAGCTTCTGCAGATACTCTTCGGACCTCTTCTCTAGCTTTGGTTTTTTCAGTGGCAGAATATTGTGCACCAGTATGGCTAAATAGTGCACACACAAACAAAATCGATGTCCAACTTAATCAAACCATGAGAATAATCACTGGAACAATAAAATCAACCCCAGTGAGACGGCTGCCTACTTTGAATGATATTGCTCCACCAGATCTACGCCGTACAGCAGCATTAGTGAGAGAGTACCAGAAAATTGTAGCCAACATACAATTATCAATCCATCAAGACATACCAGACATCTCAAAAGAGCACCAGCAGCGACTGAGGATTAGAAATCCTCCAATCAGATCTGTCCGAACAATTGGTCATTCCTATGATATATAAAGGCAATGGTCCACAAGATGGATGCCAACAATAGCAACGGACTATATTCAGATATTTACCCCAACCCAGGGTTTCATCGGATCGGGTCTGCCCCGGTCCACCTGGGTGAGGCTTAATTGCATACGTACCGGGCATGGTAAATGTGCTGATTCTCTGTTCAAATGGGGTCGTGCGGAAAGTCCACAGTGCGATTGCGGTTCACCTAGACAGACCATAAGTCATTTTGTCTCAAATTGTCTAAATCGTGCCTACCGTGGAAACCTCTAGGACTTTGTGGAATGCTCCCCAGAAGCAATTGAATGGCTATGTAAATGGCTTCACAATATAATGAATGAACCCAAATATTAATATACATATTTAGGTTCATTCATTATATTTTAGTGTTTGAATAATATATTATATTTGTGTATTTATCGTACTGTGAAAGTCCATACGCTAAATAAATAAAATAAATAATAAATCTCCTTTTTTATGCAGCAGGCATATGCGAGCCTCATAAAAATGAGTAACAAGTATATTAGGCGAGTTCCGTTGTTGTTCGACTCTTCATGTAAACTGGTTTCCAATGGTTGGCGCGTCTTCCCTCTCCTTGCATATCTTTGCATTAAAATCCCCTATGTTGTTGTAATGCTTACTAGTTCTTCGTAAAATTCTTCTTTTTCTTCGTTCGACTTCTCCCAAGTTAGTGCATGAGTATTTGTTGTTGAACATTTAAAGAATTTACTTTCTGATTCTTTTTTTTGCAGACTTTCGTTGATAGATTGGAGCTCTATTATAAGGTATTTCATTGTGTTATTGACTACGAAACCCGTTCCCAGTTTATCTTCTGTTGGGTGGTAGCTACAATATATCGTGAATTTAATTTTTTCAATATTTCCAACCATCTCATTTCATGATATGCACTCAACGAAAAAGATACGTAATATTAATAAAAATGTTAATTCAGACAACAAAAGCAATACTTAAAATTTGTCTAATTCTTCCATGTCCTCCAACATCCATTTATTAATATTACGAATACTGTTCACTGAGCCAACGAACATTATTCATTGAAACAACAACGTCGTTAATTGACCGACGAAGACTATTCGTTGTGTCAATAACAGTGATATTTCTCCTAACGTATTTCGTTTATTTCTACAATTATTTCCGTTTATTCATACAATTAATTCTGTTCATTCCCACACTAAATACGGTTATTCTTACAAGAAATTCTATTCATCCCTACAATCAGTTTCTTTCATTCCTAATATAAACGTATTTTATATCGATAATTACTGAATGCATTAGCTCAATGTATGATATTAATTGATTAATAATAATTTTGCAAATCCCCCTTTTTTGTCGTAAACCTAATGGACTTTACACTGTGTGATTTCTCATATGATTTCACTTACACAGTGCGCTGGAAAAAGTGTTGCCCCCTTATTAACTTATTTATTTTTAGCACATAAGCAAAACTCCCGGACATGTCGATTTTTAAAATAATCAAAGTATATTATAACATCAATGTTTCGAACTTTACGCGATCCCTCTTCAGGTGACAGCCACAACTTTGGTTTTTTTAAATGGGAACGTACATCATTTAAAAGCGTTTGAAATAGTGATTCCCAAAATATATAACACTTTAATCCTTTTGAAGAGCGCAGGTGCAAAATTTCGATCGATTTTTTTTAAACGCATTCATTTTTTTGGAATCCTGAGAAAACAAATAAATATTTTTGAAAATTTTAAACGCAGAATAAAAGATTACATTATTACCGATGGCTGAAATTCCCTTAAAATAAACAAAAAGTTTCTTTTGAATGTTCTCTATTTCACCCCTGTGACTTATAATAGAAGTTCTCAGGGATTCAGAGATCTCAATAATCATTATAGAAGTTCTCAGGGACTTTAGACCCTCGATAATACTGTGCGATTTTATTCTGCGTTTAAATTTTTCAAAAATACTAATTATTTTTTAGGATTCGAAAAAAATGAATACAATATTAGACACACGAAAGCTTCCTTCCAGTACGGACTACAGTTGGAAACGAAATGAAATTATTCGGCACTTCGGCAGACGTAACAGCATTGTTTAACAAATAACGATAAGGAAAAGCCGTTACATTTCAAATGGTCAAGCAAAACATTTATTGTATCAACATCTTCGTTTATTGTTACCATGAACGCATTGATTGTGATTAATAAACGCAGTAGTAGATTGATTAATGCATTGGTTGTCACAACAATCCGTTTACATCTATGGAATAATCAAATATTACTTTATATTAACAAATGTGTACATTGTTTTAATGAAATCTGTACATTGTTACGATAAACCAAGTTAATTGCTTATCATATACGAAATCAAGAAAGTGCTTTGCTGTCAGAATTACCATTATTTATTAAATATACGAAACTATCTTATTGTCTGAATAAATTGAGTGTTATTGATTAATAAACTCTAGTTATTTTCACAATTATTATTCAATCGTTGTGACATTAACCAAATACATTGATCAATGTCTAAAAGTGCGTTGAAACAAAAAATTTAATTGTTGTTACAACGAAATACTATCCAATAATCACTGTTTAGTCCTGTCGCCAGGGGGGGGGGGTACAACGGCCTCCTTAATTCAGATGGACTAACCTAAGTTTTTTTATGTATTTTGACCCGTAGAACACGAATTTTTTGGGTAACAGTCGATCTGGATGTCGATAAGATTGTTATAAACAAAGAACTTGAGGAATCACATAACAGCGATATTTCGCAAAACAAAACATTTTTTTGTATTTTTTGGGTCATTCTAAGCAAAAAATGGTCCCACAAGTTTTTTCGTAGCATGCATAGTTTTCGAGATAAATGCGGTTGAACTTTCAAAAAATCGAAAAAGTGCAATTTTTGAACCGGAATAACTTTTGACTAAAAAATAAAATAGCAATTCTGCTTACTGAATTTGAAAGTTCAAGTCAAATTCTATCGGTTTTGATTATTTGCATTGCTAAAAATTAAGTTTTTATTTGTTAAACAAACCTATAAACACATAGTGTTTCCCGTGCCCAATGCATGCGTTTTAATGTACGTAATATACGTAGAAATTCTGTGTGCGCGCCTACTCGTTCGATTTTAAATTAGAAATGCATTGAAAACATCATTCAATCACTATGTGTTTATAGCGTTGTTTAACAATAAAAAAATTAATTTTTAGAAATTAAAATAATCAAAACCGATAGAACTTGACTTGAACTTTCAAATGCGGTAAGCAGAATTGCTATTTTATTTTTCAATCAAAAGTTATTCGGGTTCAAAAATGGCAATTTTTCGATTTTTTGAAAGTTTAACCGCGTTTATGTCGAAAACTATGCATCCTACGAAAAAACTTGTAAATACATTTTTTGCTTAGAATGACCCAAAAAATACAAAAAAATGTTTTGTTTTGCGAAAAATCGCTGTTATGTGATTCCTCAAGTTCTTTGTTTATAACAATCTTATCGACATCCTGATCGACTGTTACCCAAAAAATTCGTGTTCTACGGGTCAAAATACATAAAGAGAACTTGGGTAAGTCCATCTGAATTAAGGAGGCCGTTGTACCCCTACTGGCGACAGGACTAGTTAATCAATATTACGAACTAAATTTTTTTGAGTGTGGCTTCGACATATTTCTAAATTGCCAGTAAGGGTCTGTAAGGCACATGGATCTTACATTCCAAGTGAATAAACCTAAATCTTTTTCCATTTTCTCACTAAAGTCGTCGTCTATATTGCAGTCCATAAAATTTTAAGACAACCCATATGAAGATGTTAATAAAAATAGTTGTGTTTATGTTTATAATAATTGATTGTTACTATCCGCTTCGCTGTGGCTAATTAACTCCAGTTACCTATAGTGTTCGAGTTTGTAAAATTTAAACTAGCCATTAGCTGTGGAAGCCAATCCGTCGCCAAGTTTAAACTCGAGGGGCTCCTCCGATTCACCCTCATCTAAACCATCAAAAGAGAATCCACAAACCGGGATTAGAGACCTTCTGTATGTGGACCAATATTGTTCTAGCCTTTAATCGCGAATTGGCAAAACAAGTCGTTATGTTGTTGCAAGCTGGTTCTGTACGTTTCGGGTCCGGAAGGCTTAAGGGCCTTGTTCAATGAAAACTGGCAATTAGTGTGAAGTTTACTTACGATCGGACATAAAGGCAATTAAAATTATTTGATGAGCAATGTTTACCTTAGCCCATTTTATTTATAATAGTATTTAAGGGGGCAGGCGCAAAATCTTGGTCCAATATTATTTAAGTGCATTCATTTGTTTTTCGAATCCTACGAAAACTAATAAGCATTTTTGAAAAATTTAAACTCAGAATGAAAGATTGCACTATTACCTAGGTCAAATAGTCCCTCAAAAATGTTATAATGTATATTTTAATAAGTTACAGGGGTTAAAAAATGAGAAAATTTAGTGATTTTTAATTTTAAATATTTCATTCAAAAGAAATTTTTTGTTTATTCTCAGGACTTTCGGTCCTCTCTAGTAATGTAATTTTTCATTCTACGTTTAAATTTTTCAAAAACATTTATTAGTTTTCTCAGGATTCGAAAAAAATGGATGCATGTAAATATCATTGGACCAAAATTTTGCGCCTAACCCCTTAACAGATAACTTTGACTAAATGTAAATTTAAATTAAAACCAACCAAACAAAAAAAAGATAATTATACACAATATACAAGAAATATTAGCCATATCGAGAGAACTGCTAGTAATTTATAGGGAAAGGCGCAAAATGTTGCACGTCAAAAATTTTCAATGTGTTTTAAATTTATTCATTTTTATCGAATCCTGAGAACACTAATAAATATTTTTGAAAAATTTAAACGCAGAATGAAAGACTACATTATTACTGAGGGCCGAAAGTCCCTGAAAACTTCTAAACTCTTTATAAATTACAAGGGGTGAAAATAAAATAGAAAATTTAGTGTGATTTTTAATTGCAAATATTTCATTCAAAAGAAACTTTTTATTTATTCTAAGGGACTTTCGGCTCTCGGTAATAACGTAATCTTGCTATTACGATTCGACAGGATTCGAAAAAAATTAATACTTACATATATTTAAAACACATTGAAAATTTTGGCAGGCGACATTTTGCGCCCTTCCCATAATGACAGTCTTAATACGCACAATTGTAATTTAAATAAAATATAATTTAAAAAATGAGCAAGAAAGTGAAATTAAATAAAATATATCGGACTCTCAGTAATATAAGGGCCTAACTCAAAATTTGGAAAACAAAGGAAAAGATGGAAGGACAGTGTGTATGAAGACTTGAAGAAAAGTAACATTGAGAGATGGAAAGAACTAGCATTACACAGAAGGAGATGGAGAGAGGTGGTGAGGGAGTGTATAAAAAGACTGAAGTGTAACTAAATAAAATTTATAAGTTTTATTAGTTATGTAAGTTATATTAAGTTATTTATTATATTATTTATGTAACCAGAAATGTAAACATTTTAGCCCTAGGCCTACAAGGCCTGTTGCGCTTAATAAATAAAAAACTCAAAATTTGTGTTAACTGTGATTTTAAATGATATGGGTACAAAATGAAATTCTCTACTGGTTAGCGCTGACAGAGAGATAAAAAGAACATTAAATGGCTCAGTAACTATATTTGTGCCTCTCTCTTTACTCTCCCGCCCACCTCTTGTTTTTACCGCTACAAGGTAGCAATCGGTAACATGTCTTTCCATGACCAATATCCTGGTGATTTTGTGTTTTAAAATTTTGTATTATACAGGGTGTCCCAGACTAAATTAGCCAGGCTATATCTCTTAAACGAATAGAGATTTTCGAATGGGAATAACACATCTATTCCATTTGTAGTACACTGTAATATGGTGTGGAAAAAATCATCCCCTAAATATTCATCCCTTAGTTACAACCCCTAACTTTAATTTTTTTAATAGCACCCTGTACATTTTTTTATAGTTTTGGATGTGGTCTTCGATCGTCTATTCAACACATTTTTTTAAAATAAAATCGGTTTGTAAATAATCAAGAAAGCATCAGTTTATTTTTGTTAACTATGTGTCCCAGACTAATTTATCCAGTCTATATTTCTTAAACGAATAAAGATTTTCGAATGGGAAAAAACTGATCTATTCCATTTGTAATACACTTTAATATGGTGTAGAAAAATAACCATCCCCTACATATTCATTCCTTAGTTACAAGGTGCTATTAAATACAAATTAAAGTTAGGGGTTGTAACTAAGGGATGAATATTTAGGAGATGATTTTTTTCTACGCCATATTAAGTGTATTACAAATGGAATAGATTAGTTTTTGTCCCATTCGAAAATCTTTATTCTTTTAAGAAATATAGCCTAGATAAATTAGTCTGAGACACATAATTATCAAAAACAAACTGATATTTTTCTTGATTACTTACTAACAGATTTTAGTTTTAAAAAATGTGTTGAATAGACGATCGAAGACCACATCCAAAACTATAAAAAAATGTACAGGTTGCTATTAAAAAAATTAAAGTGAGGGGTTGTAACTAAGGGATGAATATTTAGGGGATGATTTTTTCTACGCCACATTACAGTGTATTACAAATGGAATAGATCAGTTTTTGTCTCATTCGAAAATCTCTATCCGTTTAAGAGATATAGCCTGGCTAAATTAGTCTGGGACACCCTGTATAGAACAGTTTTTAGTTGAGCCGTTATATTATAGAAAATATAATAAGTAAATGGGTAAATTCATAATAGATCGATATTTTTCATAAACAGTGACAGAACATTCATAATATAAGGAATCAAACTTAGAGTTCCTTATTTCTGTTATGTTTTTTTTTTGTAATATATGGGACTAACCTGAAAGTATTTGTTTCCATTACATGTAATTAATGCAATTTATTTATATTATTATTTTTTATAATGGCTATTTATTGTGTAATTATCAAGTAACAAATCTGCCAAATTTCACATTTATAACTTAAACAATAAGCATGTTTTTTGAAAAAATAGCTGTAATATAGGAATCCAGAAGCTTTAAATGCGATTTCCCAACAATCTGCTTTTTTGAATTGTGCCTCTATATTACTGAGGGTGTGATGTACATTTTAGGGATCTTTCAAGCTATTTCATTTTTTTTTGCTGGAAAGTTAGTAGGATAGAAAGTATTTCGAACTACTTCTCCTAGTCAAATATCAACCCCTCTTTCTTCTTCAAGTACCATCTTCGTTGCAAAGGTTGATTATCATAATGGCTATTTGAACTATACAAACAGCCGCTCTAAATAGTTGAACCGAAATGCATCTAAACTTCTCGCTCAAATTTCTGAGCCAGGATATAGGTCTTCTCCGACATCTTTTAAACAGTACTTTTCCTTGCAACGTATGTCGTAGTATGCTCTATCTTTTACCACTTAATATATTGTTTTAGAATTGTTTTTTTTAAGGTTCAAAAAAATTATAATTCATCATTTAAAAAGAAAATTAAATTTATATCAAAGACCATTAGATCATAGATTCTCATCCCAACCTAATTTAGCTATTAAACAGTGTTTCGGGAAAGAAAACGATTAGTGAAAATGATTCGACGAAGTGAATGGGTACACTAACAAACATTCGGAATTAGAAAGTGGACATACCGTTTGGCGAGAACAATAATGTTTTTAAAATGTTTCCGGGAAGGTAATGATGGTAAACATTTTGTTTTAGTTTTTAGAAGTAAAAGTAGTATGTAGGAAAAAACTAAGTATGATATTTCTTAAAATTTGACAAATTGGAAAGTTATATAGAAAAATATTTGGTTCAGAGGAAATGGGTATGAAAGGTTTTGTGAGAGGCGTGTTTTTGATTTTGTGGAAAAGATCGGTAGAAGGGATAAGAAGTTGAAGTCTGAATTTGCGAGGGAAAAGAGGGTCACTGTATAATGGATATCTGAGGAGAGCAGTCAAGTTTTTAAAAGTGAGAAATCAGTGTAAAGTGGTGTGATCGGCCTTTGCGAGCAGAATCAATTTGAAACCAAATTGTCGACCGGTTGAAAAGTGACTTTTCCAGGTTCCAGGGAGATTCTTTTGTTTTGTCTAGAACGAGTAGCTGATTGATATCTATTTGCACAAGATATCGAGCAAGGAGAAAATTGAGTAAGAGAATTCGAGCAAATTCCTGTGTGTCTGTTTTGGAAGCAGTTTGGACGAGAGGGACCTTTTCACAACATTCAGAGAGTACGTTGGGAGAATCGAGAACCACGTAATCTAGAAAAAGAGGAAGTGAAGAAACAAAAAGGTTAGTCCAATCATTTGTCGGAATGGAGAGAATTTGTTTATATCAAAACCATATTTGCTCATTTGTTTATTGAACATTACTATAACGCAGTTAGTCATTTTAAATTTAAGAATTCCATTCAAATGAATAAAAGTAAATTTTATTAAATTTATTATGAGAAAATAATAATTTATTTAAATAATTTTTTTTTGTTAAAACAAAGGGATATCAGAATTAAAGTTTGATTTATTAAGTAAGAAATTGTTGCAACAAAGTTAAATTTGGTATTTTTTCATATGTACACGGCTTATTTGGTAAATGAATAATATATTACAATTATATGATATTGAACGTTTTTAATTTCCCTCTTCCATCCTGGAAGAAGTAAGCAACTAGAAATACTAGAAGCCACAATTCATAGGTATTGTATCAAATACAAAATTAGCCCTGAGAATAAAATTTATTGGAATTTAAATCGAATTTAGTTTTGTTTTACATAGGCAGTGATTAAAGTAATTGAATAATTAATTAAATTAAGAATTCGCTAATCAATCTAAATAAAGAGATAAAGTAGAGCATAACAATATGTACCAGGTATTACAATTTTCTTTTGTTGGCAGCTTTGTCTACTTTTTCCTCTTTTCCCCATTCTTTTAGTCACCTCCCCATTATAACAAGGCTGGGTCATCCTAACAAGTCTATGATGACCCAGTAACAGTCAAATAACTTGTCACCCCCACCCTTCAAGTTACTTACAAGTAGAAGGGGGGACATAGGGGTATGTCCGGCTAGCTGAACCCTGTCAGGCAGCGGAGTGGGTCGGAGTTCTTTATAGACCTAAATATGATGTAATAAGGGGCGCCAGTCCGTTCCAACGGACTACCCCTCGGCTATGAATGTTTTATTTTAGGAACAGACAAGAAATAAAACGGGCCTTAAAGTAAACCAAACATGTATTGACTCTTCTAATACGTAAAACAAATTAATAAATGAATGAAAGGAATAACGGAATCGGTAAGTCCTAACAAACAAAATAATAAATAAATACCAATCGAACAAATGCACCTCTTTTTCAAAAAAAAATAAATAAAAAGGAAACTTTAATAAAATTTAACAATAACATGTACCTAAGTTCCTCATTTTAAAAATATAAATTAAACACCCTGTAAAGCATAACATATTTTCAGCACTATTAAAATATATAAATTAAACAACCTGTAAAACATAAGTCAGTTTTGTAATAATAAATATTATATAATATTATTCTCCGCTGTAACAATAAAATTAAGAAGAGGTGTAGATGTACGCAATACCAAGCCCTGCGTATCTGATCAGATATGGGACCGTCAAGATAAATATTTGATGTCATATATGTAGGATTAAATACACTATCAATTACACAAATTACAATTAATTAAGTTAAAATAGTTGTCAATACCTGGCCTAATATTAAATAATAATAGTAGATATTGCTTGAAACCAGGCAAGTAAATAAAAATTTTTTTATAAGAACTTACCGTCCGACCATACAACTAAACTTATCTGAATTTAATAACATAGCATTTCTTCCTCCGCCGTCGATATGGCCTTTACGGAAAGCCGGTAGGATTTCCACATGTCCACGTAAGATATGTTCAGTAGGAAATATCAACGTACACGAAATCAAAAGTCCATTTATAGAGAGGAAAAGTCCCTATACCATGAAAGACAATTCTGCTTACAAGTTCCTCTACCAGCAAAAATAGGTAGAAAATGCTCTGCATACCAGGAAATAGAAATAATTCTTTATACCAGGAAATAAAAATGATTCTTCATACCCAACACAAGAATAATTCTTCAAACCCGGATCAGGAAAAAAAAAACCCTAAAACAACACGGAGAAATCAGGATCATATCTTTTTTATTTCATAAAGTATAAGCTTCCTCCAATTAAACTTTTTTTACAAAATTGTAATAACTAAGAATTCATTGAAACTAGAAAGTTTAGACCCAAAAACCATTCTTTATTTATCTATTATTTAAATAACGTTCAAGAAGAAAGCTAAACCAAAAAATGACATAAAAAAATAGAATGATGACAACCAAAAAAATTAATACAAAAAAATATACATAACTTACCCAGCAAATTACACCAATGATTGAACTGGGGTTTTTATACAATTCACAATATCTTCGAAAACTTCCAAATTCCCATATAGTCCAGGAGTCCAATATAGTCAACGGGACATCAGACCGGCAGGAGACGACAAATAAATTTATCCCTTGAGGATAGGCTGACCTAGGAACACTCAACACAATAGGTAGCCCTTATAGAGGGGTGTGCAATATTATCCCTCAGCACGAGGTAGGATTTATCCCGAATATTTGCTATCACGCCCTTTTCAAACTTTGCCTTCCACCATGTCTCACTAACACATTCCAAAATGTCCCCTCGGACCTCCTCTACGGAAGGAAATTCTTCAGCTTCCACAACAGTGTCGCCAATGCTTAGATCAATTAGGCCCTAATATATACGCGGCTCATTTAAATATCTAATAATTAAATATATAAAACAATATGTGTTGCCTACAGGTAGGGCCCAAATACACATAAATAATTAGTTACTAATTACTATTTTATACCACCAGAAATGTATTTGGCAATACTGATAAAATTATACCTTTACGACCAATATCACAAAAGATGATAGGCCAGTACAGTCAACATTTAGTTTATATTTATGACAAATTATATTTGTGCTTTTGCACAAAATTTAAACGTAACAAACTATAACATTCAACGATAAAAAATGCACGAGGGAAAACACGGAGAGGACAAAAAGATTGCTCGAAACAGCGGGGATGAAAACCCTCCGAAAAACTTATGGAAATACTCTATGGGACAGAGCTAGAAGTACAGATATACGGCGGAGATGCAAAGTGGACAAAATTAATAATCGGGTAAGAAACAGAAGAATAGAATGGAATGACCACATAAGCCGAATGACAAGAAATAGAGTAGTAAAGACAGCGAGCGACGGTTTCCTAATAGGAAGACGATCAGTAGGAACACCACGAAAAAGATGGAACGACAACTTACTAGAGACACATTGAAAAAACAGACAGAGTCATGTCTATACAAAAAGAAGAAGAAGATATAAATGCACTAGAAATGATGTTTTGGAGTAGACTCCTTAGATTAAGACTTATATAAAAAGTGAGAAATAAACGAATTAGAGAACTAAAGAACTCTTGTATGGTCATATGGGAAGAATGCACGAAACAAGAATACCGCTAAAAAATTACAGTGTAAAGGACAAATAAAAACATCAATTAACATTAAAAGGAAAATCCCTCTAGTTGGCTGTAAGTATACCATAGTTAAAAATTTACTGAAGACTTCCTGTGTAAATGGTATATGATTTTATTAAAAAAAAATATTTTAAAAATTATCCCAATAAGATCATAAATACATCACATAACGAAAGTTTGGGTCGTATCAGACCATCATCAGTGTACACTCTAGTAATTTTAGTTGAAACAGCCATAGAAATTGGTCATTGGTCATTTGACCAATGATGAAGTATTAAGAAGAGCGGACTTCCAGGGTAGGGAACTTTTTAATTATGTAAACAGCAAGACCACTGCAAATTTAGGGCATATAGTACGAGAAGAACGATATATTTGTTGGCAACTGGTACTCGAAGAAAAGGTAGAGGTAAGAGAGGTCTAGGACATAAAAAGATGTCATGGCTACGTAATATTCACCAATGGACAGGACTACACCGCTACCAAATACTTCGCCATTCTGTTAAAAGCAGAATAATTTAATCCTGACTATCTAATATCTCACCTGACGAAACAATCTACACTGGACACCTACGCAGAAATGCACGGCACCTAAGGAAGAAAAAGAAGTGATATTTTACTAATTAATTATATTTTCCCGCAATTTTCCTTTGCTATAGGCTGGTTTTGTTTTAAAAAAGCACGTAGCTGTTATAGTTATTTTCTTAAAAATGTTTATTATTCGCCTGCCTTCTGTGTTCTCTCACCAAATTTTCATTTAGGAAGTTATATCGACTAAATATGTAAATAAGGTTAAGTATAAGTTTACCTAAGAGAACAAGCTCGAATTTAAATTAGCTCCAAAAATTAGAAGTTGGAAAGTTTGGTGGATTTTTATTAAAGTAGGTTCGGAATATTAATGAGTTTATTATTTCCGATAGAGTATTAAACGATTAAATTCATATTAGAAATATTAAACTTAGACTTTAGACTATATCTGTGTTTAATCACAAACCCAACCGCTTATTTTGTAATTCTCACAATAATATTAACTATTCCCAATAGTCCAGAGAAATAAGGTTTTTGTCGGGACACTTGTGCAGCCAGGTTGCAAATGGGTTTTTTGGGTACTATATAGGGTGAGGCAGATAACTGGCCTATTAGAAATATCTCGAGAACTAAAGGCAACAGAATCATGAAAATTGGAATGTAGCAGTTTAGAAGGATGATCTATTAAATGAAAATATTTTCATCTCTTTGCAACTTCCGGTTATACCAGAAGTTGCTTATAACTTCGTGTTTTTAAATGGGACATCCTGTATATTTTTACATTATTGGATTCTCCTCAATATCTTCTTTCTTAAAATATGAGGTTTTGTAATATTATATAGGGTATTTTAAAAGATATTTACGTTTTTTTTTTAATTTCGTAGCAATATTCACACCCTGTAGAATTGTAACAGTTTGACATTAAAAACTCTGCTTACGTTCAAGTGATTTTTAATATAGTCTACTATTGTTAAGAATCATTAGTATAGCTAATTTTGAAATTTCAGTATGCAGGGTTGGTCGAAACTCGGAATGAATATTTTCTGAGTTTTCTTAACTGGAACACCCTGTATTTTAGTACTGTAATGAAATGATATTTCATGGTAATTTTTTATTTTATAAGTATTCCCTACACCTAATTGCTTTAATTTAGGAGTTATTGGTGATTCAAACTAAACATTAATTGCAACAAAAAATACGTAAAACTTTATTAGGTTGGCCGTGAAAAAAATTCAATCACAAATAATTTTTCAGAAATAAATACATATTAATCCAGACTAATCCTTAAAATTACCAATAATGGTTTAGCTATCAAAATACCTACGTAGTTAAGATTGTTGGTGCGATTAACAATTAAGCACAAATTAAAGCAGTTAGGCATAGGGAATGCTTAAGAAATAAAAAAGTACCATAAAATATCATTTCATTACAATACTAGAATATATGGTGTTCCATTTAAGAAAACTCAGAAAATACTCATTCCGAGTTTCGACCAATCCTGTATACTAAAAATAAAAATTTAGCTATACTTATGATTCTTAACAATAGTAGACTATATTAAAAAATCATTTGAACCTAAGTAGAGTTTTATATGTCAAACTACTACATTTCTACAGGGTGTGAATATTGCTACGAAATAATATAAAAACGTAATTATCTTTTAAAATACCCTGTATAATATTACAAAACCTCATATTTAAAAAAAAGACATCGAAAAGAATCCAAAAATGTAAAAATATACAGGGTGTCCCATTTAAAAAAAAACGAAGTTATAAGCAACTTCCGGTATAACCGGAAGTAGAAAATAGATGAAAATATTTTCATTAAGGTGATACAGTAGCGATCAACAGGTAGCCAAAACGCGTTCCAAGATTGCGGCTGTAATTTTGAATATTTTTTCGGGATATTTGGCACACGTATTCGTAATATAATAAAGAATGGCGGTACAGAGCCCAATTTGAAAAATATATTAATATGTGGAAATTACTCTGAAATTAAATACAATATTAAAAAAACGAGCCTGTACCGCCATTAAGAAGAACAAAAAAATACAGTTTCTTCAAATAAACTTTTTTATCCGACGCCTAGATTTTGTGTCATTTTGGAACTACTAATGAAATAAAAAAATTTAGTAGTTCCAAAATGACACAAAATCTAGGCATCGGATAAAAAAGTTTATTTGAAGAAAGTGTATTTTTTTTGTTCTTCTTAATGGCGGTACAGGCTCGTTTTTTTAATATTTTATTTAATTACAGAGTAATTTCCACATACTAATGTATTTTTCAAATTGGGCTCTGTACCGCCATTCTTTATTATATTACGAATACGTGTGCCAAATATCTCGAAAAAATATTCAAAATTACAGCCGCAATCTTGGAACGCGTTTTTGCTACCTGTTGATCGCTACTGTTTCCTCTTAAATAGACCACTCTTCAAAACCCCTTAATTCAAATTTTCATGATTCTGTTGCCTTTAGTTCTCGAGATATTTCTAATAGGCCCTTTATTTGCCTCACCCTGTATACCTAATACATTATAAATACAAAAATGCCCGTCACAGTTCGGACGAGAATTTTAGCTGTTAATAAAAAATAAGCGTCAAAAATGGCAGTTTTTTAGTTTAAATCGCAACAGGTAAAAATAGGGTAATTAAATGTCTTATTTAGAGCATTCATCTTTTAGTAGGTGAGCAAAGATTTAAAAGGCAGTTTTTGAATTTTGGTCCGATAATTTGTTGCCTAGCTAATTGCAAAATAAGCCTAAAATTTCGAAAATAAAAAATTTGCTATAACTTTTGTGAAAATTAACTTAAGACTTTCATATTGCATGAAAAGTTGACACAACCCGTACATTATCATGCACAAAAAATTTCAAGATGATTCG
This sequence comes from Diabrotica virgifera virgifera, assembly GCF_917563875.1. Taxonomy (NCBI): domain Eukaryota; kingdom Metazoa; phylum Arthropoda; class Insecta; order Coleoptera; family Chrysomelidae; genus Diabrotica; species Diabrotica virgifera. The sequence continues at coordinate 243,176,584 of NC_065448.1, read as the reverse complement.
TCCATTAGTTTAAAGTGGCTGATTAGTGATTAACCTAGGCGGAACGTTTTTTTTTAAATTCATGTAAAAATACCAGCTTTTTAAATCCCAAAGTAGTTTTAGTTTAGAATTAATATTAACAAAATTATTCAAATTGTTTATAGGCCAAAAATGACCCTACTTTAGAAAAATATTTTCTAAATGATAAAAATTATTTTTTAATGATTTTTTTTAAATGCCTTGAAATTATAACTACTCTTCTTTCACGCGGTTTTCACAGAATTGCTATATCATTATTATTTTCTGAACAATAACACTGCAAAAAAAAGCCCTTAGGGATAAACAAATTGAATAATATTTAAATTAATTGACGAATCGTCTTAAAATTTTTTGTGCATTATATAGACTGTTTGACTCAACTTTTCGTGCAACATGAAAGTCTTAAGGTCATTTTCACTAAAGTTATAGCAATTTCTTTATTTTCGAAATTTTAATTTTATTTTGAAATTTCCGAAGCAACAAAGTATCGGACTATAATTCAAAAACTGCCATTTTAAATCTTTGCTCATGTACTAAAAGAAGGACACTATAAATAACATATCTAATTACCCTATTTTTACCTGTAGCGATTTAAACAAAAAAACTGCCATTTTTGACGCTTATTTGTTAATAACTAAAATTCTCGTCCGAACTGTGACGGACATTTTTGTATTTATAATGTATTAGCTATATAGTACCCAAAAAACCTATTTGCAACCTGGCTGCTCAAGTGTCCCGAACATGGTATATTTTTGCCTTATTTCCCTGGTGTATAATTTGACCGACCAATTAACTACACATTGGTCCTTCGGTCAAAATCTAAATAGCTGTTACCCCCCAGTTCCGTACAAGATCGGGAATCGCATTTGAAGTGTGTAGGAAAGAACATAAGCAAAGAAGACCCGAAAGCACTCAAATTAGATGTCTTCTTCTTTACGTGCCATCTCCGCGACGAAGGTTGGCAATCATCATTGCTATTTTTACTTTTGACACTACAGCCCGAAAGAGTTTAGTTGAGCTGCATCCAAACATATTCTCAGAGATTTCTCAGCCAGGACATTTTTCTCCTAACTATGCTGCGCCTTCCTTGAATCTTTCCCTGCATAATTAATTTTAGGAGTTCATATCTATTACCACGTGTTATACGACCCAAGTATTGGACCCAAGTTTTCTTATTTTGATGGAATCCAGTATCTCCTGTTCTGTATTTTCCTTAGTACTTCCTCATTGGTTATTCTGTCTGTGCCTTAGATGTAAGGAGTCGTAAAAGTTAAGTTTTAAACCAATTGAGCACCACAGAAATAGATTAGAAGTGATTGGACCTACTGTTTTAACTATGTGGCTATTGAGGGAGCTAGCAGCGTCCAGAGACTACAGTACCAATTTCATTTGTAAGTCTAAGGAAGATATTATCATCCAAAAGGTCTACAGTTTTATCTAGCGACTCAAAAGGTAACCTCGGGATAAAACTGTAGGTCTTTGAATGTTTATTCTCATTAGAGAAAATTCATAATGTAAAAGCAGAATGGAGAAGCTTAATTAAAGTTTTAAGAACGGGGAAGAGGTTTTACCTAAGTCATACGCCAGAGCTTTAGCACACTTTAATGAATAATAATTTTGCAACAGTATGGGCGAAAAGCCGTGCCTGACAGCAGTCCTGACTCGTGTGAATAAATTGGATTTTAAACATAAGAAAAGGACCCAAAAGAGCAATTTAAATACGTGACTCTATAGTGGAATCCGAAACTCTCTTAAAATGGTCTCCTCTATGTCACCAATGGTGATTCTACAAACTTTCAGCACCATAAGGTACCGTAAGGTAGGACCAAATAAAAGGTCCATCGTTTGTTGGTGGAGCTAATTAAAGAGAAACATAAGCCAATTGGCCACAGTACGACCGATGTAAAACAAAATAATGTCTCCATGGAAGAAAAAGAAGTGTAAGTGTCTCAAATAGGTCTCAAATATTTCATATACATAATAAGTAAAAAATACTCTATCACTTACAATCAGCGTAAAATTCAACTTCAATGTACTCTGAAAAAGAAAACGTTAAATGAGTAACATATTACAAGAACTTATTTTTATTACAATAATGTACATAATATTAATCGCGTAATGCTTGCTTAAGATAAAAATCAGCTTAAAGGGTTTTTGTAAAAGGATGATGTTAAAAATACAGGATACTTGATACACATAAATAATATTAAATAATAATGTTTAGATAAAGAAAAATATCAATTTTGTCAAATAAAAGGAGACACCTGACCGTTAAGAAATCAACTCAAATGATTTACTGTCGTCAATAACCAACCTTAACTTGAATAATCTAAAAAATACATTAAGTCAGAAGATTTCCAATCTTTGCAAGAAAAGCATATGTTAAAGCGGTACTGGTGTTAAACTGTTATTCTGCAGAAACATGAAATGCCTTTATCTGCTAATTTAATTATTCGGGGCAATATATTAAGAATGTGTAAATGGCCCTAAAACAATTTAAGTAAACCTGTAGTTAATCATGATGACTTAGTTCGTAGAAGTACAAATGTGGCTTTAAATCTTGAAATATTTGACTTGTAAAAGCATAATTTTAAGATTACTAATTTATCATAACTTTTGCAAAAATAAATGTTCCATAGGTTCATATGAAGTTATCTCACTTTAACTACGGTACGAAACGGTACTACGGTACTATTTTGATTAACTTCTTTTAGTAGATTTAAATTAATTTTTAAGTTGTTGTTCACGTTCAATTACTTAAACACACATTCTTTGTATAACAAAGTGTTTAAAGTTTAATATGTGTTCTATAGTAAAGGGGGTCTTTGGGGGAATCTTTGCTTAGTTTTTTTTAGCACGTCGTCAGGTTTTCAGAGACATTGCGTTTGAAATTTTTCATAGAAACCGCCATAAATACTAAGAAAATATTTATTGGAACTATGTATATTTAATAGAAAATTACAATACAGTGCAAAATTGAGTTGTTTCACTCCATTTTTTATTCTTGTTGTGTTAAATGTGTCAAACTTAACCAAAACCATCTAAAACAAATCAAAATTTATTCTTTTTTTGATGAATTCTTCGCACAAAACACTTTTTCACTTTGCAGTGCGGTGTTGCCACCTCCTCCTAAGCGTGTCAAATAGAAGTTGGCGTTTTCGCTTTACACTGTTGCCGATGTGAGTTACAGAATGCCAATCCAAACACGAAAACGACGCGAAAGATATCTAATATTCCGATTTCGGGTAATAACTATTCGACTTGGTCATTTATATTCGATTTGTTAGAAGTTACAAAATATGTGGAATCATAAGTGTCAGCTCCCAGTTTCCTGACTACTTCAGGAATATTATGACTATGCTAGCCCAGGCAACCAAGTGACGTCATATAACGTCGAGGAAACGTCACTTTTGGTTGAAGATATACACGTGTTTGAACATTACGTCATGTAGACGTCTTTTGTAGGTGATTTTAAATACGTAAAATTAATGACGTTAAAATACGTCTAAAAAACGTTCTCATTTCAGACAGCTTAAGTCTGACGTAACAAATGAGCTTAAAGCTTGTTTGTATTGACTCAAAACAATTTCGTTATAAATGTTCATAAGAAATTTCTTATTTATTGTTTACGTGGTTTGTGTCTTGTGTGATAAAATAAGACTTTTCATTTAGATATTTAGTTGAAGAAACGTGTTAATTAAGAGATTTTTATTCGTTTTTGCTCAGTGAGTTAGTTTAATTCAGTGATTCTTCTGGACAACTATTTGAGGTTATGTTTATTTTCTATTAACGAACTCTTAGAATGAACTAAATACAATACTATATGTGTTATCGAGTTCAATTAAATTAATGTTTAGCCTTCTAAGATTGCTTCAGCAGTCTATAAGATTTAGCTATGAGATGGCAAAGAGAAATGACGCTCATGTACCTATTACTGTATACAGGTATCCCCAACAATGAGTTGTTCCTGATTCTTTTTGGACTGCGTTAAATTAAGATATTAAGTATGCTGAATAATTTGTTAATAAATTATTTATTAGTTTATACGTTGTTTCAGTTTTGACACAGTAAGTAGATAGAGGTATATATAAATAGTGAAAATTCTATATGCGAGGGCTGGTACAATCATGCAGAATCATTGTTAGATTGCTTCTAGTGCACAAGCGATCTTAAACAAGTGGTAGTATATCGTCGACACATGGGACGTAGGTTTATAGGTTTCATGTTACCTATTTTTTATACTATTTTGAAACATCTGAAACAGGTCACTTTTTGAAAGTATTAAAGACGTGATTTTACCGATGTATAAAAGTCGTCATCTTTTTGACGTTTGAAAATCGTCACAATCTCGACGTGAAAAAAACGTAGGTACGATGACGTTTTAAAATCGTCACAATTATGACGTCAAATCGATGAGACAAATACACGTGATTTTCAACGTCAGAAATACGTAATAGAAACACGTCAATGGGTAATTTTTATGACGTGTTATCCACGTTATAAAAATGTTGTTTGGTTGCCTGGGAGATTTCTATGGAATGCTAGATCTAAATAATTTTTAACAAAATCTATAAACTCCTTTGTTAAGAATAGGACAAGTTATTTTTTAAAGTGACACATTATATACCTATTCCTATTAAAATAAAATTTTGTTAGTATGTTTCATTTTAAAAATGAATAAACCCTTTAAATTAAAAAGCATAAAATCCAAAGTTATGCAAGATTTAATCGGAAGGTAAAGAGAAAATGAGGATCCTTTACACTCAAGTTTTATACGAAAACCTTTTCTTGAACGCTTTAAAACCACAGACTCGTAAATGTTTCACTAACAGGATGACAAATTTTATGATTACATCCAATAAAACTTGTTACAAAATATCTTCTACCTTATTTTCTTCAAAATCTGCTTATCAGTTGGGTCGGTGTTCACCAGCGCGAGTCGTTATCATAAAGATAATACTAAATATTTGTTAAAGAGTCGCTAGACGAGAATCAGCTGTTGTCTGATTCCGGTCTTCTTCCACAATACGCTTTTATTATCTGCTATTATATTTTACAGTCAAAAGAGATGTTAAAAATTCGTTTTAAATATTTGTTTTAATACAAAATCGAGCTATTTGTCAGTTGTTTAGACCAGGGCATTTAGAACAAAAAATACCGGAATAAATCGATTTTTAAATACATACAGCACCTATCGGTTTGCAACTTTCTGTATTACATCCAACATGACGCCAGGAAAAATGTCTACAATAGAAAAATGGGTGGAAATGCATACTTGCATCCAAAAGTTCATAAATATGTCAAAATCAGTCAAGGGCCGGATCTTATTATTCAGGGATTTTTTAGTCGCTGAACACGAATACACCGGTCGAAGAACCGACCTCCCGGATATCTGGTGCCCTGTGTCTCTGCTAAAGTTCGTCAGCTTCTAGAATTTCAAGGGTTTTTGATTTTTCGGAGGTCGGTTCTGATGGCGTATTCGTGTTCAGTAACCCCAATAACTCCGGAGGAATCTCTTATCTCCCCTTAATTGATATCTGTTTTGCTACGTATAATCTCTTTTGCGTATTTAGTTCATTCAAGCACAAACCTTTTGCCATTCCAATTTCATCATACTACTTCACTTGATAGTGGTTCTAGCTCGACTGACAGCGCAGGTGACCTCCTTGCTATGTGCTGTCGACATAGACCGCAACTAAACCAGTAGCATCCACCGCGACTCACTTGTTCTGTTCGTCCCCTAAGACATCTTTTAGATCTTCGGCTCTTTGGATTTAGTTTGTTTATAAATAGATTGTTTTCGATTTATTGACCAATGAAAGCCTTCGATCTATATTTAAAACCACGGATCTATCCAAGTTCTGGATAATGATGGAAAAGGAAAAGCCACTGTTATACAAAGCATCTCTGCTGAAATTGCTGCCATTCGCATCTACATACCTGTGCGAGACAGCTTTCTCCACATTGACTGCAATAAAAACAAAATATCGCTCCAGACTTAACGTAGAATCTGATTTGAGGGTGTCTCTTTCTGAAAATATATCACCAAGAATTAATATACTGAATGCAAGTGTGCAAGCACAAGGTTCACATTAGTTTGTAACTTACGTATATGTACCTAATTTTTTTTTAATAAAATGTTAAAATAATTGCTTGTCTCAAATAATGCCATCATCAATATTGTGTTAAATGCATAGTTTGCTCTAATGTTACTTTCCACAATAAATAAACTCTGCAACATAATTTACGAAATAATAATAATAATAATATAGTATGGCATTTTTGTCGGGGAGATCCTTTCGGATAGTTCCAGCGCCAATTACATCTTTAACCCTGTTTCAAGTAACTAGTGTCGATGTACACTAGCCCAGGGGGACCGACGGCTTAACGTACTCTCCAGGCACGGTGAGACGGCTCGTGTCATTATTGGAAATGAAAATGGTTTGTCTTTGGCAGGGCTCGAACCCACGTCCACTGGCGTATGAGGCCAGCGATTATGCCGTTACTCCACGGCCGCTCACATTTACGAAATAAAAACAGCTAAGTACCACATGGAGGATAATAATTGAAGTTTACGTTAATTTCGTCCTGAACCAACGTTTGCACTTGTTAATTTAGTAATTTTTTTCTGGGGTCGCTCATAACTCTTTCTTTAATTTTGGGGTCGCAATATCAAAAAGGTTGCGGATCGCTGACCCAGGGAAACCATTACAGCCACAGTCAAGTCATCATGGGAGTATGTCATTTGGGAAACACACTTTGGGGCGTTCCAGTCCCATTTTCTGACATCTTTCCACCTGCACCTACGGATAGGACAGGTTAGCACTCTCCTTGTGCTCATTTTTTTGGATTGCAGCATCGAACTTTATCTGGAAGTCGTTCGATGAGGGGATTTGTTTGGGAACATTTAAGTTTTTGTGCTTTGAGTAACTATTGGTTTGCACTATGTTAATTAATTTTTTTTCCAGCTTTAGCTTACCTCTGGTTTTTTTATATGACATATTTGTATATTAATGTATTAGGTTCCCAAACTTATTTATGATCTACGGTAATTTCTTGTGCACAGGAATAAGCCTAGAGGAATTAGGTTTTTATACTTTATTATTGCTTTGATTGGTTGATGTAATTCGGGTAAATTTAATTTGTAATATTAATTGCTTGTTTCCCAAATATTTTATTATTTATTCGCTTTACTCCATTTGTTCGGTTAATTCGTCGTTTCGGTATTTATCTTAACTTCATTTCTAGAACTTTTATTCATTAATTTTGCCTTAATTCATTATTGTATTTTCTCTTCGTCAGGCTTGTGCCTATTTATTTGTATTATTTTCATCTTTGTCGGTTTCAATTTAGTGGTACGTAGCAAGCGTACTATAAACATTTGGTAGAGGTCTCATGTGAGTTGTACCCTATATACAGGGTGATTGATTAGTAGGGTAAAGCTCAATAGCTCCGCATTTGAGCTTCACATTACAAAATTAGTTAGAATGTTACAGTGTGTTCGATAACACAGTGGCAGAACAAATTTATGTTTTTTTAAACCTAATTGGAATCCAGCCTATATTTTATTTCAAATTCGAAATTCTGTTAACTTCCACATCACAAAAATATAAAGGTTTGTTATGTTATACAGCGTATTTACAAAGTTATAACCAATTTTATATGAAAATCGTAACAAGTTCAACTCCCTGTATAAATAAAAATAAGCAAAACAACAATGGTTTATTAGTGCCATATTTTTAAACGTATTGTCAAAATTTTCAAGAATGGTCGATATTGCTAATTTTCTTTATATCAAATACAGGGTGAGTCAAAATCCAAGTACATTATTTTCTCAGTAATTTTAAATGGAACACCCTGTATTTTATATCACTATTGAAAAGTACCATTACCGTACTTTAATGTTTAGATAACATTCCCTATGTCTAAATTTATTAACTTTCGAGATATTTTCGTTTTTCAATGGACCAGTAGCGTGGCCACAAAGTATTTTATTAAAAGTAGCTTCTAATTTTTTCAAAAATGTTTTTTTTGCAAAATGTATTACTGATAAATTATGTTTCGTCCTTTATTTGTTAAATTGTTACATTTACATACAAAAGTAGTGTATAGTTGTCTTCACCAAATATTGTATTTTGTGTTTGTGTGTTTTTTTTTTTGTAAAATTTATTACTAATTTTCTTTGTTTATTTGTTGCATTTACATAAAAAGATAGTTTTTAATTGTTTCAAAAATGTTGCATGTAGTGGTTGTTGTTTTGTTTGTAAAATGTATTACTAATAAATTATTTTTATTTCTTTAATTGCTACAGTGTTACATTGATTACCGGATTGATAATCGGTAATCTTCAATTGTCAATTCAGTCATGGCTTACTTAAAATTTAGATAAATTTAAACACCTAAAATAATTTGCTCTGAAAAATGAAAATATCTCGAAAACTAATAAATTTGGGCATGGGGAATGTTATACAAAAATTTAAGTACGTTAATGTTACTTTTCAATAATGATATAAAATACAGGGTGTTTCATTTAACATTACTGAGAAAATAATGTACTTGCGTTTTGACTCACCCTGTATTTGATATAAAGAAAATTAGCAATATCAATAATTCTTAAAAATTTTAACAATGAATAAAAAAATATGGCATTAATAAACCATTGCTCTTTTGCTTATGTTTATTTATACAGGGAGTTGAACTTGTTACGATTTTCATACAAAATTAGTTATAACTTTGTAAATACAAACTATTGTAAATACTATTGTATATAACATTACAAACCTTTATATTTTTGTGATGGAAAAGTTAACAGGATTTCGAATATAAAATAAAATATAGGGTGTTCCATTTAAAAAAACAAAAGTTAGGTCTGCCACTGTGTTATCGAACACCCTGTAACATTCTAACTATTTTTGTAATGTGAAGCTCAAATGTGGCTAAAATTTTTGTTATTAACTTTTATTGCTATCTATTACTATAGCGGAGCTATGGAGCTTTACCCTACTAATCAATCACCCTGTATATGTAAGAGGTATTTAATTTTTGTAACAGGTAACATTATTGTTGTTATCTTAAATGGATAACTTTTGTATAACTTTGTCATGTTAGAGTCACATTACATGCATTGTTTAACTCAAAGATTGTCAAAAATCTAGTAGTTATTTTTAATAAATATTTACTTATTTTGTATATCATTTATTTTTATTATTCCTTTATGTTCATGTTTACTGATTTAATATATTTAATATTTGACAGCAGTGTAAGATACCTGGGAGAGTGATCGAAGGTCATTTTCTTGGCGCCCATGATTTGTTAGTGTTATTTAATTTTTTCTTCTTTATCAATTATTCTTCTTTATCTAATTTCAGTACATTATTCTTATTTTCGTATATACCTTTTTCTAGTCATCATTATCTACTTTGAGCTACTGTTCTTCGACAGGCATGCAAACGAGCCGTATCCATCTTTGAGTGTCAAGTTGTTTTCTTGCATCTCTTGCTAGCCAACTCTATTCAGTTTGCTCTGTCTCTTCATACTTCTACTTCTATCCCTTTTAATCCCCCTTTCTTCAACTTCATCTTCTTATCATTATTTCCCCCATACTAATATTACTGCACCAGTAGTATCTACTTTTATTACTTCAGCCTCTCATGCTCTAGCTACATCTAGTCTACTTTTTCCTTCCTTCTGTTGGAGTTTATCTTTCTCTTTACTTTCACTCCAACAGAAGTTCTTCTTTTTGTTACAGCGTGTTTCTGAAATAATAAATTTATTATATTCTTTTGCATCTCACTCTACCTATACATATATGTATGTATATATATGTATGTATGTATTTCTTAGCAACGTTGTTTCTCGTTAGTCAGCCTCGATTACTGGCGCCACAGTAGAAACGAGAAAATGTAGTCAACATTATGAACGGATTGTTCTTCAATCTTTTCCGTTTATTGAAAGTTCAATAGCTTGAAAACTATTTAAAAGTTTATTATTTATTAATACTCCAACATCCGTTTCATCCTCATTAGGTGTGTACTGATGCCGCAATAACAAGTTTTGTGTTTGAAGTTTCAAAGCATGCCGTTTATCACTTATTCAATGCAATAAAAGGAAAGAGTAATGGTTTTAAAAAATGTTAGAAACATATTTAGTGCAGTATTTATACATGAATAACGACAAAAATTGGGAGTTAAAAGTCTTACGTAAATATGTACTACGTATTTTTTTTAGTGTATTTTCCTTAAAGTCAATATCTGACGTATAAACATACTAGTAGAGTGCTTACATTATCGGGACTAACTCGATTAACCGAAGTAGAATCGCCCGAAGAACAAGAAGAAATAATAAATCACATCACTGAGAAATAAGTCAACTGATCAGAAAAAGTTCACCAAGGAAATATCAAATTTTATATTTTTTGAAAAATATAACAAATGTCATACAAAGAGACACATTCGTCCCAAACCGATGGAAGGAAGCCCATCTAATTATAATACCAAAGCCAGAAAAGAACCACATATTTTCGCAAAATAACAGTCCGATTAGCTTACTTCAAGCAGTCAGTAAGATACTAGAGCGAGTCATCAAAACCAGACTACAATTAGAGACAAATTGGCTAGTATGAATCCCAGAAGGACAATTCGGATTCTGAGCTCAACATTCCAGCTAAATACAAGTACTCAGACTTTTATATACAGACTTAAATATACAGGAGCAGCTTTCCTGGATGTAAGCACAGCCTTCGACAGATTGCGGCTAGAAGGATCGACATACAAAATGAGAGATTATGGATACAGTGGGACCATGATAAGACAAGTCACACAAGACGGAGGTTTATGGTTCTAATAGAACCAGCAGGTCCTACCTAAACACATAGGGCAGTATTATCACCCCTCTTGAATATCATATACACTAGGGTGCAAAATTAACCGGACACCCTAAAAATGGGTCATTTTTGATGTCTGGAATTTCCTAAACCTGTTGTCCGATTTAAGTGATTTTTTTAAATATATTATAACTTTATTCTTTAACAATATCGCTGTAATAATATTGTTGCTAAACAGTTAAATTTTCATTGTATACCGGGTATACCAATCAAACTGTATTTTTCTCTAAAAGTTCGCATCACCCTGTGAAACATTCTAGCATTTATAAAATACTGAAATTAAATTCCAACTATAGCCTCATGTTTTCTCAACATTTTGTTTTTTGATTCATTCGGTTACATTGGACCGTAAAAAAGTTAGGTACTTTAACATCTAGCCATGTTTTTCATCAATACAGGTTGTTTTAAATAAGTATGGCCAATTTTAAGGGGAAATTCTGCATAAAAAAATAATCAGAGTTTGCTTTATAAACGGTATGTCCGAAAATGCTTCGTTTCCGAGATAGACGCTGTTGAAATTTTTATTACAAAATGAGGATTTATTTATTGGTTTAAAATCGGTTGAGATATGCAAATGAAATTTGGTCGGTTTTAAGACGTAGTTATTGCACATTTTTTGACATATAATTAAGCATTTAATATTTACGATTGGCGCGCATATAGGTAATATAACCGCTCATATTACCCGTAGGCGCGCCAATGGTGTATATTAAATTCTTACTTGTATGTCAAAAAAAATGTACAATAACTACGTCTTAAAACCCAATAACTTTAATTTATACAGGGTGTCCCGAGAAGATTGGTCATAAATTATACCACACATTCTGGGGTCAAAAATAGTTCAATGGAACCTAACTTACCTTAGTACAAATGTGCTCATAAAAAAAGTTACAGCCCTTTGAAGTTACAAAATGAAAATCGGTTATTTTCAATATATCGAAAACTATTAAAGATTTTTTATTGAAAATGGACATGTATGATTCTTATGGCAGGAACATCTTAAAACAAAATTATAGTGAAATTTGTCCACCCCCTAAAAAATTTATGGGGATTTTGTTCCCTTAAACCCCCCCAAAATTTTGTGTACGTTCCAAATAATTCATCATTGTGGTACGATTAGTTAAACACAACGTTTTTAAAACTTTTTTGCCTCATAGTATTTTTTCGATAGGCCAGTTTTTATCGAGATGCGGCTTCTTTTTCAATATATTTACGTAAAAATTTTATGGGAGTTTTGTTCCTTTAAACCCCCCAAATGTTTGTGTACGTTCCTAAACTATTATTGTGGTACCATTAGTTAAACACAGTGTTTTTAAGACTTTTGCCTCTTAGTCTTTTTTTATAAGTCACCTTTTATCAAGATGTAGCTTCTTTTTCAAAATATACCTAAAAATGTAAATTATAAATAAATTTTCAGATTATTAACAGGTCTCTATAACTGTACTTAACCATATACAAATATGTGGTGGATTCGACAAATATTCAAAATATCTCGATAAACACTGACTTATCTAAAAAGTACTAAGAGGCTAAAAAGTTTTAGAAACATTGTGTTTAACTAATGGTGCCACAATAATAATTCAATTGGAACGTACACAAAAGATTGGGGGGGTTTAAGGGAACAAAACCCCATAAAATTTTTATGGGGTGCACAAATTTCACTTTAATTTTTATTTAAGATGTAGCTGCCATAAAACTGCCACATCCCATTTTCAATAAAAAATCTGTGAGAGTTTTCGATATATGAAAAAAAAAATCAATTTTCATTTTGTAACTTTAAAGGGCTGTAACTTTTTTTGTGTGCACTATTATATATAGGTAAGTTAAGTTAAATCAATCTATTTTTGACCCCAGAATCTGTGGTATACTTTATGACCAATCTTTTCGGGACAGCCTGTATATCTCAAGCGGTCTTAAAGCAATAAATAAATCGTCAGTTTGTAAGAAAAATCTCAACACCCTCTATCTCAGAAACGAAGCATTTGCAGACATAGGTTTATAAAGCAAACTGTCATTATTTTTTCATATAGAATTACCACTTGAAGTTTGCCACACTTGTTTAAAAACACCCTGTATTTATGAAAAACATGGGTGATTGTTAAAGTATCTAAATTTTTTATGGTCCAAGATAAGCAAATTAATCGAAAAACAGAATGTTGATAAAACATAAATCTATAGTTGGGTTTTAATTTCAGTATTTTATAAATGCTAGAATATTCCACAGGATGATGCGAAGTTTGAGAAAAAAATACAGTGTCATTGGTACACCCGGTATACAATGAAAATTTACCCGTTTAACAACAATAGTATTGTCCTTTTCATGATAATTTTTCAGTGCGTAACAAATGATAGGAAAAAGGGTAAGTCCGTGATAATACACATTTATGACATTTATTCTAACATGACATTTTAGTTAAATCTGACAGTTGTCACATTTTATTTTCAATTTGGAATAAAAACCAATCAAATGTGTTTCTTGCATTTATAAAATGGTATTTTCTTTGATTTGTGTAGTCTTATAAATTATACAGATTATATTTGTAATATTATTATCTAATTAAAAAAAATTATTTTTTTATTATGGCGCCATCTATCGACAACTAGAATAACTAGAATAAATGTTATAAAAATGTCACCGACGAAATGTAATCACCGACGTGCCTTTTTTTCTGTCACATACAATTTAATGCGTTAGAAAGAAATCGAAAAACTGCGACGCACTGAAAGATGATCATGAGAAATACTGTACTACAGCGATATTGTTAACGAATAAAGCTATAACATATTAAAAAATCACTTAAATCGGACAACAGGTTTAGGAAATTGGAGACAGCAAGAATTACCCATTTTTAAGGGGTCCGGTTAATTTTGCACCTCAGTGTATATACAGCAGACGGTCCAAGAACACTCGGAACATTAATCAACCTTCAAGTAGACGACAATCCCTTCGGGGAAAATATTTATGCGTCAACGCCCTTCGGTATAGGGATCTATGGAAGAGTATCACCAAGCCGCAAGCCCTTATTCCTTGGCGTACCGCTCCTCGATAGGCCGATCAGACACCAGTTTATTCCAGACCAAGTCGTAGATTCTATATAGAATTTTAACTACGACGTTGGTGTTCTTATTAATTTCAAATGACCGGGCTGGGACGATTGAGCCGACTGTGCGCCTTTGCCCACTGAGCCATCCGACCGACGGAAAATATTTACCTTTTTTAAATAGTTGACTTCTTTATATGTTGCTCCAGTTCTTGACACATGTTGTTTATATGATTGTTTTTTTCTCTGATGTTTTTATTTTTCTGCTCAGCTCCGTGATTTGTTGTAGGATTGAAGTGTTTTACATGTCTGCTCAAATGGGAACAGGGATAGGATTAACTACATAGATACTTTGGGTCGAAATGGGGCTAAAGAAGAAGGAACAGGCATATAAAGCTTCTTGCGAGACGGCAGCTCATTTGTTGTGCGGTGGCAGGTCGTGGAATCGTTAGGGGGGGGTAAGAGAGTTTAAAGAAGACTAACTACCATAACCAAATAAGCAAAGGATACTTACACAGACTTGAGGACTTTCCTACTATTTAAAGAAATTTGGACGCCGTTTGAAAAATCCTCAAATTCACATATCGAGTACTTACTGGACATATTCTATACTTTTGAGAACCAATTGGGGAACATTCATCTTAGATTCCTCATTGGGTCAAACTAGGCTATTATTTACCATCCTATGGATTCTATGCCATTTCTTTTTCTTTTCTCTAAAACTTATTTCGTTTGTATTAGACATCTGGTTAATAGTTTTGCAAAAAAAGGTTACAGAAATAAAAATATGTACATTTTATAATGTTTATTTAAACCTTTAGACTTTATTTTTATTTTGAGAATAAATATGTTCTCAAACAGGAAATGAATAATAAAAATAACTATAAATTTTAACAAGACTTTACCATGGACAATAAAGATTTTACAATCTTTTCTATTTCCAAAAATACACAAAGTTTATTATTTCACAATATTTTTACATACATAATAACTTTTTAGAGCAGTGTATCAAAACAAAGTTTGACTTATGCTGTCAAGTCAAACGTCACTGCCATTTTATCTAATTTACATAAAACTTTCCGAGAGTCCATGTTGAAAACAAACTATTAAAATATTTAAAACCTTTACCATATTAATATCCACTTGGAATTCGCAACTGAAGAGGATCCAAGAGCTGCAGTATTAAAACTTCAAGAACACCTAGACCAAATTGGACAGTGGTTAAAGAAATGGAAGATAAAAGCTAACGAAACTAAGTCAACACATATAACTTTCAAACTAAGGAAAGACCAATGCCCAAATATTAGCCTTAATCAAGTCAACATACCACAACAGAACATCGTCAAATACCTGGGGCTTCATCTTGATTCTAAATTAAACTGGAAACAACACATTTTAAAGAAGAAGAAACAAACTGAGTTGAGAGTGAAAGAAATTAATTGGCTTATAGGTAGAAAATCTCGACTCTCAATTGAGAACAAACTGCTGATTTATAAAACAGTCATCAAACCTATATGGACGTACGGTATAGAACTATGGAGTTGTGCCAGCAAATCAAACACAAAAATTATCCAAAAAACTCAATCAAAAATTCTACGCACCATCGCAAATGCCCCGTGGTACATTTCCAACCAAACCCTTCATACAGACCTAAACATCCCGTTAGTCAGCACAGTAATTCAAGAAAGAGCCAACAGACATCACGAGAAATTTGAAGACCACCCCAACCAATTAATATTACCATTACTACAGCCACTAAACAACAGAAGATTGCGAAGATTATGGCCCATAGATCTTCGCTGAAACTGAGGTGAAACCGCTGGGTGATGTACCTCATAACGCCATTTTAGTGTACAATAATACATTGATATATGTTATTGTACTTGTTATCAAATTAGCTTATAGAATATGTAATTCTGATTGTTAATAAATGCTTACAAAAAAAAACTTGGAATTTAATTAAAAACAAATATTATTTCATACCTTTTTTTAAAACAAAATCCATCGTCACACGTCACACTTGGCACTTAACCAAAATTTTCCATCCAGGATAAAGGGGAGGCATTCAATTCATAACCAAACAGGAAACAGGAAAAGTTGATACCAAATCATAAATCACATCATGGAATCAGGAATTGAATAGAGGGACATGACCATAACATCATAAAAACTGGAAAAGCTTCTCAACACCATAGAATCGCACACTACTTTACCGGCATAACTACGTCACAATACTGTATGTATACTCGATTTTCACATAAATATATCCAACGTAATGCTGTGAAATTTTGTACCAGTATTCCATAATATTTACAGGACAAATTGCAAGTCCTTCACTTCGTTTACCATAACGAAAAAAGCCAATTTTAAGCCGAAAAGTGCGGTTCTCTGCGAACCTGTGAGTTCTACGAGAAAAGGTGTTTACCTTTCAAACGTGCTTTTAGAACTATTTCTTTTCGGTGGCGTACCTAACCTTCCGAAAATTCTTCTTGCGCTTCAAGCCGATCACTCTTCTCGGCTGAAGGTATTAACCAAATCTTTCAAAATTCAGGCAAATAATAACAAAAATGCTTCCCGCTCAAAAGAAAGGGAAATATACCAGCACTTTTCAAGGATTCATTCTAGAATAATGAATGTTTACACAAATAAACAGGAAATTTCCTAACGTTTTTCATTGTTGCGAAATATTGAAATATTTCCAACAGGAGCGGCTTAGTAAATTTTAATGATATATAAACCCGCACAATAAATTAGAAAAATAGATATTTTTATTGGGATAGGATATAAAATTAATGATTGCAATTAACAAAATATTGTAGCGGAAATTTGTAATGCTACAGGATACATCTTTTTTTTTTCATTAATCTTAAGGTTTCCCCTTATATTGAAGTTTGTTATTTTGAATCTCAAGCGACGTAACTCTTTTTCCGCTGAACATATTTATGTCATCTGAGTTTTCTGGTTCAGTAAAGATCCAATCAGATGTAACGTAGAAATTGATGGTATCAGTATTGAACAAGTAATGTAAATAAAATACCTTGGAATTACACTGTCCAGCTAAGGAGACCTGGATAAAGAAGACTACTGGAAAATGTCATAAATGAGAGTACTGAGAAAAATTACAGGATATACGCTGAGAGATTGAAAGTGGAGTGATTACATTAAAAAGAATGTGTGTATACTTTGTACGCACGTAAGAAGTTATACTTCTAAATATGATTTCAATGAAATAAATATACTTTCGGACAGTTTATTTGTATTTTATTTAAAGATTAAATTAATTTTTACTTACTACTTTCCAAACGTTTTTATTAAAACAATACCAAAAATTAAAAAACGATTAGAAAACACCAGGATTCGAACCGGGATCCACTTGATCTCCAGTCCAACGCTCTACCACTGAGCTATACCCTTTTGATTATCCGGGCGACAAGATTTCTCAGATATAGTGACAAACAGACGAAGTGAATTATAAAATACTTTAAATATTACTTATTATCTTATTCCCGAGGTAGACAAGTCCAAATACACAAAAATTATAATAATAATTATTTATGATATAAATGTTAAAAGTACAATTTTAAGGCACGTATGTGAAAGTTTCGTGTGAAAAATTCGCTTCGCTCATTCTGCAATTCACATGAGTGCCTTAAAAATGTACTTTTTAACACGTACCTATATCATAACAATTATAATTTATTCATTCTTAATTACAGGACAATACCTATAAAAACTTTTACTTGAACTTGACTGACAGTCCATTTTTATATTTTTCTTGACATTACATAAAAACTGCCTATATACGTAAATCAGAATAACATCTACAGTGCGTCCATAAAGTAACGCATAAATTCGTTATTTCGTAAACCGGTTACTTTAAGGAAAATTCCCGAAACAGGTCGATTTTATTTTTAAATTAGGTTTTTTTGGCATATACATCATACTAGTGACGTCATCTATCTGGGTGTGATGACGTAATCGATGATTTTTTTAAATGAGAATAGGGGTCATATGATAGCTCATTTGAAAGGGTATTCAATTCTCTATCCAATAATATAAACATAATTATTTATACAATGTGTTCAAAAAACATTTTTTTAAAATAAAATAAGTGAGACAAAAAGAAGAATATGATGTAATTATTTAATTTAAAATACATTTTACTACTGTCAGTAAACGGAAAAAAATTTTATTTGACAAATAAACATTGATTTTCGCTTAAACGAAATCTTCAAACTGCCAAGCGACAGGTGGGTGGCAGCTTTAACATTGAATTTAAGCAAAAAACAATATTTATTTCTCAAATAAGCATTTTTTTCCTGTTTTCTGACAACAGTAAAACGTATTTTGAATTAAATAAACTACGTACATTCTTCTTTTTGTCTCAATTATTTTAATTAAAAAAATGTTTTTTTGAACACCTGGTATAAATAATTAGGTTAACGTTTATATTATTGAATAGAGAATTGAATACCCTTTCAAATGAGCTATCACGTGACCCCTATTCTCATTTAAAAAAATCATCAATTAGGTCATCGCGCCCAGATGGATGACGTCACTAGTATGATATATATGCCAAAAAAATCTGAATCTAAAAATAAAAATCGACCCGTTTCAGAATTTTTTATTAATGTCGCTTGTTTACGAAATAATAAATTTATGCGTTACTTTATGGACGCACTGTACTTTTATTTTTGTATATTCTAACAAATTTTAATAGTTTTTTTTTCTACAAACGTGTTAAAAATGCAATACAGTTTAAATTAAATTTTAAAAAACCTTTTAAACCACCTTTTTCAAATTGCGCAAGTTGTATTATTAATATCTGTTAATGTTAATAAATGAAATATAAATATTTTGACGTTTCACAATTTGACAATTCACTTTTAACTGCAGTGCCTTAAAATTTTTAAAGCACCGGTGCTTTAAAGTAGCATTTTTAACGCTCCTATGTAGTGCTATAAATTGCATTTTTAACACGTTTGTAGAAAAATATATTTAAAAACACTAATATATCCTTTTCACACCTTTTCTGGACTGATAAATACATAAATTAAAACATTTAGTAACGAACTCCATACTGCCTGTGTGCGCATGCGCGCAGATTAATAAAATTTCACCCTTAATGAAATCGCGCCTAAAGAAGTATAACTTCAAAAAAACGTAGTGTAAAGTTGTGGACATGTAAACAAGTAGACACTAAATAGAAAAAATATTAGAATTACCACATAAACAGAAAGGGGGAAACACATGTGGTCAAAATAGCAAGAGATAAATCACCGATCGGTAGAAGAAGCCGACCGCGGAAAAGATGGAGTGACCACCCAAATATCACCGAACGGGTTTATTAAGTCTTTTAAGGATGCTTTAAAACTGTAGAATAAAACTAAAATTAAAAGCAATTGGTTTTTAAATAAACCTTAAGTTTGCAATAAAACCGGTTTCAGGATAAAAGGGCCCACACTGAAAGAGCTCAATAAAACCAAAAATAAAAACCTTCTTAAAACTTTGTTTTCTTAGACAACTGGTTTTAAAGTTGCGGTGAAAGTGCTTTCAAAACCATGTTAACCTTCCGATGACCAACCTTTTTTTGTTACACGGATGACCAAGGGGGGAAAATGACCCCAGGTCAAAAATGTCAAAAATGACAATTAACGAAAAAATGAAGTTTTTTTTTTATTTTTAATTTTTTTTATGGCATGGCCTTTATGTCATTTAGCTAGTCACAACATGAGTATTAGTGTCATGTGTAGTGTGTATGTTGAGTAAGTGTCTTGTTACTTTGCAAAGTCGACGTCATTAGCGTAAAACTACTTGGAATTACACATAATAGACGCTATTTTACTAAACATCAACTTCAGAATATATTTTTTATTCGTAAAATATAGGGAATTGTTTTTATTTAAAAATATGAGGATATCTAGAATGATATTAAAGTCAAATAAAAAAATAGTGAGTTAAAAATTGAAAATACTTTTGAATTTATTAAAGAAAAACATACGCTGGGGTCACAATTTCCCCCGCTTGGTCATCCAAAGGTGAAAAGACACAATAAGTGTTTAAGTTTTATAGTAAACTTAAAAAGGTTTCTTAAATGGAGACTTTTAAAGACAATTTACCATATTAAATGATTCCTTAAACCCATATAATCTGTATAGGCCAACAAATTTTTACATTAATTGAAGAAAAAAATCTTCTGTGTAAAAGGTATATTTATTTGAAAAACCCAATATAGGGCTACATTACAAAACAGAACGTTTTCGCTCTAAAGAGAGCGTCATCAGTGTTCTAAGCCTAAAATAAGTATAACCATAATTAGTGAAGACAAGAGTAAAAAATTTTAAAGGTTGACCAAGATAAAAAAATTAGGTTATACTCACAAGCTCTACATGCTAAGCCACCAAAAATACATGGGTTAAAACCCTTAAATTGCCGAATAAAAGTCTTACATTGATGTGTTATATGTTAAATCCTGGCGATGGATGAAATTTAGAAATATACCTCAAAGTATCATATGACTATTCCACAATCATGTGGGTGGTTGATTTGATGCTTGTGGTTGATTCCACATGCTTGTGGAATAGTCATATGATACTTTGAGGTATCGTTCTAAATTTCATTAATCGCCAGGATATAACAGATAATACATCAATGTAAGACTTTTAGTCGGCATTTTAAGGGTTTTAACCCATGTATTTTTGGCGGCTTAGCATGTAGAGCTTGTGAGTATAACCTAATTTTTTATCTTGGTCAACCTTTAAAAATTTTTACTCTTGTCTTCACTAATTATGGTTATATTAATTGTAGGCTTAGAACACTGATGATGCTCTCTTTAGAGCGAAAACGTTCTGTTTTGTAATGTAGCCCTTTATTGGGTTTTTCAAATAAACATTCCTTTTACACAGAAGATTTTTTCTTCAATTTCTGTTATTAATGGTACACAGCCAGCTACAGGAAATTTTTTCCTTATGGATTTCAAATTTTTACATATGTTGTGATAAGTAGATACGTATTTGTAACCATAAAATAATAAAAAGTACTTGGTTATTTCGGACTGTCAAGGTAGAAAAACACTTGCGCAACCAACTGTATGGATAATACTAACAAAAATAGGTCTAAATAACTCACGCGTCCTAAAATTTCTGACTTTTGGCGATTAAAAAATAATAATAAAACAATTTAAATCCGAAAAATATTAATTTGAAAAAAAACTGATGTGCAATTTTAACGTTTTAATGTTAAAATAAATCGGATTTATGTCTTTAAGTTAATTTATAATTTTTATATAAGCCTTATATTGTAATATATCATGGCTTTCAGCATCTCCAGAAAGCAATATGGCCGAAAACCAAATAAAACTCTTTAGTCTATCGACAGAGAATTGTTAAAATCAAATGGTTTTATTGTATACCTTTCCAAGAGCATATATCCTACATAAAAGCAAAGTTGCCTTGGAAATAAAACCGTTTAGTTTTAATGCTGCTGTCAATAATACCACTCGGTTTTAATGTGAATATAATCTCAAAATCAAGGCGTCGTAGTGCTGTTTGTGTTGTATTCCTTGAAAAATAAGCCGTAATGACCAGTTCATTTATATTTTAAGTACTTGTGACTTATTTCTACCATACTAACTGTACTTCCACTTTTTATAACACACTACACCACTGTTTCTCTCTAAAACAAATGGCCGATCATTTTGGACATGAAAGAAGAGGGGATAAGTTTAGTTTTATTGTGTCCCACAAGAAGCATAGGCTAGCCTTTACGATAACCAAATTGATTCAGTTAAGAGCATTAGGTTTTAATATAGCCTAATAATTGCTTTTAAAAAAACAACTTTAAAGAAAACTAAAAAAAAAATAATTTTAAGGCATATGATTTACTGACCTAATAGTCTTGAGACGAAGTAGTTTTAACAATCGGTTTTATTAGTCATATTAGGAGGATCTTTAAAACTGCAATAAAATTAAAAGGTCATAAACTAGAATCTAATAAAACCAAATAGTCCGGAAGTTCTTCATAAAACTGATTAGTTTTAAAGAGAACTGAGAATAAACCATTTTAAAACTACAATAAGACAAATTATCTGTTAAGATTAATTAGTCTTATTTGATAATCTTATTAGATACTTTAAACTAGTGACAAATGCTTAACAGTTTTTAAGTTCTGACAGTATATCTACAAGGTAACTTTAAAACCATTATCTTCTTATTTACCACAATAAAACCTTTATAAACCTAAAATAAAACTAAAATGTTTTTATTGTCCTACTTGGGAACCTTCCATAGAGGTATCAATCCGTTAATGCACAGCAGAATTGCTTACCAAGAGGAGTAAGAAGAAGAAGAATAACAAGAAAGAAACTCGAAAGTAGTATTTTCTTTATATACATCTCACATTTTTCCAAGCACCCCAACAAAAACTTATTCTTCTGAATAATTCGCTTGTATGGATATTTCGCTCTAATCTTACTTACATACTTCGTGTAATATCGTATTAGAAAACAGTTATATGGCAATATTCTATGTAATGTCGTCATGAACTGTCAATAAAATTCATCGTTCACCTATGGAATTCATTAATTATTGTTCAGTATAAGTAAAAACCAATAATTAACAGTTACTCAAAGCATTCTAAAAGTAAATTTATGAAATTTCTCAGGGTTCAAATGGAGCTTCGTAACGTCAAATTAGAAACTAATTACCACTCATCGAAAAGAGTTAATGTGAATTCCAGTAGACTATATTCTCTTTATACCCGAGATTTAAATTTCAGACCAAATCAAACCCTAATTAATATGCGTGTATAAACTCGAAAGCAGTAACAGTCAGAGAGAAAGACGTTTTAAGAATTTCAGATTCACAGATTAGATTTTAGACGGGCTTTTAAGATGAAGCGTGTAGGTAGATCGAGCGAGAAAGTGTTAGTTTGATGATCTTTTTCGATAAGGAAAAAAAAAGGTAAAAAATAAACAATCTAAGATTACGATGACTTACGCCTCAACAACATCTCGGGTGATAGAAAAACGGGAAACATGGCTGTCTATTTTTTAAATTTATTACCCAGAAGAATGCTCCAGGCTATGTTTAAATAGATTTTGAAAAATATAAAAATTATAAAAAAATACTACATATATGTTTCTAGAAAATCCGAGCAATATGTATTATGTCATTATAGAACTAGTAATGAAAGTAAATAATACAATTCATTCTTTTGCTTCATGTGCCATTTCCTCTAAGAAGGTTGGCAACCATCACGGCAATTCGCACTTTCGATACCGCTGCTCAGCAGAAGTGCAGTTAAACCAAGCTCTCAATTTGTTTAACCAGGAGATGCGTCTTCTACCACGACTCCTTCTACCCTGTATTCTTCCTTGTATTATTAATTGCAACAAGTATTATAATGCTCGTACCACATGGCATGTCCCAGATATTGAAGTATTCCAATTTTAATTTTATTTAAAACCTCTTTATCTGTTCCCATTCTTCTCAGCACCTTGACACTTATGACTATATTATTGTATACCCAACTTAATATACAGAGTGAGTTTTATGTATGGATACCCTCAATTAACTCGAAAACGGCTTTCACGATTTTTATGGGTTTTGCTGGGTAAGGGTTTTCTAATAGAGCCGATATTATAGTGGTAATTACGTGGTTGTCAGATCTTCTATTTTTCTCGAAATCTAATGAACTTTCTTATTTCAAATGGAATACCCTGTGTATTTTTTACGTTTTGAAGTGATTAAGAAATTTTGATTTTTTTTCATGTTGTTACATTCCCTATACCTAAATGCCATAATTTCGGAGTTATTGCTACTTTTATTAAAAAAAAAAAAAAAAGAATTTTAACATATTGTAAAAATTAATTTTTTCGGCCAGGGTAGACATAATTTTAGGTTCTTTTGATCATTGGGAACAAAAAAGGTTTTGTAATTTTTCTCTAAAGTTAATCATTTTCGAGTTATTATCAATTTAAAACTGAAAAAAAAAACGAAAAATGACGATTTTCAATGTCTAAAACACAAGTAAAAAATATAATTTTTGAAATTACGAAGTACCAGAGTTCGAGCTCTAACTTTCTTATATCTGCTTACCATAAGGATTGTTGGCACGTTTTATTCTAAAACATTGTTTTTTAATTGATAATGAAGCGCATATTTATTAAAGGTCGGGCCATCCATCTGCATTAACAACTAAAAAACAATGTTTTAAAATAAAACAAGCTCAAATTACTTACCGGTAGCTGATAAAATAAGGCTTGAACTTGAATGTATGTCTTTCGTAGTTTCAAAAACACTATTTTTTTTCTGTGTTTTTAAACCTTGAAAATCGTCTTTAAATTGTTTATAACTCGGAAACGATTAACTTTAGAGAAAATTACAAAAGACCTTTTTTGTTCACAATAATCCAAACAACCTAAAATACCGCCTACCTGGGCCGAAAAAATTTAATTTTATAATTTGTTTATTTTTTTTTTGAAAATTAATATAGCAATAACTCCAAAATTATGGCATTTAGGTATAGGGAATATCACATGAAAAATAATCAATATTTCTTAAGGACTTCAAAACGCTAAAATATACAGATGTTCCATTTGAAATAAGAAAGTTCATTAGATTTTCAGAAAAACGAAAGATCTGACAACAATGTAATTAGCACTATTATATCGGCCGCATTAACAAACCCCTATCCACCAAAATCTATAAAAATCGAGCAAGCCGTTTCCGAGATAATTGAGTGTTTCCATATATAAAACTCACTCTGTACTTATAATATACATACAGTGATGATTGATGAACGCGCTAATAACCGGTAAAATAGCACAAAAGATGGAAAACGTATTAAGAGGAAACAGTAGCGATCAACAGGTAGCGAAAACGCGTTCCAAGATTGCGGCTGTAATTTTGAATATTTTTTCGAGATATTTGGCAAACTTATTCGTAATATAATAAAGAATGGCGGTACAGAGAACAATTTGAAAAATATATTAATATGTGGAAATTACTCTGTAATTAAATACAATATTAAAAAAACGAGCCTGTACCGCCATTAAGAAGAACAAAAAAATACACTTTCTTCAAATAAACTTTTTTATCCGATGCCTAGATTTTGTGTCATTTTGGAACTACTAAAATTTTTTATTTCATTAGTAGTTCTAAAATGACACAAAATCTATTCATCGGATAAAAAAGTTTATTTGAAGAAAGTGTATTTTTTTGTTCTTCTTAATGGCGGTACAGGCTCGTTTTTTTAATATTGTATTTAATTACAGAGTAATTTCCACATATTAATATATTTTTCAAATTGGGCTCTGTACCGCTATTCTTTATTATATTACGAATACGTGTGCCAAATATCTCGAAAAAATATTCAAAATTATAGTCGCAATCTTGGAACGCGTTTTGGCTACCTGTTGATCGCTACTGTATCACCTTAAGTTGTGAGATAAAAAGAAATGAAACTAGTCGAGCTGGGAAATTTAGCGATATTAACTTATACATTTACATTACATTGATTGTTTCCCACCTTTAGACCTATTAGACGAGTTTGGAAACTACCACTGTCACAGTGACAGTTTTAGTGGACATACTCCTCTGATACGTGTAAAGGTGGGAAACAATCAATATAATGTAAATTTATAGGTTAATATCACTAAATTTCCCAGCTCGACTAGTTTCATTTCTGTTTATCTCACAACTTAATACGTTTTCCATCTTTTGCGCTATTTATTAACCGTTCACACTGATCCGACCAAATGGCTGCTCCTTTTTTTTCTTAATATTTAGTGAAAATTCAATAACTCCTGGATATCTTCAGAATTGTCAGCGAATACCATCGTGTGGACTGCGGTGAGTATCTTATGTAGTTGATACATTTTCCGTTAATTCGAATACCAGCTTCAACATCATCTACTGCTTCTTGAAAGATTTCCTCCAGAGTAGATTATGTTGAACAATAGTGGTGATAGTATACATTCCTGTCGGATCCACGTTTGATTTTGATATCGTCGGATTCTCCTGCCTCTCTCCAGATAGATGGTGTTTGATTCGAGTAAAGATTGCTAATGATTCTTAGCCTGCATAAATATTGCAATTTACGTCTTTACATCGTTAAAACGGCACTTGTGTACTAAAGAGACTGTCGTATCCACTGAATTTCGGAAACCAAACTGTGTACGGCTGTCTTTTTCTTCGTACAATATAACATTATTTTTGGATTATTGGTGTACAAATTATTACACCAAATATTTCACTAAGCTATTATAATCGATGCAATAAATTGTCTAGCACTAAATCTGATAAACTTTGAAAATATAGAGAGAAACCACAAAAAATGATATTTTGTATATTTAATGTGTTTGCTTTTATGGCAGTCGTTGAATAAGTGATAGGTAATTTTTGCGTTTTTGTTGTTATTGTAATTAATTTTACCTCGTGTGCAAAAATATTCTTGTTTATAGTGGAATAAAATTTATGGTTAACATTACAAAATTTAGCCCTCGATTATTAGGAAAACACGGTTTGATTTAACGTTCAGAAGCTTTTGTGTAGAATTGAAAATATTTAAATGATTGTAAAATATGGATTGCTCTTAATTTTACATAGTAGTATAAATAAATCGCATAGCAGTGTTGTTTGTTTTGCAATTTAAAACCAGTTTACTAAAACAAAGGTAGAATAAATTTGTTTTGTTTTTGATTTAAGGCACTTTATAGATGTTTTCTATTTTAATTTGATTTAGTTCGAAAAAATAAATTCAAATAGAAAACTAATTTTATTTTTATGTTTATAGGAGATCTACACTCAACGAAAAAGGTACGTAATATCAATAAAAATGTTAATTCAGACAACAAACGCAATACATAAAATTTTTCCAATTCTTGGTTTTATTGGGACAACAAAACGATGTTCATAAATTCATTATTTTCGTTCGTTGAGCCAATGTATTACATTTATTGAATGGATGAACATTCATTATGTATACCATAATATCACTTTATTGGTATTACGAACTCTGTTCACTGAGTCAACGAACACTATTTATTGATATTACGAACTCTGTTCACTGAGTCAACGAACACTATTTATTGAAACAACAACGTCGTTAATTGACCGACGAAGACTATACGTTGTGTCAATAACAGTGTTATACATGTATTACTCTATATTAACAACATTTGTACATTGTTTTAATGAAATCTGTACGTTGTCACGATAAACCAATGTAATTGCTTGTCATCTACGAAATCAAGAACGTGAGTTGCTGCCAGAATTAACAGTATTTATTAAATATACGAAAATAAGTTATTGGCTGAATAAATTGAGTGTTATTGATTAATGTACTCTAGTTATTCTCACAATTATTATTCAATCATTGTGACAATAACCAAATACATTCGTCAATGTCTAAAAGTTCGTTGAAACAACAAATTAAATTGTTGTGACAACGAAATACTATTCAGTAATCACTGTTAATCAGTATTACGAACTAAATTTTTTTGAGTGTAGCCACAATTGTTGGTATAATACAAATTACATTTTTCTGAAATCGTCCTTTCCGTCCGCAAAATCGTCTTTTAAGAAAAAAACTAATGGTAGGGTAGCAAAGTATGCTAAATGTGCAGTAACTCGAGCGCTTTGGGGAATTATTGGGTTGTGAAGAGTAGGTCCTAAAGCCAAAAAAAGTTAAGTAAAGATTTCCATTTCAGTGGGGACTTTCCATTTTTAAATTAAATTTTTTTATTTCCATCAATCGTTTTTTTAGATTATAGCGCCATTTATCCATAATTTGAAAAAATGTCTCGAATAAAAGTTACTTATTTTTACGTAAGGAATCCAAATCTGCAATAAAATGTCGGGGCTCCCATTTAAGATTTTAAAGCAACCCTCCACCCCACCTCCGTGAGGGATCGTGTTTGGTGCCATTCGATAGATTTTTCAAAAATATTGAATAAGTGTATTTTTCAGTTTTTCGATCTGATGTTCATTTCGCGAAATATCGCGGGATTCGTAGTTAAAATAATAAATTTACCCCACACCCCTCTCCGTGGGAAGTCGTGTTTGTTATCATTCCATAGATTTTTGAAAAATATTGAGTACCTATTTTTTAGTTTTTTGATCTGTCATTCATTTCGCGAAATATTCACTTTTTCCTTGTGAAACTTTGGGACTCACCCATTTTCTTACGTCCCGCTCAAATCGTCAGATTTTTTAAATATACAGTGTTTTGCATGTACTTAACTTACCTTATCTTAATCTGACGATTTCGGGTTTTTCTTAGGATAGATTTTTTTTCGGTCCCCCTTAACAAACTCCCCAGCATTCAGACCAATATATGGTTAAGGTACATTTTCAGGGTACAAAGTTTGTCCCCATGTAATAATCTGACGCGCTCGAGTAACTGCAAAAATTCCCGCTTGGCCTTCCCTACCATAATATAATGGAATTATAACTTGATTATAGTAGGTATGCTATTATGACATTTCCAGAGGATTTATTTAGAAGTTTTTCAAGAGAGTTCCAATAATGTAGGAAAAACTTTGAAAACCTCTATTTGGGACCAATTTCATTATTGGCAGTATGTAGCAGTAACAAAAAGAAGAAGTTAGACCAATGTGTACTTCCAGTCATGACTTACGACGCCGAAATACTTTCCTTAGGCCACAGCAACCAAAATCAGATTGGCCCAAACAAAATTGAAATGGCCATTACTTGGACAGACTCTCAGAGACAAGATTAAAAACGAATAAATAAGAACAAAATCCCTGGGAATTGACTGCAGAAAGCTCAACACCGACAGAACTGAAATAAATTCAGGGAGGCCTATGTTCAACATTAGACGCAGAAGGCTGGATAATGATGATGATGATAGCAGTAACTGAACATACGCAGCTTCGTCAGTCAAATTTGACTTTTACATTCGACGTCGTGTACAATGGCCATTGGAATGGCCAATGGTCGTTGGAATACTAGTCAAACTTTTCAATGATGTTTATTCGACTGGTGATATCCCTGAAGATTGGTTAAAGTCCGAATTCATAACCCTACCAAAAAAACAACGTCCGAAAAACTGTAGCGACTATAGAATGATAAGCCTTATCAGTCACACCTTGAAAATCTTTCTACGTATCATCCACAGTAGAATCAGAGATAAATGTGAAGAAGACCAGGATGAAACACAATTTGGCTTCAGAAATGGACTGGGAACCCGGGACGCACTCTTTGCACTAAATGTGTTATTGCAGAAATGCCGAGATCAAAGGAAAGACGTCTTTGCTGTATTTATTGACTATGAGAAGGCCTTTGATCGAGTACAACATCACAAATTAATTAAAATACTAAAGGATAAAGGAGTTGATAGTCAAGATGTACGAATCATAGAAAAATTATATTGGCGTCAAACAGCGACAGCTTGCATAAATGGAAAATCAACAGAAATATGCAAAATACAAAGAGGCGTCAGACAGAGTTGTATACTGTCCCCACTGTTGTTCAATTTGTATTCAGATAGAATATTTAAGGAAGCGCTGCATAATTTGGAATGGGGTGTGAAGGTTAATGGAATTCTGATAAATTCAATCAGATATGCAGACGATACAGTTATTTTAAGTGATGATATGAATGGATTACAACACCTTTTAAATGCCATTGGCAGAGTGGGAAGAGAGTTTGGCCTAAATATAAACTGTTCAAAAACAAAGTACATGGTATTTAGCCGTTTGGCCCATCAAGATTCACGGTTATATGTTGATGGTCATATGATTCAAAGAGTACCCAGTTTTAAATATCTTGGTTGCCATATTACTGAACAACTAGATCCAGATAAAGAGATAAAATGTAGAATCGAGATAGCCCGCACTACATTTTTAAAAATGAGGTCATTCTTCTGTAATAATACCTTGCAACTTCAACTTCGAAAGCGCATGATTAAATGCTACATTTGGTCAGTCCTCTTGTATGGTGTCGAAGCATGGACATTAAAAATATCCACCATTAACCGTTTGGAGGCCTTTGAAATGTGGCTGCACAGACGTATTCTAAAAATACCATGGACGGCTATGCTGACAAATGTGGCAGTCCTTAAGAGAGCAAATGCTACCCGCGAGCTGCTTGATAACATCAAATATAGAAAGATGGCCTATTTTGGACACGTAGTAAGGGGAGACCGGTATAATATTCTTCAACTTATTATGATGGGTAAAATCGAAGGACGCAGAGGAATTGGTAGAAAGCAGGCCTCTTGGTTGAAGAATATCCGGGAGTGGACAGGAATAAAGAAAGCAGAACACCTATTTAGAATAGCTCGAGACAGAGACAGTTTCGCCATGTTAATCGCCAACGTCAAGGGGACTTGATAGGGCACGTTAAGAAGAAGACGTCGTGTACAAACTGTGGAAAAAAGAAGGGTTGAAAGAAAGTATAGGTGTATTTAATTTTGATAAAAAAGTCATCACTGGATCATCAGAGTTGCGACTATCCAAAAAGAAAGCAAACTAAATTCAAAATTGACCTGTCTAAGTATTTATTCGTTGCGTCAGAATAACAAGGTTCTATCTGCAATTTTTGTCTAAACTGAGATTTTTATGTAACATGGTTCTATTTAATGTTCTTCACCTTACTGACTAGCATATGATACTAGCACTGACATCTATTAACAGGTGGCTGAAATACGTAAGTTACAAGGTTCTATCTGAGAGAATTTTAAATGTTGATAAGTTAACAAGGTTCTAACTGAAATAAAAACAATCAACTAAGTACACAAGGTCTTATCTGCAAGAACTAAAAGTGTTTATAAATTAACAATAAGACTTTATATTAAATAACTTGAAGTTGTTTTAATACTAATTGTTATACAAGGGTATATGTGAAAGATAGAACTCGACTAAATAAGTTTAATTCATTTTTCAAATCAGAACATCTTTGTATTAACTATTGGAGTAAAATTTTACTGTTAATAAAAATATATTAATTTTTTTACTTTACATTGTTAAGACATACAAGTGGCAATAATATTAAAATAAATACATAACATAGAAAATTTAAATAGTCATAATTAAAAATGGCATCACAGGCAGTTAGAACTTTGTTATTCCAATGCAACATATTGCTAATATTTCGCATTTGTGAAATATTGGGGATGAGGATGAGTCGTTTTCAAATCAACAAAGTGTATATTTTTTCATTGCATATTCTTAGCTAGTCTATAGGTAGACTCGCTTAAAGAATATATGATATTGATTAGTTCCTCTATCCTGATGCGCTTCATATAATGACTAAACATACGTTAGATACAAAAGTAGTTACATTAGTCTTTAAATTAACTACTCCATTTTAATGCATCTCTTAGGTTTGTAGCTATTTAAAGTTCAAAGCTTAAATTAATCGACTCAATTATCCAAAGAAATAATGTTTAACACCTTAATGACCAAAGAACACGAAATATTAAGTTAAATGCGCAATAGGTAATTGTATTCATCAGGGGTATAGTATTTCTTCAATGACATAAATCTAGTACCAGATGTATGAGATGACTAGATTGTTAGAATATATTTAGTGAAATAATAACATGACATTACATAGCTTTTTAAATATACTAGCATATTAGTCCTGTCGCCAGGGGGGGTACAACGGCCTCGTTAATTCAGATGGACTTACTCAAGTTTTTTTATGTATTTTGACCCGTAGAACACGAATTTTTTGGGTAACAGTTGATCCGGATGTCGATAAGATTGTTATAGACCAAGAACTTGAGGAATCAAATAACAGCGATTTTTGGCAAAACAAAACAATATTTTGTATTTTTTGGGCCATTTTAAGTAAAAAATATTTCTACAAGTTTTTTCGTAGGATGCACAGTTTTCGAGATAAACGCGGTTGAACTTTAAAAAAATCGAAAAATTGCAATTTTTGAACCCGAATAACTTTTGATTAAAAAATAAAATAGCAAGTCTGCTTACCGTATTTGAAAGTTTAAGTCAAATTATATCGGTTTTGATTATTTGCATTGGTAAAAATTTATTTTTTTATTGTTTAACAAAGCTATAAACACGTAGGGTTTCCCGTGCTTTTACATTCGTTTTAACGCATGTAACGTAGAAATAGTCTTGATTGCACTAGTACCTATTCTACCTACTCGTTCGATTTTAAATGATAAATCATAGAAACATCACTCACGCACTAGTTGTTTGTAGCTTTGTTTAACAATAACACAATAAATTTTTAGCAATGCAAATAATCAAAACCGACATAATTTGACTTGAACTTTCAAAGGCGCTAAGCAGAATTGCTATTTTATTTTTTAATCAAAAGTTATTCGGGTTTAAAAATTGCAGTTTTTCGATTTTTTGAAAGTTCAACCGCGTTTATCTCGAAAACTGTGCATCCTACTAAAAAACTTGTAGAAATATTTTTTGCTTAAAATGACCCAAAAAATACAAAATATTGTTTTGTTTTGCCAAAAATCGCTGTTATTTGATTCCTCAAGTTCTTGGTCTATAACAATCTTATCGACATCCGGATCAACTGTTACCCAAAAAATTCGTGTTCTACGGGTCAAAATACATAAAAAAAACTTGGGTAAGTCCATCTGAATTAACGAGGCCGTTGTACCCCCCCTGGCGACAGGACTATATAGGAGATTTAGTCTGTCATTGTGTCTGTCTATATACAGTGTGTCAATTTGAACAGGTGCCACCCTCTACAATTTGGTCATATAGAAAATCTAAAATATGCAAAAGCACTTTTAGCAGGGGCGGACACAACCCACAAAATCTTTAATGGAAAGCGATTGAGTGATACCTCATTTTAAAGGTACTTCAACTACCTTTTCAAAAATACCTTTTTGAGTTTGAGTTGAGTCCAAAAATACTTTTGGAGTTTTGAGCTCGCTACTTAATATCTTTACCAATTTAATTGATTTTTCCATAAAAACTCAAAAAAATACTCAAAAAAAATTGTAGGTTCTGAACTCGATACTTAATACCTTTACAGTTTCACTTGATTTATTTTTTAAAAACTAGAAACAAATATAATGTATAATTATATTTTTGAAAAGGTAGTTGAACGACCTTTTGAAATGAGGTACCAGTCAACCTCCTTTCCAATAAACATTTTGGGGGTTGTGTTGTGATAGAAAGTTGATATACCGGGTGTCCACTTATATTTTCCCCCATTTTAACTGCCTATAACTTCTAAACGGCTCAAGATAGAAATATGCGGTTTTCGCTGAAATGTTTTTTTTAGTAAAAGTTTTGTCTGAATGGACTGATTTTTTAAAAAGTTTTTAAATACGAAAAGAAAAATGGCGGATTTTTGAAAAAACGTTGTTGACTTTTTTTTAATGGAACACCCAGTATATTTTCTTGTAAATTGAAAGAAAGGTCATTCACCTATCCAGCGATATAAAGTTTTTCAAAATCGTTTGTCAAATCACTGAGTAATTAATTTTTAACATGAGAGGTGCAACGAGGATATCACATAACTAAATAACAACTAAGCAAATTGATATTATGTTATGTGATTTCCACATTGCATTTCTCATTTTAAAAATTAATTGCTCAGTCATTTGACTACCGATTTTAAAAAAATTTATATCGTTGGATAGTGAAATGACCGTTTTTTCAAGTTTTTAGGTAAGTGACTATTTTTTATGTCGCTTTTAAATAAAAAATGGCGGATTTTTGGAAAAAAAAAACGCTGTTGACTTATTTTGTTGAAACACCCAGTATATTTTTTTATAGTTTGAAAAAACGGTCATTTACAATGACTGAGCAAATAATTTTTAAAATGAAAGATGCAATGTGGAAATCACATAACATAATATCATTTTGCTTAGTTATGTTATTTAGGTATGTGATATCCACGTTGCACCGCTCATTTTAAAAATTAATTACTCAGTGATTTTGCAACCGATTTTCAAAAACTTTATATTGCTTTATAGGTGAATGACCTTTCTTTCAATTTACAGAAAAATACACTGGGTGTTCCTTTAAAAAAAAGTCAACAACGTTTTTTTAAAAAATCCGCCATTTTTCTTTTCGTATTTGAAAGCGATATAAAAAATTCAATCCATTCAGACAAAACTCTTACTAAAATAAAACATTTCATCGAAAACCGCATATTTCTATCTTAAGCCGTTTAGAAGTTATAGGCA
Source organism: Diabrotica virgifera virgifera (assembly GCF_917563875.1). Lineage (NCBI taxonomy): Eukaryota > Metazoa > Arthropoda > Insecta > Coleoptera > Chrysomelidae > Diabrotica > Diabrotica virgifera. The sequence goes on along the minus strand of NC_065448.1, from coordinate 243,142,489 downwards.
GTTAAAATGGGGAAAATATAAGTGGACACCCGGTAATTTAGTTGAAAACTAGTCTACAAAATGTCCCCCTTGCAAATAAATTTGACGCGTTTTTGCATATGTTAGATGTTCTATAAGTACCAAATTATAGAGGGTGGCACCTTGCCAAATTGACACAATATATAAGAAAGAAACAGTAGCATTAGGAACAACGATGGCCTATATTATTCATGACCTTCATTCAATCAGTCGTTCGTGAGCTATTAATAATTTTAAGCCTTTTATAATTAGAGCGTATAAAAATGTCTAAACATTTAATTTCGTAATAAAAATAATCCCATTTTTTCTTTCAGAAAGGCTTTCATAATAACTAATACTTTGCTACATAGAATCCACAGCTAAAATAACATCAATTCTTTATGATGACCCTGTATTAGCAAATTTTAAATATAATAACTTTGGTTTCCCGGTATTAAACAATTCCATTAGATATTACATTCTCTTATAGCCTGTCTTCGGCTGATATAACATTTTGATACCTACTCATTTCACATGTTTAACGAGAATGTCTCCTTTTAGTATTGCTCCACCTCATTGTAATCTCTAAGATTTTATTAAACACAATTAACGACGTTAAGCATGGCATAAACTGTATGGGGACGTCTTATATATTGGTATTAACGTCCAATTTGCTTTGTTTATGTACCCACAATTTGCTAACACTTATCTCTCAATACCTATTTTGTACTCGGTGATTTATTACCGTTTTAATAAGGTAGATGCCGTATTTGCCATTACCTCAGGATGAAAATTTATTGTTTTACGTTTTCATGTCGACAAAATTCTAGATTTTGTGACTTTGATTGTACAGTTCCGTTATTAATATGCCAGCAAATAAAGTAGTGAGAAGAAAAAGAAAATTCTAAATTTTGCAACTTTCATTTTATACTTCCGAGAATACTACCACTACTATCGGTTTACAGCGTTTTTAGAAGCTTTCCGATTCCTAACCGCCATTCTTCTCTGTTTAACCATAGACCTGGAGGGATTTCTATTTCTTTTAGTTCTTTGTTTTCAACCCCCTCTCTCCACCTTCTTATCGGTCTTCCTCTTTTCCTTCTCTCTTGTGGTGTCCACGCCAAAATCTGTTTAGGGATCCTGTCATTTGACACTGTCTGTACATGGTACAGACATAACAGGACATAACAGAAAATAAAACAAGCTCAGGAAACATGGATGTCCATTAAATGTCAAAAAATTGAGGAATAAGAGGCAAGGTATGACACTTTCAACACCCATAAGAAGGTTAAAGAAATGATTTCAGGAAATCGTAACAAACCAATCGGGATATTAACAAATGCAGATGGTACCACTATAACTGAAACGCAAGACAAATTACGTAGATGGAAAGAATACATTGAACACCTATTTTATGACCAAAAAGTAGAACAATTAGAAGTTGACGGAGAAATCACGGGACCAGAAATGATGAAAGAGGAAGTCATTTATGCCATAAAACACACAAAAGGTAGAAAAGCTCCAGGACCCGGTGAAATACCAATTGAACTATTGAAGATAATTGATGAAGATAATATTGATGTATTGGTAGACCTTTTTAACTCCATATACAAGACGGGACACATACCCAAAGAATGGCTTCTTTCAACTTTTGTAACGATTCCAAAAATCACAAATGCTAAAGATTGCAATGACTATCGGACAATTGCATTAATGAGCCACACATTGAAAACCTTCCTTAAAATCATACATAACAGAATCTACGTGAAATTAGAACAAGAAATAAGTGATTCACAGATGGGTTTTAGAAAGGGTCTAGGAACTAGAGAAGCATTATTCGGAGTCAATGTTCTGACACAAAGATGTCTGGATATGAATCATGACATATATGCTTGCTTCATAGATTTTAAAAAAGCTTTTGACAGAGTTCAACGTGAAAAGCTTTTAAGTATTTTTAAGACCAAAAATATAGATAGTAGAGATCTACAAATTATATCGAATCTGTATCAAAATCAGAAAGCAAGAGTAAGAGTCGAAAGAGAACTGACAGAGGAAGTAAGTATACTTAGAGGAGTTCGACAAGGGTGCATACTTTCACCACTCTTATTCAACGTCTACAGTGAAGTGATATTTCAAGAAGCTTTATTGAATATTGTGGAAGGTACTTTGGTCAACGGAAATAGCATTAATAATATTAGATATGCGGACGATACGGTCATATTTGCAAGTGACATGGAAGATTTACAGTACATAATACAACATGTATACAATGCATGTGAAAGGTACGGACTGCAAATGAATCTCAAGAAAACGAAATCAATGATATTCTCAAAAAAAAACAACAAAATGTAGATAACCTGATCATCAATAATACAACGATCGAAAGGGTAACAACATATAAATATTTAGGAACGTGGCTAACCGAAGATAAAGATCAAACAAAAGAAGTCAGATCTAGAATAGAAATGGCAAGAAACACGTTCATAAAATTGAAGAACTTACTTTGCAACCGTAACCTTAATCTAGAGATCCGCACAAGAATGCAACGTTGTTACGTTTTTTCTACTTTACTATACGGCATGGAAGCATGAACAATAAAACAGTCTGAAATCAAAAAATTAAACTCCTTTGAGATGTGGTGCTGCAGGAGAATCCACAGAATATCGTGGACTGAAAAAGTAACTAATATAGGTGTTACAAAGAATGAAGAAAGAATGTGAAGTCATAAAAACTGTTAAAATTAGAAAGATTCGTCATATAATGAGGGGCGAGAAGTACGTATTACTTAGGTTGATTATGTACGGGAAGATACGAGGGAAGAGAAACCCAGGACGACGCAAAATATCCTGGCTAAGGAATTTGAGAGTGGTTCGGTTGCAGCTCATTAGAATTATTCAGAAGTGCGGCCAATAAAATTAAAATAGCGATGATGATTTGCAACCTCCGATAGGGGAAGGAACCTGAAGAAGAAGAAGAAGTACATGGTCGTACCATATTAGTTGTTTTGTTTTTATGTCATCAATTATTGTATGGCTTTTGTAATTTGTAATATGGATATGGCTTTTCGACCCTTCCGTGAATACTAAAATTATATAATCTTCTTTTTCTTCCTTTATGTCCAATGTCCAATGTCCAATATAAATACCAAAACAGTACAAATTCCTGCATATGCAGACGATGTAGCTGTTATTAGTAGGAGCATGAGTAAACACCATGAATATAAGATAACGAAGGAGAAAAGTACAAAAGAGATCTGAATTGAAGGACATAACCCGACAGGCAAAGGCTCATCCAGGGTTATGATGCCAAAATAAGAAGAAGAAGAAGACGAAGAATAAGAACGACGTTAGGTATGGCATAAACTGTATGGGGAAGTCTTATATATTGGTATTAACGTCCAATTTGCTAACACTTATCTCTCAATACCTATTTTGTAGTCGGCGATTTAATAAATATAAATATGCCGTTTTAATAAGGTAAGTATATGCCGTATTTTCCATTACCTTAGGATGGAAATTTATTGTTTTACGTTTTCATGGCGACAAAATTATAGATTTTGTGACTTTGATTCTACAGTTCCGTTATTAATAAAATTCTCAATTTTGTAACTTTCGTTTTATACTTCGGTGAATACTACTACTACTACCATCGGTTTACAGCGTTCTCCGACGCCTTCCGACTCCTAACCACCATTCTTCTCTGTTTAACCTTCGGATGACCAAGGGGGTAAATTTGGACCCCAGCGTATGTTTTTCTTTAGTAAATTCAAAAGTATTTTCAATTTTTAACTCATTATTTTTTATTTGACTTTAATATCATTCTAGATATCCTCATATTTTGAAATTTAAAAAAATTCCCTATATTTTGCGAATAAAAAATATATTCTGAAGTTGATGTTTAGTAAAATACAGTCTATTATGTGGAATTCCAAGTAGTTTTACACTGCGCGTTATCAAAATCTATTTTTAGACTGTGGTGCCTGTTATGTACGAATCATGACATTCCTGCCTGCTACAGTTAGTCATTATTATTATTTCCTGGCGTATATTATTATAGTTTCTTAGTATTTTCTGTACTTATAAGATACGGCCCGCAAATATCTTACTGAGAGCGTTACTGCTAGCGATTTTTATGATGATATAGAAGATGAAATAGTATTAGAAAACGAGGATGTATTGTTAGATGAATATTTATATGCTGAAAACATTCATTTCAGGTCATTTGTGACCTGGAGTCTTTTTTTACCCCTGTTGGACATCCGTGTAACAGAAAAAGGTTGGGGTCATCGGAAGGTTAACCACACACCTGGAGGGATTTCTCTTTCTTCTAATCCTTTTTTAATTCCCTCCCTCCAGCTTCTTCTCGGTCTTCCTCTTTTCCTTCACCCTTGTGATGCTCACGTCAAAATCTGTTTGGGATTCTAGGAAAACCTGTCATCTGGCATTCTCTGTACACTGCCGTATCATATTAGTTACTTTGTTTTTATGTCATCAATTATTATATGCGAGACTCTCATTATTTCTAGGGGTCGACAAGACAAGAATTCTTGTCTTGACAACCTCTTGTATTGTCTTGAGAAAAAATCAAGAAATTTAAAAAATCTTGTCTTGATGTTTTCTTGACATCTTATATCTTGTCTTGACTCAAAAAATTTCAAGATCTTGAAATTTCTTGATTATCCGGTCCGGTGATTCCCCGGCGACCTTTTTATTGCGTTGCGTGTTAACACGGCCTCCACTGCTACTTGGGGGAGCCCCCATCTGCATTGGTTTCCTGAGGAACGCAAAATTGATGTGTAGTTGCATGCTTAAAATAAGCATTTTGTATGTTTCGCACATATTCTAAACTTCTTATTCTAAACTGTCCAGGATTTGATAAAAAATATTGAACCAAATCGAAATAGTTTAGACATCGAAAGGGATTTTGATTATTTGGAGGATAAGATCGAAGTAGAAAATCATATAAGTAATACTGCTTTAGATTTCAACTCTCCTGTAAGTAAAATTAAATACCTTGTCAAAAAAGATCAAAACCTCAGGGCAAATGCAACTTAAACTTAACAGTGCTTGCGAGGCCATAAATTGTAAGATGACTATGCCAAAATTAGATGTGCTTACAAAATGGCATTCAACTTTCGAGATGCTAACATCGGATTTGAGTGTAAAAAATGCTTTAACTATATTTTGCGACAACATCGAAAATCTAAATAATTGCAAAATATTAGATAAAGAATGGGTTCTGATCAGTAAATTTTGTCAGTATCTGAGAAGCTTTAAAACAATTTCTTCAATACTCGAAAGGGAAACATATTGCACACTCCCATGGGTGGTATTTGGAGTAGGTAACCTTGCACTCAACGAAAAAGGTACGTAATATCAATAAAAATGTTAATTCAGACAACAAACGCAATACTTAAAATTTGTCCAATTCCTGGTTTTATTGAGACAACAAAACGATGTTCATCAATTCATTATTTTCGTTCGTTGATCCAATGTATTACGTTTATTAAATGGATGAACATTCATTATGTATACCATAATATCACTTTATTGGTATTACGAACTCTGTTCACTGAGTCAACGAACACTATTTATTGATATTACGAACTCTGTTCACTGAGTCAACGAACACTATTTATTGAAACAGCAACGTCGTTAATTGACCGACGAAGACTATTCGTTGTGTCAATAACAGTGTTATTTCTCCTAACGTATTTCGTTTATTTCTACAATTATTTCCGTTTATTCTTACAATTAATTCCGTTCATTCCCACAATAAATACGGTTTTTCTTACAAGCAATTCTATTCATTCTTACAATCAGTTTCGTTCATTTCTACTATGAACGTATTTTATATTAATAATTACTGAATTCAATAGCCCAATGTATGATATTAATTGATTAATAATACTTTTTTAAATCCCCCTTTTTTGTCCTTAACCTATAGGACTTTACACTGTGTTATTTTTCATATGATTTCACTTATACAGTGTACTGGAATAAGTGTTACACTCCCCCCCTTATTAACTTATTTATTTTTAGCACATAAGCGATTTTTGAAATAATCAAAGTATATTATAACATCAATGTTTCGAACTTTACACGATCCCTCTTCAGGTGACAGGCGCGGCGTAACTTTGATTTTTTTTAATGGGAAAGTACGTCATGTGACAGCTTATTTAAAAGCATTTGAAATAGTGATTCCAAAAATGTATAACACTTTAATCCTTTTTGAGAGCGCAGGTGCAAAATTTCGATCGAATTCTTTTTAAACGCATTCATTTTTTTTTTAATTCTGAGAAAACTAAAAAGTATTTTTGAAAAATTTAAACGCAGAATAAAATATTACATTATTACCGAGGGCAGAAAGTCTCTTAGAATAAACAAAAAGTTTCTGTTGAATGGTATCTCTATTTGAAATTAAAAATCGTACTAAATTTTCTCTTTTTCACCCCTGTGGCTTATTAAAATAATCATTATAGAGGTTCTCACGGACTTCAAACCCTTGATATTACTGTAATATTTTATTTTGCATTTAAATTTTGAAAAATAATAATTAGTTTTCCCAGGATTCGAAAAAAATAATACATTTAAAAAGAATTCGACCGCAATTTCACGATAATAGACACACAAAAACTTCCTTCTACTACGGACTACACTTGAAAACGAAATGCAATTATTATTCAGCACTTCGGTAACACAGAGAAACTAGGGGTATCACGATAAGGAAAAGCCGTTAACTTTCAAATGGTCAAGCAAAACATTTATTGTCTCAACAACTAAGATTATTGTCACAATGCACGCATTAATTGTGGGTATTAAATGCAGTAGTAGATCGATTAATGCATTCGTTGTCACAACAATCAATTTACATCTATTCAGTAATCATATATTACTCTATATTAACAACATTTGTACATTGTTTTAATGAAATCTGTACGTTGTCACGATAAACTAAGGTAATTGCTTGTCATCTACAATATCAAGAACGTGAGTTGCTGCCAGAATTAACGGTATTTATTAAATATACGAAACTAAGTTATTGGCTGAATAAATTAGTGTTATTGTTTAATGTACTCTAGTTATTCTCACAATTATTATTCAATCATTGTGACAATAACCAAATACATTCGTCAATGTCTAAAAGTTCGTTGAAACAACAAATTAAATTGTGACAACGAAATACTATTCAGTAATCACTGTTAATCAATATTACGAACTAAATGTTTTTGAGTGTACTTCTAGACAAATTGGAAATATTGGGCTCATGAACTTGATAATAAAATTGATAGATACGCTACCGATGAGCAAATAATTTACCGCATTCAAGCTACAATAGATAAAATACTGAAACAGTATAACAAAAATAATTGGATATACTGTATAGTTCTTAATTTGGATGCTCGGCATAAAGTAGAGGCATTTTCCTCTTCATCTTGGGAAAGCTTCTACAATCAGAGGCATTACAAAAATTTGAAGAAATATTTAAAGCCAACTAGGTACTTTAGATCTCAAATAAATCCCAGAATGATCTACAGAATCCGATGCCAGAATCCTACTTAGTCTGAGAAAAGAAGATTACGAATTTGATGTAGATGTAGAACTTACAATCTTGGAAGTATGAAATTAAAAAATACATAAATGAGCCTAGGTCAGAAGATTCTGAGAATATACTTGATTGGTGGAGAAGACACGAAAATATCTACCCGTCATTATCGCAAATGGCCAAGGATTTTCTGGAAACGCCAGCAACAGCGTACCTGCGGTTATACTATTTTCAAGCGCACCTTTAACAAGAACAAAGCCAAGAAATCGGCTGGGCGTTGACTCCATGAGAAGTGTTATCTGCCTTAATTCATGGCTTATTAATTTCGATTTAAAAATGTGATATGTGATATAATAAAATATAGTTTTTAATTTTATTTTCAACAGGATTAGGTAAGTGTCATCAATTAGGGTAACGGGTACAGTTGTTGGCCGGTCAGTAGTGATTGGCCACTTTCACAAAAATCCGAAATATTAAGATTTTTAGAAAGTATAAGGAAATAAATGAATTTGCATTGCAATTCGGCAACATTGCTATATATTTGGTCTAGCCATTATATCCCTCAGTTAATATTGTCTAGTTGTGACAGCGTGTGTTGTTCAAAGCTTAACAGGTGCATCCAGTTTTAAGAGTTTTTTAAAGAATTTGTTAAGGAAGGCCTTAACAAATAAGAAGGCCAAGATAACTCATGAGGTGAGTTATCTTGGCTAATAATATTGTGTATCTGCTTATATTAATGTTTTGTGATGATTTAGTGGGGTACATCTTACGTTATCGGTGGTTTTAATAGTAAGGTTATATTTTTTTGGCTGTAAATTTTAGTGGCCAAGGACTGTATCTTAAATATGTCCGCATTATAATGATTGGCCTACCGGCCAATTACTGTACCCACTTTAAATTAAAATATTTATTATAATTTAGGCTCTTTTAGCTTAGTTTGGCCAAACACAACATATTTCAAGCATTTTTTCTTATTTTTTATAGCAATAACTAGTGGTTGGCCGACTGCCAATCGCTAAACCACAGGGTGGCCAATAACTGTAATGTGTAATAAAAATATATTTTTGTCCGGATTCGTTTTTATAAAATAACAATTATTTTAATTGTTATAAAATTAATGCCAATGCGGGCAATCTGAATCAAATTTGAAACGTCCGTATTGTAGATAACATTATTAGATACTATTAAATGATTTTTAATTTTAGAATAAAAAATGCCATATATCCGGAAAGATAAAACGTGTCACAAAAAATATACAGAACAAGATCTTCAGTCTGCTTTTCAGGCCATAGAAAACGGCATGAGCCAACGGAAAGCCGCTGAACAATTTAATGTGCCAAGAGCAACACTGCAGTTTAGAGCAAGCGAAAAATTTAATGAAAAAACTAACCTTGGTCCCAATCCTATTCTTTCTTTGGAGGAAGAGAATCGTTTATAGAATTGGATCGTAACATGCCAAGACAAAGGTTTTCCAGTAAGAGTGGAAAATATACAAGACTCGGTTAAAGGTTTTCTTGATGCAAATCCACGTGCTAATCCTTTTACTGACAATCGACCCGGAAGAGGTTGGTATAGATCCTTTTTAAAGAGACATCCAGATTTAAGCGAGCGAACTCCAGAAGCGGTAACAGCAGCAAGTTCAGTTGTGTCTGAAAAAGATATAAGAAAATGGTTCACCGGTGTTCAAGAATATTTACACCGTAAACGTTACATTGATACTCTTCAAGACCCTTCACGTGTTTTTAATGGGGATGAAACCTGCTTCCTCTTGTGTCCCAAAAATAAACGAGTGTTGGCTGTAAAGGGAAGCAAAAATGTATATCAAATAGAACATCACTCCAAAGTTAATTTGACGGTTATGTTTAGGTTTGATGATTATTTCCCCATACAAACGACTTCCTAGCAATGTCATAAATTCAGTTCCTCGAGAATGGGGCATAGGCTGTAGCGATACGGGATGGATGAATAATGAAAACTTCTATGAATACATAGGAAAAGGAAACGTCTTATATAAGTACCTAGTTGCAAAAAACACTAAATTTCCAGTCATTTTGTTCGTTGATGGACAAAAAATTCACTTAACCATTCAAACTAGTGAATTATGCTCAAAGTTACAAATTATTTTAGTGGCATTATATCGCAAAGCGACCAGAATTATACAGCCTGCAGATGTTGCTGCATTTAAACCATTAAAGGCAAATTGGAACCGGACAATATTAAAGTTTAGACGAGAAAACCCAAACAAAAAGATACTATTGTCACAGAAGATACAATGACTTTAGATATTCAATCGACATCCGATAATCTGCCTTTAGTAAATCAAGACAACTCAATATAAAGAAATTGACATCTCAATTGACAAATTCTTTTTTCGTCAAAAACCCCAGAAAGAAAGGGTAAAAAGCAAACAGAACGGTTGCCTTTCGTGCTCACTTCCTCAGATCGTCAAAATGCAGAGAGGCGTAAAATTGAAGAGAAAGACGAACAAGAAAAAATAAAATTAGAACGAAAACAAAAGCGAATTGACACAAAGCAAACAATAAAGGTAAACAAAATAAAGAAACCAAGAAGAAAGTAAAAAAAAACCACAAGAGCCAATTCCGAGAGCAAAAAATGTCAAAATGTTGTGAAGAATAAAGAAAATGTTACACTAAATACAAGAGATATTGTAGATACAAATACTTTTAAATCAGACACACTTCTTGATCATACAGTTAAAAGCACTACTTTGAGAAGTGGAGTTAGAGTATATATACCAGAAGTGATTAACGCCAACGAAAACCACGAACTGCCAAGGAAACAATTTCCTGATTCTGTAGAGGAAAACGCTATTCTGCCCTCGATTGATAACGTATCTTTTGATGTCTCCAACAATAAGAATTCATAAAATTTGAGGAATACTTCCCAAAGCAAATGTACAAATTTGGAAACCAACAAAGAAAAACGTGCTGGTGAGTCACCTAAAAGAAAGTTGTTTTTCGAAACAGAGGGATATCCAGAACATGAAAAAATACAAATTCTCTCAGATATATTGGTGAAACAATCAGACAACACCAACATATCTGTAAATAATAATCTTTTGTATACAGGATTGTGCTACTCTTGTTCCTAAAATATTTCTAAATCAAAAGTTGGAATAAAATGTTTATTTTGTGTCAGAGGCTCCCATATTGGTAGTTGTGCTAACAACAAGAAATTGAAAATCTAAATAGTTTTGTGTGCCCTAACTGCACAAACAAAAAAAGAAAATTAGGAATTTTATGAGTGGCCAATAACTGTAATTCTATATGCCAATAACTATGTTTGCATGGCCAATAACTGTGTAATTTTGTATGTTTTTAAATTTGTGTTAATTTTTTATGTACATTATTATTTTTACTAAAATTACCTGAGTTTTTATAAAATTTGATGTTTCATTGTTATTAAAAACCCCTTACAAAATATTTCACATTAAAATATACCAATTTACAATTTTAATTCAATTTGAAATCCCTTAAGTGGCCAATCACTGTACCCGTTACCCTATTATTTTTAATTTAGATTTTTGTAAATCGTTTTAGCAAAAAAAGTGTTCAATAAATTAAAGTATGTTATGTTATGTTAAAATAATGTTATCTTTTTCACAAATAAATACGTTTTAGAGTTTTCATTATTGGTCAAGGTATTTCAAGATTTCTTGTTTTCTTGACAAGAAATCTTGGTATTGACATAAAATTTCTTGTCTTGTCTTGAAATATAAAATTACTTCTTGTCTTGATCTTGTCTTGAAATCAAGACAAGGTCTAGAAATTTTCAAGAAGTTGGCGACCCCTAATTATTTCTCGTATTCTCTCATTTGATATCCGATCTCTTTTTGATTGGCCAGCTGCTCTTCTTCAGAAGTCTATTTCTGTTCCTAGTAACATTTTCTCTGTTCTTTGTTTCATTTGCCAAACGTCATTTCCATAAATATTATTACACTTTTAAGTATGGTATTGTATGTATTGATATTGTAAGATTTGTGAAGTCAAAGACTGTCATGACTGGGACATATCCAGAGAAAAGAAGATGCAAAAACAGCAAAGAAACATCGCAATGAAGCCGATAGGAAGACGAAAAAAGAAAGGCCCAGAACGAGATGGTTGGATGATGTGGAAGACGACCTAAAATCCATGAATATAAGACAATGGAAGAAGAGGGCACAAGAGATATCTGAAAGAAAAGACACAGCGAGACAGACAAAGACCCATTCAGGGTTATTACGCCAAAAAGAGGAGAATAAGAACAAAAAATAGCCATAGGTATTGACAACGTACCAGTAGAAATTCTCAAATTTGGAGGACACATACTGATAGATAGATTCCATAATCTAACAACAGATATGTGAAAAATACAAGAAATTCCAGGAGACTGGAAAAAGCAATATTATATGCAAAAATCTTTAAAGAAAGTATGAAGCTAATGTGTAAATAATAATCCAATCAGCAGCCATTTTCTCGTGGAATTTCGAGAACCAAAGTCGATTTCCTTGAAAATTTGGATTTAGGTAGTAATTATAACCTTTGTCAAAATCTACCCTATGCCGAAGTGCGCTTTTGCCCTGGGGGTGAAAACAACCCTATCTGGGGGATGAATTTTTTTTTATTAAAATGACTATGGAAATCGATAGAGTGAGCAATTCTGAGTAAATTTTGTTTTATAAATTTTTTTTTGCAAAATTAACACTTTCCAAGTTATTTACGATTGAATCTATGCATTTTTTATTGAAAAAACTCACGTTTTTTAACCGTTTTTTATGAATAACTTAAAAAAAATAATTTTATAGAAAATCCATTAAGAACAAAAGTTTAGCTAATAAAAAAAACAAAGAGATTCACGTCCGAAAGACCTATGTAAACCCAATAACGACTGAGGTATTGCTCTTTTAACGATGATAGATTATTTTCGAAGAATATCGAAATGGAGAACATTTCATCTCAAATAACTCGAATTTCGTGCAATTTTTTGGGAAAACTTAACAGATATCTTTTAAAGTTCATTAAAATACCTTTCAAACAAGCTCTGACAAAAGTTTTTCGCATAAGAACTGACTGACTTATGACGAAAATAAAGTCGCTCTCTGCTTTTTTTTTTTGAAATGCAAAAATTAAACCCTCGTCGTTACAATCCTAATAAAGTGAATAGCGTTTTACTTAATATTATCTTTATTTAGGTATAATTGGTACCATCCATGTGATTTGACCGGTTTGGAATGCTTAGTTTAGAAAAAATAGTTGATTAAATCGAAAATGACATTTTTAACATTGAATAAACATTTTTCTTAAATAAATCTGAAAGTGTTCATAATATGAAAAAATATTTTAAATATTTATTATAATAGAATTTCTTTTACAGAAAATTTTGATTTTTTCTTGTTTTTTATCATGAATACTTTTAGATTTATTAAAAAAATACACTTTTTTAAATTATAATAATATCATTTTCAATTTAATCAAATAATTTTTCTAAACCAAGCATTCCAAACCGGTCTAATCACATGGATTGTATCAATTATACCTAAATAAAGTTAATTTCAATTGGAAAGCTATTCATTTATATTTAGACCAGGGCGCATCTGTAAAAATATTAGTACATTTGGACGTTGAGAGGTGACTCAAAGTTTTTTACAGAAATTGCTTGAAAATAACTCAACTAATAATATTTGAGTTATCCTCCCTCTCAAAAATGTCCGGAACATTGTTTAAATAATTAAAATGTCAAAAAATGAAGGAAAAATTCGATTTTTTTCTTCGTTTTTTTATTATAACTTTAAGAGTATTCATTTCCGGGAAAAGTTGTATTGACATAAAAGTTGCGTAGTTAAATTTGCTACAATATAGAATTGGTTAAATATTTAAAAAATAGTCACCCTTGTTGCAAAATAGCAATAATTGGGAAAAAACTATACAAAAACAAGTATTCGCATTTTACGGTTTTCAACCATTTATGCTACACTTAGCACCTTCATATTTTACCCAGAAAAACTTTATAATATATTAAAACAATACTGTAATTTTCATTAAGATCGGTTCAATAGATTTTGCAAAATAAATTTTGCAATCCAGATTTCGCAAAAACAATTCATTTTTTCAAAATGTTACAGGACTGAAAATAAAGCAGATAACAAGTTAAAATTTTTTTTGCGTATAGAAGTGTACTGTACCTTTCATTTGCAATTTGCAAAATTAAAATCGATTAACTACCACGGCGTCAGGAATTTTTTTAAATAAACATTAATTATTGGTGCTACGCGCAGGACACCGGATAGTTTGCTCTGATTGGGCATTCCAATGACCTTTGATAATTATTGATACATTTTAATTTTTATTACATTTCGATATAAATAGATAAATTTGTTTATTGCAAAATAAAAACCCATACTCTATCCTTTGAAATAAAACTTTTTTTAGCAAAAACTTTCTTTGTTCATATATTTTAACTTGAGAATAAAAGTTTATTATTTTTAAACATATACAATTGTTTAAACAATATTTCACAAACAATAATAAAATTAGTTTGATTTTTGTGGAATTAAAATATTAAAATACAACAAAATATAGAGTAAGAAAATAATATATTAGATTAAGATTGGAAGAAATTTTGGTGGAAATCTTCATGTGAATCGAACACCGCTGTCCTGCGCGTAGCACCAATAATTAATGTTTATTTAAAAAAATTCCTGACGCCGTGGTAGTTAATCGATTTTAATTTTGCAAATTGCAAAGGAAATGTACAGTACACTTCTATATGCAAAAAAAATTTCAACTTGCTATCTGCTTTATTTTCAGTCCTGTAACATTTTGAAAAAATGAATTGTTTTTGCGAAAGCTGGATTTCAAAATTTATTTTGCAAAATCTATTAAACCGATCTTAATGAAATTTCCAGTGTTGTTTTACTGTATCATAAAGTTTTTCTGGGTGAAATATCAACGTCATAAGTGTAGCATAAATGGTTGAAAAACGTAAAAGGCGAATACTTGTTTTTGTATGGTTTTTTTCGCAATTCTTGCTATTTTGCAACAAGGGTGACTATTTTTTCAACTTTTAACTAATTCTATATTATAGAAAATTTAATTACGCAACTTTTATGTTAGTACATCTTTTCTGGAAAATGAATACTTTTAAAGTTATAATCAATAAACGAAGAAAAAAATCGAATTTTTCCTTCATTTTTTGACATTTTAATTATTTAAACAATGTTCCGGACCTTTTTGAGAGGGAGGATAACTCAAATATTATTATTTCAGTTATTTTCAAGCAATTTCTTCAAAAAAAATTGGATTAACCTCTCAACATCCATCTCAAAACAGATGGGCCCTGGACTAATTAGGATTGTGACGACGAGGATTTAATTTTTACATTTCAAAAAGAAGGAAGCAGAGAGCGACTTTATTTTCGTCATAAGTCAGTCAGTTCTTATGCAAAAAACTTTTGTCAGAGCTTGTTTGAAAGATATTTTAATGAACTTTAAAAGATGTTTGTTAAGTTTTCCCAAAAAATTGCACTAAATTCGAGTTATTTGAGACTAAATGTTCTCCATTTCGATTTTCTTCGAAAATAATCATCTTAAAAGAGCAAAACCTCAATCGTTATTGGATTTATATAGGTCTTTCAGACGTGAATCTCTTTGTTATTTTATTAGCTACAATTTCGTTCTTAATAATTTTTTTTATAAAATTAAATTTTTTTAAAGTTATTCATAAAAAACGGTTATAAAACGTGAGTTTTTTCAATAAAAAATGCATAGTTTCAATCGCAAATAACTTGGAAAATGTTAATTTTGCAAAAAAATTTTATAAAACAAAATTTACTTAGAATTGCTCACTCTATCGATTTCCATAGTCATTTTGATTAAAAAATGCTCATCCCCCCGATGGGGTTGTTTTCACCCCCAGGGCAAAAGCGCACTTCGGCATAGGGTAGATTTGAACAAAGGTTATAATTACTACCCTAATCCAAATTTTCCAGGAAATCGACCTTGGTTCTCAAAATTCCACGGTTTTAGAGTTTTTTGCCGCTGGCGAGTGGTCTATAATATACGAAAAGAAATCATGTTCACTTTATTATTGGTAATTTATTGATTTCTAACAAAATTACTGTTCGCATTAAGCGTTTTCAATGCTGTGTATACCTACTCGTAGATATTGATTCATTCGTTCTCTATTAGCGTCAAAGGACAATCAGATGGGACATGAATAATCCATCTTATTTTGGAAACGCTTATGGTTATTAACGTTATAAAGCCGATATCAAGCATTTAGCGGACAAGGACAAATCTGTGCTTTCGGCTGTTAGTAGAGGATAATGCTATAAGTGTATCTGTTTTTATCTTCGTTTTATTATCAAAATTATACGAAAAAAAAAGTTATTCTTCATAAAACGCTGTGATTGGTCAAGAACCTAAAATGCAACCATCATATATCAATTTTTATCAATTTTATAAAAGGTATGTCAAAAAATTTGGCTCAAGAGTAAAGTACCTTTATATTTCAGAACATCAGAAGTTGATATAACGAAAAACTTTTTGGAATTAAGACCTATGCTTTATATGCAATTACGTTCTTCTAATTGAAAAAAAAAATTAACTTTAAGACTACTAATTACACTTTAACAAACGGATAGGCACTACGAGAAGAAGAAGACGGTATACAAGTAAATAGTGCCTATAGCTTTATAATACGTGACACTTATGGCACTGGGGATTGCTTGCTTGCTGTGTGGTGTTGTAAGTTGGACGTTGTTGGTCCAAAATGATATGGGTTGCCCTTACATGTTGACCATTTGAATGTCTTCAAGAAGCCGTTGTGGTCTTCAACACAGCTGCAGTCTTAAGTTGGTTAGTTCCACGTAGTGGATTCCCATCGTCCACAATGTAGATTAGGAAGATCCTTCCCGAGAATGGGGAACAAGGAGGCAAATATCAAGTGAATAAAATTATTATTATTAAAATGAGTTAAATTTAATTAAAGATACTACTTTTTAGTTACAATGTCTACCTCCTTTAAAAAAACAGTTTTTTATTTAGATATTTTTTATTTTTTGTTTAACAATAATAAATATGTTGATTTTCAACCTTTTTGCCATAAAATTCGTTGTTATTACGTCTGAGTGATACCAAAAATTCAAAAAGCGTTAAAATTAAAACACTTAAAAAACACTTGACAGCGTTACCTTGAGAAACTCATAAGCTAATAAAATATTTTTGAATTTTTTGTTTAGCATGACACAGTGATGAGTTCTGATGTTCACAGGAAAATACATTGTTTTTTGAGGGGTCTTTAAAAATTTGCCACCGTTGGCTTATTTTTCAATATTTTTCCTTAATTTTTTTGAAGTTATACTTCTTTACCGGCGATAGAGGGTGATTTTTTTATATGTTAAAACCTATCAGCCCGGCGCATGCGCATTATAACTTTGTTCTGATTGGATGTTTAAATGACATGTCAAAAATTATCCGATATGGCAGCTGTGGTTTGGAGGTAAAGGTAAAGGTAAACAAATGTATAATATATTAGTTTTATTGTTGTGAGGACAGAAACAAAAAAGTTTATAATATTGTAGTGACTTTTAAATAGTTTTTAAAAGCAACAGGTACGTAATAATTGTTAATGTATCATGGGTATAAACCTACCTATTTGATCTGCCAAAATACATAGTATGTAATACTTTTATTTATATAATTTGATTACCATCAAAATTTCTATCAATATTCACCTAATATATTGATTTTTTACTCTATGTTTTGTTGTATTTTTTCAATTCTAAATCACTTCAATTCAAAATTAAAATAATTTGATCAATTTTCAAAATATCAAAATATCACAAGTTTAATCCGTTTAGTTAGTCGATCTTCGTAAATAATGACACATAGTGTCCATGGCTAAGCGGAGAAGGCGAATGAATTCCAATACCAACCGCTCTTATCAGCGCTGGTTCGAGTCCCAATAGAAACTTTCTTTTTTGTTTTTTTTAATACATTTTATGATTGTAAGTATATTTATTATATAATTGTATTTTCAGAAAATACGTATTTAGTTAAAAAAATTTTCGACAATTAATGTTCAGACATCATTTGTGGCTTGTTTAATGTGTTTGTGTGTGTTTTATTCTTTTATTATTTTAATTTTTGGCACTGTTCTAATAAAAATGTTTGAGTTTAAGTATAAATTAGTTTGAGTATAAATTAGTTTAATATTTAAACAAAATATAAATAAAAAGTATATTAATTTCGTTTAAATCATATAATAGAAGTATAAGTTCTTACGTGCGTACAAAGTACACACACATTCTTTTTTTGATATTCCATGAATTGTTAGTTTGCTTAGTTAATTTAAAAATAAAATAATTCTCAGACTTTCAAAAAAAAATTCAAAAAATTGTGCTTGAAATGCTGATTTCAAACCCTAAGCCCCCTTGAGTATAGCTATGACAAGATTTTAATAGGCAACCCACACTCAACGAAAAAGGTACGTAATATCAATAAAAATGTTAATTCAGACAACAAACGCAATACTTAAAATTTGTCCAATTCTTGGTTTTATTGGGACAACAAAACGATGTTCATCAATTCATTATTTTCGTTCGTTGAGCCAATGTATTACGTTTATTGAATGGATGAACATTCATTATGTATACCATAATATCACTTTATTGTTATTACGAACTCTATTCACTGAGTCAACGAACACTATTTATTGATATTACGAACTCTGTTCACTGAGTCAACGAACACTATTTATTGAAACAACAACGTCGTTAATTGACCGACGAAGACTATTCGTTGTGTCAATAACAGTGTTATTTCTCCTAACGTATTTCGTTTATTTCTACAATTATTTCCGTTTATTGTTACAAATAATTCCGTTCATTCCCACAATAAATACGGTTTTTCTTACAAGCAATTCTATTCATTCTTACAATCAGTTTCGTTCATTCCTACTATGAACGTATTTTATATTAATAATTACTGAATGCAGTAGCCCAATGTATGATATTAATTGATTAATAATATTTTTTTAAATCCCCTTTTTTGTCCTTAACCTAAAAGACTTTACACTGTGTGATTTTTCATTTGATTTCACTTATACAGTGTACTGGAATAAGTGTTACACTCCCCTCACCCCCTTATTAACTTTTTATCTATTAACTATAAATTTATTTTTAGCACATAAGCGAAACGCTTGGACAGGTCGATTTTTAAAATAATCAAAGTATATTATAACATCAATATTTCGAACTTTACACGATTTCTCTTCAGGTGACAGGCGCGGCGTAACTTTTATTTCTTTTAATGGGAAAGTACGTCATGTGACAGCTTATTTAAAAGCGTTTGAAATAGTGATTCCAAAAATGTATAACACTTTAATCCTTTTTGAGAGCGCAGGTGCAAAATTTCTATTACATTATTACCGAGGGCAGAAAGTCCCTTAGAATAAACAAAAAGTTTCTGGTGAATGGTATGGCTATTTGAAATTAAAAATCATAGTAGATTTTCTCTTTTCACCCCTGTGACTTATTAAAATAATCATTATAGAGGTTCTCAGGGACTTCAGACCCTCGATAATACTGTAATATTTTATTTTGCATTTAAAATTTCAAAAATAATAATTAGTTTTCTCAGGATTCGAAAAAAATGAATACATTTAAAAAGAATTCGATCGAAATTTCCCGATAATAGACACACAAAAACTTCCTTCTACTACGGACTACACTTGAAAACGAAATGCAATTATTATTCGGCACTTAGGTAACACAGAGAAGCTAGGGATATCACGATAAGGAAAAGCCGTTAACTTTCAAATGGTAAAGCAAAACATTTATTGTCTCAACAACTACGATTATTGTCACAATGAACGCATTGATTGTGGGTATTAAATGCAGTAGTAGATTGATTAATGCATTCGCTGTCACAACAATCAATTTACATCTATTCAATAATCATATATTACCCTATATTAACAACATTTGTACATTGTTTTAATGAAATATGTACGTTGCCACGATAAACCAAGGTAATTGCTTGTCATCTACGAAATCAAGAACGTGATTAACAGTATTTATTAAATATACCAAACTAAGTTATTGGCTCAATAAATTGAGTGTTATTGATTAATGTACTCTAGTTATTCTCACAATTATTATTCAATCATTGTGACAATAACCAAATACATTCGTCAAATGTCTAAAAGTTCGTTGAAACAACAAATTAAATTGTTGTGACAACGAAATACTAATTAGTAATCACTGTTAATCAATATTACAAACTAATTTTTTTTAGTGCATGCAAGTCGTATTTGTCTATGTATGAAATTTAATAAAATAAATGCTTCATCAGGAAAGCAGATAGGTCGACCTAGGTTCGGCTCCCGTTCTAAAAATTCAACCCTACGACCAGGTCCGTTAGAACAATGTTGGGGGACCTGGGTCAAACGTGGTCTTTCCCCCATCGGAAGAGGGGGGTAAACCCTCCATCACTCATCTGGAAAACGTATTACGAAGTTGATTGTTTCGTTTTGAAGGTCTTGTTCGTTTGCATTCCAAAAAAATCAGGTTGAACAATTCGGTACGTATCTAACACTGCTTTGATTCCTTGAAAGCGAGTGTCTAGCTGATGGTATAATGTGTCGATCATTGAGTAAAACGCAGTTACTCTAAAGCATGACTTGGGATCTTAAAGTCTTTCATCTTCGCACAGTTCATCGAAATGTTTTTTCGTCTTCTGCATTATTTTTGGAGCGAACCCTACTGGTATTCCCCAACGTTGACACATGTTTGAAGCCTCTTCAAAGAAGGTTTCAAATTGTCCTCTCATTTCAGTTAGGTTTAAGAGCCTCTCTTCAAGTATACTGTAAGCTGTTAAAAGTTCCAAAGATTTAGATTGCAGTGTTTTCGAGAGTATGTTAAAGATTTCAAGGATTTTATTGTGCACAACTAGTAACAAAACAAATTTGAATGATTCTTGTTAATTTTTTTCAGTTGTGTTGCTTCGTCTCTTTTATTTCTTTTGTTACTTGTCAGAACTGGGCTTGAAAGGCACTTAAAAACCTCGCAAAATCTGTGTTTCAATGTATTGACTGCACCAAATCTTCCAGCCCAGCATGTTGGATTAAGAGGTTATAGAGTGACTTTTGAGGAACATCTTTCAGATTGGTGTGAGGACTTTGGTGTGCCTCCCAACGAACGATACAGTTCGTTGTGAGTTGGAAAAATATGAGGATATGAAGGTATATTTAGAGAAAATGCAGGAAGAGGTAAACCAGATTGCTGAGAAGATACATAAAATTGAAAAGGTGGAAGAAAATTTCGAGAGTGTGTTAAAATTCGATATGGAAAAAGTGGAAGAAAAATTGAAGGAGATAGGAAGATGTCAAAAAGGAGAAAATCGTCGGGAAGTAATTGTATACAGCTCTAATGAGAGCAGAATCCAATTTGGCGGGTATATTAGAAAAGTATATCCAGTACCTTTCATTAAAATCATAAAAAACAAAGTCCAACATATGCACAATATGCAGAGCTTCGAAGACTGCAGAGAAATTATAAGAAGCCATCTAAAAGACGGAGCTGCTTTAGGGTTTGAAAGCGAAGAAAATGAGGTGACTTCATGGAGAAATTTTGGGACAAATTTTTTTATAATGGTGCAGGTGAAACAGGTTAAAATCGACCATTGAAGTTGTTAGGGTGCGTTCACTACGGAGACCAAAGGATGGTATCCTAGCCTAGAGCATGGTTTCATACTCTTTATATTCGTGAATTTTCGCATTTAAAATAATGCATTTATTTTACATAGTGATCGATAATATAGTTTCGATCGCCAGGTAAAATAAATACATTATTTTAAATTCGAGAATTCACGAATATGAAGAGTACGATACCATGCTCTAGGCTAGGATACCATCCTTTGGTCTCTGTAGTGAACGCACCCTTAGCATTAATATACCGTGTACTTATTATAATCGGACAACTCGAAGTAGAACATGGCTGAAAATAGGTACTTTAAAAAGTTTATTTGACCTCGTTACAATCTATGCACGGCATTGCACGGCCAACCAAACAGGGCCCCTCTTGACCGGAGGCCCCGGAGCACTACCCAATGGTAGTTACGGCCCTGCCTACGACCCTACATTGTACTACATATCATTTTTCAAATTTATAATGGAACAGTGAACCTTATTTGTCAATATTAATAACTGCATGTCTACTACATCATATTTTTGGAGCTAGCGGAAAATGCTATTTTTGACTTTCGATAGGTTTATAAAATAATTTTATGATTAGGTAAAATAATATGGCCGAATCCACATAAATTTAATTAGTGTCGCAAATGATATTTTAGCTGGGTAGGCGGGTTACTGAATGTGCAGACAAAACGAATATTGAGTTTTTGTTAATTTTAATAAATTGGGGCATTGGATATACGTTATAATATAAATACTGTCATGTCGGTTATATTTTGTTATTAATTTAACATCTTTATGCCAAAATCATTATGGCAGGGGAGCCCAAGCGGTTCTCGAGCATTTCCTCGATTTTTGCAGTTACTCGAAATAAGCCACAATTAAATTGAAAAACTAATTTTATTAACGTTTCGATTCCCAAATCGGATGTCGTTGTCAAAATGCAAAATATTACTAAATTAAACAAAAATATTTTTGCTTAGTAAAAAATTCTTCTAACAATTTATTTAATCTGACTCATTTATATCGGAAATTCAGACCATTTTAAAGTAGAAGACTTTAAAATTATATTACCAATATTTATGAGTTGAAACGTTAATAAAATTAGTTTTTCAATTTAATTGTGGCTTATTTCCCAATCAAAATATTTAACTATATGGGGAAAAACCTTGTACCCTGTAAATGTACCCCTACCATATATGGCCTATTAATACAGGAGTTCATTAAGGGATGTCAGAAAATAAATCTATCCTTAGAAAAGCTCCAACTCGTCAGATTAAGATAAGTTATATACATGCAGAACAGTGTATATTTAAAAAATCTGACGATTTGAGCGAAGGAAATGGGGTGAGTCACAAAATTTCATAAAAAAGACGAATATTTCGCGAAATGAAGCAAATCGAAAAATTAAAAAATACGTGTAGAATATTTTTCAAAAATTTATCGAATGATACCAAACACGACCACCACGTAGAGGGTGGGGTGTAACTTTAAAATTTTAAATAGGAACCCGTCGATATTTCGTGGATTGAACATCAGATCAAAAAATTGAAAAATATGTGTTCAATATTTTTTAATAATCGATCGAATGATATCAAACACCGCCACCTACGGAGGTGGGGTGGGGGATTGATTTTAAAATCTTAAACAGGAGCCCCCATTTTGTATTGCAGATTTTGATTCCTTACATAATTATTAGATTAGTAAGTTTTATTCGAGACATTTTTTCGAATTATGTATAGATGGCGCTATAATTTGAAAAAACGATTGGAAATGTAAAATTAAATTAAAAAGTAGAAAAGTCCCCACTAAAATGAAAAACTTTACTTATACATTCACTTTTTTTGGTTTTAGGACCTAATTTTCACAACCCAGTATGTCCCCAACACACTCGAATAACTGCATATTTTGCATACTTCCTCCCCTACTATTACACCCACAGATATTTAAAAGCAAAAAAATACAGAATAAAATAAAATCGAACTTAACTAGTTTTATACTAGAAATTTAAACAAATTGATTATAAATATACCACTTCTACTTTTCTAGATCTGCAAATAATATTGTACCCAGTATCTATTACCTCTCATGTCATTTAGGGAAAAGCTTATAAAAGAAATGACCAGGAAGAAGAATTTCTTTATTCCATTACCTCAGAAAATGGTTGAATAGAAGAGATTGAGTCCTAAAGATATAGATGACACTTTTTTTGTAGATTATTTACTGCCCATTGCAGAATTTTACAAGTAGTTACATTTAATCTACCATGACAGTAAGGTCATCATCAAACATTACTAACTGGATGAGAAACAGAAAAGTCGGATGGAATGACCACAAATAGAGTAGTAAGGACGGCGAGAGACTAAAAACTATGGAACAACAACTTACTAAAGGCACATTAAAAAACAGACAGTCGTGTCTACGCAAAAATAAGAAGTAGAAGATATTTGCATTTAAAATAATAACCAAAAACTATATTGTTAAACGTATTTGTGTGGGGTAGCTAGACCTCCATCCAGCGCCTCCCCAGGTGGCGGATAGGGGAACGTTTCCAGATATGGATAGTACCGGGGAAATATAATACCTGGGGTGGACCAAAACTAGCACGCAACATGTGACCCAGACTGGGCGATTGCACATAGAGTCTGTTTCCAGAGGATCGGCTAAAATACAAACCAGAGAAGGTAATGGTATACCACTCTGGTAAATATTTCCATAATAACTACAATGAAAGCACAAACAAAAATGGCTCTAGTCCCCGGCAGATCTTAGATGATTAAGGGGTGCGAAAATCTTTAAGATTGCAGCACGGAACGTTAAAAGTCTATTCGAAACGGGAAAACTCGCAAATGCATGCCACTAGATGAAACATTTAGGAGTCAAGTTGAATGGCGTAAAATATCAATAGCATCATATACGCCGATGATACGGTGTTGATTGCCTCTTCCGACTACAACGACTCATCGACATACGAAGATAAACTCGACGTGTGAGCAGTTTGGTCCGAAAATAAATATTAAAGAAACCAAAGTGATGTCAATCCGAAAAAACCAAAACGTAAGAACCTCAAACTTGCACAATAAATGGGAACATTTTAGAACAGGTCAATAGATTTAAGTACGTGGGATGTTGGATCGACAGCAGCCTAAATCCTGATCTAGAAATAAGACCGGGAATAGAACAGACGAGAAAATCTTTCACAAAAATGAAAACACTACTTTGCAATTCTCAAATAAAACTCAAAATTCGACTACGTTTATCAAAATGTAACGTGTAGTCGACAGTTCTCTACACTCTAAAAAATTTAGTTCGTAATATTGATTAACAGTGATTACTGAATAATATTTCGTTGTCACAACAATTTAATTTGTTGTTTCAACGAACTTTTAGACATTGACGAATGACGAATGTATTTGGTTATTGTCACAATGATTGAATAATAATTGTGAGAATAACTAGAGTACATTAATCAATAACACTCAATTTATTCAGTCAATAACTTAGTTTCGTATATTTAATAAATACTGTTAATTCTGGCAGCAACTCACATTCTTGATTTCGTAGATGACAAGCAATTACCTTGGTTTATCGTGACAACGTACAGATTTCATTAAAACAATGTACAAATGTTGTTAATATAGAGTAATATATGATTATTGAATAGATGTAAATTGATTGTTGTGACAACGAATGCATTAATCAATCTACTACTGCATTTAATACCGACAATAAATGCGTTAATTGTGACAATAATCGTAGTTGTTGGGACAATAAATGTTTTGCTTGACCATTTGAAAGTTAACGGCTGTTCCTTATCGTGATACCCCTAGCTTCTCTGTGTTACCGAAGTGCCGAATAATAATTGCATTTCGTTTTCAAGTGTAGTCCGTAGTAGAAGGAAGTTTTTGTGTATCTATTATCGTGAAATTTAGGTCGAATTCTTTTTAAATGTATTCATTTTTTTCGAATCCTGAGAAAACTAACTATTATTTTTGAAAATTTAAATGCAAAATAAAATATTAGAGTATTATCGAGGGTCTGAATATTTTAATAAGTCACAGGGGTGAAAAAGAGAAAATTTAGTATGATTTTTAATTTCAAATAGGCACACCATTTAACAGAAACTTTTTGTTTATTCTAAGGGACTTTCTGCCCTCGGTAATAATGTAATATTATTTTATTCTGCGTTTAAATTTTTTAAAAATACTTATTAGTTTTCTCCGAATTCAAAAAAAAAATGAATGCGTTTAAAAAGAATTCGATCGAAATTTTGCACCTGCGCTCTCAAAAAGGATTAAAGTGTTATACATTTTTGGAATCACTATTTCAGACGCTTTTAAATAAGCTGTCACATGACGTACTTTCCCATTAAAAAAAATCAAAGTTACGCCGCACCTGTCACCTGAAGAGGGATCGTGTAAAGTTCGAAACATTGATGTTATAATATACTTTGATTATTTTAAAAATCGACCTGTCCGATCGTTTTGCTTATGTGCTAAAAATAAATAAGTTAATAAGGGGGCGGGGGGAGTGTAACACTTATTCCAGTACACTGTATAAGTGAAGTCATATGAAAAATCACACAGTGTAAAGTCCTTTAGGTTAAGGACAAAAAAGGGGGATTTAAAAAATTATTATTAATCAATTAATATCATACATTGGGCTATTGCATTCAGTAATTATTAATATAAAATACGTTCATAGTAGGAATGAACTAAACTGATTGTAAGAATGAATAGAATTGATTGTAAGAAAAACCGTATTTATTGTGGGAATGAACGGAATTAATTGTAACAATAAACGAAAATAATTGTAGAAATAAACGAAATACGTTAGGAGAAATAACACTGTTATTTACACAACGAATAGTCTTCGTCGGTCAATTAACGACGTTGTTGTTTCAATAAATAGTGTTCGTTTACTCAGTGAACAGAGTTCGTAATACAGTGGAACCTCGATAAGTCGGCCCCCGATAACCCGGAGGTCCGGCTAACCCGGACCGATTTTCATCAGACAAACATTTCAACAATAAAAATGTATGTATTATGTTAAAACATTTTATCTGTAGCCGCTTCTGGAATGTCTTAAAAATATCGAGTTTCATTGATAAAACTTGGCTTGGACCATAATATAATATTTGAGAGATAATGGGTATTCGTAATTTAAACTATACGGTAAAAATGACTCATGGAACACGGCGGTAGCGGCGGCAGAGCGACGATCATTATCCATTATCGGGCTATCGCAAACAACAGGCACCTTTTATTCCTTTATTTATTTTCAACTGTCTTTTAAAAAATTATTTTTAGAACAATGGTCTTTTAAACTTTAAACAATGAAAGAGCCACGTTCTTAAATAACATAACATCGCTCCGATGGCAGACGAAATTGACACGTAACCGAAACTGACTGAGTTTTTTTTACCTAGAAATGAACAATACTCTATCTATACTGTATATGCTATACTCTATACAATATACAACTATAATAGGTAAGTTAGTTAGATGTGTACTGTGCATATATATTTCATGTTATTTTAAATATAACGGACTTTATCTATAAGTATACCGTATTTTATTAATTTTACAATGCTCTCCGGCTAACCCGGATTTTCGATATCCCGGATCGGCCGCGGTCCCGATTAATCCGAGTTATCGAGGTTCCACTGTACCAATAAAGTGATATTATGGTATACATAATGAATGTTCATCCATTCAATAAACGTAATACATAGGCTCAACGAACGAAAATAATGAATTGATGAACATCGTTTTGTTGTTCCAATAAGACCAAGAATTGGACAAATTTTAAGTATTGCGTTTGTTGTCTGAATTAACATTTTTATTGATATTACGTACCTTTTTCGTTGAGTGTATGCAGTTGAAACATGGACCCTTAAAACATCAACCGTAAATAAATTGGAGGCCTTCTTGTGGATCTACCAGAGAATCCTCAAAATTTCATGAACATCGCATTCCTCAAACGAAGAAGTACTGCATAGAATAGGCAAAGACGGAGAACTTTTCAACACAGTGAAAGTTGGAAAAACATCATACCTAGGCATCATACTGTGAAATAATAAGTACCAATATGCTCAACTTATCATCATCATCATCATCATCATTGGCTCGACAGCCCTTTCTGGGTCTTGGCCTGTTCCAGGATTCTTCTCCACTCTGATCTGTTTCGTGCTTTTCTTCTCCAGTTTTTTATTTTTAAGGTTTTTATATCATTTTCTATTTGTTCTAAATATCTCAGCTTCGGTCTTCCTCTTGTTCTTTTTCCTACTGGCATCTGTTTGAATATTTTGTTTGGTATTTCGCCTTCTTCCATTCTTTCTACATGTCCCATCCAACGCAGCCGTCCTATTTTAATGAATGTTATGATATCTATATCCTGGTATATTTCGTATAGTTCAAAGTTGTACCTTCTTCGCCAAATTCCATTTTCTTTTGTGCCCTTATATATGTGTCGCAAGATTTTTCTTTCAAAGGTGGCTAGCAATGTTTCCTCTCTTTTAGTGAGTGTCCAGGTTTCTGAGCCGTATGTGAGTACCGGTCTTATTAGGGTTTTGTATATTTGGCATTTTGTTTTCCTTGCGACGTTGTCTGATCTTAGTTGCCGAATTAAGCCATGATAACTTTTATTGGCAATAAATATTCGCCTCTTCACTTCCTCTGCTACGTTATTATCAGATGTGACTAGGGATCCCAAGTATGTAAAGTTTTTTACCCCCTCAATGTTGTATTCTCCTATTGTTATATTTTGTGGCTGCTTTATTTCTGTGTTTTTACTTACCTGCATATATTTTGTTTTGTTCTGGTTGATTTTCAGGCCACTATTTTATGCAGCTCGTTCTATTTGATTGAATGCCTCTATCATTTCTCTTCTTGATCTTGCGATTATGTCAACATCATCTGCAAATGCTAGTATTTGCACGCTTTTATTAATTATTGTTGCTCGAGTATTGACTGTTGTGTCCCTCATTATTTTCTCGAGTACAATGTTGAACAAGATGCATGATAGAGCGTCTCCCTGGCGTAGTCCCTTTTTCACATCTATTGTTTCCGTTAGTTCGTTTTGTATCCGGATTTTACTTTCTACTTTTAGAGATTCTTTTATCAGTTCTATTAGTTGTGTTGGTATATTAAATTCTTTCATTGCTTTTATTAAGAATTCTCGGTTTATATTGTCAATGCTCAACTTATAGCGAAAGGAAAGATCGAGGGAAAGATAGGAAGATAGAAAGGCGAAGACTATCGTGGCTTAGAAAAATCCGACAATGTATAGGGCTAAATTTTGAACCGCTAATAAGAACAGCTGGCTGGAATAAGAGGGCGGGCCACGTGCTAAGATCGAGTGAATAAAGACTTCTGAACGCTACATTCTGGGAAAGGCCCGATGGCAAAAGGGCAGTTGGTCACCCAAGAAAGAGATGGAAGGACGCAGTAGCCAGTGATCTAGGCAAAATGGGAGTACAGCAATAGGAAATAGCTGCTCAGAAACGAAAACAATGGAGGGAAATAGTAAACGCGGCCAAGACTCACATATAGAGTTGTAGAGCCAAAAATGATGATGATGATAATGAGAAGAGCAGAAGATAGAGAATAGTTTGTAACTGTAATACTGCCGTGCTAGGCCCAAAGGTGGTAACTAACATTTGATAAAATGGTGGCAAAATCGATTTCAAAATTGAATGCTAAAATTTTGGCCCGTTAGGGATTTATGGACTAGCTAATAGTTTTAATGCATGCATATATGCCCCAGTTTATTAAGGGAACCATTCATTATATTTTAAAACAAAGTTTTATATAAAAAGAGGTAGATACCGCTAAAACGTTTTATCAAAACTTACTATAAAACTAAGCCTATTAGCGGTATGTGGTTTACAGTTGTGATTGATATGAAATAAAAAGCTTTTCTGTGTATTAGAGTTTATTAAATTGAAAGAATTAAAGTACTATTAAATGTTATTATTTTGTTGAGTCACAATATGACAACAACAAATTGACAATATTTAGTTGTCGTTATATTTGTTTTCTTTCCAGAGTCAATAAATACATAATATGTTATAATATATAATATATTATATTGGTTCATTAATATTAGGTAATGCTCTATTTGTGATTCAATATAGACAATTTAATAGACAACCGAACAACATACCTTGTGTCCGGTACATACACACCACCTATTTAGTATTACAATGGTATTACCTCATAATTAACATTTTTTATAAAATCTTTTATAGTGCGTCTAATAATTTGGGCAGAACTGTACTTATACTAGGAAAAAACAGAATCCGTTCAGATTGTTATAGATGTTTAAACACCTGCTGATGTTAAGCGTTTTAAAGAATTCTTCAAAACTGTGAATGTGATTGTATTTAAACCATACTTTTGACTTTCTCAGCTATTTTTATTTTGTTGCTTAGCGACAAAGGTTTGCTATTTTACGACAGGTTGTTATAGAGCTTTTAAGATTTTTATGATCGCCGAGACCTACCCCAATATTATTATGCATTGTTATATTATTGGGTATTTCACAATATTATATTCGGGTAAATACCATTACTTACAGTAATTAGGGCAAATTTTAACATTTTATTAGTTGTATTGTACAAACTAGTTATATGTTATGATTAAAATATGATGACATTGTCTTTTAGACCGAAAAATACCTAATTATGGGATATATAAGATTTTTAAAATATGCAAACAAATTTTTGGATCATTATCCAGGTACCTGACGCATTCTTAGAAAATTTATAAAGGAATAAAACCAGCATTTTTGTATAAAACTTAGGTAAACGATTCTCAAAAGATTAAGTAAAGATATCCCAAATCTACAATCTCGTATCTATAATAGCATTGCATAACTAGACTACTAGACATTGTCTAGTTAAACAAATGATAATAGCTTGTATTTAAACAAAAAAAATTGCAATCAATGGGACTGCTAATCCCATGTACGACCAACAAAGGGTTTAAACATACAGAAAACTTTAAGTATGAAACAAACCTTGCGCCTGTACAGGCTGAACATAATTTTTTTCCACCTCTTGTAATTGCTTTACAATAAATTTTTCTCTTTCTACAATATTGTCTTCAGTGGTTTCACCTCGTGTTTCACAACTCTTACTCGACTCTACTTGATTTTCTAAAAAAACAAAATATTTTAAGTCTCTTTTTCTAAAAATGTTTGTGGACAGCGTGTGGATATATTATTAAGTTTTTAAAACCTAATTAAAAAAAGACATATTTTTTAAATATAAAAATATCTTAGCGCCTAATTCAAGATATAAATTATCCACTTGGCGCAGATTCATATTGTTTAGGACAACATAATTGGTTAATTCTTGAAATACTATAAACAAAAATGAAAATACATTTCAATAGATATAATAATCTCGAAAAGTTCTTACCATCCTCGCTAATTATTTCTTTTACTAACACAACTTTTAACTAACACAATAATTTAACCTTGTAAAGTTAGGCCGAATTTACTTTGTAATACTAAGGCGATTTGGCGGTTTCTAAATGTAGGCGTAGCATTCTTGAAAGTAGATTAGCAGTAAGTGCCATGTGCTAAGGTATATGGACGGCAACTGTAGCAGATACCGTCAAAACGCCATAGTATTTAACATTTGCCGCCAAATGGCTTAGTATTTTAACTGAAAATTGTAGATACCGCTAACAAAATTGCAATTTTATTTAAAATATAATGCTTCTACAACTCCAAAGACTTTATAAATATATACTAAATACCCTATTCTACCTAAAAATACAAAAATCTCATTTTCGATAAAAAATCAGTTTCCGCCTTTGGGCTTAGCACGGCAGAATAGCCAACCTCCATTAAGGAGAGGGCTATTTAAAAAGAAGAAGAAACGTAATTTAAATTTATTTTTAAATGTGTTTATTAAAAAATAATAAAGTTAATTTGATATTGAAATTCATAAAGAAGTCATTGCATTCTTTCACACGGTAACTGAAAGACGACCCTCATCACTAAGCAGATTACTACTGTCACATTATCTATTTATCGTTCATAATGCATCCGAATAGATTTGTCGTCCAAACAAACGTAATTTAAATATCTTTCTTTTGTCGGACGGATGCTATCGGTGGGCCTGGGCCGGGCCCATAAAACGACCGAACCGAACAACCCGTCACGGTGATTATTTAATGAAGAGGAAGAGTATCGAAAAGAGCCCAGCTCAGAGAAACGAATGTTGCCCTCCCAATGGAAGGCAAAAGGTGTTAACATTGTTAAGTGCCTATTAAATATCCAATTAACCTGTTCTGATTTAGGAAAGATATTCTCGTATTTCTCGTCTATATTGATCGTGCTTTTTGCTATAAATACGCTATTATAAAATAATATTATCTATACGAGATAGATGCATACAATAGAGCAATCTGTATCAGAAATAGTGATTTCGCGTCAAAAATACTAAATATTAATTTAAGCCTAAGTGTTTATTGGGAACATTGTTAGGGTGCAAAATTAACCGGACACCTTAAAAATAGGTAATTTTTGATGTCTCGCAATTCCCAAACCTGTTGTCCGATTTAAGTGATTTTTTAATATGTTATAGCCTTATTCTTTAACAATACTGTTTTAATAATATTGTTGCTAAACAGGTAAATTTTCATTGTATACGAGGTGTACCAATGAAACTGTGTTTTTTTCTTAAACTTCGCATCACCCTGTGGAATATTCTAGCATTTACAAAATACTGAAATTGAAATCTAACTATAGCCTCATGTTTTCTAAACATTTTGTTTTTTGGTTCATTCGCGTGCATTGGACCATAAAAAAGTTAGGCAATTTAACAACTAGTCATGTTTTTCATCAATACAGGGTCTTTTCAAATAAGTATGGCAACCTTTAAAGGGTAGTTCTGCATGAAAAAATAATGACAGTTTGCTTTATAAACGGTATATCCGCAATTGCTTCGTTCCTGAGATAGGGGATGTTGAAATTTTTCTTACAAACTGATGATTTATTTATTGCTTTAAAACAGGTTGCGATATGCAAATGAAATTTGGTGGGTTTTAAGACGTAGATATTGTACATTTTTTGACATACAACTAAGAATTTAATATTCATCATTGGCGCGCATACGGGTAATATGACAGCTCATATTACCCGTATGCGCGCCAATGGTGAATATTAAATTCTAACTTGTATGTCAAAAGTGGTATAATAACTACGTCTTAAAACCCACCAAATTTCATTTGCATATCTCAATCGGTTTTAAAGCAATAAATAAATCGTCAGTTTATAAGAAAAATCACACCCTCTATCTTAGAAATTAAGCATTTGCGGACATAGGTTTATAAAGCAAACCGTCATTATTTTTTCATGTAGAATAACTCCATAAGGTTTGCCATGCTTATTTAAAAACATATTGTTTTGATAAAAAACAAGGCTAACTGTTAAAGTACCTAACTTTTTAACGGTCCAACATAAGCGAATGACTCAAAAACAGAATGTTGAGAAAACATGAGGCTATAGTTGGGTTTAAATTTGAGTATTTTGTAAATGTTAGAATACTCCACAGGGCGATGCGAAGTTTGAGAAAAAAACACAGTTTCATTGGTACACCCGATATACAATGAAAATTTACCTGTTTAGCAACAATATTATTAAAACGGTATTGTTAAAGAATAAGGCTATAACATATTAAAAAATCACTTAAATCGGACAACAGGTTTAGGAATTGCGAGACATCAAAAATTACCCATTTTTAAGGTGTCCGATTAATTTTGCACCCGAGTGTAATATACTATAAAGAAAATAAACTGGTATATTGAAGACTTGCCTTGAAGAAGCTGTCGTTAATTTTTTTGTCGTGGCTACCTCGTTCACTGGATTTAAATCCTATCGAACATGTGTGAATATGATGGGAAGGAGACTGTCCACTGTTCATTATCTTCCACAGACTCTAGCACAGTTAATTCATGAAGTTCAAGCAGAGCTGGGCAATACCCGGGTACAAGTACCCGAATTTTGTTTTCTAAGTACATTTTGGGTACTCAGTACCCAGTACCCGAGTACATTTTTAATAAAGTACTCGGTACTCATACCCCTAGCGTGTGGGTAAAATACCCGGTACCCGCGTTTATTATACGAGTACATTTTCCGAGTACTTTTTGCAAGTTTAAACTTGTCGCTGCATCTGGGACAGCAAATTAATAGCAGCATGCAAAACGCCGTTTTCAGTATCAGTCCATTCGCAGTCAAGCAAACGCCTATTCTCTTATGCCATAATAATTAATAGCCCTTCAAGAAATGCTCTGAAGAACTGATGAAACTTTGAAAAATTACTTATCTTAAAGCCAATAAAATTAATCAGTGAGTGTGCGTGGTGTTTTACTGATTACAGTAAAACCTGTTTTACCGGCAACCTGCTAAAATCGGCCACCTGTCCTTACGGCCGGTTTCAAAATTCCCCAAACTAATTATACATATGTATTATTATGTATCACTTTATCAGTCAAAGATAGAGTAAAAATTTAAATTTTTAATTATAACGCGGGCACATAAATTTGTATATTGATTTGTAACTATTTAGTAGAAGGTAGCTTTTACGCAGTGGGTTTCTCCTTAATGAGTTATTCCCTGAAGACTTAAAAACATTTGTAAATACAGTGAAGTGAAATGACAATTTATTTCGGATTATAATTTAAAAAGATTGTTTGTTACGGGAAGGTAAAATCCACAGGTAGTTGTAATTACTAGTTTTTAGAAAAATAAAGGTAGAGAGATTTGGAATTTTAAGTCTGTTTGTTTAAACACAAGAATTTTTGTATAATTTCCGAAAAGTGATTAGTTTGAGTAGAAGTATTGTTTGAAAGAATGCCTGGGTTTTTCGAATGGAAAAGAGAAATGTTTCTGATTGGCTTGGCAATTTGGAACGGGGAAAGAGATGTTTTGAATGTTCAGACAGTTTGGAAAAGAAAGATTATTATGTGGTCGGTATCCGAGAAAGGCAGTCGAAAGCTTTCGCGTATAGTTCAGAAGCAAGTACTAGTGGTTGTTTGATAGTGGAGAGTAGCTGAAAAGTGGAACGAGAGACAAATCAAATTGGAGAAGAAAAACCTCTTTGATTCTGTAAAGTCCAACAGAGTAAATTACAAGAGCTATAGTTATTAAAATTATTTATGACACCAAGTAAAAAAGATACTTGGGTCTCTGGAGATTATTATTGAGAGAAAGAGAGGAGAGAGTTTTGGAGTTTATTGAATGAGTACTGGTCAAAAGCGGCCTGGCTTGTGTTTTGGAGAAATAGTTGCTGGTATGCTGCTGGATTGATGCTGAGAACGGAGGGGGCTATGATTGGTAGCTTAACATAATCAACAAGGAAGAGCTGTTTGGGTCAAGAGGAGACATCATTGTGTGTGAATCAAAAAGGTCAGTCAATAACTTATGTGATAGATGTTCTTTATCATCATCATAGTCATTAACATCTTAGTAGATGTGTTGTGGTTCATAATTGGGCTTCAGCAGCTCGGACAGTTTGATTGATAATATTTCTCCACTGGTCGCGGTCATCAGTTACATGTATTGCCTCAGTATATTGTTTGTTGAGAAGCTTTTTAGTAATGTCCGCCCATCGCTGTGGAGATCTTCCGCGTTGGCGTTGAGTCTGAGGCCTTCCTTGGACCACCAACCGCTCCATTTTGTGATCACTCCGATGGATATGACCAAAGAACTTTAAAATTCTAGAGTAAACGGTACTGGAGAGACGCTGATCCGGTTTAATTTCATCCAGAACCGAGACATTTGTACGGCGAGCCGTCCATGGAATTCGAAGCAGGCGTCTCCATGTCCACATTTCAAAGGCGTCTATACGTCGTCTATCTGATTCTTTGACTGTCCATGTCTCGCATGCATAGTAAAATATGGAAAAGACCAGAGTTGAAACGAGTCTCTTTTTGTTTGTCATAGTAATGTGACGATCACGCCAGACCCCGTTTAGTTCACTCATTGCTGCTCTTGCTAGTTGAATGCGTCTTCTAATTTCGGGTTCACAACTGCCTGTGTTGTTAACTAGAGCTCCAAGATATATCATAGATGAGACTACCTCGCATCCCGCAATAGTTTGGGTTTCAGGAAACTGTTGTTGGCGATCAATAACCATGATTTTGGTTTTGTTGTAGTTAACCATGAGTCCAAATTTAGCACTTTCTTCCTCGAGTTTTTTTAATAATTCAATAATTTCTTCTGTAGTAGAGGCTAGAAGTGTAGTGTCGTCTGCGAAACGCAAGTTAGATATCTTAACACCACCTAGGTTTACTCCTCCCTCCCAACCATCCAAGACTCTGCGCATTATGAACTCCGAATAGATGTTAAATAATAAGGGAGATAAAACGCATCCTTGGCGTACTCCCTTCTCCAAAGTGCATTTGTCAGACAGGTATCCGTCCATTCGAATATATGCCAGGTTATCTTGGTACAGTTTGCTAATAAGGTGAGTCAAGTGTTTAGGTACACCCATTGTCGTCAATATGTTCCATAGTTTGTCCCATCTAACATTATCAAAGGCCTTTGTATAATCGACGAAACATATAAATATCGGGATCTGGTATTCTCTGGCTTTTTCTATGATGTTTCTTACATTAAGGATTTGTTCTCTAGTACCTCTGCCCTTTACAAATCCAGCCTGCTCAGGTGCTATTTGCCAACTTATGAAGTTTTCTAGACGCCGTTGCAGTATGTAGAGGATCACCTTACTGGCGTGTGATATTAGAGCTAATAGCCTGTAGTTGTTACAATTATTTGTTGAACCTTTCTTATGAAGAGGTATGATTATGGTCTTTCTCCAATCCTCAGGCCAAACGCCTGTGTGCCATATTTCATTACACAATCGATGTAATATTTTCACTCCACATTCCGGAAGATGCTTCAAGACGTCTGCAGTAATGATATCATATCCTGCTGCTTTGTTTAACTTAAGTCTTTTTAAAGCGAATTCCACCTCGGAAAAAAGTATGTCAGGTTCAGATTCAAAACTAGTGTGGTGTGTCTCTGTTGAAGGAGAATGGAAAGTGGAGGTCTGGCAGTCAGGTACAAACGGGGTGTCCGCCGGCATCTGGTCCGTATTGGCGTATAAAGACTTACAATACGCCCTCCAAACATCAATAACCTTGTCCAAATCCGTCTGTACATTACCTTCATCATCTTTGATAGACCAAGATTTCTGTTTGAATTTACGTGTGAGTAGTCTGACTTTATCAAAGAGTTCTTTGGTGTTATTTGTGTCGGCATGTAGTTGAATTTCTCTGCAGATTTTCTCTATATGCTTGTTTTTGTCTCGTCTACAAGCAGCCTGAATAGCTCTAGATAGCTGTCGGTACTGGGAATTCCTGAGAGGGTTCTCGATTCCAGCAATTTTAAGTTTTCTACGTTCTTCAACGAGGTCAAAAGTATCTGCAGACATCCACACTTTTTTTGGTCCGGTTGAGACGGCATTAGACTGTGCCTCGCAGTCAGCCAAGGTCTGTATCAAGGTATTTTTAAAAGATAACCAAATCTTTTCGGAATCATGAGTGGCGATAGTTGGTAAAATATTTTCGAATCTTTCATTACATTGGCTTTTAAATTGTTGTGTATCTTTTATTTTTGATATCCTCTTGTTGCGGATCCTAGCACATGCCTTGAATTTTTGCTTTAGCGTTGCAAAAAGAAGTTGGTGGTCAGAGCCGCAGTCAGCGCTAGGTCGTGTTTTACATTGGCTAATAGATGTTTTCCAGCGATGTTTAATCATTATGTAATCGATTTGATTTCGGTGTCGTCCGCCAGGTGAGATCCAAGTGTACAATCTTCTGGGGTGGTGCTTATACATAGAGTTCATTATTGTCAAGTCATTGTCAACGCAGAACTGGATAAGGCGGTCTCCTCTTGAATTACGTTCACCTATTCCATATCTACCCACAATATTTCGTATATGTTCGTCATCCATAGTAACACCGATTTTTGAGTTTAAATCACCCATGATGATAGCGATTTCTTTATTTGGGATATTTTGCAGATATGATTCCAGTTCGTTGAAAAAAGATTCAGTTGTATCATGATGTTCTTTATAATCGGAAGTTAAAATATTTGCATAAAAGCATATGAATTAAGATTCCAACATTTCAATAATTTAATAGGAAGTATAAGTAATTTTTGCAAATACCTAAATTTGTTTGTTTAGCTTATTTTATAAATGGTATCAGGAACAAAGCGATAAATATTTGTTTAAATTAGATTAATTATATGGTAACTAGTTTGTGCTACGCCAAACTAGTTTGTTCTGAAATCGGGTTTGGCCAGTAACATATACACCACCAATGTAACTAAATCTACCATGTTGACAAAAAACTAAGTTCAAGAAGTTATTCCTTCTGGATGTAACACTTCTAATTCCACTGAGTATGTTTATTTATAACTAATTTTGTATTTAGATAAACTGTAGCTAACAAACCATTAACAAAATGACCAATTTTCAAAAAATGGGAGTGTCCTCTGTTCAAATAATAAATAATTGATATTAAATATCACTATTAATAAAGAGAGAGGTGTGAAAAACAAATTTTTCATGTCGTACATCATCATTAAAACTAATTAGTTGGTAAACAATGTGTACGCATGTTGTCATAACATTTTTGTCAATAGCTGCTGCGGTCTATCCATGATTACAAAATCACGGAGCGTTTGGAGAAATTATGTGTTTCATGTACACTCAGTGAACGTGCGTGTCTGAATTTCAAACACGTTAATTGTTAAACAATGAAGGTTTTCAATTAGTATGAGGGTACTCATCAATTCATCAACCCATTTAAAGCTTCGTGTGTTTACAATTCGTCGCTTTAAAGATTTTATTTTAATGAAAAAAAAACGCAATCATGACTTTGAAATTGATGATGGGTTTTTTAACTGTAGTGCACATTGAGACTGAAAATACATTCAGTTATATTAGTCCTGTCGCCAGGGGGGGTACAACGGCCTCCTTAATTCAGATGGACTTACCCAAGTTTTTTTTATATATTTTGACCCGTAGAATACGAATTTTTTGGGTAACAGTTGATCCGGATGTCGATAAGATTGTTATATACAAAGAACTTGAGGAATTACATAACAGCGATTTCTCACAAAACAAAACATCCTTTTGTATTTCTTGGGTCATTTTAAGCAAAAAATATTCCTACAAATTTTTTCGTAGAATGCATAGTTTTCGAGATAACAGCGGTTGAACTTTCAAAAAATCTAAAAATTGCAATTTTTGAACCCGAATAACGTTTGATTAAAAAATAAAGTAGCAATTCTGCTTACCGCATTTGAAAGTTTAAGTCAAATTATATCGGTTTTGATTATTTGCATTGCTAAAAATTAATTTTTTTATTGGGAAACAAAGCTATAAACACATAGTGTTTCCCGTGCCTAATACATGCGTTTTAACGCATGCTACGTAGAAATTGCCTCGCTTGCACTTGTAGCTACTCTACCTACTCGTTCGATTTTAAATGAGAAATCATTGAAAACATCACTCGCGCACTAGGTTTTTATAGCTTTGTTTAACAATAAGATAATAAATTTGTAGCAATGCAAATAATCAAAACCGATATAATTTGACTTAAACTCTCAAATGCGGTAAGCAGAATTGCTACTTTATTTTTTAATCAAAAGTTATTCGGGTTCAAAACTTGCAATTTTTCGATTTTTTGAAAGTTCAACCGCGGTTATCTCGAAAACTATGCATCCTACGAAAAAACTTGTCAGATCATTTTTTGACTAGAATGACCCAAAAAATACAAAAAGATGTTTTGTTTTGCGAGAAATCACTGTTATATAATTCCTCAAGTTCTTTGTCTATAACAATCTTATCGACATCCGGATCAACTGTTACCCAAAAAATTCGTATTCTGCGGGTCAAAATATATAAAAAAAACTTGGGTAAGTCCATCTGAATTAAGGAGGCCGTTGTACCCCCCCTGGCGACAGGACTATATAATATTTTGGATTCGGATTTCTCGTTATACATAGGTATCTCACTAAAAACCAAATAATTAAATACTTCTGCCTATCCGTTTCGGATGCTGGCGACCATCATGGCAATCTGTAGTTTGTACACTGCTACTCTGAAAAGATTTGTGGTTGTTATGTTAAACCACGTACTTAGATTTTTCAGCCAGGAAATCCTTCGTCTTTTTAGTCGTCGTTTTTGTTCAACTTTTCCCTGTAAGATCAAATAATTGCCATATCTCTCGCACTTCCCAATATAAATAAAGAATGCCTTTGTATTCTTAATAAAACACCCTGATTAGTAACGTAGTCGGTGTAAGATATCTTTAGGATTCTACGATAAAGCCACATTTCAAAAGCCTCAATTTTCTTGCAGGTGACGTCTGTGAGATTCCACGACACAGACTCTCTACAACAGTATAGAAAATATATCATATCTTATAACCTGATTTTTATGGAAATTTTCATTAACGTTCGTACCAATCAAGGTAGGTGTGTATTTTGTCCACACTGATTTGTCCAAATTGTTGTTCCTTCTTAGAGATCATCATACATTTTGTTTTTTTTTTAAGTTTAATGAAAATCCATATCTCTGACTTAATTCTGTGATTCTGTTAATGAATTCCTGTGGGGCTTCAGATATGTCAGTGAATACCATCGTGTTTCCTGAGTATCTTATCTTATTGATACATTTTCCATTAATTCGAATTTTGGCTTCAACATTATCCACTGCTTTTTGAAATATCTTCTTGGAGTATATGTTGAACAGCAGTGGTGATAGTCTACAAACCTGACGGACCCCAGTCAGGGATGTATCCCTGTCGTATTCTCTGCTTCTCGTCAGATCAGCTTGCCGTGCTCTATTGTATCGGACGCTTTATGGTAATCAATGAAGCATGCATAAATATCATGCATCATAACAATTAAGTACAATATTCAAAAAGATTTCTAATCGTCTTCGACTTGTAATTCGACCGTTACTTGATGGAAGTTCATTTTATCTAACAATAAAACACTGAAACCGTTTGTTTTCTATCGTGGCAAGATAACAACAAAAATACCAAGATACATAAAAAAGAAAGGAATAACACCAGCTGTCAGAACTCACAACAACTTAAGCAAATATATTACGAACAATAAGAGCCGAACGAGAAAACAACTACAGAGTGGTGTTTACAAACTAACTTGTGGTGACTGTCCGAAAACTTACATCAGTCAAACTGGCAGAACCTTTGACAAACGGATAGCAGAACACAAAAGGGCTTTCAACAATAGAAAAACAGACACTTCTACATATGCACTTCACCTTCTAGATCATAATCATTATTTTAATGAAGAGTTTCAAATTCTGCATATTCAAAATAAAGGCCTTAAGCTATCTTTATTAGAATCTATGAAAAATAATAAATTTAAAAATAAAGATATTTCTGAATGACCAACTTGAGACAAACAGCTCCCATTCCTCAACGTCTTCAGTTAAAGACTTTAAAAAGGCAAATACATAGTAAACTAAATCACTTCAGAAAGGCACTCTGCCGAAACAGCTGTAGTCACATAGTTATAATAAATTTTGTGGAATTACTGAAAACAAACGTTTTCAGTGTTTTATCGTTAGATTTTTTTATTATTAAAAATTCAATGTTACTTAATATTCTTGAGCAGTGTGCAGCATAAACATCTTTTGCATATTTAAATTTAACAGCATGTTTTTTGTATTTTCCGGCATAGTTAATCCGGCATTAAAGATATATGATTTAGTTAGTAAATGGTCAGTTGAAGAGCTTAGGAAAACAGTTCTCATGTTGTTTGTGATAATAACTTTATCAAATTCTTTTTGATATGTTTGATACGATATTTATTTACCTATTTTGTGATATTTCTGATATATTTATTGACGCGCCGAAATAATACAAGCGGTATATTATACGACGCTCCTTAGCAAGTCGACAACAAGTACATACTTCCGGTTTCATGTCTGTCTGTCCGCCCATCTATCTGTCCCCAAATATAACTCCGACTTTATTAAAACAGATATAATAAAAAAAATAATGTGTGTGTACTTTGTACTCACGTAAGAAGTTATACTTCTATTATATGATTTCTTAAAAATAAATATACTTTAAAGAGTTTGTTTTAATTATTTTTAAACACCAAACTAATTTTGTGCTTACCGCTTTCAAAAAAATAGAAAAAAGTATAGAATTGCACTGGATTCGAACTCAAGACCTCTCGATCTCTGGCCGAATGCTATACCAAATACGCTACGAGGACTGTGTCTGTATCGGTTCGGACGTACCTAATGACAATTCACGGTAACAAACAGACAAGGTGAAGTATAATAAATATACAATAAAATGTTTTAATAATACCTACTCATCTTACTCCCGAGGAAGACAAATCCAAAGACACAAAAATTATAATAAATATATTTACTAAAAACACTAATATATTCTTTTCACACTTTTTCTTCGACTGATATATTTATACATAACTAGAAAGATTTAGCAAGTAAACGCCATACTGTTGTAACGTTTGAAAAAACTCCAACATTAATTTAATATCCCAATTCCCAAAAAGAATGTCTATTTTTTTAATTTATTTTGTGAAGTTCAATATCATTATAAGATCCCAAGCCGACCCTGTATACAGCCATGAAGTATTGCAGCAACATTTCAATGTGTTACAAGATTCCTGTTTATTTGAGACGCAAAAACAGAATTTGTAAGAAGTGTTGACAAAAGTACAGTTCTAATGCGTAGATGAACTTTCTAGAACAAATCTTGAACTGAAAGTTGAGTTCTTGTCAACTAAGCATCCCTAAGGATCAAAATCGCTCGGTACTTCCGTCGTATTTTTCCCAGGTAGTAGCTTCAGAGCGAAGCGCAAATTAGTCCAGCTTTACGTCCCGAGGTGATAGCATCCTGCTCCTCGGCTGGTACTCGCTTGAATTAGGGCGTAGTCCCTTTGTTCCCCGCCGGTAAAATGTAGAATGGTCGCTGTGAAGATCTGAATGTGTGGTGAGTGCTCTGAGAGGATTTTTTTCACATAGTGTTGGATTTGTTATGGAAAATCGAAGCCTCTTGAAGAGTCAAACACGCAGTTCTACAACCCGGCATTGTTGCCCATTGTGTAGAAGTCTTTGTTTGTTCCTGTCCCTATGCATTGTGTAGAAGTCTTTGTTTGTTCCTGTCCCTATGCAAGTTCCAGTTGATTGCCCTGAAAAGTTCCAATTTCCCAGAAGAGCCCCCTTTGTGATTTGTGTATGGAATGTCTACCCCACACCCCACCCTCCAATGATTGCCCTGAAATTGAAGAAAGAAGCCATGTCTTCCCCCTGCCCCCTGTTTGTTGATGAACTCCCACCCTGTAGTTTGTGACTGTGACGAAGAGTTTTTTTGTTTTTAAGGTATGATACGTTTTTTAATTTTACTAAATTTCAAGTGGATAAATTTCTGGTAAATAATTGTATAAAGAAATTTGCTTTCATAATGGTAAAAAAAGGCAGTGACTTATGACATTTGACAGCTACGTCAAATCTTGTGTTGAAATAAATAGGTCAAATTTTATTTGACATATACTGCCCAACAAATTTAATTTTAATTGTTTTGTTTGTAATCATTGTTTTTGTAGTAAAATTTTGAATAAACCTGGTAAGAGTTTAAAGTTTTGAATAAACGTTTTGTAAGTGTATCTACCATTTTATTTTTGTAACCTTTTTTTTGGAAAAATTTTAACTAAATTCTAATGCAACTGTGTGTAAGTTTTAGTACAGAAGAAAGAATATGGCATAGAAGCCAGTAAAAGAAAAGATGTTGCCCAGTCTAACCCCAAAGAGGAATCAATGATGAATGTCCCCCCATTTGGTACCCCGTAAGTGAGAGAAAATGTCTTAGTAAGTACCCAAATACAAACCAGAGGATTTGTTTCAAACGGCGTCCCTTTTTGGTTAAATAGTAGAAAGATCCTCTAGTCAGAGTAAGTACCCTTATGTATTTAGTTATGGTAGTGTAGTCATCTTAACACCCCTTCACCCTCCCTAACGAATCTACGACCTAGCTCCCGCACAACAAATGAGCTGCCGTCTTGCAAAGAAGGTTTGCGTGTCTGCTTCTTCTTCTTTAGCCCCATTCTGACCCCCACAGTATCTCTATAGATAGTCTTTCCTTGTTCCCATATGAGCAGACATGAAAAACGCTTCAAATGGCGCCCAACGTGGGGCCTGTACTTTTTTTGGCCTCCCTCAGACCCCATTTGCATGTTCCCACTACCATGTCCTTTTAGCCTCCTTTCGGTCTCATTTGTACTACAACTGTTAGGCAGTGCCCGTCTTGGGTAGCCGATCTCAGTTTGTGGTGCAAGTGTTTCCGATAACATGGAAGCTCGACTCGTGTCATGTTTTGTATGCCCATTGTTACAAGTCTAGCTTGTAGACATGTTCAACTAGTAGTTAGCCTATCTACTAGTCCCCAATGTCTTTAGCCACCCCCCACTTAGTGTTACATTTGTAACGTACACCCTGAAGTTTGACCCGAGTAAATATCGCCCAAGTCTTCCCATGTAGTTTAGCCCAGATTCCTCTTGTCTTGCCCCCAGAAACTGTTTCATGTCTGTTAGTGCCCCCGAAACTGTTTCAGTCTGTTAGTCCCCATGAAAGAGCCCATTTTTGTAGT
Organism: Diabrotica virgifera virgifera; assembly: GCF_917563875.1. Lineage (NCBI taxonomy): Eukaryota > Metazoa > Arthropoda > Insecta > Coleoptera > Chrysomelidae > Diabrotica > Diabrotica virgifera. The sequence continues at coordinate 243,098,571 of NC_065448.1, read as the reverse complement.
TTTTGTTGCAAAAGTTAATAATTTTTCCAAAGAGGTGTAAGTATGTACACATTTTGTTGTGATGTTGATTTGGTCGTGCTGTTGATTGTATAGGCATGTACCATTTCATACATCATAGTGTATTTAACTTGTAACCCCATATGTATACTGGTATTGTATTGTATTGTAAGTATCGTAGAACAGAATTGTATGTTATTGTAGCGTACTAACTGTATTGTATTGATATTGTACCCATGATGAAAGCATTGATTTGAATTTTTTTGAAAATATTGATGAAATATATAGACAAACAGTTGAATAAAAAAGTAACGTAAAATTTTTTTGAAAATTTTGATTAAAAGTAACGTTAAATATTTTGAATATTGAATCCAATTATGAAGTATAACAGTATGTTGTATTTTTTGCATGTATTCCTATAGATCAACAGTTTTTTTACAGAATAATCGTTTTTTGTGATTTATTGATTTGGTCATTTGATTAGATGTGTGATGTTGTTGGTATGGTCCGTGTATGAGCTTAGCCCCGTATAGTCTGTGTGAGAGTAGTCCCTTGTTTTTCCAGCGAAGCCTATCTCTGTTGGTGTATGTCATGCCACAGGTTAGTTGGAGAAGTCATCCCATTGAGAAGTCATCCCCTTGAGAAGTGGCCCCGTGAAGAAGTGAAGAGGGAAACCGTGGAGAGGCCCCCCACTTCTGTGTTTTTTTCAAGCAGCCAGGAGAAAAGCTGTCACTTTTAGATTTGAAGATAGCGTTCTCTGTCGACACTGTTTGAGAATAACTGTCTTGAAGTGTAGAAGTTAGCCCCTGAAAAAGCCCCCCCCTTGTCTGTGTTGCCCCTTGTTTTTTTTTTTTTTTGACTAATCTATCTTTGTAGGTGTCAAAAGGATGCCAGAGGTTAGTTAAAAAGAGCCCGTGAAGTAGTAGTTGAAGTCTCCCCCCCAGTGAAGTAGTTGAAGTCCCCTCGTGAATGAAGTATGTCTTTTTGTATCTGACATGTCACAAGTGTAATACTCGTGATGAAGGAAGTGTTGTTCAGCTATCTGTGAACACTTTCATTAGTAGTCGGAGCAAGAAATGTCTTATCCCGTGTGAGCTCATATAGGAACCAAATTTCAATATTGTTTGTGTTTGTAAGCCCCTGAGTATATCTAGAAGTCAAAAAGTATGTTGTTGTCTGTTTGTTTGTCTATCCCTGTTTTGTCTGGAAGTTTTAGAGCCCATTGTCTGTTGTCCCGTGTTGTCTATTAGCCCGTGTTGTCTATTAGCCCGTGTTGTCTATTAGCCCGTGTTGTCTATTAGCCCGTGTTGTCTATTAGCCCGTGTTGTCTGTTAGCCCGTGTCCGTGCTGGAGTTTGATTTTTTTTGGCGAATAGTTAGTTGACCTCTCTTCTCTTTGTTGATTGAAAGTAGGCCAAGAGCAGAAGCTGTGACAAGGCTGGTGAGGTTAGGATCTGGCCGCGTTGAGTACAGGTGAAGCTTGCTTTCGGTCGATAAATGGAAGCGGTTGTTCGTCAGAACTGTCATACTTTCCAATGTCCCTTTGGTCTTCCCCTTGCGTGTTGCTTTCATCCCCTGTTTTGAAAAAGTAGCCCCCCGTTTTGAAAAATAAAGTCCACCCCCAGTCTTGAGAAATGAAATGCCCCCAGTTTTGAAAAGTAAGTCTATCCCCAGTTTTGAAAAGTAAAGCCCAACCCCCCTGTCTTGAAAAATGAAGTCTATCCCCTGTTTCGAAAAGTGAAGTGTAGCCCTGTTTTGAAAATGAAGTCTTTCCCCAGCTTGTGATTTGAAAATGAGAGAGTTGTCTTGTGAACTTTCATGAAAGGTTCTGATGTCCTAGATTGGACTGTTGATTGAAAACGTAATGATGTAGTGTTCTCTATATCATATGTTGCGTTCATTTCCCTTAGTCTTGTTTAAAAAGTTTGATATCCTGTTTGAACCCAGTATACTAGTCTTTTCGGTCTTTTGTTGTTGTCACACGTATCCCCCCTCCCCCCTTGTTAATATTGTCTTGATTTTAGTCCTTGTTGTTGTCATATACCCTTTTGTCTAGCCCTGTTTTGTTTGAATGAGTTGTTGAAGTAAGTTGTTGGTGAGATTTTGTCTCACTGAGGTATTTAGATTGGATTGTCTAAATCCTCATTTTTGCTGAACCGTTGCCAACAAAATTCCCTGAAACTCGCTAGGCGTTTAGTGGAGTTTAGGCAGATGCCTATCTGCTGAGCCTAGAGCTCAAATGATTTTTTTTAGTTTTTGAGAACCGCTCGCGGTTAGGCAACGAGGTGACAAGGCTGTGTCTGCCCTGGTATGTCACTTGTGTTACTGCTGTGGATGTCAGCGAGGTCCACACAGGGCACAAGTTTAGTTTCTTTCCCAAGGCACAGAAACTCTTGTCACCTACAGTTCTTTGTAGAGTCAAGAAACATTTAAGTCTACTCGACTTTAAAGAGTCTGGCGATTGATGGCACGCTAGCCCAATCCCTAACGACTTTTTTGTTTTGTTTAATCCCCACTAGCCATTATCTAAATATTTTGATATTGTTGTCCTGTCACACCTAAGATGTCCATGTTGGATTTTTTTCTGTTTGTTATCGAAAACTGGATAATCTTATCCAGGTTTCTCTTTTGCGCGGAGGCTTTGTAACGTTTGAAAAAACTCCAACATTAATTTAATATCCCAATTCCCAAAAAGAATGTCTATTTTTTTAATTTATTTTGTGAAGTTCAATATCATTATAAGATCCCAAGCCGACCCTGTATACAGCCATGAAGTATTGCAGCAACATTTCAATGTGTTACAAGATTCCTGTTTATTTGAGACGCAAAAACAGAATTTGTAAGAAGTGTTGACAAAAGTACAAGTAAATAATTGTATAAAGAAATTTGCTTTCATAATGGTAAAAAAAGGCAGTGACTTATGACATTTGACAGCTACGTCAAATCTTGTGTTGAAATAAATAGGTCAAATTTTATTTGACATATACTGCCCAACAAATTTAATTTTAATTGTTTTGTTTGTAATCATTGTTTTTGTAGTAAAATTTTGAATAAACCTGGTAAGAGTTTAAAGTTTTGAATAAACGTTTTGTAAGTGTATCTACCATTTTATTTTTGTAACCTTTTTTTTGGAAAAATTTTAACTAAATTCTAATGCAACTGTGTGTAAGTTTTAGTACAGAAGAAAGAATATGGCATAGAAGCCAGTAAAAGAAAAGATGTTGCCCAGTCTAACCCCAAAGAGGAATCAATGATGAATGTCCCCCCATTTGGTACCCCGTAAGTGAGAGAAAATGTCTTAGTAAGTACCCAAATACAAACCAGAGGATTTGTTTCAAACGGCGTCCCTTTTTGGTTAAATAGTAGAAAGATCCTCTAGTCAGAGTAAGTACCCTTATGTATTTAGTTATGGTAGTGTAGTCATCTTAACACCCCTTCACCCTCCCTAACGAATCTACGACCTAGCTCCCGCACAACAAATGAGCTGCCGTCTTGCAAAGAAGGTTTGCGTGTCTGCTTCTTCTTCTTTAGCCCCATTCTGACCCCCACAGTATCTCTATAGATAGTCTTTCCTTGTTCCCATATGAGCAGACATGAAAAACGCTTCACTGTCTGTGTGCGCATGCGCGCAGTATTATTAAATTTTACTCTCAATCGCGCCTAAAGAAGTATAACTTCAATAAATGAGGTGATATATGATAATACTTCATGATAAGGAAAGAAGACATACGTGAATGCAAGGACTGCAAGGTAATAGTTAGTGAGACAGTAAGCCAACAACATATTAAGCTGCTTGTTCTCTACATCGAAGTAAAAAGCGAAACTAAACAAAAATATGGAAGAGGACCAAAAAAGTCAAATGGTGGATGCTAAAAGATGAGAAAGAAGGTCTATTCAGGGAAACAAAAGTAGAAAAAAATATGTTGGAGAATGAAAGGACGCCCTAACACAATTTGGAGAAAAATGGCCAATATTATTAGAGAGACGGCTATTAAAATACTTGGAAAAATGTCAGGAATAAAGTTTGAGGATAAAATGATTTGGTGGTGGTCAAATGAAGTACAAGGAAAAATAAAAGAGAAGGGAAAATTATGTAAAAATGCCAAGAAACCAGATCAGACATATGTAGATCTTCAAAACTATATGATCACCAAAAAAGAAGCGAAAGTAGCAGTGGCAGTAGCAAAAACTAAAGCAGAAGCGTATTCAAACCTATACGATGAACTTGATATCAGGGAAGGCGAAACGAAGATATATAAAATTGCCCAACAGAGAGCAAAGAAAGCAAGAGATTTTAATCAGATTAGATGTATCCGAGATGAAAATAATAAAATACTAATTCACGAAAAGGATGTCAAAAAGAGATGGAGAAAGTATTTTGACAGTTTAATAAATGAAGAACTTGACAGAGAGCCTGTGGAGTTAACGAAGACAGTAATAGCAATGGTTACCAGAATAACAAAGGAGGAAGTGGCTCAAGCGCTTCAAAAAATAAAAAAAGGAAAAGCAGTCGGACCAGATGATATTCCTGGGGAAGTATGGAGAGCATTATAAGAGACAGGAATAAGTTGGCTAGCAGGTATATTTAATAAAATTATGGAAGTTGGTCAAATGTTAGACAAATGGAGAAGCAATATATTAGCACCTGTCTACAAAAACCAGGGAGACATACAACAATGTACAAATTACGGGGCTATAAAACTACTTAGCGACACCACGGAAATATGGGAGAGAGTAATTTATAGACGGATATGTGAAGAAACCGAAATATCCGATAATAATCAATTTGGCTTTATGCAGGACAGATCAACAACAGATGCAATTTTCATTGTAAGGCAACTGATGGAAAAATACAGGAATAAAGAGACCAACGCTCATATGGTATTCATTGATCTTGAGAAACCATATTTATGATAGAGTTTATCGAGAGATTCTGTGGTGGGCACTCAATAAGAAAGGAGTCCCTGGCGAATATGTAAAGATTGTGAGAGATATGTATGAGGAAATAACGACTAGTGTTAGGACATATGTGAGAGAGACTAATAAATTTCAGGTGAAAGTAGGATAGCACCAAGGCTCGGTGCTTAGTCCTTATTTATTGTCATTAATTTTGGACCAGATAACAGCGAAACTACAGGGTAGCATTCCATGGTGCCTAATGTATGCTGATGATGTAGTGTTAATGGGAAATAGTGAAAGAGACTTAGAACAAAAACTGGAACAGTGGAGACAAGCTCTGGAGGAAAAAGGTTTAAAACTTAGTAGGACAAAAACAGAGTATTTGTAATGTTCATTTAAAGATGGAGTCACAACAAAAAAAAAATGGTATCTTTAGATGGTGAAATGATTGTGAAAAGCAATAGTTTTAAGTACCTAGGATGGGTATTACAGAGCAATGGAGAAATAGATGGAGATGCGTGCAGTAGAATTAGGGCTGGATGGATAAGGTGGAAAGAAGCGAGTGGTGTGTTGTGTGACAGAAAAATTATAATGAAGCTGAAGGGAAAATTCTATAAAACAGCCATAAGACGGGCTATGATGTACGGAACTGAATGTTGGGCAGATAAATAGAAAGAGGAACAACAAATGCATGTGGCGGAAATGAGAATGCTTAGATGGATGAGTGGAGGAACAAAGAAGGATAAAATTAGAAATGAGTATATTAGGGGAAGTCTAGATGTGGCACCGTCGAATGCTGAAGATAAGTTGGGTTGAAAGAATCACAAATCTTGAAGTAATACGAAGGATAGGAAGAGACCCAGAATTTTTGTTAACGATAAAACGAAGAAAACTCGAGTATTTGGGTCACCTGTTGAGAGGTCATAAATACGCATTACTTCAAAATGCAAGGAAAAATAGAAGGAAAACGGAATCCAGGCCGTAGAAGAATGTCGTGGATGCGGAATTTGAGAGAGTGGTTTGGCTGCACCACTAATGAACTTTTTAGGTCAGCTGTAAACAAAGTCAGGGTAGCCTTGATGATTTCCAATCTCCGATAGGAGTGGCACAAGAAGAAGAAGAAGATGTGGCACCAGTTCATGCCAAAATGCGAGAGCATAGGTTAAGACGGTTTGGTCATGTTCAACGTCGAGACGTTAATCACCCAATACGAAGAATAGCTGAAGTGCAGATTCCTGGAAGGAGTAGGAGAGGAAGACCAAAGAAGACCTGGGGGGAGACGATAAGGCAGGACATGTTGGTAAAGGGGATTAACATTGATATGACACAAGATAGAATTGTGTGGAGAAATGAAATTAGGGAAGCCGGGAAGGGATGATGAAAAATTTGGCCTCGGACTTCCGGGTCAGGAATTGCAACCTAAAGTCACCAAAATAGTGCGAGCAATGTATTATTCGACGCGTATTAGCAAGACGAGAACAAATTTCCGGTTTCATGCCTGTCTGTCCGTCCGTCCGTCCGTCCGTTTCTGAGTGAACACAAGTCATCGAAAATATGACTTGCAATTAATAGCTACTAATACTGTTTTAATAATTCATAAACATATTACCTTGTATTTATAAACGAACTTCCTTATATATTGATTAACGTACCTAATTTTTCGAGGACACTTAATGTGGGACAAACCAAATATTAACCTTTTTAGAATTCCACATTCGCCTAACGCTTTTAATCCTATAATTTACCAAAATACCGGTTCGCAGAGTAGTGAAAAAACAATCAAACCCATCCAGAGATTATCGATAAAGCATGCGAACCGTAATAGATTCTATTTCGGCAATCTCTGATCAGCCTACTTGATATTCACCCTAAGTTTTCGACTACATCTGGTCTGCAGCACACATTTTCGTTGAATGTACAGTAGGCAGAAAACAATCCCAGTCAGCTATGCGCCATCCATGAATAACAATCGAGAAATAATACATCATTATTACTTGCTGTGATGTGCACTCCGGCAGCCCTCTCTGCTTGTATGTGGTGCCTTCGGCTTCGTAATGAATTCCCAGGAATACTAGATGATATGACTCTGATAATTTATGATGGCAAACTCGTTGTGGTTTATTTTGAATATAAGGAAGATGTTGCAAATTGGATAGGATTATTGTTTGTGTATATAGAGTGCAGCGCGCGAATGCTATAGTACGACGAACCTTTTCAAAACTTTATTATAATGCGGAAATATGCGCTTCACGTTTTTATGGAAATACTCTATTTGATGGAATTTCGTCTAAAAAGAAAAAGTAATGATGGCGTGCATTTTAATTAAAAGTGTATTATACTCCGCCGGCTATAAATAATAATTTTCTGCTTTTGACGTTATTTGAAATGGTTTATAAATATGCTATTTCAGGTTATGTTTTTCATTCAGCATTGATAGTAATTAAACACATCTAAAAATTTTAAATTACTTTAAATTTAGCATAGATACCGAATATAGTGTATTGTATAATATAATATGTATCTAAAAATGTATATAATTTAAGTAATTAGGTTGTCACAAAAATGTTGTTTTTACATACGCAAACAAAACGAAGGTTGATTGACGGAGTTTGTTTTGTGTAACCTCGCAGAGACTCACGTATCGTTTACTTTTCAAAGTCCGAATTATAAGAAAATAAAAATAGCCCCCAGAGGGATTAATATTGGCATTATAGTACTGTTATTATTCATATTAAGATTAAGATCGTTACTATGCTAGTTAGCAGTCATGCGAGAAGGGTATCCTGAAGGACTACCCCGCGAAACAACATTTTAGTAACCTTATGTTGATGGATGTTGTAATTCATAAATAAAGTTATAAGTTAGACTCAGTGTTTCAACTCGACATACCAACCCTGCAAAGTATCATGGCAATCTACCAACTTAAGAGTATTAAGCTTATTAGTTAAGCGAAATACATATTTTTCAGGACTTCCCAATAGACAGATATTTTTGTGTTACTGTTTTCTGCAGAAATTTCGGCGTTGTTTTCTCACTTATTAGCAATTTATTGCGAAAATGCATCAATGCGTCGATGCGTCTCCCAATCACAGGTTGGATATCATCATCACTCTCTTTACTCTATCTACAGCTGCTCTGACGAGTTCTGTAGAACTAATTTAAACTACGTTTTACACGGCGTGCGGAAAAGTAAAATTTTCCGCACGACGTGCGGGAAAGCAGAAAACCTTCTAATATGTCATTATAGTATACTATAATACATGCAATACAGTAATATTTAGGTATTATTTACTAATTTATTTCAAATATGTTCATGTTTTAATGAAATTAGCGCGAGAATTCGATGAAATAAAATTATTTTGACATAATATTTAAAAGTCAAATCAGTAGACAATTACAATGGTTTTGAATCGCCAGCATGTAAACCAATATCGTCGTCACAGTATAAAGAGGGACAGTAGAACCACTCTCCGAAAAACTGGAAGTAAAATGTGTAGTCGCGGGTATTACTTCTTGATATCAAAGCGCCGACAGAGGAGTGGTTTTACTGTGGAACGTCTATATACTGTCGTCGTCGTGGTAAACCATTATATTGAAAGTTTGGTTTTGACAACCTTGTCAAAGAATTAATTTGTGTATTTTCACTCCTAAATAATAATTAATATGACTCTATTTTTTTGTGGCTTTTTTTCCAAACCTACGGCCCTAGAAAAAATATGGTTCCTAACTCTTGCGGAAAGTGTTTTCCCCGCCCTCGACTGCTTGCCCGAACTCCGCTATCGCGTCGTTCGGGTCAACGGCAGTCTCGTGCGTGAAAGTATCACTTTTCGCACTAGTTTGGAAAATAACTATTTCCTAACAAGTACAGAAAGTCATACTTTTCCGCACGCGACTGCAGTTTGCAGAACGACGCGAAGCGGGAGTTCGGCAAGCAGTCGAGTGCGGAAAAGAGACTTTCTGCAAGAGTTAGGAACAATATTTTTTCTACGAGTCTTTAAAAAATGACCAAATCTTAATCAATTAATTTAATTAATATGAAAATACATACACAAAATAATTCTTGGACAAGGTTGTCAAAACCAAACTTTCAGCATAATTGGTTAGCATGACGACGATCTTGGTTTCCATGACGACGATTCAAAACCACTGTTATTGTCTACTGATTTGACTTTCGAATATGATGTTAAAATAATTTTATTTCATCGAATTCTCGCGTTAATTTCATTTAAACATGTACACAATAAAATACATTTGAAATAAATTAGTAAATAATATCTAAATATTAGTTTATTGCATGTATTACAATTATTTTAAGGCCATATTAAAATATCTAAATTCAGCGCGGAAAAGTAGGGCGGAAAAGTAGTGCGGAAAAGTAATGCGGAAAAGTAAAACTTTCTAAACTAAAACGCGTGCGCGATAGTAGACATTTTTGCATGCTCTTAGAAAAATACATTTTCAGATTATTAACAGGTGTCTATAATCGTACTTAAAATACCAATATGTGGTGGATTCGAAAAGTATTCAAAATATCTCGATAAACACTGGCTTATCGAAAAGGTACTAAGAGTCAAAAAAGTTTTAAAAACATTGTGTTTGACTAATGGTGCCACAATAATAATTTAATTGGAACGTACACAAAAGTTTGCGGGAGTTTAAGGGAACAAAACCCCCATAAAATTTTTATGGGGTGTACAAATTTCACTCTTGTTTTTTTTTAAGATGTTCCTGCTATAGGAATGCCACTTGCTCATTTTCAATAAAAAATCTCTAAGAGTTTTCGATATATGAAAAAAAAATCGATTTTCATTTTATAACCTCAAAGGGCTGTAACTTTTTTTGTAAGCATTATTGTATATAGGTAAGTGAGGTTCAATCAACCTATTTTTGACCCCAGAATCTGTGATATAATTTATGATCAATCTTTTCGGGACACCCTGTATATCTATTTGTACGTATATCTGCCATATACTATAGTACTAATGAATCATAGAGGCAGCTGTTTACGTGTAATCAAATTTATTGTGGACAACAAAAACAAACAAGATTTATAGGGTAAAGCAACAAAATTGCACAAACCATTCCCATTACACCTACTCGTTCCCATAATTATACGAAAACGTTTTAACAGAGCAAGGTTCTCGTGTGTGTTCCCGAATTAACATACTAATGACAGCCATATTAGTAGAAAAAGATAAACGAACTTTAAATTCTTAATCGGTTTACATAAATACATAAGCCGTGTAGAACATCTCCCAAACTTTCAATATCAAATTACAGTGTAGGTTTCTACGTGAATTATTACCTGCTTGTTAAAGCTTGAGTCCAACATAACCAATTTTCTAAGTAGCATTAATTTTCAGTATTTGGTTTCATTTTGTTTGAGAGTTTACATTAAATGCTTTAAATAAAACTAGAAGATAGGTATAAATAAGTATCCAAATCCACCTACGCAGTTATCAAATAATATAACTTAAACGAATAAATGTCTACCAACTTGAATCAAAATCCCCCATGGAGCTTTTAATAATATGTATAAACAGCTATTTTTATATTTACCTAGTTGCTCTCAAAATATGCCAGAGAAAACTACTTCCTTCTTTTGATGTGATACAATAATAAATAATAATAATTATTTATTAAGTTAATACCAGCTAATCCAATTAGTTTGTGTCAGAAAACAAGAACTATTGGGACCGTGCAAGTTCGGCAAAGCGACACCTGGTTTCTAAGCTCTACAACTTTATTCGCACTTTTAATTATATTGGCCAATTATATTAGTCCTGGTTACTGGATAATTGTCAAGGCCATAGTCCAAAAAAATAATAAGCAGAAAAAATAAGATTCAGGTTATGTTATTAAAACGTAAACAATTGTATGTGGTAAATAAAATTAGTTATTAAAATGCAGTACTGCAAGCAAAATACAATTAATTAAATTTACCTTTATATAATAATTGCATATCATATCAATATTGTGGAGCAATATATAATTTTTCTTCTTCTACGACAGTAGGTATGAAGTGTACGTCAATTTGACAATATAAATTATTTAAGAAAGTTGCAACATTTCTTAGCTATTCGCGCACGATCGTTTCTCGTATCCACTGAACCAAAAAAGTACGTAAATATAATGAAAAAAATATTGACTCAAAAACGGGGAGCATTAATTTTCGTCCAAAGATCAGTATCATTGGTCCAATGTAAGTAGATACATTAACTAATGCTCAAAAACATTAATTTTTATGAATTAGTACGTTCATTAAATGTTCTTTCTAGTTAAGAATCAATGTATCGGTACATTGAATCAATGTATCGGTACATTGAATTAATGGATCGGTACATTGAATTAATGTATCGGTACATTACTTCTTAACTAGAAAGTACATTGAATGAACGCACTAATTCATAGAAGTTAATGTTTTTGAGCATTAGTTAATGTATCTACTTACATTGTACCAACGATACTGATCTTTGGACGAAAATTAATGCTCCCCATTTTTGAATCAATGTTTTTTTCATTATATTTACGTACTTTTTTAGTTCAGTGAATGTCATCTTCATGTAGGTATATTTTTATATAACATACAAATAGTTAATAAGTAAACAAAATGACGACTAAATATCTACATATATATTACCAATATAGGTTGAAGCAACGATTTTTTGCCGATTCTCAAACTAATGTTAAGTATCTATAAGTTTAAAGAAAAAAAAAACATATTTTTAATTAACACAAACAACTTTTTATAATGTAATTTAGAAAAAACTGAATAACTAAATATAACAGAAATTTATTCTTCTTATAAAATATATAAAAATATATATATATTTATACTATATAAAAAATGTATACCTGATATCGTGAAAATAAATACATCTACAATAACATCTCCATAAATACAACATCTCTCTGGGATTAATTATCACCACCCATAATAAAAAGAAATGGTTGAATGGCATTTTTCTTTGATTTCAAAAATCTAATATGATCTTCGAATTCTTGCTGGGTCTTCCCTATGTAAGAATGATGTACTGGAAATCTCTGATGGTATATTTTATTATATATTTGGTTGTCCATTAAGATCTTTTTTTAACCATTTTATTAGTTCGTAGAAAATATCGATGTAGAATCCAAAGAAGAACTGCATGTTAGCCATCTACAATTTATATTAATAAATTATTATAAAAAAAATAAATCTAAATAGTGAACATAGTTGTATTTTTGGGTATCACTTTTTTTATAGAAATATTTTAATTTATCCTGAAAAAAATTGCTTGATGTTGAGATGTTTATTTTTACTTTGATAGATACTACCGATTGCAAGGGTTAATAATATTTTTCAATTATTTACGGTTTAATCACCTAAAGATTTAATTTACTAATCTTTTATAAGATTATTCCATTTAGAAATATTTTCAAATGGTTCCTATTTTCTTATACTTATGTGTCGAATTAGCTATTGAAAAAATTTACAGAGAACAAAAATTAAATAATACTAGATAATGCAGGATTGAATAATGAAATAGGTACTTACATTCCGTAATGTCTTCATGGGTAATCTTTTGAAATAAAAATTTATTTGTTTTATCCTTGATATGACTTTCACGCCGAAGAAAGGAGATAATTCTTGCGAAATTGCTGTCCCATCCATCAATAAGTCCATTTCCATTTCCAAATGCCACTCCAAAGTCCATATCAATTTGCAAAAGTGGAAATATAAGTACAACTATTTTTTATAGAAATCCAACAAACTAATTTATAAATAGTTAAAAATATATGTAAATACATACCTTAGAAAAATCAACCAAATCACTGGTGCCAAACACCGCTCCTCAGAGTCTGCAGGGTGACTGTCTGCTAGGAGGCTGCAACTGTTGTCACGTGATTTGTTTACACCAATAAAAACACTTATATAGTTTTAAGAAATGTATCGGTTTATGTAAAAGATTATTGCTACAATGATTGATTCAGGTATATTACATCATTGGATCATTGATTCAGGTATATTACATTAATACAATGATTGCGTTACATCAAAACAATGTATCGAGTTATTAATCAAAGTCGAAAACATTGATTTAATGTTACGAAAACATTGATTCAATAAACGAGTTCGTAATTTAAAGAACACTGTACATTAGTGCAACGTTTTATATTCATTAATTTAATCGCATTATCCTGATGTATAGTTTCATATATACAATGAACAAATTATTAGTATTATGAAAAAAGTCATCGGAGAGATAAAACGATTCATTGGACTATTGATTCTATTCATTATTTTTTAATGAATAGAATTACATTGTAATAATGAATATGGCCATTACTTAACGACTACGTGTTTATAGTATTAATGAAATTTTCATTGAATCAATGTAAAAAAAGTCAATGATTGGCGTTCATTGGTACTATGTACAATATTTTTGTCAGTGTCCCTTCCAAGTACTTGCACATCGCGAATATCCAAACCCAATCCTTTTAATATTTGATCATACCAGAGTCAAAATGGGTCAATAAATTCAACTAATTTTTAACATGATACATCAGTAAAATCAAAATAAAAAAATCAATTTTACAAAATATTTTTTTTATAAGAATTGTGTGATTATTTAGAGTTATTCTGAAACTATTTGCTTGTGGCATTTTTATAATTAACTATTTTTATTGGGAAATAAGCCACAATTAATTTGAAAAACTAATTTTACTAACGTTTCGACGCCCAAATCGGATATCGTTGTCAAAATACACAATATTACTGATTACAAAATATTACAATGAGTTTTTCAATTTAATTGGGAACAGGGGAACAGGGCACAGAAATTAATGCGAGAATAGAACGAGCTAAAGCAGCATTTAAAAATATGAAAAAGCTCCTCATAAGCAAAGATTTCTCTATCGAATGACACCAAACACGACCCCCACTGAGGTGGGGTGGGGGGTTACTTTAAAATCTTAAGGAGCCCTCATTTTTTATTGCAGATTTGGATTCCTTGCGTAAAAATAAGTAACGTTTCTTCGAGACATTTTTTCGATTTATGGATAGATGGCGCTATAATCGGGAAAAACGATTGTTGGAAATCGAAAATTAAATTAAAAAAGTGGAAAGTCCCCCCTAAAATGGAAAACTTAACCCGTTGTCCTAGGTGAGCGACGGAAAACGACGCGACGCGATGCGGTGCGATAAGATACAATGCGACCAGTAATTCACGCAACGTGTGGCTTATGTAGCGTCGCTTTGCATCGCTCAATCTAGGACAAACGTGACGATGTCAATTCATTCCTATTCTTAAGTATGGGGAAGTATACGGTAGTGTTACTAGAAAATTCATATTAAATACTTAGCTTTAAAAAAATTCCATAAACGAAGAAGAAAGACAACAAATATCATATATTTTAGAGCGAAATAAATTTGGAGAGTTTTATCATTTTATATTCGAAATTAATAAATAATTCACGTTTCTAAATACTTAGCCATATTCTAAATACTTGGCTTTAAAAAAATTTCGTAAACGAAAAAGAAAGACAACAAAAATATCATATAAATATTTGGAGCAAAATAAATTTGGAGAATTTCGTCATTTATATTCGAAATTAAGAAATAATCCACGTTGGTTTAAAGAGTATACTTTCGATTTTATTATTGCAGCTTTTAAACCCAGTTTCAACTGTCAATAAGTAATTTTCAAAAACCAATTTCTATTGAAGAGATGCTGTTGCGTCGTGTCTCGTCACGAACAAAACAAGTTCGCACTTCGTCGCGTCTTGTCGTAGACTGATTAACCCGAAAACGTAGTCCGCACACAAATACAACCATTACTTGATATTTTCGCGTCGCGTCGTGTCGCGTTGTCGCGTTTGTCGTTCAGTTAGGACAACGGGTAACTTACCTGTTTTTGGTTTTAGGACCTAATCTTCACAACTCAAACCCAATAGGTCCTTATAACGCGTTGGTAACAGCAAACTTAGCATCCTTCTCCCCTACTACTACAATCATACCAGATGTATCACAAAAGTATTTTGTTGGTATGAACTAAGTAAAAATCAAAAACCTGGGTGTTTATTGGTAATTTTTTCACACTGTACATACCAAACTATTCTCGAATAGAATATTTAATAGTTTTTGTGTTACCTCATCTATAATAAGTGCTATTTCCTATGTACTTTAATGGCACCATTATAGCCCACATCGATTGTACAAGATGAAGAAATGAGCTATTGCTTTTATTTTCAGCAGAAGCATCCCGTGGGCGACTAACCGATTACTTATTGCAAATTATGCATCTGCATCTAACGATGGTTATGTAATGGAAGGCGAAGATGGCGTCAAACATTTCTTCCAAGGGTGCAGTTGCAGTAAAAGATTATTTAAATTAGCTGATTCTCATTATTTTAAGATAATGCTGACTAGCAAGTAACATAACATAAAGCTTTATGATCTATTCATTAAGGTAATGACAAGTAAAACAGTTTCATGTGCACTTAGAAGTGAGTCATAAAATTCGAAGTGTTTTGCCGTGCGGTTTTTATTAACATTTTTTATATCATGTTACCTTTACTACAACTTAGTTGGAGCACTCATATTGTTGTTTGTTATTTGGATACATGTTTGGAGCATTAAAAAACAAATTGAAACATTACTATCAGGAATCAAACTTAATTTATACAACGGAAAAAAATATGAAAAAACAATTTTTAAGAAACGCTTTTCTTTAGAGTTACGAGTGACTAAAATTAAAAATTAAATTTAACGTGAAGTAAAACACTCTTTCGTGTAGTTGGTATGTTTTAATCAAAATTTTTAAAAATCCAAAAAGATTACGTTCAGAACTTTTTCGGACTTATCAGTCCATCATCAGTGAACTCCCTGTCCTTGCTAAATAGCCACAATGACAAACACTGGCAAGGACAGGGACAGGGAGTTCACTGATGATGGACTGATAAGTCCGAAAATGTTCTGAAAGTAATCCTTTTGGATTTTTAAAAAGTTTTTAAATTTTTATTAAAATATACCAACTA
This sequence comes from Diabrotica virgifera virgifera, assembly GCF_917563875.1. Classification (NCBI taxonomy): domain Eukaryota; kingdom Metazoa; phylum Arthropoda; class Insecta; order Coleoptera; family Chrysomelidae; genus Diabrotica; species Diabrotica virgifera. The sequence continues at coordinate 243,082,657 of NC_065448.1, read as the reverse complement.
CAGCAAGGATTGTTTTACTTCACGTTAAATTTTATTTAACTAGATGGTATACAGCCAACCTTCGGGTATTAACCCGTTTTATTTAAAATTAAAAATAATATAAAAAATCAACTAAACAGCAAAAAATTAAAAAAACTCAAACTCAAAGGATTATTCGAAAAAAAAACTATAAGACAGATTAACCTTTAACTACCCGCGCATCAAGTTATAACATAACTACACGCGTGGCCTACTTTATACGCCATAAGAAAGTACACTTAAAAACAGCGGATTTGTTTATTTTTTTTTTTTTTAAATACACTTAGTTGTTTGTTATAAACCTTATTCGGCATCAGTGAATAGTTGAAGTTCCTTCTCAGTAAGCCAATTCGGATTTATAACTGGAATCATGGAATAACTGGATTCTATGATAAATAAAATTACTAATAAAAAATTTTTTGAAATGTGATTTTTTTACAGGAGCAAAAGTATTGATTATAAAGAAAAATATATTTTGTGCCATAATGACTAAAAAACAATTGAAATATGTACTTGTATTACGACTTATATTAATATAATCGTGGCATATATTGTCCACCACCGGAAACAACAAATAATAAACTGTAAATCACGATCTACACAGAACGCCGATTATAACGAAACTAAAACCAAATTGTAAAGCAGATTCCAGTGATAGGTTAGAGAGATAAACAAGGTCAAAAATTAAATTTTTAAATATATTTGCAGTAGAATTCTTATATCTGGCGTACAAAATACACCAGCCTGTGTAGTTAAAGGATAAATACAGTGTGTCAATTTTAAAACTTTCAATGGCTATATCTCACGAACAAAAGCTGAAAACGAAAAATGCGTGAAACCGTTTCTAGGATAGTAAGGGGGAACTAAAATGACATGAAAGAGAACTCACCCCCATCAACCCCCTAGGCCCCACCCACCACAACCAAAAAAGTTTAAATTGCAAACCCCTACTTGTGATACATCATTGAAACAGCTATAAAAAATGCTATCCAATGGTATAAATAATAATTATACAGGGTGAAGCAATAATTGTCAAACTTTGGCTTAAATGAAAAATTTAATGAGGTTTTGTTGAACTACAAATTTGATAAAAATGTCAATTAAGTAAATGGTCAAAGTGGGTTCCGTTGTTTTGTAAACAATTCTGCACGAAATTTGACAAATGTTTTTCTAGTAATAGTGCGACATGCTTGAGTAATTATTTTTTGAAATTTCCCAAGTGACGCAAGTTAAGTTTTATAAACAACTGATTTAAGGCAAAAAAGGCAAATTAAGTTTTAATTAACAAAAAAAAGTACGAGCGGACACTTACCATTTAAAATAATAGTCCGGGAGATAGCATTACAAATACAAAAGTCATAGTAAGCCAGCTGATATTAACACCCTGTATAATAATTGGATAGTACTTTTTATAGTAGGATAGTATATTACTTTTTTCTATGGGGTTACCCTAAATCAGTTGTTTATAAAACTCAACTTGCTTCACTTGGGGAATTGCGAGACAGAATTACTCAAGCATGTCGCCTTATTACTAGAACATTTGCTAAATTTCGTGTAGAATTTGAAAATAGGCTATATTATTGTTTACCAAACAACGGAATTCACATTAAGTATTTACTTAATTGACATTTTTAATAAATTTGTAATTCAACAAAACCTTATTAAATTTTTCATTTAAGCCAAAGTTTCACAATTATTTCTTCACCCTGTATAATTATTATTTATACCATTGAATAGCATTTTTTATAGCCTTTTCAATGATGTATCACAAGTAGGGGTTTGCAATTTAAACTTTTTTGGTTGTGATGGGTGGGGCCTAGGGGGTTGATGGGGGTGAGTTCTCTTTCATGTCATTTTAGTTCCCCCTTACTATCCTAGAAACGGTTTCAAGCATTTTTCGATATCAGCTTTTGTTCGTGAGATATAGCCATTGTAAGTTTTAAAATTGACACACTGTATACAAAAATCTCACACATTCGTTAAAAAATTGAAAAAACCTAACACGTTCGTTAAAGAAAATCGTGGGGCGCGTCTTAATCGAATAAACGGTTTTCGCCCCCTCGCTTTTCTTTAACGAATGTGTTAGATTTTTTCGATTTTTTAACGAATGTGTGAGATTTTTGTATATGTAGTCTGTCTTATAGTTTTTGTCGAATAATCCTTCGAGTTTGAATTTTTTTTATTTTTTACTTTTTAGTTGATCTATAATCAAGTATATTCAAATGGGAAATAAGCCACAATTTTACCTAAAAATGATTTCATTAACGTTTCGACACCCAAGTCGGGTGTCGTTGTCAAAATACTATTAATTATCAAAATTGTATTTTGACAACGACACCCGACTTGGGCGTCGAAACGTTAATGAAGTCATTTTTAGGTAAAATTGTGGCTTATTTCCCATTTGAATATACTTGATTATAAAAATGCCACAAGAAAATAGCTTCAGAACAACATTAGTTGATCTGTTTATAATATTTTTAATTTTAGTCACTTGTAACTAAAAAAAAGCGTTTCTTAAAAAAATGTTTTCATATTTTTTTATTTTTTACTTTTTAGTCTTACACTTTTCAAACATTAAAATACATCGTCATGTTTATTAAAATATATGTATAAAACATATGATGTATAAATATGAAAAGTAGTCGGAATCGGCAAAAAATTTCAAACTTTATTATTTATTTATGAAGCATAAAGTAAACAATTAACGTAAAAAGTGAAATTATGGATAGTTCATGAAATTACTACAATCTGTAAAAGTTTCAAGTTTCTTCATAGTAAAAAACCAGAGAACTTAAGCATTTTCCATTAAAATCGTTTTTTTATTTAAACAATTAATAAATATAAAATATTTATATATTTCGATGGATAGATATTTCCTTTGTATTGTGTAATGTATGAATGAGATATTCCCTGTAATTAATTATTATTTTGTAACCTATGTATGTTCGGAAAAAAAATTATATAAAAAAATAATAATAAAAAAAAGATTAAAAAAAATAAATAAAAAAAAATATATATAAAAAATAAAAAAAAAATAAATAAATAAATAATAAATAAAAAAAATCACTAAGAGGTTCTAAATATCCGAGAGGATGAATCGGATTTAGTTCCTACCGTAGTGAAGAAAAAAAAAATTAGCATAGTTGTATTTAATACCATAGTAAGTAGACATTGTTATTTGTAAGCTTTATTTTTTATTATTCTTTATTTTAAGTGTATACTTTACAATTTTGTACTTATGAACGAATAATAATTTTATATGTAATTACGTGGCTAAAGGTTATAAACCAAGGCCAGAATCAGAAAAAAAAATAAAATAAATTGTTCCCGCGAATGCAGATGTCTGCAAATTTTCATTCACTTACATTGAAAAAATGGCAGTCAAATTAACGTCTAAAGATTTGACCCAAACGATTGAACTAAAGACAAGCGTTTAATAATAATTAAAAGAAAGACTCTGTCGGGACTGTGACAAATCTGTAGGTATACTGAATTCGCTCTATCGAGATTCACTTTGACACTAACGTTAGTAATTTCTTTTTTGGGAAGTTCAGTTGTCAGAAGTGGCTGGAAATTACTACACAACCACCGCACCGCTCATAGCCAATATTATTAATAGTAAACAGACATAAAAGTAACATAAACCTTACGCCAATCAATAATTATTTATTTACACGATTATAATGTATTGATAACAAATGAGAAAATTATTTATTGTACCAAATAAAAATATTTTGTAGAAATAAACTCCACAAAATTTTATGAGATTAGTAGACACTCCCACTATTTCTAATAATTCTTCTGTTTTTAATGAAAGATTAAGTTGATTTTAGCAGTTAATAGTGTGAGGTAGGAATTTTTGTGTTGTATGTTTCCTATTCCGAATGTGTGAAAGTGAATCTCGGTAGAGCGAATGCAGTATATCTGAAAATTGATTTTTTTAAATTTTATATCTATACAAAGAAAACCTATATGTTTTCTGCAGAGATTTCGCCATCTTTTTTTTTTAATTATTAGCAATTTAGTGTAAAAATTTTTTCGATTTTTTTGCGTATTATTAAAAAACTTAAAATTTGATATATGTAATATTACAAACTTTTTCTCTTAAAACATAAAACAGGATTTAAAGTGGGGGTTTCTAAAAGTTTCAAAATTAATTTGTTTCTTCGAGAGCTGCAAATAAGACGAAATTACGCGCATTAAGCGCCTGTCCTGAGAACGGGCTCTAACAATACGTATCAAAAAGGTAATGTTATTCTTACCGTAAAAACAATTAAAAGGTATTAACTATAGATGAAATTTTTCAGATTTAAAAAGCTTACAGTTTTACAGGAATTTAAACAAAACCAAGTTATTCTAGGATGACTAGGTAAAAAGTAGGGATAAGATAATACCTATAGACAGCATTATCTGTGAGTGTTAAAAATGAGGCTGAAATGGATATTTGGCAGTGAGAGATGCGTCCGATCACGTCTAGAGACGCCAGCTGAGAGATATATTTGCACGTCTGTTGCCTTTGCTGGCCAACAGTTAAGAGACAAAAGCCCCTGTTGCAATACCTAAGCCTAATATCTTTTTAGATCTACCTTGAACCAAAAACCTAAACGGCGGGATGAGAAGGTCGTAGGCTGACACGTAGATGGCACTACTGGTATTAAATTCATATGATTTTTATTCAGCTTTTACCTTCAGAAGATGCGTATATAAATTTGACAGCTGTCAAGCTGCAGAGCTATTTCATCAAGACAACACACCATGTCACAAATCAATGAAAACAGTGGCAAATTTCTTGAATTGGGCTTCGATTTGCTTCTGCAGCCACAGTGTTCATCAGATATGGCTCTCAGTGACTACCACCTATTCGCTGACCTCAAGAGAATGCTCCCTGCTGGAAAAATTAGCACCAATGAAGAGGTTATCGCCGAAACTGAGGCTTTTTTGAGGCTAAATACAAATTGTATTAAAAAACTGGTATTGAAATATTGTATAGCCGCTATAGTTATTGTATCGTTTTCGAAGGTAACTATATTGAAAAATAAAATCAAATTGTATCAAAAAAAAAATCGTTCTATGTTAGCCTACGAACTTTTCAGCATACAAGTTATAATAGAGTCCACAGAACTCTTAAATTATATTAATAATTTCACATATTATTCCCATCAGGGTGGTTCGAAAAAAACTTTTTTTCTTATTTCAGATCGCTATAGTGCGCAAAAGTTGCCATTGGTATAGACTTGAAAAAACACTAATTATTATTTTTTTATTAATTTGTCTTCCGGTCGCGCAATGCCATCGAAGTTAGCAAAAATTGTGAAAAACCTTAAATTTTTCAAAATTTTTTTAAACAGGCCAAATGGTTTTAATTGCGTTCCTATACCATGAATTAACTACTAAAGGTATGTAGAATCAATATAAATGCACTTATTATACATTTGTTTCATATCTTCCGGTCGCGCAACGTAATAAAAAATGAGTAAAATTAGTAGTTTTTGTACAATTTCAAAGTTTGACTGTTTAGTACAATTTAATCATACGACTTTTAGAGATGCTATAGTTTAATTCAATTACAATAATATATTTAAAATCCAAGCATCTAAAATACATTTTGATATTCAAGTGGAATTAGGTCGCGCATCTTCGTCAAAAACAGCAGACTACCGAGAGGCGAGGCGAAAGTGACGAATGCCAGCGAAGCTCGCGCAGCCACAAATAGAGATACATGTGCGAAGACCTCTATAATGAAGTATTTGTCTTCTCCATTACAACGAACTGCCATTCCGCCACCTTTTCCAACACTTAGATGGAAATACAAGTCACTATAGGATATCCGGACCGATTGGAAAGGCCCTACCTGATTGTGAAAGACTACCATTTGTTGTTGATTTTAATCGTTGGCATCGCTGGGCGGTGCAATAATGTGGTTCTAATATAGCCGTCTCTGGAACTGTGTCCACACACTTTACTTGAAGCTACGGTCACTAGTTTAACGCATCTTTCAACTGCCTGTGTATGGCATGGCAAAGTATCTATACTGATAACAGGCTTGAAGTCATTGCTCACATACTGTTTTATCTCTTCATTAGTCAATGTTCTTAGCAGTAGAGGGGAGTCAGTGTACTGGTGTTCCATTTGATAATTTCGTAATACTATTTAGCTTCAAAGTTTAAGTTTGGTGGTTTAAAGATTCTGATAGAGTCACTTTCAGATATTGCTTGCTTTTCCTTCATGATTCGCCTAAAGCCCAGCTCTCGCATATGGTTTCTGTCATCAGTTACCATAGCCAAAAGTAAATTTTAGGGATGGGAAAAGTAAGCATTCCGTTGTAAGACGTGATCAACAACTTGAAGAAGCTCTTCTGGCAAGTACCTTGAATATTCAATGATTTTGTAATCATGTCTAGGCCCATCTGTGAATTTGTGGTTTATTTTTGTGGCAAACCACATACTCATATTATAACATTTGAGAATGAATGTGACAATCTCTCTCAGATTTTCAGAAGGGTTGGACACACTGATGTATAAACGCAAAACTCGGTTTGCAGTAGTAAGCCATCTTGAATGTGGCGTTGGGATAGGATCACGTACCCACTGATACGTCTTCGGAACAATGTCCTGACTTGATGACTTCTGATATCTCAAGCAAGTACAATTATTGGTGCTTGCTAAGAATACGCTTGTCAACTTTTGGAATCTCACAATCAATAGGATTAAAATCAATAAGTCAAATCAAAAAATCTTTCACAATCAGGTAGGGCCTTTCCAATTGGTCCGGAATATCCTATTGGGCCTGTTGTATTTTCATCTAAGTGTTGGAAAACGTGGTGGAATGGCAGTTCATTGTAATGTTGAAGACAAATACTCCATTGTAGAGGTATCCCCACATGTATCTTTATTTGTGGCAGCCCTACGCTGGCATTCGTCACTTTCGCCTCGTCTCTCGGTAGTCTGCTGTTTTTGACGAAGCTGCGCTACCGAATTCCACTCGAATATCAAAATTTATCTTATATGCTTGGATTTTAAATATATTATTGTAATTAAATTAAACATCTCTAAAAGTCGTATGATTAAATTGTACAAAACAATCAAACTTTGAAATTATGCAAAAACTATTAATTTTACTCATTTTGTATTATGTTGCGAGACCGGAAGATATGAAACAAATGTATAATAAGTGCATTTATATTGATTTTACATACTTTTAGTAGTTAATTCATGGTATAGGAACGAAATTAAAACCATCTGACCTGTTAAAAAAATATATGAAAAATTAAGGTTTTTCACAATTTTTGCTAACTTCGATGGCATTGCGCGACCGGAAGACAAATTAATAAAAAAATAATAATTAGTGCTTTTTTCAAGTCTATACCAATGTCAACTTTTGCGCACTATAGCGATCTGAAATAAAAAAAAAGTTTTTTTCGAACCACCCTAATTCCCATGCCTTAATTGTACAGCATTTTTGTATTGTACATCCAGCCCAATGTTCAGGTATAAAATTTACACGTATTAACAAAAAAATACAAAACTGATTAAGTAGTTTCCTAGAAATCGTAATCGAAAACAAATTAATCCGGCCTTTTATGCAAACGTCACCTTACATACCTATTTAAATACTTCTGCCATTCCTTGAACACGAGAAGTCTCCATTAGCCTAAGATAAGGGTTTTGTTGAGTACTCCACCATTTCTCATTTGTCATTCGGCTCAAGTTAATGGTTCATTATAAACATGTTGTGACATACTTATTTGATTTTTTTGGATTTTCTTATTAAAAAATCATGGATAAATGGACTTTCATCAAAAATAGGTCTTTGTAAATATTATTGTAAGTAACTATCTACCTACTTTGTAATATTTTTGATGTATTTTAGACATTTATTATACAGGGTAGGGATGGTACGTGATTTTACTAATGGTGATTTATTCACGTCGAATTAAAAATCACTGGTAACGACCGCTCCTTAATAACTTAAATAACGGTGACTGGTGACCAGATATCAGATACCAACTTCGCAAAACGTGTTTATTTATCGAAATCAAATAATATTAGACAGAGAGGCAGCGCTGAAAAAACTCTTTGAATTTACTAAAGCTAGATTTTTCACAGTTGATTACTGTGATTGTGTAGAGAAACATACTGCGGTCGGTCAAGGGAAACGTAGAACAGGGGTTACTGAAAGGGTACCAAAGTTGCTTTCCTACGAAGGTAATTAAATCCATTTACTAAGGCTGAAAATCAGTACACACATTCTAAATTAAATATAAATAAAAGTTATTATAGTCGGTCAGCTGTATGACGGGACAGAGCCGGTCGGTCGGCCCCAATAGTCGATTGAGGAAATGAAGCATTTTGGCTCGCAATTTTTTCGTCCAGCATGGATTTACTTGAAATTTTCACAAAAGGTAGGGAATAGTACAAGGATTATTTTCTATATCATGCCGCTATCATACGCTAAAACCTTGGGCGTGGTTGCCACCCCATCTCAGGGGTGGGAATTTTTTTATTAAATTTTAGTCATGTAATTCGATGAAAAATGTGATTCTAAGAAAAAAATTTTCTTTGCATTTTCTTCGTAAAACTAATATTTTTCGAGTTATTCGCGCTTGAAAATAACAGTTTTTTGACGAAAAAATCGACTTTTTTTAGAGGGTTTTTTGAGAATACCTCGAAAAATATGCATTTAATCAAAAAAACTGTAGATATCAAAATTGTATCTCTTATTAACGCAAACCAAATTATTTTCCAATAATATCTGTAGGACCAATACAAACCGAGATACGGCATGTTAAAAGTTAGCTTTTTCCGTCAAATACATAATTTGAAATATTCAAAGCCAAATAATGGGAAAATTTGCATTTTTCGAGGAAAACTTAAATATTTTTTTTTCAAGTATACAATTAGATCTTTTAAAAAATAATAAAAAGTCTCTAGCTTGAAAATTAAGCGACTTATAATCAAGAAAATGTCGGTAGCTCCTTTTCTCTACGAAAAAATCAGTGAAAACAACCCCCAAACTACCTTCTTAATTTAAAATTGGTCTTCGCCTTTCTGTAATTCCTTTTATGTTTATATTATAAATACACTCAAGGACCTTGACCTATTTAAAATGCATAATTTTGGAAAAATTGGAGTTTAAAAAAAATTGATTTTTTGCCATTTGGGTTTTTTAACTTTACTTCAATATATCTCCGAAAATACTGAAGATGCGAAAAAAATTACAAACAACTAAATTGTATCTTTTTTAATGACTAAAATTACCCTGTACATATATTTTCATTACACACTTAGCACCCCCTTATTCGAGCCGTTTAAACCCGCCCCAATTAAAAACTAAGGGATCTTACGGAATTTAATTTACACAGTCTTGTAGCTCTTTAAAAATCCTACAAAATTATTTTCCAAGAAAGATTTTATCGCCAAAAATATATAGAATATTTTTTGAGGTACAGTCGAACCCGCTTATTAGAATAGCCTTCGTGCCAAGAAAAAGTATTCCTATAACCGGGATATTCTAATAACCGATCACTGGTGGCTGGTAGAAAGGTTTTGGGACCTCAAATTTCTATTCCTTGAAGCGGGATATTCCTATAACAGGTATTCTAATAAGCGGGTTCGACTGTATTCTCAAAAAACCCTCTAAAAAGTCGATTTTTTCGTCGAAAAACTGTTATTTTCAAGCGCGAATAACTCGAAAAATATTAGTTTTACGACGAAAATGTAAAACATATTTTTTTCTTAGAACCACTTTTTTCATCGAATTACATGGCTAAAATTTAATAAAAAATCCCACCCCCGAGATGGGGTGGCAACCACCCCCAAGGTTTTAGCGTATGATAGCGGCATGATATAGAAAATGATCCTTGGACTATTCCCTACCTTCTGTGAAAATTTCAATAAATCCATGCTGGACGAAAAAATTGCGAGTCAAAATGCTTCATTTCCTCAATCGACTATTGGGGCCGACCGACCGGCTCTGTCCCGTCATACAGCTGACCGACTATAATAATTTTATTTATATTTAACAACTTAGAATATGTGTACTGATTTTCAGCCTTAGTAAATGGATTTAATTACCTTCGTAGGAAAGCAACTTTGATACCCTTTCAGTAACCCCTGTTCTACGTTTCGCTTGACCGACCGCAGTATGTTTCTCTACACAATCACAGTAATCAACTGTAAAAAATCTAGCTTTAGTAAATTCAAAGAGATTTTTCAGCGCTTCCTCTTGGTCTATATGGTATTCATGGCGAACGTGACGTAACATCTGGAGATTATTAGGAAGTGTGAATTTAAAAAAATGATGTAGTTAATAAATATTACTACGATATTCTCGGTGATCGTAATTTGAGGAACGGTGATTTTTAACATGGGGATTTATTAACAGTGAATTTCAGGAACTGTTAAATACGATGTATTTTGTGTTATTGCAGACGTATTGAATATTTTTTTTCTTTAATAAAAACATTCTTAAAAGTATATAAAAAAATTTATTTGATATTTTTAGATTTACTTAGAATAAGCGTTGTCAAGCAAGTTTTGTATCGCTTTTTAAATGGATTACTTTATTGATGGTATTGTAAATTTACATTATAAATAAGTCAACCATCTAGTTGCATCAAACATATTCAATGTCAGCAATATGTTTTATAGTATGACCTAATACACAGTAATCGCGATCGTGTTTAGTTTACTATTATTGTGACTACCCATTTTGTCACTGTTTAAAATCACCGTTATCTAAAAAAAACACGGTCACTGATCACGGCGTGATCTAAAAATCACCACATTCGCCATCACCAATACAGGGTGTTTGTAAATCAGTGCAGGGGGTAATTCTGCATGAAAAAATAATGACAGTTTGCTATAGAAATGTATTTTTCTCATCAAAAAATTTAAGAGAGTATGGTTTATAACAAAGTGAGGATTAGAAGTAACTAGAAGTTAGAGAAAGTGCTCTTTTATTCACTTTGTAGATGCCACGTATATTACAAAGGGCATATTATTTATAATATAATAATATTTTAGATATTTTTTTGTACTACTTACCACCAATTAATGTGGATCAACCTGCAACAAAAAATTAAAGCAATATTTATTTATTAATACTTATTTAATATCAGGAATAACATCAATAAGTTGTCCGGTTGACACGTTTTATCAGTTTCCGGCAGTACTAAAATGTTACATTTATTTACTTTTCTGAATAATTTTATTTTGACAATTAGATTTTGTAGAAAATATACTACCTATAATATGTCAAATATTACAAAATATGCAGAAACAGTAAAAAATCAATTATATGCAAAATATGCAACACCTGTCACACCCCCGCTCAAACAGTGTCATAAGTCAAAAAACCAAAGTATCGAGAAAGCGACGTTTAAAATATGTGCTAGAAATGTTTCGAGTTTAATTCAAAAACTGGTAAAACTACTATAATAACTATTTTAGAGTTACAAAGGTTTTTAAGCTCTGCAAAATAATGTATTACCTAATTCTACTAAAAATATTTAAAAAATAAATTTTTTCCAAATTGTGGTACTATACCTACAGACAAAATAATGCAACATTTATGAAATATTATTTATCAAAAGTGACACTTGCAGTACAGAATATAATATCATTATTATTATCTGGTTAACAGACTTATAGCCAGTTGCACCAACAAATAAACGATTGATTTTTTGATTTGGATTGCCCGTTTATTTTAAAATGCGTTGCACCGACCATTAATCGATTAAAACCGACAGTTTTTGATCTGTCAAAAGTAACCACCCGATTTTCTGCGGTTATTTAAAAAATCGACTGTTTTTTAACTGACCTTTGACGTTTATTCCAATAACCTATAAAATTCCAGTTGTTGATAAAAATTAAAATCAGATAATTGAAAAGAGTAAAACCACGTAAAACGTTAAATTTAATTATTTTGTCATTTAAAGATGTTTAGAGAACATCATATATCCCATAATACTCATCGTTCAATAATATGGAAGTGTAATTGAAAATACCTACTACTTTAGTTTTTAAATACTTTTGCATTATGGGTATATAAAATGGGGAATTTCTGGAGAATATATTATTAGGGAATAGTGGATATCCCAGTCCTCAACTACAACTACCCAATGACACATGACACCATTGCAGAATATTCAGACAGAAGTTGTGTTTTACAATGATCACAAATCCCTTCAAGAATTGTTATTGAAAGAACATGTGGTATTTTGACGAGATTTCCCATTTTAACATATGTAATGAGATGCAAGTTACCTTTTCTTCAAAGAATAATATCAGCTTGTTCAGTTTTACACAATATTGCAGTAGATAATAGAGAAAACCTTGAAATAGTGGCAAATGAGTGTGCTGTTGATATTTATATATTAGAAGCTGTGGCAGTATATTTTCAACCAGAAGCTAATCTAATGCAACTAAATTGTGTGTGTGTGTTTGTTTAAAAATATTGTTTGACATTTAAAGCTAGCTTAAATTAATTTTATTTTTATTGGACTGCAGTTTTTTAATAAATTAATATAAATATTATATTGGTGACTGAGTTTAAGTACTTTATGTTCATTAGCAGGTTTTCAATAATAAATTTATAAATATTATACATATATTATATTATTGGTGTTTGATCTTTTATCGTTTAAAATATGTTCATTACGATCCATTATGACCCTCTCTTTTCACCTCTGGATAACTAGTTATCAGGAAGTTTATCTGACAGATTAGCTACTAACAGATATCTGACAGAGAAAAACTTCCCGTTAACTAGTTAACAGGAGCTGAAAAGACAGATACTAAGGATACTGCTATATAAACTTCCCAATAATTAGTTATCTGGAAATGAAAAGACCTCTAATATCTAATCTGTCAGATAAACTTCCCGATAGACAAAAATATAATAGAAGAATTAACCTTTATGGTGGTTTTTTATTAATTTTTTTAGCAGTGTTTAAATAAACAAATACTGAGGGCATAAAATGGATCACGAACAAGGATGTTCTAGGAGGAATGAAAAAAGAATTGGAGATTGTGTTTACCATTAAACACATAAAACTGCATTATCTGGGACACATATGAGAAATCAACACCGTTACTCCCTGATGCAGTACATATTGCAAGGTACAGTCAAAGCTAAGCGAAGACCCAGTAGAGGGAGAAGATCAATGGAACTGTTTCGAATCGCAGCTAGCAAGGTTATGATTGCTAATATGATTTCCAACATTCGAAACAGATAGGAATCAAAAGAAGATGGCATGAAAATGAAAGTGTATTACCTAATACTTTTCAAAATCCACAAGGAAAAGAAAAAGTTTTCCTGTAGTTGGCTGTATACCATCAATCACAAAATTGGAAAGAAATCCTTTGTAAAAGGTATAAAAATTTTTATTAAAAAATCCCTTAAAAGGGCTACGTCACAACAAAACGTTTTCGATTTTTATAAAAAATCATCATCAGTGTTCGATAAACTGGATGCTAGCTGAGCCACAAAAGAAAAATATCTGGGTAAAAACCCTTTACATAAAATATAGATGCCTTAAAAGTGCAACTGAGTTGCCATTAAGTCATTGAAATGTGATCAACTCAATTTGGATCCCACGTGTTGGGAAACCTGTATACTTTACCTTAGGGCATTATCCTGTTTGCCATGTGACCATCACAGGCCTTTTTATTGAAGTATGCACTTTTAAGGCATCTATATTTTATGTAAAGGGTTTTTACCCAGATATTTTTCTTTTGTGGCTCAGCTAGCATCCAGTTTATCGAACACTGATGATGATTTTTTATAAAAATCGAAAACGTTTTGTTGTGATGTAGCCCTTTTAAGGGATTTTTTAATAAAAAAAATTTATACCTTTTACAAAGGATTTCTTTCCAATTTTTTAATACTTTTCACTTAAAACTTTATAGATTCTAATCTATAAAAAGATTCAATTTTCAAATATAAATACTTGAGCCTTTGTTTTATTTTGTTAACCTGTTGTTATATATCTGTTGAATTGAACTCTATTTTGAATCTAGAATTTTAACGAATCCTAACCTTTATTAAAATTTATTGAAATTACCTCTTTATATCTATAATAAAAAATATTTATTTCTATACAAAAATGTAAAATATATTGAGTTTAATAAATGAGTTAATGATATTCTGTCTGATCACTGTAAGTAGTAACACTTTAAAATTATTTACATATTCCTTTTTATAACTTTTTGTAATAACTCTAGCTTCAATGAAATGTTCTTTTTTATATTCGTTTGGGTCAAAAGTCAAAACATCAATAATCTATATCTGAGAATATTACTTTAGAGTTCTTTTTAATAAATAAAACCCAACATACAACTTTAATGATGAAAGTTTAATCAAATATCAATCCCACCATAATATATAAATTATTAATCCAAAGAAGCGACAACAGGATAAATTCAAAATACAAGTGAAGTTAGAGCTTTCTTCACATTTTTGACAGGAACTTTTATAATCATCTTACTGTGAATGCGGAAAAATTAAGTATCTAGATCATATTCTTCTAAAGCAGCGGTTCTCAATCTGTGGTACATGTACCACTGGTGGTACATTTCATTGTTTGAGGTGGTACACAAAACGGCAAAACAGCCAAAATCAGCACCACTATTATAGTTAATTAGATCACCTAGTTAGATATGTATTTCAGTTAGGTGGTACCAAAAATAATAAAAAGTATTTGGTGGTACATGACACAAAAAGTTTGAGAACCGCTGTTCTAAAGTGTCCAATAAGAGTATCCAAGCAGTTTAATTTGAGAATCGAACTTACAAAATTAGGAGTACCAAAGAATTCCAATGTTCAAAATATATTGCAACATCTTACCCATGAACAACTAGAGGCAATGCTTATTCATTTAAACATTAACAAAATGGTAAATCAAGGCAACATTTTTAGATTTTCATTTCAGTGTTGCAGCATTGATTAGACAAAGACGAGCTGCAATACAATCAAATGTACTGACAGATGCACAAGTATGCACCCCAAGAAAGAGAGTAAGAAGAAGGAACTTTTATTAAAGGATCGATGTTAAATAGGGTTTCGATATCTCTCTATAATCTAATAAAGTATCATAGTATCATCATACATTATAATTTATAAAAATGGATTTATCATCAAGTTCATCTTCTGATGATTTGGAAGATATAATATAATGCATATGCTACCAAATATAAGATCTGTAAGAAATCGCAATTAATTGTATAGTATAATAAGTATAATGAAGATGAATTTAAAACAAGGTATATTTTCCCATATAACAAGCTAATATTTTCCCATGCAATGGCTTTTTGTTTATTTGTCACACCATCTGTTTGTTTATTTTCTATTATAAATTTATATTTAATTGCTAAATCTAAAATTATATCTTTCTCTAAACTAGAGAAGTGGCTTCCTTTATTTTCCATCGTAAGTATGATAAGTATAATACACAATACAAACAAAATTGCAAGAAAACAATGTACAATGTAGTAGTTAAATTCAATTGACATAACCTTACAAACTACAAACAAAAGTTTCTTTGACAATCTTTTTTGACAGACGACACTCGGATTCGAATGAAATAATCGAATGAAGTCCGATGTTGCCACTTATATATTGTCGGTTTGCAAACCAACAGTTTTTTTGAATGGTGCAACCCGTTTGAAAAATAACCATTGATCATTGATTTAAATCGTCGAATTGACGGTTAGCAAATCAGTTGATTTACAGTCTGTTGGTGCAACTGGGCATTATACTTTTTAATGATGTCACTTTAAATACAAGCAACAACATTAAACAAAAAATACTGCAAAAAAAGATAAATAAGTGATAAATGTGTTAATTTTCTTGAGCACATACGCAGATTGTTTTGAATAAAGTAGTCACATATTCGTACCGTTTTAACTCGACAAATGACGCTTTATACACATCTTAAATGGATAAATGCCTTGCACAAGCCGATATTATGTGACACTGTTTATGTTCGGTGCACCGTTGATTTTGGTTAATCGTATATATAATGACTCTAGTGTCATCTAACGACAAATACTCGAACTATAAACGTAACACTTTTTGAGATAAGATTCGGTAGTTGTATTTAACTGTTGTTGCAATAACTAACACCGTTTTTATTTTTTTTTTTTTTAGTTGTGACACTATTTGAGCGGAGGTGCGATATGCAATTGTCATAAAGTCCGGTCTCTAGTCGTAAGTGTGTACAAAACATATCAGTATTTTTCAATTAGAAGATATATTTAATGCCTAGACAGTTTTTCCAATAACGTTAATTCTTTTTAGATAATTCTTTTCATATGCAGTACAGCGTATCAAAGATAATTTCATTATTTGTTGTCAACACATCTCTTATGATCTCAAGCCGCAGTGAACAGACAACAAAATAGAAAGCGTAAAAATAAATTTGTTCTTTATAACCGTCTCAACAAAGGTCTATTCATATTATTTTAATGAATACCTACAAATTATGAATGCAGTCACATTTCAACAATACAAAATTGAATATTTAATGGTAATCCAATTAGGTCTTCCTTTATAATATGTGATGCGCAACTACGAGTATTCATCACTAGGATTAGGATTTGTCGTGACATTGAGTTATATTTTAGGCGTGCATCCCGCGTACCAAAAAATAGTTTATTAATAGAAAGCTGAAAATTTGTTAATAACTTAACGGTGTGTAGTCGGACAAACTTTGATGTACGGGAAAAGTGGAACAGGGTACCCAGACAACCAAGTGACGTCAATGACGTCGAGGAAACTTCAGCAATTACGTCGTATAAACGTCTTTTGTAGGTGATTTTAAATACGTAAAATTAATGACGTTAAAATACGTTTAAAAATACGTTTTCATCTCAGACAGCCCAAGTCTGACGTCACAAAAATGGGAGGAGCTTAACGGGTTAATGCTTATAATGTTAATGTTGTATATTGACGTTTATAAGCTAAGAAACTTTTTATTTATTGTTCACGTGCTTTGTGTGGTAAAAAAGGACTTTTCATTTAGATATTTAGTTGAAGAAACGTGTTAATTAATAGATTTTTGTTCGTTTTTCTCAAGTGAGTTTTGAGTTAGTGAATATTTTCTGTTAATGAACTAATAACTATGTGTTATTGAGTTTAATTAAAATAATTTGTTAATAAATTATTTATTAGTTTATATTTTGTTTCAGTTTTGACACAGTAAGTATACCTTAGCCTATAAGCAAAATTTAAAACAGTTAAATGGAAAATTGCAATACCAACAATACCCATACGAATAATTATTATTATGTATTTTTAAAACCATAAAATGAAAAATAATCTAAAAAAACGACATAGAAACAACGTTTTCTATATCACCTATTTAAAACGTGATAAAAATTACGTCAGTTATGGTGGGACATATTCACGTGACTTTCGACGTCGAAAAAACGTGACAATCGGACGTGGTTTTTTGATAATTATGACGTCTTTTCAACGTTTTGTAAACGTTATTTTTGGTTACCTGGGTAAGTTTTAACTGAGGAACAGGTTACAGGTCTCGAATGTCAGACTACGAAAACGTCCGTTGTATTTTGTCGGAGAGAACTTCCAATTTATTTTTTACCCTTTCATTAAACTCTCATGCAAAAATCAGACTGCTATTTATCACCGATATAATTCCTGCCATTTGACATGTTCTACGTGTCGGACTTATTGAAATGCCCAAAATATTTGTCAAACAAACATTTTTTCATATAATATATAAAGTTTGCTATTGAATAAAGATAAAGGCAATTTGTTAGTTTTCGCAATCATAAACTTTTCAGGATGAAAAGTTCCACAACTAAAATCACTTTTCACAATTAAAACTTCCTCTGTTCCAGTGTTCCCATACATCAAAGTTTGTCCGACGAGACACCATTAAGCTATTAAAAAATTTTCAGCTTGCTATTAATACACATTTTGTTGGTACGCGGCATCCAGGCCTATTGGTTATATTTCTATGGTATAAAAATATTATTGCTTGAGTGTAAAACAAACAATAGCATTTAGGTAATAAATGATGATAGTGTTCTTTTTCAATTAGCTTTTTTTGTATATATCTATGTATTGTTAAAAAATATTTAGTTTAATTCTGAAAAGATATTGCTATGACATTTTTAGTACAGAAAATATTAAGAATGGTATAAGAGAAAGATTTTTTATTATTATATCAATACAGAGAGAGGAAAAATTATGGAATAAATTAGTTTTCTTTTTCATGAATCGGCGATTTTGAGGACAAATCCCGAAACAGGTCGATCGTTATTTCAGATTTTCTGGCATATATACCATACTAGTGACGTCATCTATCTGGGCGTAATGATCTAAAAGATTATCCAATTCTTTATTAAAAAAATTATTTTAATTAAAATAATTGACAAAAAAAAATGTGTGTGTACTTTGTACGCACGTAAGAAGATATTCTTCTATTATATAGGTAATTTCAACTAAGTAAATATGCTTAACAGGTTATTTGTATTTTATTTAAAAGTTAAACTAACTTTCTTATCTACCACTTTCAAAAAAATTTTAATAAAACAACCAAATATAAAAAGAATATGAATCGCCCAGAACTCGAACCCGCGTCGTTCCAATCTCGGAGCTAACGCCCTACCAACTACTCTAGCGAGGTCGTTGCAATTGACATGTAAGTTTCGGATATAATTACACAACATGGCGACGAATAGTGTAAAAATGTTATGCCTACATATTATTTTATTATTTTACTACAGAGAAACACAAATCCAAAAACACAAGAATTATAATAAATAATACATTTACTAAAAACACTAATACATTCTTTTAATGAGTTATCCGCAGGGATACAGATACATATAGACGGAGAGCTAGAGCCGAAAAATCATCGTCATAAATAATATGGAGTTTTTCCTGTAAAGTGTCTCCATTGTATATGGAAAATTATGCCCCATTTTAGGCTGACACCTCAGTGGATACAGGAAGTAGCAATAAGGGATAGAAGGGGAAAGTTAGTGCAGTCATTAAAGGTTTTCGCCTCCTATTTTGTTAAACCTCCATCGATTTGCATGAAAATTGGTGACTAGTTAGAGCATACCTCAAGAAATAAAACTGATTTGGTGCCAACTTACACTTTTACCCTAGTGGTGAATACCACCCCTTCCCGCGGGTGAAAACAATTTTATTAAAAATAACCCCACAAATCGATAGAGGGACAAATTTTAAGTAAAATTTGTTATATCATGTTATAAAAATAAATCAATACTTTTTGAGTTTATTAAAGATCAAATATTTGTCTATTAAAGAGTATATGCGTGAAGTTACGGATGATATAAAGAACATAATATTAATTAATTGTATGTTAGTAAAATATTATTTTCATATTATTTCGATATTTAATTGAATTTTTGAAATTCAATTAAATATCGAATTAATATAAAAAATATATTCAATTTTTATTTAATTGAAATAATAATAAAAATAATATTTTGGTAACATAAAATTAATTACTTAATATTATGTTATTTTTATCATCCGTAAATACGCATGTGCTCTTAAACAGACCAATCTTTGATCTTTAATAATTCAAAAAGTATTGATTTATTTTAATAAGATGATATAACAAATTTTATTTATAATTTGCCCCTCTATCGATTTGTGGGGTTATTTTTAATAAAATAGTTTTCACCCCGAGAAGGGGTGGTATCCACCGCCAGGGTAAAAGTGCAAGTCGGCACCAAATCATTTTTATTTCTTGAGGTATGCTCTAACTGATCACCAATTTTCATGCAAATCGATGGAGGTTTAACAAAATAGTAGGAGTAGGTGAAAACCTTTAAAGACTACACTAACTTTCCCCTTTTATCCCTTATTGCTACTTCCTGTATCCACTGAGGTGTCAGCCTGAAAGGGGTCATAATTATCAATATACAATAGACACATTTCACATGCCAAACTCCATATTACTTATGACGATGATTTTTCGGCTTTAGCTCTTAGACTAATACATACCTATCTTGAAAGATTAGCAAGGAACTACATACTGTCTGTGTGCGCAGGCGCGCAGATTTATGTACAATTTTACCCTCAATCGAATCGCCGCTAAAGAAGAATATCTTCAAAAATCATTTTTTGCAATTTATTTGATTCAAAATTCATTTCACTTCAAAAGACAACAAAAAATGTTTATTTGACAAAACACATTGCTTCTTACTTAAGGGTATGGTTTCAAGATTTCCAGCACATTTTTGTGAATTTGTTTTTTGAACTATGGTAGAATAATCTGATTTTTAAGTTAATTATACACATTCGGTACAATTCTAACAATATTCAAAAAAACTTTCAACGCAACATATGGAAAAATAGAAAAGAGACCGAAAGCAGTAGACCGAACTCATTACACCGAAAAGCACTTTACCGAAACCTCATTAGACCGAACAGCAGAAGACCGAAAAGCATTTCTTTTTACTTGTCGCAGTATAAGAGATAAGACTAATGTAATTACAAGTAAATGTTATTTGAATGGTTATTATAAAAAGTTAAAATGGTGTTAACGTCACTTTACCCTTAATTTATTTTTACCTTCACTAATTTGTTTAACGGATAAAATTTTTTTCATATCAGACTGTACAGAGTAACAATTTACACAATCTATATATAAAATAGTACACAAAAAATACAATCAACAAAAAGACAGACATACAAAATCTCAGCATAATTTACTGCAATCTTTTTTAATTTATGTACCATTTTGGTCTAATGCTGTTCGGTCTAGTGAGGTTTCGGTAAAGTACTTTTCGGTCCAATGAGTTCGGTCTACTGCTTTCGGTCTAATGATTTCGGTCTAATTGTTGTGTACCGAAAAATAAGCCAACAGTGGCAAAAACAGAGAACTATTACTACATACAGATTATTAATTGTCACATACACCTCAAAAAACAATGTATTTTGCGGTGGACATCAGATCTCGCCATTGCATTATCTGAAACAAAAAATTCAAAAACATTTCATTGGCTTATGAGTTTTTCGTGGTAACGCTGTCGAGTTTTTTTTTAACGATTTTTGAGGTCTTCGTATCACTCGGAAATCAAAAAAACTAAATTATTTGTAACAAAAGGGCAAAAATCAACATATTTATTATTTTCTAACAAAAAATAATCTTAATACAAATATATCTATAAAGAATATTTATGCAAAAACTCAGGTGGAGCGGTTAAGTAGTTTTTGAGTTACAATGTACACCGCCTTAAAAAAAAGCTGTTTTGAGATTACGAGTTTAAAAAACTAAAGTATTGACAACTGATTTTTTCAATAAATTTTTGGTCTATCAAATCGTAAAGTGATGCTCACCGGATTTTTTTTTGAATTTTGAATAGCAGAGTTATAAAGAGGAACAGCTGTTGAACGTTTTTCACTACACTCAAGCGCGATGGAACAACGCTGCTGCAAAGCTGGTCGAAGGTAGAGATATTTAATATGCTGTATTTTCGGTAATTTTGTTCCGAAAATCTGAAATTTTTTAGAAAATATTTTTGAAGTTATGTACTGTTATTTATTTCAAATAAAAAATCAAAAATTTCAAAATTTTCAAGTTAAATTAAACCCCCTCCCCCTAAAATTAAGCATTAAAATTCAAACGAATGTGGATGGCATTTAAAACCTTTATAAAAATTATATATATAAATTCGGGTTCAAAACGTTTTCCGACGTTGTCCGATGCCTTGTTGCCAATATTTTCTATCATTGCAGTTTTCATCTTCTAATCCTCGTACACTCAGTGGTCGTCTTACTCCTTGTATCCACGTCGTTCTTGGCCTTCCTCTTTTCCTGTTGTCTGTAGGTATCCATTTCGTAATTTTTTGGCAGCCTCTCCTCCCCAATTCTCTGAACATGTCCGTACCACGTTAATTGTTTCTTCTCAATGCTACGACCGTTTCCTGTAAATTCATTCTTCGTTTTACTTCCTCATTTCTAACCCGGTCTAATCTCGATGTTCTACTTGCTCTTCTTAGGGCGTCCATCTCAGTAGCTTCTATTTTTCTTTCTTGGTGTTCCTTTATTCTCCATGTTTCGGATTCGTATACCAATGTGCTCTTAATCGTGGTGTTGTATATTCTCATTTTTCTTTGTTTCCCTATCTCGGTACTCCACAAAACTCCGTTCAATGATTTAATTATCGTTCTGCCTTATTTATTCTCCTCTTAATTTCTGCATCGTCCTTAACTTCCTTGTTGATATTAATTCCCAAATACTTATATTTATCGCAGCTAGCTAGCTATTTCCTGACTATTATTATTAGTGTGACCAACTAGCTCGAATAATCCGGGACATGGCCCGAATTACGAAGTCTTGTCCCGGCGTCCCGGGCAAGGCTTCCGGGCCATCCGAATTTTCAAAGTTTTGGTAAAATTCTATTGTGAAATTTTGAATACGTAATTCATGTCAAATTGAATTGGTGGGACGAAAAAAAGTCGACGATTTCTAGATTGTAATACTAATATGACATCCAAAACGCTTGCATTTTATATCGTGGTATTACAGTTCTACAAAAACTCAAACCCTGGACTTCTTCCCGTTTCTGTATTTTAATTATCGTCTTCTGAAAGACGATTCAAAAACATGAATAACGAATAATGCTAATTATATTTTGATATTAACCTAAGGTTCTATTTACATGGAAATCCAACATCAGTTAAATTTTCTAAATTTTCCCTTTTTGAGAACGATTTCCAGATTGGAAGTCGAAACATCAAAAACTAACAAAAACGTAATTATCATTACAACCAATCCCAGCAAGAAAATGTTTGTCAACATAAAAATGTTAAATAATCAATGAAATGATATTAAAGTTCTATAATCAAAAAAAATGACCCGATTTTCATTGAAAAGTCCCGGATTTTAGGGGTTTTTCAGCCTTGTCCCGAAGTGGACTGACTTGGAGTTGGTCACACTAATTATTATCCAATATCATATCAGTTGAATCTTCACCTAGGCATAAATATTGTGTTTTTTCTACATTCACCTGCAGTCCCCATTTTTCGTATTCTTCCTTCAATTTGCGAGTAATTATATTCCAAATCTTCTTTATCGTTTACCTGATCGTTTGCAAACTGAAGGGTGTACAGACAGGTGTTGTCGTCGATTTGGATGCCCATTCGTCTGCATTTTCTTTTCCATATTGCAAGGACTTTGGCAACATAAATCTTAAACAGACTCAGTGATATGCAACATGCTTGTCGTAGACCTTTGTTGACTGTAAAAAATTCTGTTATTTTGTTTCCTAATTTTACTGCAGATTTCATGTCACTGTATAAATTTTGGGCAGCTTTTATCAGAGTAAAGTTAATGTTGGAGTTTTGCAGTACTCCCCATATTTTCGTTATCGGTATATTGTCATATGCTTTTTGCAAATCTATAAAAACTAGGTGTATTGGCCTATTCCGTTCTAATTTTTTTTCGATGATTTGTTTTAACGAAAACACATAATCCGTACAGGACCTTCCAGCTCTAAACCCGCATTCATCTTCATCATTTATAAAAATTAACGTTGACGAAAAATAAATGAAAGAAAACATCAAAAATGTTACTAAAAAATATCAAATAATATGTTCATTATAAAAGGTTATAATATAGCCACAAGATGACACAACTAAAAGATATATTTATGTTAATGAACTTAACTCCAATAATTTCATGATTTTCATGGCGTGTATTTTTGATTCTCTGTATTTGGTTTAGAAAAAGAAAAGACTTTCTTTGCATTGGCAAAGAAATTTTATTTGTCCATAAAATTATCAGTCGACTTCTGTTAAAAACATGTACTTAGACAATATAACAGAAATAATTAATTAAAGCTAAAGATCTAATCTTACTGAACTTGTTAAATACCCGAAAAGAATGAACATTTCTTGTGTGTTAGTAGACAATAATTTATTCCAATGTAATGATCTCCAATATCGATGTCCAACAGAATAACTCCACCCAAGATCGAAAGATTGTAGATTACACTGAACCCTTTTTACCAACGGAAACATTCCCATGAACCCTCAACTGATAAGACACCATTTTAAAACGAATTGTTAATTAGACGTGGTATCCACAAAAAACAGAACCGTAATGCTATCATTTAAATAAATAGGAAGGTAATTATATATCTAAATATATTTATAAACACAGGTAAAATACATAAAAAATACAAGGTACTGAAATAAAAGCTTCTTCTTCTTCTTCTTCTTCTTCTTCTTCTTCTTCTTATTGTTCTTGCCTCTTGATCTGTTCTTAACCGATTTTGAGCTTGTATTCGTAGCTGCGATGTTTACTGTCAGCTATCTCGCCACATTCAGCTATCGGGCCGTAAGGAGCTCGCGGGCAGCATTAGCTCTCTTAAAGACTGCCACATTTGTCAGCATAGCCGTTCATGTTATTTTCCGTGTACGTCTGTGCAGCCACATTTCAAAGGCCTCGAAACGATTAATGGTAGATATTTTTAATGCCCATGCTTCGATACTATGCAAGAGGACTGACCAAATGTAATAATTAATCATGCGCTTTCGAAGTTGAAGTTGCAAGTTATCATTACAGAATAATGACCTCATTTTTAAAAATATCGTGCGGACTATCTCGATTCTACATTTTATGTCTTTATCTGGAACTAGTTATTTAGTAATATGGCAACCAAGATATTTAAAACTGAGTAATCTTTGAATTATATGATCATCAACATATAACTGTGAATCTTGATGGGCCAAACGGATAAATACCATGTATTTTGTTTTTGAACAGTTTATGTTTAAGCCCATTGTGTCAATTGCATTTAAAAGGTTTTGCAGTCAATTCATATCATCACTTAAAATAACTGTATCTTCTGAATATCTGATTGTATTTATCAGAATTCCATTAACTTTCACACCCCATTCCAAGTTATGCAGCGATTCTTTAAATATTCTATCTGAATACAAATTGAATAACAGTGAGGACAGTATACAACCCTGTCTGACACCTCTTTGTATTTTACATATTTCTGTTGATTTAACATTTGTGCAAGCTGTCGCTGTTTGACGCCAGTATAATTTTTCTATGAATCGTACACCTTGACTAGAGATGCATCAAGTCAAACTAGTTTGATTTTATTCAACAAACTTGACTTGACTTGAAAATCAAACTTTTTTTGTAAAAAAGTTTGACTTGACTTGATTTTGATATCTTTAGGTTTGACTTGAAATCAAACTTCTTCAAACAGTTTGAAGTTTGAATGTCATATTGGCAATGTGTTTATTTCCAATTCTAATTGAGAGCGTACGGATTTTGTTGTGACTTATTTGGATAGGTCTGAATCTGTATTCTGCTACTCCGCAAATTAGTTTGTAGTTCATATTTAGACGTCCATGTTTGGCTTGTTTATTACGTTCGTTTTGAAGTGTGTGGCTTTAGGAGATAATATCTGAATGTGGATATTTTTTGGTTCAGAAAAAGTACCAGAACAAATTGAGTCTGATATTGAAGGTATTCCCACTGCAAAAATTAAGAGAAACAATCTGTAGTAGAAGCAGTATTAATTAAGAAAAATAAATATACTGATTTATTTGATGTTGCGGCAGGTAATTTCAAAACAATGAAAATTGCAAAGTGCATACATACTTCTATTATGTAAAAATAAAGAACAGCGTTATAAAATCACAAACAGTGAACTAATTCTAAAGAACAGCGTTATGCATAACTCGACCAAGCGCCATTTCTTTAAAATCGAGATAACAGCGGATTCTGGTGACACATAGCTAAAACTATCTTGGAAAAATCCCTGTTATTGTCACGTTAACGGTTACTAAGAAAAACAAAAATAAACCAAGCGACATTCTGTCTATTAAGGGTTTTTAGTTTTGCATAACAATACTATATTCATAACTGCCATTCTTAACTGCCATTCATAACTGCCATATATCCATAACTGCCATTCATAACAGTTTCGCAATTGTAGACTAAGCGCCGACTTTGGTCTGTTTATGCTAAACTAAGCGTTTGGCCAGAATAACAGTTTTGTCCCCATTAATGTACACATTAATTTTGAAGTTTCCGTCAAAAAATGATGAAATTTTTTTAAAGTGAAAATGTTGTGTTTATATATATGTAATTAAATTGAAAAATACAAAAAATAATCTTTATAAAATCTTTTTATTATGTCTAACGTGCTATGTACTAAGAATATAGTATAGTATAAGTCATAAAATGGACCTTTCGGGATTCTTCTATATTTTGAATTTCGAATGTTTATTAATCATTTATGTACTAAGAGTATAAATCGATAGCCTGTTTTTCATGTATAAATATTGATTTTATTCCAACAGTACAACTTTTAATTTCAAAAGTCTGCTTTGCAAGGTACAGGTCAACTTCTACTGTTAGTACCTTCTGCTTTCACTTACGCAGCTTGACTTATACTTTTAGTACACACCAAATGTTGAGATTCTGGGGGATTTGTATTGAAAAAATGTAGATAATCCAAATTTGACCATAAAATTTCAAGGAATTAACATCCTTAAAAAGGGGTTGGTACGGAAACAGATTTTTGAGGTTCTTTGTTTTCTTCCTTTTTAACTTTCCTGAACCTTTTTTTATGACTTTCGTTCTGTCGTTGAAGACGGTGCCGATGTTTATTGTTACCGGTTATAAAAGCAGACAATTATAAAAATAGCTAGATCCCATTTAAACCAAAAACTGTTCATTTAGTATTTTTTTATTTAATTTTGTTGTGCGTGCTAAAAAATAGTTTACTGTGAAAGTGTCAGTGTTCTATTTTACATGATTTTTAAAAATGAGTAGAGGGAAACAAATACTAAAATTATTAGAACTAAAGGATGATTTATATGGCACTCAATGTATTATTAAATTTCTTATCTTAATTGGCAACTGACATGTCTATCTCAATAAAAAAGTATATAAAAAAATAAAAAAAAAATAAAATACAGGATCCTTTGTAAAAGGTATATTTAAAAGACCCTAATAATGGTTACATCACAAAACAAAACGTTTTCGGATTAACAAGTAATCCATTATCAGTGTTAAGCCAATAACATGCATGCGTGAGCCACCAAAAGTTATGGGTAAAAACCCTTTAAAAGATATAGTTGACACTAAATTTTCAATATGTGAGGTTCATCCCTTTCATATCACATCCACGTGGGTTAGAGTCCTGTGTTACCCTGGGTAATATCCAGGAATATTTGCAACATCTAACTATTTTAAACATAATATGTAGTATAGTATAATATAAGATCTTATACCTTTTAAAGGGTTTTTACCCATAACTTTTTGGTGGCTCACGCATGCATGTTATTGGCTTAACACTGATGATGGATTACTTGTTAATCCGAAAACGTTTTGTTTTGTGATGCAACCCTTATTAGGGTCTTTTAAATATACCTTTTACGAAGGATCCTGTATTTTTGTGATTTATGGTATACAGCCAGCTACAGGAATTTTATTTTCCTCGTGGATTGTTAAAAAATTATATCTACGAAATAAATTATTTTTCAAACTCTTTCAAACTAGTTTGACAAACAGTTTGAATTTTCAAACCTGTACGATTGATCAGTTTGACTTGACTTGAATTATTTGTCAGAAGGATTGACTTGAGTTTGACTTGAAATTAAGTCAAACTCAAGTCAAATTCAAACATTCAAGTCAAACTTGTGCAACTCTAACCTTGACTATCAACTCCTTTATCCTTTAATATTTTAATTAATTTGTGATGCTGTACTCGATCAAAGACTTTCTCATAGTCAATAAATACCGCAAATACGTATTTCCTTTGATCTCGGCATTTCTGCAATAATACATTTAGTGCAAAGAATGCGTTCCGGGTTCCCAGTCCATTTCTGAAGCCAAATTGTGTTTCATCCTGGAGTTTTTCACATTTATCTCTGATTCTACCGTGTATGATGATACGTAGAAAGATTTTCAAAGTATGGCTCATAAGGCGTATCATTTTGTAATTGCTACAGTTTTTCGGATGTTGTTTTTTTGGTAGGGTTATGAATTCGGACTTTAACCAATCTTCAGGGATAAATAAATACAAGTCAGGGACAAATAATGTCCATTACTTCATAATTTTAATTTTTTAATGGTACCCTGCTTTTATGCTAAATAGACATTATTACCAAATATTATTTAGAGCTAATACAACCCTGAACTTAAAAATCACTCAAATTAAGTTATCGAATTGATAATAAAGTCGGTTTAATTTCCTTCTGTAACAATAATAGGCACTCAACCTCTTGTAGAATTGGTCCGATGTTCTGTAATCGATATTTTAATTGCCCTTTTTCATTTTATAAAGTGCCACCATTTACAAATGTTCATTAGCTCCAGACATATCAATAAATATGTTTAATGGGAGCTGGAGTAAATATGGTAGGACATAAATCTGAGTCCTTTTATGTGGTTATGTTATTTACCTACTTTCTGTCTTTGTAATATACAGGGTGTTTCATTGGGAAACGGAAATACTTTAACGGTGAATAGAAGTGACCGAGCCGGTTCTAGATATACTAAATTTTTTTCCATGCCGACTTTTATAACCGAGTTACAGGGTGTTTTATCGATTTTGCCCATTTCTTTCCTAAGCCATAACTTTAGAACCACCCTGTATATTTTTTTGATATTTGGTACACATATGTCTCATTCAAAGCCCAAACGACCGACATACTAACCATAAGAAAAATCCAGGTCCGGATTAACAAAAAATTATAAAGTAATTTTGACCTTAAAACAACACCCTGTATATTAAAATTTTGAAAATCTGTTTGCATATTTGAAAAAAGCACAAAAAAGTAAGTTTAATGGTTCGCTTCAATTTTTCGGCCAGACAATTTTATGACTTTAATTTTGAAATTATATTGAATTTTTTAAGAACTCGTGACATTAAAAAGCAGGTATTATTAACTTTTAGTTATAAATTAATAAAGTTAATAAATAAATACCCATTTTAAAAATAATCAATACTTATTTACCACATTGGAACGACCCAATTACTAATGACAAGAAAAATCCAGGTCCGGATTAACAAAAAAATATAAAATAATTGTGACCTTGAACCAACACCCTGTATATTGAAATTTTGACAATTTGTCTGTACATTTTAAAAGAGCATAAAAAATTGTGATTGTAGGTTCATTTTAATTTTTTCGCCGTTGATTTAATTACATCAATTTTGAAATTATATTGAAATTTTAAAGAACTTTGAGATTAAAAACCAGGTATGTATTATTTATTAACTTTTAATAATTTATTGTTAATGAATCAATACTGATTTTAAAAATACCTAATACTTATTTACTACGCTGTCTTCATGGATCCTCTGGATTTGTAGCTGTATGCACATCATTAAAAATTAAAATTGCGAGAATTGGGATATTTTAATGATTTAGTAAAGAATTAAAAAAACAGCTTTATCTAATAAAAAAAAAAATCGTTTAAACAATTCAACAATTTAACATAAATTAAAAATATTTGAACTATAACAGTTGCTCAAAATGTCCGCCATTTTGTTCGATGCATTTCCTTGCTCGTTTTAAAAGGTTTCGAATGGATTTTCTAATTACATTGGGATTGTTCTTTATTTTTCTGGCAGCTTCTTGTGACCTTGACAGATTTAATCAATATTATTTCAAAATTGCCGTAATTAAATTATTTGCGCAAAAATTTGACATGCACTTTTTAACGCAGTTTTTGATGCTCTTTTAAAATACGCAAACAAATTTTCAAAATTTCAATATACAGGGTGTTGTTTCAAGATCACAATTACTGTATATTTTTTTGTTAATCCGGACCTGGATTTTTCTTGTCATTAGTAATTGGGTCGTTCCAATGCGGTAAATAAGTATTGCTTATTTTTAAAATGAGTATTATTCAATAACTTTAATAATTTATAACTAAAGGTTAATAATATTTGCTTTTTAATGTCAGAGTTTTTAAAAAACTCAATATAATTTCAAAATTAAAGTCATAAAATTGTCTGGCCGAAAAACTGAAGCGAACCATTAAACTTACTTTTTGTGCTCTTTTCAAATATGCAAACGGATTTTCAAAATTTGAATATACAGGGTGTTGTTTTAAGGTCAAAATTACTTTATAATTTTTTGTTAATCCGGACCTGGATTTTTCTTATGGTTAGTACGTCGGTCGTTTTGGTTTTGAATGGGTCATATGTGTACCAAATATCAAAAAAATATACAGTGTGGTTCTAAAGTTATGGCTTAGGAGAGAAATGGGCAAAATCGATAAAACACCCTGTAACTGGGTTATAAAAGTCGGTAGGGCAAAAACTTAGTATATCTAGAACCGGCTCGGTGACCTCTATTCACCATTAAAGTATTTCTGTTTCCCAATGAAACACCCTGTATATGTCACTACAACGTTTTACTTAGAAAAGTATAGAAAAAAAATTATTTTCAAGTATCTATGTAGATTATTTTAATACTAAATAATAGTAGTAATAATTTACGTAAAAATTGCCGAAAATAAAATTTCACGGGATGGGTAGGAAGTTTCCAGGAAATCTGCGAATCCCGTCAAATCCCTTTTGGATCATGTTAAGTAGGTACTGTATTTTATCTGCAAACGATTCTTGGTAATAAAGGTGAGTTTGACCTCGGACTTCCGGTCTTAGAGTTGCAACCGGAATTACTGTTTTAAAGTTGCCGAAATAGTACAAGCGATATATTATTTGATGCGCCTTAACAAGTCGAAAACAAGTATATATGTTTCCGGTTTCATGCCTGTCTATCCGTCCGTCTGTCTGTGTCCGATAGAATGACAAATGAGGCGTCAAGTGAGAGTTTATAACTCAATGAAGGCATGAAAAAGTTAGAAATTTAACTTCGGACCTCCGGTTCCAGAGTTGTAACTGAAAGTACTGTTTTAAAGTTTCCGAAATAGCTCAAGCAAACATCAAAATCGGTGATTATGAGATTTCTCTATTAAATGAAAAAGAAACGAGAAAGGATTATAGTCTTCATATTATAAATACATATAAATGTTCGAAATTTTTTTGATTGACTATTCTTTGCTACTGGATTTTAATTTTTTTGCAAAATATTGTTTGGTATTCGATATAATGAGCAAACAGGTTTATTGCAAAAAGACTTTCTCCCTTTTGACAAACGCATTTCTAAAGCTTTCTTTACATATTTCGTGTCCCCTTAATGTTTACATAAAAGCTTCCTTTAGAAAAACAGAAGTACTTTACCTAATCCCCTAAGTTTAATGGCATAAAACATGTTTTCATCTAAATCACGTCGTAGCATCCTAACAAACATTTTTCTTCAAAGCAAAAGCAAGTAATTCCATCCAGTAGGGAGCTATACCTGAAAAATTCAACTCGCCACCTCCAACTTCTTTCCAATTTTGCGAACTTCATTATCAGAACTCCCTCGTGATTTAAAAAGCACCATAAAATCCAATTATTCCTGCGATCGAACACGTGCTTACAAAAATATATAGAACGAAAGCTCCTCCTGTATTAATGAGGCTGGTTATTTTGATTAGGTTTCGTATTGTTAGCTTAATGTGTTTTTAACAAAAAAAAAACAGAACAAAAAATTAGCTCAATTTTGACTAGTTTTAAAAAACATATTTAATAAACATTGTCTAATATGTATTCATATTTTTAACAATTTAGTATAATCGTAAATGAAACTATAAATATATTTACGAGCGTAGGCGCAAAATTTCGCTCCAATGCTTTTTAAATGCATTAATTTTTCGAATCCTGAGAAAACTAATAAGTATTTTTGAAAAAATTAACCACAGCATGAAAGATTACATAATTAACGCGGGCCGAAAGTCCCTTAGAATGAAAAAAAGTTTGTGTTGAATGAGATAAATATTTGAAATTAAAACACTCACTCAATTTTTTTATTCTTTTTTATCCCTGTTCCCGTAACTTATGAAAATAAACGTTATAGAATTTTTCAGGGACTTTTGGCCCTCGGTACTAATGAAATCTTTCATACCGCATTTAAATTTTTCAAAAACACCTATAAGTTTTCTCATGATTTAAAAAAATGAATTCACTTGAAAAAATTGACCCAAAATTTTATGCCTACGGTCTGAACCCGCGAGTATTCGGGCCGTTAGATAGAATCTCACATTTTATCCTTTTTCGCGGTAACTTGATGAAAAATTTTGCAATTTTGAAAAAATTTCGTAAATGTCTCGAGGAAGGGTGTACTAATGCGTAGGTATTTTTTTCTTCTTCTTCTTCTTTTTGTGGAATTTATGGCTTTGGGGAGAGCCAATTAGCTTTAATAATTGTTAGAAATAATATTTCTAACATAGCAAGTAAATAAAAATACTATAAAATAAAAATTTGTTGTAAATTAGTATTTAAATTCGTATTGTGAGATGAAATCTAACACGCGACTGTTCACGTTACAGAAGTGAGCACGACTACTCCCGGGTTAACTATTCTGCATTTTTTATATAGTTTGTTGTATCTCAACTACAAGGTTATTGAAACTGCACCAACCTTGTTAGTGTTACCTTGTATTGTTACTTAATTTTATATTACAGTATAGTTTACAATAAAGAGAACGTTAATTTTTGTAGTACAAATTCAGTTCTCGAAAGAAATCTAGTACACTCTGATAATGTTCTAATTAGTTGAGGATCCCATTCGTAAGATCTTGTCATTAATAAATAATAAATTTTCGTCATAAAGACCAATGGTAACACGTCAAGGCCAGTACAGAAGTACAACTCTCCTGACTGAGATAGATGTCAGACAGGGTTGTGTGCTATCACCGATACTGTTTAATGTTTACTCTGAGGTAAGAGGTAATATTTGCGAATGCTTTATCGCATTCTTCAGAAGGAATCAGGATAAACGGTCAAAGAGTAAATCGTCGGTATACTGCGAAAACCCGGTATATGCCGAAATACCGAAACCGAGAAAAAACGTTTTTAAAGTTTAGTGTTTTATTTTGAATTAAGAGGACCACTTGTGTTTGGTATTCGGTATTCCAGTGAAAGATGCATATATCAGAAATGATATTCTATCATTAGTTTGAAAAAGTTAAGACGCCTAGCTGATTAAACCTAAATTTAAAATGGAGATGCGGTCACTTACCTGGTTTTACCTGTAAATCTTAATTAATCAGTTACTCTTAAAATAACACATTTATAACAAATATAATAAACCAAATATAATATTTTGTAGTTCTGTGATCGGAATATGAGGCTTTAACAGTTAATAGCAATGTTTTTAAGGGATTAGTCGATAATTATAACATTTAACTGGTTTTCCCTGAACATTTTATTCAGAGCTGTTTGTAGTTATATGGATATTATTTACATAGATGATAGGCAGTTTTATAGAAAAAACAAATTTATTTTGAACGTGTTATACATACAAGAAAATAATATTACTATGCGTATTACTCGTCAGATTAGTCACTGAAAGCAGGATCTGACAAGATGCCATTGGCATCGTAAAATACGATAGCACCTGTTATATTCCTTCGGTATCACATCCTTATCAAATAGCTGTAACAAATCTCTGTTTTTTGCTATGCTAGTTGGCGAAGTTCTATCATAAAGTTGCTAAGTTTTTATCGACTAACATAAGCATGCTTATGTTAGTTGATAATCCAGCTTGCTTTTTTCTTGTTGACTGCCGTGCAGTATCAATAAGGAAATGAAGCTAGGCGACGCGTCATAATTGAAATGGATTCTGTTTGTCCCTTCTTTCACGAATCTCATCTTTTTATCTTTAACCACATTATTTTTTCGCCGTTTTGGTCTTTTGTTCGGTTTTTAATTAGAGTGTGACAATTTTTTTAAATCATAAAAGTCGTAGTAACTATTTAAAATCTTTACACTTGTATGGTTCTATACATACTTTTTGATCACTGACCTTGACATTTTTAGTTTCCCTTGCATTTTGAGAAAACAGACAAGTAATCTGGCATACCATAGAGAGACCTGATTTCTAGCGGTTTAGATGCTGCTATGTATAGAGTCAACTTCCATACAAGAATGTCCCGACTCTAAAAATTTATGTTACGATACTGTCCTCCGCAGTTGTAAGAAAATACACTTATTTCACTTGCTTACATATTCTGGGACACATTTTGATAAGTAGTCGAGTATAATGCTTTGTATTTCAGAACTTCCTCGTCTACCGTTAATTTCTGACCAGGCAAAACGGTAAGCTATATTAATTTGGTAATGCGGCTTCATTTTCACACAAATTGTAGACCCATAATTTTCGGGAAGAATATAGGAATTGTCCAGTTGATCTGAAATCTGTAGTATAGCCTGTAGATCGAAGGTGATTGAAACAAAATTCCGTTGTTGATTAGAGCGTTTCTTATCATTTCGTTTTTAGAGATTCCATACTTCTTTTTTTCTGATGTTGTCTGTAACTGTTTTCTAAATCCGGTTTCTTAGTTGGATTAGCCATATCATAATATGATAGGGCTAATAAATATTATTTATTACAAACTAAACATTGATCTTATTAGGACAAAAAGCTTAAATTATAGTCGTTAGAAAATATTCTTCATGTTGTTCTGAAGCTATTTTCTTGTGGCATAAAATATTCTTCGGTATGTAATTACGCTAATACCTTCCGGTTTCTTCATCTGACAATCATTTATATAAAGAAAGTTGATACATTTTCCTCATACTCAAATGTTTGTCCAAATATCTACGCTTCGAACTTTGGCGAATATAATGTGGGACCATGGTTGGAAAAGACTCAATATGAGCCTTCACAATTTTTCGGTTTTCATTGCTTGTTTTATTTGGCAGTATATGCTTGCCTCTTTTGCCCGTATCTGAATAATAACATAGAATATCAATTTTTCTTACAACATCTTGCATTAACGACGCTGATATACAAAGTGTCTTACAAGAAAACTTCTCACATACCCGTACCTCTTGAACATTCAAAGAAACATAGTCGATACTATCGATTTTACCAGTCGATATGAATGAGAAATTTTAATAAAATATACATGTAAAATGTATTAAAGACATTTATCACCTTTTTACTGAATATGGTATACAGCAGTAGAAATATATTGTTGTCCGGCAAAATAATATATGTGCGCTTACTTGGTTTTACATGCAACAGACCTTAAATTTCGTGGAAGTAAGTAGCGATATATTGTTTTACTTGAAAGTGAAAAGTTGGTTATGTGTAACTTATTTGTTTATCACACAAATTATCTGCTGAATGGTAAGCCGTAAAATTTACAGGGTTTTACCTGTATGTAGAGCGTAAAAAGCTGAGAATTTTGGTATACTTAACTCAATATTTTAAAATTTGTCATTTACCTGGTTTTCGCAGTATATCGACGAAATAACATCTGCTATGCAATGCATATAACACTGTTTTAATGACTGATTCGGAGCATAGTCTCTAGATTAAATAGGATTACTTAGAGTTGTAAAAATGGGGATGAAGATCAATGCGAAAACCAAAGTTATGAAAATTAGGAGCAAAAACTTACCACTTTCAATATATATGTGAACCACCAACAGCTTGAATATGTAAACCCATACAAATATCTTGGCTGCTGGTTGAACAATCAACTTATAAACAAGAAGTAAGACTCAGCACAGAGGTAGCCCGACAAGGCTTTATTAAAATGAAAAGCTTATTTTGTAACAGTATCATTAATATCAGCCTTAGATGTCTTTTTCTACATTGCTACATAGTCATTGGTCAATACCTTTGTATGAACCGGCGACCTGGACGCTCAATCTAACGCTGATGAAGAAATTAGAAACCTTTGAACGCTGGCTTTATAGAAGAATCTTGAAAATACCTTGGACAACCCACACCACCAGAAAATGTTCTGTGGAGAATAGGTACAGGTAGGGATCTACTAAAGATCATCAAAATTAGAAAAGTTTGGGTCTGTGCTACCCGGGACACATAATGAGAAACGAAAAGTACTGCCTCGTGCAACTGATCATCCAGAGTAAGATTGAAAGAAAACTGGGTCCCGGTTAGCACCAGATTTTATGGCTGAGAAATATCAGAGACTGGGCCAGCTTGATCAACATCTATGTTAAGTGCCGCATTAGACAGAGACAGACTTGCCAGTGTAGGCGCTCACTTCCACTAAAGAAGACAAAACGACAAGAAGAAGAAGAAGAACTTTTCGTCAAAATGTCGAGAAATTACGCAAATTAAATATGAAAACTTATCCTTTGTAAACTATTCTAAAGCATTTAACTGCATCAATTGGCTCAAAATATTGAACACCCTCAGAGAAACTAGCGCCCCATACCATCTGATATGGCTCATCGCTCATAAAACTCCTGCATGGAAGAAAAATAACTACAGTAGTCTGATCAGTATAAGTTGGGTGCAGATGCTCGCCAAGGATGTGTATTGTCGCCACTATAATTTTATATATCTAATAATTAAAGTCTGGATTATCAGAATGAGAGAAAAGTCAAAATAAGCACTTATATAACCAAAAAATGTCGAAAAAATAAGCAAAAATTTTTTTAAAATAAGCAAGGTTCAAGAAAAAAACCTGTAAATAAACATGGATATGATATAAATATGAATAAAGGACATTACATTAAATCACATTTATTTTTAAGTTTCGTATTCAATAATAACAATAAAAAATTAGAAAACTGTAACTATAATATAAAAAAAAATCTAAAAAAAACTAACATGTTAATATATTTTTTATTCATGGCCATTAGCATAAAAACAATTCCCAATAATATATTTTTCAAAATTTTCTTGTAAAAAGCTCTGTCTTCTATCTGTAGACATATTTATTATTTATACGTAGAACAAGTTCTTTCAATATCTGCAGATGTGATTGGTGCGGATTTAAATTTAGAAAAATGTACCAAAAAATGTATTTAGATTTAGAAAAATGTATTACCGAAAAGTATTTTACAAAAATATAATAAATTTGGGCAGTCTGCAGACAAATATTAGTTTATTACATAGACAGGTATGACGATAGGTTTTCCCATTTATCTCCTAAGCCCAAGGGATTAAAATTCTTATGGTTTATTGAATTATTAGGGTTTGATAGCTCTTGTAGAATTTTGCTCAAGACAGAAAGTAATACATGAAATTTAACTAGAGTTTATCATAAGAAATAAAATAAACAAAGGTAATCAACATATTTTTAAAATAAGCATTTTTACTATAAATCCTAATTATAAGCAAAAAACCAAAAAAAAAGCAAAATGCTTATAATCCCGACTTTACTAATATGCATGGCAAGCAATAGCTATTTGTATAACAAGGGAGGAAAGTGTAACTTTTCCTCCCGAGAATGAAGTTTACTGCCCGACGCGTAGCGGAGGGCAGTAATCATTCAAGGGAGGAAAAGACACTTTACTCCCATGTTATACATATGGTTTTTCCACCTTCCTCAAATAACAAGTCATTTTTTCATTTTTATTTTATTTATTTATGTAAATAACCAACAAAATTTATTAGAACTAAAACTAACAAGTATGTACAATATAACTGTCAACTGTCAAATATAAGTCAAATTATTAATGTAAACATTGTTAAATCAAAATAACAATTTACTGTTTTTTACCATTCTGCAAAATACAGGGTGTTTTATAAATAAACGTAAAAATGTATAGATACTTCTTAATAGAAAATAGATATTGTACAGGGCGTCAATAAGTTATATTTCATGAATGAAATACCATGACGTCACTTTTACTTTTCCTCCCTAGGGAGGAAAAATATTTTCCTCCCTAGGGAGGAAAAGTGCAACTTTGCTCCCTACAATCAGGTCCGGAAAAGTATACTTTCGGTAGAGGTAGGTGGAAAACAATTTTACACACTGTGTAAAAGAAAATATGGTATATAAAGAAAAGATGGTAAGACAAAAATAATGTTGTAAACTCTTCCTAAATCTCTCTCCTATAGCGCCTTATTAGGGCCCTGGCCTCACCCAGCATCTGCCTCCAAGTATGTCTATCTCTGGCTGCTTTCTTCCAGTTTTCCACCCTTAACACATCTTTGTATCATTTCTAAACTTCGTCTATTCACCATAGTTCCCCTAAGCGTTCTGCTAGATGGTCTGTCCTTACCTATTCTTATAAGGTGACTTGCACATCGCAATCTCTTTATTTTTGAAGGTTTCCTCAATGTCATACAAAACAAACTCTAAAGCTCTTTTTGTAGTCGTTTTTTTTTCTGAATACAACAGAAAAAAATTAAAAAATGATAAAAATTCAGTAAACAAATTTCTACTACAATTATTTAAAAACCTTATTTTTTTATTAATTTTATGTGAGTACTTTCATTTCAGAATTCACGATTTTTAATTTTTGTAGACTTCAATTATTATCTGAGTTTTTGTTATTTGGTTTTCGTCTCTCGAGACGTTGAGTAGGATGATGTAATCAACAGCTTCCCTTTGTTCGTGAAATCTGGAATATGGTTAGTTAGATCTGACTCGCTCATTAATTCCATGACACATTTCATCGCATTTGACGTTAAATATAATGATTGAGATTATTTTATGTAGAAACTGATATTAGAAAGAGTTTTGGTGTAAAAAAGGAAAAACCTAACACGAAACCCAAAAAAGCATCTCACAATATTAAAATTTTTGCTCAATTAAAATTTTGTTTTTTGGGTACAGGCGCCAAATATCTCCTGTCAAAATATTCAATGTAATTTAAATGTATTCATTTTTTATTCGAATCCTGACAAAACGAATAAGTAATTTTGAAAAAGTTAAACTCAGAATGAAAGATTGCATTTTACCGAGGGCAGATAATCCCTTAGAATAACGAAAAAGTTTATTTTGAATGAGATATGTGAAGTTAAAAGTCATACATACTAAATTTTCTATCTTTCTAATTTTGAGAGTACAATTTCATAATACTGTGCGCATGCGCACAGAGACAGTATGGCGTTTAGTTGCTGAATCTTTCAAGTTATGTATAAATATATCAGTGCAAGAAAAGGTGTAAAAAGAATATATTATTCTTTTTAGTAAATATATTTATTATAATTTTGTGTCTTTGGATTTGTCTACCTCAGGAGTAAGATGGGTATTATTAAAACATTTTATTGTATATTTATTATGCTTGTCTGTTTGTTACCGTGAATTGTCATTAGGTACGTCCGAACCGATACAGACACAGTCCTCGTAGCGTATTTGATATAGCATTCGGCCAGAGATCGAGAGGTCTTGAGTTCGAGTCCGGAGTAATCCTATACTTTTTTATTTTTTTGAAAGCGGTAAGCACAAAATTAGTTTGGTGTTTAAAAAATTAATACAAACTGTTTAAAGTATATTTATTTTTAAGAAATCATATAATAGAAGTATAACTTCTTACGTGCGTACAAAGTACACACACATTTTTTTTTTCACCCCTGTAAGTTATTAAACTAAACATTATAGAAGTTTTCAGTGACTTTAAGCCCTCGATAATAACGTAATCTTTTATTTCATATTCATGAATAACCATTTTCAATTTCGTTGCAACACGAAACTACAGCCGCATCATTATTCCAGTTCAATCAGAGAGTGCAGCAAGCACCTCTACCGGTTTTGAAACTTATTAGTCTCTCATCAGGTGGCACATATGCTGCTCTCTCTAACCCAACTAGGACAAACCCGGCGTGCAGTCACGGATTGCAACGAACGAAATGGCAGGGATGCCTTAGCGGCAACTGCTAGCAAAAGACTAAGTTTTCAATCTAATAGCACATAAAACAACAACAAAAACTGTTGTTCCACATCCTACGAGACTGAAAACGAGACACTTAGTGGTCTTACGGTTTCTCCCACAAGAAATTGGTGAATTCGAAGGGTATTTTTATAGATACTTCGTTCTCTCGTGCTTGTTATTTGGTTAGATTTTGGATAGGACAGGTCTGTATGTATAGCACCTCCTCAAATACTTAAAAAAATATGGGCCTGCAAGTAAATGAGGAGAAAACTAAGATGATGGCATCAATACTTAACAATAGAGCCAGAGACATCTGTCACCAATTCACGGTTGATAAATCTACCTTTGAAGTGGTTAATAAATTTACATACTTGGCTCCCTGATCATCAAGGACAACGTCATGGCGGAAGAAATCAAGCGCGAAATATAATCCTAGCAAACAAATGCTATTTTGGACAGAATAGATATATGAGAGGCAGAAACTTAAGCCAAAAAACAAAAATTACCATATACAAAACCCTTATACAACCAGTGTTCATATGGATTGGATACATGGACCATCTTCAAGGCAGACGAAAACCTTCTGCTTATAATTGAATGAAGTAACCTAAGAGAAATATTTGGTGGTATCTGTGAAAATGGCGTTTGGAGGAGGAGGTACAACATGAGATATACCACAGATATAAACATATATTTGGTGGTAAACACGTAGTATCTCTTATAGAAATAGGAATACTCAGATGGGCGGGACATCTATCAAGATCACAGTAGAACAACCCTGCTAGAAGAATCCTTATGTCACAACCTGTGGGAAGTAAAAATAGGGGTAGGCCAAAACTCAGATTGGAGGAAGGTGTAGATCACGATGGTAGAAAAGTAGGCGTAGCAAAATGGTAGAAAAGTAGCAAACTGGAAACTGGCAACAGTTGGCAATAGATAGAGCTGACTAGCGTAATAGACTTGGAGATGTCGAGGCTCTTTTATAAGGCTGTAGCACCATTCATGATGGCAGGGCAGGTCTAAGCGCATTGGTTGTTTTAAATATTTTTGTGATATACTTATGTCCTATCCTTTTTAATTTGGAAGTAATTAAGGAAGTAAATACAGACCTACTATATCACAACAATATACGAGTCAACCTTAACAGTAAATAATTATGTAAATTTGTATTTTCATTTACAATTTTTCCTTTATCCGTAAAAGCCACTGTACTATATTTTATTCTACAAAAGTCCCACATATAAATTGAGATTAAACCTTCATCGCCATAGACACCCTAATCTAACACAATTAGTTAGTGTTATCAGTCGCTCTCTCCAATTACTATGACCGTTATCTGAACAGACTAAAAATCAGCTTTACTGGGATCAGCGAAATTTCAAAATGGATACACAGATGTTGCAACGGTGTGAATGTGGACGTAAGGTAACCCTTTTTAACCCTACACTTAATATCTAGGTCAAATTATACTATTTTACCTAATTTGATAAGGCACAGTTAAACAGAAACTTTTGCGGATTATTTAACTTTTAACTTCTGTATAGTCAGGTTGATAATTAGCCCGATCAGTGAATACAAAATTTTGCCAAAAACCCATAAAAGAATAAGTTAAGGACAAAAAATTGAAAATTGATATGTGTTTGTTATTAAAAAGTAAGTTTAAAATTTTTAAATTCTATGCAAAATAGAGGTACTGTGTGTTTTCGTGATATTGGATTGTAGGAACTTATTATCGACAAGACTTTGTGTTAAACATTTTTCTAAAAAATATTTTTGTAGTTTCAGTAATTTCTCAAATCATCATATTCGTCATCCTCTTTGCCTCAATCCGTAGGTCAGTATTGGGAATATTAAGCAGTTGATCAACCTAATCTTTAACGCTCTTGAAATTTGACAGTCCTTCCATATTGTGGTCATTTTTGCTGTGGCGATTTTTGCCAGATCACATCTACGTTTTATTGTTTCCTATAGTGACCCTGTGTTTGTGATTAATGATCCCAGATATAAGTATGAGCTCACAACCGCAAACCGATCAGTTGTAGTTATGTGTGGATGATTGTTATGTCAATAGTCTATCCACTATCATGATCTTTGTCTTTGATATATTTAATTGTAGAACAAATCGTTTTCAACCAGTCATATAAGATCAATCAGCTCTGCTTGACTATTTGCAAGAAGGGCTGTGTCATCTGCGAAACGTAGGTTGTTTATTTTATGATCATTTATTGAGATGCCTTTTTCCCATCCTTCAAATGCTCTTCTCATAATATTTGTAGTTACCCCGTCTTTAAATTGAGGCGCTCAGAGCAAAAGTGGCCTAACCCACATCCCACAATTTTACCAAAATGCTTTTATTACATTAAAATTATCCCTTATTTAAGTATTTTCAGATGCAGACTAGCTCAAGAAATGTTTGCTTGAGCCACTCTTCATCTGAAAATACTTAAGTAATGCATTACTTTAATGTAATAAAAGAGTTTTTGTAAAATTTTGGGATGTGGGTTAGGCCACTGTTGCTCTGAGTGCCTCAATTAACGTTCCAAATA
Organism: Diabrotica virgifera virgifera; assembly: GCF_917563875.1. Lineage (NCBI taxonomy): Eukaryota > Metazoa > Arthropoda > Insecta > Coleoptera > Chrysomelidae > Diabrotica > Diabrotica virgifera. The sequence goes on along the minus strand of NC_065448.1, from coordinate 243,040,403 downwards.
CTACATTTTTGTCCTACTAGGTTTAAATGTTTATTCTTAAGAGTTTGTTCGAAGTCGCTTTCACTATGTCCTACTAGCACTACATCGTCAGCATACTATACATTAAGCACCAGTAAATGTTACACTGTAGCTTCGCTGTTGTCTGATCCAAAACTAGTGAGAATAAATAAGGTCTGAGCACCGTGCCTTGGTGCAATTCTACCTCCACATGAAATTTATCTCCCTTTGTTTCTCCCTTATATCTCTTATACATATCTCTCACAATCTTTACATATTTATCGGGGACTCCTCTGGTGATATTGACAATATTTAAAATTTAAGATGCATAAATAATTATTTTTCAACTTAGTGGTTTTTTCATTCTTCAATTAAAAAGTTAATTTTTTATTTTAATTTAAGTTGAATAATCATTTTGTAAAAATATCACTTTTAAATAATATTAAATATTTTAATACAAAATAAAAAATGTTTTGCGAATCCGACAAATCCGAGTTTTGGAATTTGTTTAAAAACATTATTGATTAAACAATTTCTGCAAAAATTTGGACCAGCACCCTTCAAATTTGTTCATAAAAGGTGACATTTTTGAACAGAAATCCGCCAAGAAACCGAATCAACAAATTTTTCATACGAGAGCGGTCTCACACATGGAATATTGACGAAAAATGCCAATTCTATATTTTTACAATCACAAATAAATCCGCTATGGAGAATGTATCGAAAAACCGATTTCCAGTATTGGATGCCGTAGGCTAAATGTAAATAACATTTTTTAATATGATCTAAAATAATATATGAAAATATGGGAGGTATATCGCTTATCCGGAAGAAAAGTGACATAACTCAAAAAATGCATAAATCGGGTTATCTTGTTGTGTGTGTGAGAGAAAAAATGGCTCGGATGCGGGTCCGTTAGCCACAGATTTTTGTTTTATTTTTACCTCAATTTATTAGTTTTGTTATATTTATACCTATTTCACTTAAATGACTACATTTGTTTCTTTCAAGTAGTTTATAAGTATTTTAAATATTTCCATTTTATGACAACTTAGTAGATATTCTATACTAATTGGAAAATGAACTTGTGTTTGTCGTAAATTGCAATATAATTGATTTATATAATCTCTCGTTAATTTTGCATTCAAAGAAAATATGGTTCAAATTTCTAATCGAAACATTATCACAAAAACAGACTGATGAATTAACTATTCCCAATTTGTGAAGATGTGCCTCATATTTTCCGTGTCGAGTTTTTAATCTGACAATAGTACAAATATCTTGCTTTGGCAGGTTATACTTAAATATGTATTCAGGTGGCGGAGGAAGTTCTTGATGTAAAGAAAAATATAAATTTTTTGATATGCTTGAAATATTTTTCCATTGTTTTTTCCATATTTTATTTATTCTAGCTTTGACGTCATTTATTGCATATGTCTATAAGATCTGAGTTAGGATCTCGCCTTTTTTTATTGCATCTTTGGCCAACTCATCCACTTTCTCATTACCCAGTATACCGGCATGCCCTTTTGCCCATATAAATACTACTTCCACTTTAGACAAATTATTTTTTATATTACATAAAATTCTTATTTGTATGAACTAAAATCAGTGTTTTCAATTGCATGTATTGCAGATCTGGAGTCTGTTATTTTGACAGCTTTTTCAATATGATTCTCTTTGATCCATTCTAGAGCTTTTTCGATGGCTATAATCTCAGCTGTAGATACTACTAATACTAGATAATTTGTAATTATTATGTTGATGGGTATTTTGCACATACATAGCACATCCTACTCCTGTTAGATTTTTAGAACCGTCTGTGTAAATTACTGTGTAATCCAAAAAGTCGCTCAGTATAGATTTTACTAAATTATTATTTAAATGATTTGATTCTGTATATTTACTTATTATGATTCTTGGTATTTTTATCAAAGGTTTATACGGAAATTTATAAATTGATAATAATTTACTGTTGTGTAAATCTGTATAATTCCTGGTTTCAATGAATGCATCTGTTAGTGGTGGTGAATTTTTTATTCTTCAGTATTTGCTAGTTGGGTTTTCCATGTTTAATAAAGCCAGATCTGTTAAAAGGTCTGACTCAGTGTTTCTTAGCTTTATGCAGTATTTTTGAGCTAAAAATTGTCTACGTAAATTTAATGGGATTTCATTACACTCTGCTAGAGTTATCTTGTTAAATTGGCTCCAAATATCCTACACTTTTATCAGGAAAAATGTCACATAGATGTTTACTTCCAACTTCGAAAGACGGCGGTTCTGTCATTATTCTTTTGATGGTAAAATGAATACTTTTATTCCGGAACAATGACACTTTTCAGTTATTCTCTGACATTCGACGTGAACTTATCGCTATTTAACACAAAAATCGTTGTATTTCGAGAAGTGGCCTAGGTATTTTTCGTTAATTTTAAAAAAAAGTGGCCAATATTTTGAAAGAAAAGTGGCATAACTCAAAATTTTGACCTTTTCTCTTTGTTACATCAGATATCATAATTTTTTTGGTTTTGCCTCTTACACAATTAGAAACATTCACTTATCCACATTCTTCGTTTTTAATTTATAAACTTTTGCAGTTACCGTTTAAAACTTATAGTCAAATTAAGATCTAAAAAATTTATTTTTATCTCCCCTGAAAAACGTGTTTTTTTGAGTTGGGACATTTTTCTTCCGGATGAGCGATATACGAACAGTAGCGGATCTAGACAGTTGCCTTAGGGTGTAAACTTCCAATGAGACACAAACCAAAAGTATAGTTAATATAAATATATAAGATAAACCCAAATTACATAAAAGACGTAAAAAATAACTTGTATGCATTATGGTAAATTAGTTTTCCTAACTAGCAGGTTTATTGGGTTGAATTTTTTTGTCTTTGTTTTTAAGTTTCGTCTATTTTGGAACTTTTTGTATTTCCCAGCATTGTAGATCCGCCACTGTATACGGCTAGATGTTTATATCTATTTTATTTTAAAATGTCCGATTGATTTTCATCGTTCAACCATTGTACTTCATGCTATTTATTATTTATATGGGAGCGTCTGCAATTAATGAACCAATATAAATTATAGTACTTTATTAAATGAAAAACTGTAATTACTGTGTTTATGCCAATTAATGATCTAGTTTGACATGTGAAATTTTTAACATTTTATCGAATAAGTTTATTTAAAAACCCATTTTAATTACCATAAATATTACTTTCATTCTTCTTCTCCTTCTTCTTCTTCTTCTTCTTCTTCTCCTTTTTCTTCGTATGCCTCATCCTTTAAGGACATTGGCGATCATCATGGCCCGTTTTACTCTATCTAGAGTAGTTCTGAAGGGTTCTATTGGTTTTTTTCTACTCCACTTCTTTTAATTTTGTAACAAGGGCGTGTGTCGTTTCTCCGATCATTTTTTTCCTTCCACTTTTCCTTATATAAGCAATCACATCAACTCATATTTTCCATTTCTTAGTATGTGACCTAAATAGCACATTTTTCTTTCCTTCACGATTGTTCCGTCTCTTTATAGTTTAGTTAATTTTAGTTTTTTCGATTTTATTTAACGATGTAAATTTATATCAGACCATTCTTAAAGTTTGGGTAAATTATTTTCGAGAAATCTCTCAAAAGATTAAAATACACTCATTCTTACCTATATTTCTGGGTAGCATTTGTCATTTGTACCTTGAATCCTCTTTAGAAAGTAGGTATTTGGAAAGTTAGGCGAGTCAAGCGGTTATTGTCCCTTCTGAGAAGGACAGTGATAAACGGTTTTCAACGGTTTTGTAATTACTTTTTTTCCAAAGTGAAATTCTGTAGGACAGATCTGTACCCTGGGATCAAAAATGGTCAACTCCATTTTTAAAACAGTGGAAATAAACACGTATATGTGACAAACACAATAGACTGGCGTTTCCTGATACATTATTATTAATTGATACACAAACTATAATATGTTAGTATGAAAATAATAATGTATCACGAAATGCCAGTCTATTGGGTTCGTCACAAATACGTGGTTATCTCCACTTTTGCAAAAATGGAGTTGGCCATTTTTGATCCTAGGGTACAGAGATATAGACATTTTTGTTTTCCCCACCACCAGGGATTTCTAGTCGACAGCCATTTTGTAATTTTAGTAGTATTCAGTAGCGAGCAAAAATTAGATCTGTAAACACGTATAGCAATCAATAAAGAGTTCTATCGAAAAGTGTCGTCGTATATTATTTTAATTCGGTAAAGTAATATTTTATAGCAACGTATACTCACGGTAAATTAATCGTGGGTCAAACAACGATGTTAAGTATTTCTTTTTCATCTTTCTTAATCTTTCTGTGTTTGTTGATTGTTGCGTATTATGTTAATGATATTTTTCACATTGTTCAATAACACCATATCTCAAAGCTGGCGAGTTTTTTTTAGTTGCGTTCGTAACTCTCCAGGCTTCAACTCCATATAAATGGTAACTTTGGTTCTAATTTCTATTCTCAGTTTTCCGTTGCATAATTACTGCCGTCCTCAGAAAGAAGGCAGTATCTCCACAAATGTAAGTGTCGAGATAATGTAGATTTTAATAAACAGAGCTGAGCCACCACGAAAATATTTATGGATTCCGGAATTGTTTAACTGTGTTGTAGTTCTAATACTGAGGTCATCTTATCAAAAGCGCTTCTTAGTCCAGAGAAATAAGATTTTTCTCGTGACACATCCCCTCCAGGCTGAAGCTAAATTGTTTCGGTAGTATGGACATCTATAATTAATAACCTATATGTTTCCTGTAGCCAATTTTGATGATATACATAGTTATAAACAAATGAAGATCAAAAAACAGTAAATTTTCGCTTTTTTCGTCTATTACTAAAAAGTGAAGGATTCTAAACAAATTTGAGAATAAGAAACTCATAAATCATATAAAAAACTTCAATATGGCGTTCGCTGAATATGTCTATCCTTATTTGTTGCTTAGAAAATTGCAAAATAAGTCATAAACTTTGAGATTTGATAAATGTCCATAACTTATGTAAAAAATTAACTTAGAACCTTATTATTACACGAAATGCTGAGACTTTGTATGCTTAAATTATATTTTAAATTTTAAAGCAATTGGTCAAATAGTTTAAAAGATATTTAATTTATTTATCCCAAATAATTTTTTTGCAACACTAGAAGTCAGAAAATTATGAGGATACAGTAATACTTCGAACAGTTTATGAAAGAAGAACATTTATACTATTAACTTAATTAAAAAAAAAATGACAAAAAATAATTTTAAAAAGTGTAAAATTATTTTGCAAAACATATCGATTTTTTGCTTACCTATAAACAATTAGAATAACTTTTTAACCGTTACCCGTACAAAAATTATTTTTTCATATTTAGAAAGACTGAATTTTTATACATTTTTATACAAAGAAAACCAATTGTCATAGGATAATTAGGGACGAAGTTAGCCCCCTCCCTTTTTTAATTCACATGTTCTTGCAAAATAATTTTTCAACATTTAGAATTATGTTTTGTCATTTTTGTTAATTACATTAATAGTGTAAACCTTCTTCTTTCATAAATTATTAAAAGTATCACTGTAACTTCATCATTTTCTGACTTATACGGTTGCAAAAAAATTAATTTGAGATAAACAAATTAAATAACTTTTAAACTATTTGACCAGCAATTGCAAGTCCAAGTTTTTCATACTATTTATAAGTTTCTTACTTTCAAATTTATTTAAAATGCTTAACTTTTTGGTAATATACGGGAAAAGCGAAAATTTACCGTTTTTTGATCGTCATTTATTTATAACTATGTATATCATCAAAATCGGCTGCAGGAAACATGTAGGTTATTATTATAGATGAGGATACTACTCAAAAAATTTGGCTTCGGCCTGGAGGGGGTTGTGTCACGAACAGGATATTTTTTTTCCTTATTTTTCTGAACTATCTGACCTATCTGACATATCGGACGGACTATTATATCGTCTGTATTTCTGAAATCATTCACTAGTGTTTTGTTAATTAATGAACCTTCATTGATGTCTTCTAACTCTAGTGCCTTCTTGTCTTCTAGTAAATTATTACATATTTGTTTCAGAAATTTTTAGCATCAACTATGAACTGGTATTTCGAATTGGTATTTCAACAAAGCTTATTTTAATTAAGCTTATTATTAGATTTTGAACCTAGATTAATTATCTAAAGAACTAAAAGTATGCAATTGATTTGAAAAGTCTTCGTTTTTTTTTCAATTTGAAAAAAAAAATAAAAAAAAAATAAAAAAACCGCTGTTATCTACCGACTTAAACAAGAGTATCTTTTACCACGGCACAATTTAATAATCCAGTGTTAAAAATGCTTAAAAGTTAGTCAAAAAAGTTATATGATAAAATCACCGTTGCCCTACTCAAAACGGACGCCTTTAACCGCTACATGAGATTCGCCATTGAGAAAATCGCTTTATCTCTGAAAGATAAATAGGCATACCAGTTTTCATTTTTCTCAATGGAGGTGTTCTGGAAATATTTAAAAAAGACTAATTACAAGACGCCATCTTTAAAGAGATCTAGCTCCCTAGGAAGCATTTTCTGACTAGGTGAATTGGGTTAAATTGTCTTAAAATTATCTGAGGAATCTCCGGTCTTCGTTTTTCAGGAGAGTTTCTAGACACCCTGCATAACGCCAAAAATAAGTACATAGTATTTTCTATAAATATTTATACTAAATATAAATACATTTTTAAAAAATAGACAAACAAAGCTCTAAATTTGTATTAATTAATATTATACAAATTAAAATTGCATACTTCGGTATAGTAACTGGAAAAAATTATTATATTTATTACATTTTTCAATAACCTCCTCCATTAGAAATAGAAAAAAAACATTGCCTGTTACCCTGTTTATTTGATTAATAAATTCCATTTTTATATTTATAAAGGAATAACGAATAGAGGCACTACTAATCACATTGTGATTGCTGCGTTCCACAGTAACTTTTCCCTTTGTGTCATTAATATAAGTGATATTGTTATGTTATTGTTTTATAAAACAAAATGTATTTTTGTATAAAAAGCCATTTATATTTTATTTACTCGGAATATTTTATGCAACACTCGAATAAATAGAAAATTAAATATTCTGTATTGGTGGAAGATGGAAAATAAACTAGGATGGCGATCTTACTACATTTAACCCGTAATCATAATAATATATATAACATAATTGATGGATTCGACCGTTACTTGATGGAAGTTCATTTTATCTAACAATAAAACACTAAAAACGTTTGTTTTCTATACTTCCACAAAATTTATTATAACTAAGTGACTACAGCTGTTTCGGCGGAGTGCCTTTCTCAAGTGATATAGTTTACAATGTGTTTGCCTTTTTAAGTCTTCAACTGAAGAGGTTGAGGAGTGGGGAGCTGTTTGTCTCGAGTTGGTCATTCAGAATTATATCTGTATTTTTCAGTTTATTAATTTCCATAGATTCTAAAAAAGATAGCTTAAGGCCTTTATTTTGAATATGTAGAATTTGAAACTCTTCATTGAAAGAATGATTATGATCTAGAAGGTGAAGTGCGTATGTAGAAGTGTCTGTTTTTCTATTGTTGAATGCCCTTTTGTGTTCTGCTATCCGTTTGTCAAAAGTTCTGCCAGTTTGACCGATGTACGTTTTCGGACAGTCACCACAAGTTAGTTTGTACACACCACTCTGTAGTTGCTTTCTCTTTCGGCTTTTATTGTTCTTAATATATTTGCTTAAGTTGTTGTTAGTTCTTGTTAGTTCTAGTTGTTGTAGAACTAACAACAACTTAAGCAAATATATTAAGAACAATAAAAGCCGAAAGAGAAAGCAACTACAGAGTGGTGTGTACAAACTAACTTGTGGTGACTGTCCGAAAACGTACATCGGTCAAACTCGTTTCTTTTTTTCGTCTCCTCCAGGTTTTCTTCGCTATCTGTATACCTCCAAAAATCTTTCTTAGGACCTTCCTGTCCCATATCTGTATCTTCTTCTCCTCTTGTTGATTCATTACCCACGTTTCGCTTGCATACAACACTGTGAGCCGTATTATCGTTTCGTACATTCTGATTTTCGCGTTTATTGATACATTTTTTGCTTTTAATATAGTGTTTAAGGCACCCACAACTCGACTTCCCTTCAATAATCTTTTATCTATTTCTTTTTCTTCCCTTCCAGTATTGGTTACAGTCACTCCCAGGTATTCGAATTCTGATACTTCCTTAAATTTATATTCATCTCCTTCTCCTCTCATTTTTATATAGTTATTCTCTTTATTTATACCTCTTTTCATTATCATGTATTGTGTTTTTCCTTGGTTGATTCTTAATCCATACCTTTTTGCTTCCGCTTCGAACTTTTGGAATATTTTTTGGAGATGTTCCTTTGATCTTGTTAGGATGACTAGATCATCAGCATAAGCTATAAACTGCTGTCTGTTGTTAAATATGGTACCGCTTGTACTAATTTTTATCATTCTTACTATGTGCTCTAGTACCAAGTTAAATAAGTCTGTGGATAGAGGGTCACCCTGTTTCAGTCCTTTATTCACTGTGAATTGTTTTTAAAAATTCCCTTCAATTGTTATCCTGTTTTTTTTGTACTGTTGAGCGTCATTCTCACTAATTTAACCAGCTTTCCTGAAATACCTAAGGATCTCATTGCTTCATATAGCATATCTCGGTCTACTGAGTCGTAAGCCTGTTTAAAGTCAATAAACAACATGTGTAGTCCCAAATTTTGTTCGTAGCGCTTGTTTTGTATTAGTTTTAATAAACATATTTGATCTGTTGTCGATCTTCCTGGTCTAAAACCTCCTTGGTATTCTCCAATGATCTTATTTACCTCCTTTTGCAATCTATTTCGGATGATTTTTGCAAGTATTTTATAGGCCACTTCTAATAGCGATATTCCTCTATAATTTTCGCAACTTGTTTCATCACCTTTTTTGTAGATTGGACAGATGAGTGCATTGTTCCATTGTTGCGGCATTTTCTCTTTTTGCCGGACTGTTAATATTATCGGAAAATTTTTTCTTGCTGCTTTTCTCCTCCTGCTTTAAAAATCTCTGCCGGAATCCCGCTTTCTCCTGCGTTAATAATATAGTAATGTAATAAATTACAAATCGAAAGACCAACCACGGATGTGGGAGTAAAAGAATAATAGTATTCACAAATATGTAATTTAATGACTAACTTTGTTACCATTACTAAAATCAGATATGGTCGACGTCCCTCCTAAAAGTGGCCTACAAAATACTTAGACTAGAAACCTGTATAGGTGAAATTTGCTAATCATTTTAGGCACGATAAGAGCCTATAACTTCAATATTAGAACCTAAAAGAAACCGTATGAACACTGTGCCGTCAGTTTTTAGTGGCACATGCGTCGACAGTGGCGCATCAAACTTTCCACTCATGGACGGGATAAATAAATTAAAAGGTACCCTCCCTCACTCCCCGAATTAAATTTTTTCTTTTTTTGAAGTTCTATGTGATTATAAAATAAGATTAAGCGTAATTTTAATCCACCACCCCCTTCCCCCTTCCCCACCATCAAAAACTTCATTTTTCGTTTTTATTTTTTTTTCTACGGCCGTGCTAAAACAGCCACTTTCCCGCACGCATTTCGTTTCCGAAAGTTGCACTTTCCCGCACGGCGTGCGTGAAAGTAAATTTTCCCGCACGGCGTGCGGGTGTCATATGACTCTATTTTTTGTGGCTTTTTTCCAAACGTACGGCCCTACAAAAAATATTGTTCCTAACTCATGCGGAAAGTGTCTTCCCCGCACTCGACTGCTTGCCCGAACTCCGCTTTCGCGTCGTTCGGGTCAAGGGCAGTCTCGTGCGTGAAAGTATCACTTTCCGCACTAGTTAGACAAATAACTATTTAGGTGGGATGAAATCATTTTTAGAATTTAAAAAAAAATTCATAGTATTGTCCTTTTCATGATCATTTTTCAGTGCGTAACAAATGATAGGAAAAAGGGTAAGTCCGTGATAATACACATTTATGACATTTATTCTAACATGACATTTTAGTTAAATCTGACAGTTGTTACATTTTATTTTTAATTTGGAATAAAAACAAATCAAATGCGTTTCTTGCATTTATAAAATGGTATTTTTCTTTGATTTGTATTTATAGTCTTATAAATTATACAGATTATATTTGTAATATTATTATCTAATTAAAAAAAATAATTTTTTTTATTATGGCGCCATCTATCGACAACTAGAATAATCACCGAACTAGAATAATTACCAAAGTAATCAACGACGTGCCTTTTTTTCTGTCATATACAATTTAATACGTTAGAAAGAAATCGTAAAACTGTGACGCACTGAAAGATGATCATGAGAAATAGAATAGTCCAGGAACCGAAGCTTTTCAGCTCGCAATTTTTACAGAATGGATCGATTTGCTTGAAAATTTGAGAATAAATAGTGGATAGTCCAAGGATCAAAATCTATATGATGCCGAAAGGCGCTTTTACCATGGGGGTGGTTGCCACCCCATCTGGGAGGCGGAATTTTTTTATTATATTTTGACCGCAAAAGTTGATAAAAACATTCATTTTAAGCAAAAAATGTTCTATACATTTTTTTGTCGATTTATTCGATATCGAAAGTGTTAGTTTTACTTATATCTAAAAAATCAATGTTTTTCGATATTATACTCATTTACGATTCACTCAATTTTTGCCGTAGAAAAATTTTTTCAAACCAAGTTCTTGGGATTTAAATAACCTACAATTTCATATTTAAACATTTTTTCGTATTTCTGATGCTAATCTTTCTATTCTGAAGAAAATGGCATTCTTTACCAAACTACAAAAATTCCTTATTCGCTTTTAACTCCAGTTTTTTTAAAACTAATCATTCTAAGCCAGTCAAACTTCTGGAATCTATTACTAATACATGAATAAAGAAGTCTGAATAAGGCCAATAACTAAAAACATCGCTAACTTACATTATTAAGCTTCCAATTAGATTTCTCCTTTTTTTTTTCAAAAAAATATATTGGTTTTTTAACCGTAACTTTTTTATTTTTTATCCTAGAAAGTTTGGTAAAAATAGTTATTTTCCTAACTAGTGCGGAAAGTTATACTTTCACGCACGAGACTGCCGTTGACCCGAACGAAGCGATAGCGGAGTTCGGGCAAGCAGTCGAGTGCGGGGAAGACAATTTCCGCATGAGTTAGGAACAAATTTTTTTTAGGGCCGTACGTTTGGAAAAAAGCCACAAAAAATAGAGTTTTATCAATTTTTATTTAGGAGTGAAAATACACAAATTAATTCTAGTGACAAGGTTGTCAAAACCAAACTTTCAATATAATGGGTTACCAGGACGACGATATTGGATTCCATGACGATGATTCAAAACCATTGTAATTGTCTACTGATCTGACTTTCAAAAATTATGTCAAAATAATTTTATTTCATCGAATTATTGCGCTAATTTCATTAAAACATGAACACAATAAGATAAATTTGAAATAAATTAGTAAATAATATCTAAATATTAGTTTATTGCATGTATTATAATATATTATAATTCCATATTACACAGAGTACAACTTTCGGAAACGAAATGCGTGCGGGAAAGTGGCTCTTTTAGCATGGCCGTAGAAATAGCTATTTGTATAACAAGGGAGGAAAGTGCTACTTTTCCTCCCGAGAATGAAGTTTACTGCCTGACGCGCAGCGGAGGGCAGTAATCATTCAAGGGAGGAAAACACACTTTACTCCCATGTTATACATATGGTTTTTCCACCTTCCTCAAATAACAAGTATTTTTTTCATTTTTACTTAATGTATTTATGTATCTAACCAACAAAATTTATTAGAACTAAAACTAACAAGTAGGTAAAATATAACTGTCAACTGTCAAATATAAGTCAAATTATTAATGTAAACATTGTTAAATCAAAATAACAATTTGCTGTTTTTTACCATTCTGCAAAATATAGGGTGTTTTATAAATAAACGTTAAAATGTGTAGATACTTACGTAATAGAAAATAGATATTTTACAGGGCGTCAATAAGTTATATTTCATGGATGAAATACCATGACGTTACTTTTACTTTTCCTCCCTAGGGAGGAAAAATATTTTCCTCCTTAGGGAGGAAAAGTACAACTTTGCTCCCTACAATCAGGTCCGGAAAAGTATACTTTCGGTAGAGGTAGGTGGAAATAGCTATTTGTATAACAAGGGAGGAAAGTGTAACTTTTCCTCCCGAGAATGAAGTTTACTGCCCGACGCGTAGCGGAGGGCAGTAATCATTCAAGGGAGGAAAAGGCACTTTACTCCCATGTTATACATATGGGTTTTCCACCTTCCTCAAATAACAAGTCATTTTTTCATTTTTATTTAATTTATTTATGTAACTAACCAACAAAATTTATTAGAACTAAAACAACAAGTAGGTACAATATAACTGTCAACTGTCAAATATAAGTCAAATTATTAATGTAAACATTGTTAAATCAAAATAACAATTTACTGTTTTTTACCATTCTGCAAAATACAGGATGTTTTATAAATAAACGTTAAAATGTATAGATACTTCTTCGTAATAGAAAATAGATATTATACTATACAGGGCGTCAATAAGTTATATTTCATGAATGAAATACCATGACGTCACTTTTACTTTTCCTCCCTAGGGAGGAAAAATATTTTCCTCCCTAGGGAGGAAAAGTACAACTTTGCTCCCTACAATCAGGTCCGGAAAAGTATACTTTCGGTAGAGGTAGGTGGAAAAATAATTTTATAGGTCTTTACAAGATCTATAAGGCTATTAATATTAAAGCCTTTTAAAATCTTAAGTCGCAAACAGAGGTGACTGTAAAAGGGATGGTAAAAGGGGTTTTTGCAACTTATTATAAGTTTTAATTGTCAATAATAGCTCACTTAATTTTTGCTACAGAAAATTTTTTGCTAAACACGTTCTTGAGAATTAAATAAGCTACAATTATGGATTTGCATATTTTTCGTACCTCTGGTGCTAATCTTTCTATTCTGAAGAAAAGGGCATTTTTTACCAAACTACAAAAATTCGTTATTCGCTTTTAACTCCATTTTTTTTAAACTAATCATTCTAAGCCGCTCAAACCTCTAAAACCTATTAATAATACATAAATATAGAGGACCAAATAAGGTCAATGACTAATTTTAATTAGGGCGGTAAGTAGGGGGAAGTTTCCGATGAATTTTTCACTGAAAAAGATAAGGACTGACATTCTTTTCATAAGTCACTTAATTTTTGAGCTAGAGACTTTTTTATATTTGTGTAGATAGATATTTTTAAATACTTTAAATTAGTTTGAACAAGTTATCCTCGAAAAATGCACAGTTTTCCCGTCTCTTGAATTTGAAACTACAATATTTAGCATTTGACGAAGAAGAGCTAACATAATATAATAAAGTATAGCTCGATTACTATTGGCCTTAAAGAAAATGAAAAAAAAAACGATTTTGTTTACTTTTTCAAAAGGTACATTTTTCTTAAGCAAAGTTGTTTTGATAAAACGAAAACTTGTTGAGTTATTAGCAGAAAACTGATTAAAAACATTGGTTTTTTCGATATAAAACTAACACTTTCGATAGCGAATAAATCGAAAACTATTAATTTTATCAAAAAAATGTATAGAACGTTTTTTGCTTAGAATGAATGTTTTTACCAACTTTTGCGGTCAAAATAAAATAAAAAATTTCCACCTCCGAGATGGGGTGGCAACCACCCCCATGCTAAAAGTGCCTTTCGGCCTCATATAGATTTTGATCCTTGGACTATCTACTACTTATTCTCAAATTTTCAAGCAAATCTATCTATTTTGTAAATTTGCGAGGTTTTGCCTTATTTTAAGCTTCATTACTTGGACTATAGGCATAGTTGTTGAGGCTTTCACAAAATTTGCTGCGAATTGCGCGACAGGGTCCCATCTGCACCCTGATATTTTCAGTAATGTCGGATTCAATCGTTTCGTTCGTATATTGACGTCACCAAATGAATGAATTAGGTTCACGAGATTTTGTAACAGCAATACCTACATTTTTTTTATTATTAACTCCCAGTATATTTACAATCTGTCACATATCATATATAATATTTAAGGACAATAAGTAAATGATCGGATATTTACATTGGACATGTAGGAAATATTTCCAGTGAATTATTTCCTTTTCATAATTAACCTATTTGTTTAAAACCGTTATTTGTTTGTTATTCCGGGTGCACTTAGTTAAATCTGCTTATCAGGTCCGTTGTTTTAAATTTTTTTAAGCGGTGCACTCCACCTATGGTGTTAAATAGATCACTCGCGAGGGGGTTCACATGCGTATTCACTCTATCACGGTATTTTTCACTGTGTCGTTTTATTTCACTTTTGATGGTGGGGGTGGGGACTTCTAAGTCTTTTTCTATTACTGTATTTGGCACGTACCAGGGGGCATTGACTATTATTTTTAAAACCTTATTGGAGCGTACATAACCTCAAAAAATTAAATTATATATAGAGGTAGGTAACTACCAAAGTTATTCTACAGTTATTCTTAACACCAGTTAAGGATTTATACGAGAAGGAAAATACACGATTTAAAAAGTACGTGAGTGCAGAGAACATAAATCGAGTTTATATCATTATAAATTAATTTAAAAGTTTCCTCACCGATGGATGTATAATTGAAACCAGTATCTATATTCTGTACTCTGCCCTGATTTCCGCTACTTAAGTACGTATCAAATGTATACGATATGTTATTCGTGTAAATAATACATGCAGAAAATCGTTATAAAACGGTGAGCAAAATAAAACCAGAATATTTCGACGAGTTCTTTCAACTCAAATTTTCCGGAAATGGAATTCAGGTAAAATTCTCGGAATCTGTCCATGCATAAAGCATAAACCTGTCATTGGATAATACCCTGTCTCTGGTGCCCTTGTCAGCACAACAAGACACCTTTATTTTAAGAATACAGGGATCTAAATTCTTCTCGTGAATATTTCAAGTATCAAAATATCAAGTGTCTAAATATAAACCACATATACAGGGTGTAACAAAAATACAGGTCATAAATTTAATCACATATTCTGGGACCAAAAATAGTTCGATTGAACCTAACTTACCTTAGTACAAATGTGCATATAAAAAAAGTTATAGCCCTTTGAAATTACAAAATGAAAATCGATTTTTTCCAATATATCGAAAACTATTAGAGATCTTTTATTGAAAATAGACATGTGGCATTCTTATGGTAGTAGTATCTTAAGAATAAATTATAGTGAAATTTGGACACCCCATAAAAATTGTATGGGGGTTTTGTTCGTTTAAACCCCCCCAAACTTTTGTGTACGTTCCAATTTAATTATTATTGTAGTACTATTAGTTAAACACAATATTTTAAAAACTTTTTTGCCTCTTAGTACTTTTTCGAAGTCAGTTTTTATCGAGATATTTTGAATAATTTTCAAATCCACCACATATTTCTATATGGGTAAGTACGATTATGGAGACTTTGTAATAATATGAAAATTTATTTATGATTTACATTTTTAGGTATATTTTGAATCATATTAAAAAAGAAGTAATATCTCGATAAAAAATGCCTTCTCGAAAAAATAAAAAGAGGCAAAAAAAGTTTTAAAAGCACTGTGTTTAACTAATGGTACCGCAGTAAAAGTTTAATTGGAACATACACAAATATTTGGGGGGTTTAAAGGAACAAAACCCCCATAAAATTTTTATGTAAACATATTAAAAAAGAAGCTGCAACTCGATAAAAGCTGCCTTATCGAAAAAATACTAAGAGGCAAAAAGTTTTAGAAATATTGAATTTAACTAATGGTACCACAATAATAATTTAATTGGAACGTACACAAAAGTTTGAGGGGGTTTAAGGGAACAAAACCCCCATAAAATTTTGATGGGTTGCACAAATTTCACTATAACTCTTTTTTAAGATGTTCCTGCCATAAGAATGCCACATGTCCATTTTCAATAAAAAATCTCTAATAGTTTTCGATGTATTCGAAAAAATCGATTTTCATTTTGTAACTTCAAAGAGCTGTAACTTTTTTTATGTACATATTTGTACTAAGGTAAATTAGGTTCATTCGAACTATTTTTGGTCTCAGAATATGTGATTTAATTTATGACCTGTATTTTCGTTACACCCTGTATATGTAATGAATTCTTAATTGTATTACTATTAACTACAGTATGATGGTGCGTGATTTCACTAATGGTGATTTACTCACGGTGAATTAAAAATCACTGGTAACGACCGTTCCTTAGTAACCTCAATAACGGTGACTGGTGACCAGATATCAACTTCGCATTCTCTGTCTAGCAAAACGTGTTTATTTATTAAATAAATATTATGATATTCATAGCGAACCCGACGTAACCTCTGACGATTATTAAAAATCGTGAATTTTAAAGAACATTGTAGTAAATACTTTTTAATATTACGATACTCTTGGTGATCGCGATTTGAGGAACAGCGATTATTAACATGGGCTTTTACCAACACTGAATTTTAGGAACTGTGAAATATGATATACTGAATATTTTTTCTTTCATAAAAATATTTTTAAAGGTATTTTTTAAGAGGAAGCTTTGTCAAGAAAGTTTTGTATTGTTAATTAAATGGATTACTTTATTATTGGTATTGTAAATATATATTATAATTAAGTCATTTATAACATACACGCGATCGTGTTTAGTTTACAATTATCGTGACTACCTATGACAGTACATATAAGAACGGCGATGGCGGTCACTGTTTAAAATCACCGTTATCTAAAAATCACGGTCACTGATTACGGCGTGATTTAAAAATCATCACATTCACCATCACTCCTATTAACCCTCCGTTAGTCGCTAGGATAAACGGAGCATCAAGAGTCGCTACGGTGTCAGAGACCGACAATTTAAAAAAATAGTTATTGCTATAAAAGTCATACAAATATTTTATATTGTGTATAGGAATGACTGAAAAATATTTTTGAAAATGTTTTATTGAAAAACAACAGATATAAAATGAATAACACTAGTATAAGAATATACATATTGTTATTTGTAATATAAAAATATTCGCTATTTCCAATAATTCCAACAAACGTTTTTGTTTGGCTTCAAAGGACATCTATAAATAAGATTTTACCAAAACTTACCGATAAAATGCAATAATAAGATGCTAAATCTTTACCTGAACTTCAAGTTATGCCAATAAAGTAATAACCACACTGTTAGTCGCTACGGAGTCTTGCACCGAAAATAGCTATAAAACTCGCAAAACTGTACCCAAGTAGGTAAGAATGTATACTAACACGAGGTTAGTTGATAGGAAGAGGTACAGAAAGTGGCGATAGAAAAAACCAGTTATTTTGTAAATCCCGAATGAATAATTCTGTCGTCGGTGTGTGACAACGATAACGACTAACGGAGGGTTAACGAATCAGTTGCTATTTTTAGGTTATATAAATACTACTAAATATACGAAGTGAGCTGGTGTTGCAAGAAGCAGAAATCCAGCTCCAAGGCATCAACGACGAAAGAGAGAAAGATAACATCCCAACATAGGAAGAAGTGAAGAAGAAAAACAAGGCTTCTGAAGCAGGTGGCATTCCTTCAGAGCTTTTAAAACATGGTGCAAAAATCTGACCTGTTGTATAAGTGGGCTTCTACTTCTTCTTCTTCTACGGCACTACAGCCCAAATTAAGCCTTGGCCTCCTTTATTTTTTGCCTCCACCCTTGCCTCTCTGTGGCTGCCCTTCTCCATACACGGATTCCTAAAAGGGCTTGTGCGTCGCTGTTTATTGTGTCTTCCCAGCGCTTTCGTGGCTTCCCAACCGGTCTATTTCCTTGCATTCTAGCATTCAGTGCTCGTTTTGGTAGCCTATCCTCTCCCATTCTTATCACATGTCCGGCCCATTGCAATCTTTGTATTCTAATGAAGTCTGACAGGGGCGTTTCCTTATAAAGTTGATAAAGCTCGTTGTTGTATCGACTTCTGAAGATTCCGTTTTCCCTCACAGGTCCTAGTATTCTCCTAAGTACTTTCCTTTCGAATGTGTCGAGTTTGTTTTTGGATGTTTCTTTCAGGACCCAGGCTTCACTGCCATAGCATGTTATTGGTCGAATTAAGGTTTTATAGATTCTCATCTTTGTATTTCGGTGGACACTTTTAGACCGAAATATATGGGAGATTGCAAAATAAGCTCTGTTTGCCTGCGTTATTCTCTTCCGTATTTCTCCATCTTCTGATCCGTCGGCATATATTTCTACTCCCAGGTATGTAAACTTTTCAACCGTTTCAATGTCATCTTCATGTATAATGTTTTCTGGGACTATATTTCTTCTCGTCTGAGTCATTATTTTTGTTTTTTCTGTGTCAATTTCCTTTTTGTTTGTGTTTTTAACTCTGCATATATGTTTCCTGTGCTCCTGTTGATGTTATACTCATAATATAGTATATAGTATAAGTGGGATGATAAAACTAATTTGGGAGCAGGTAAAACTACCAGAAGACTGGAAAGTAGGTAAAGTTGTACCTATTTAGCACAAAGGAGACCAAACAATTTGTGATTACTATAGAGGAATTACTCTCCAAAACGTGACCCACAAAATATTGGCCTACATTCTTTACGATCGACTAAGGGAGATTGTGAAAATATAATAGCAAATACTAGTGAGGGTTTCTCAAAGAAAAGTCAACTATCGATCAAAATTCCTTCTAACACAAGCTTTAGGAAAAATTATGAGTATTGAATTGATGCTCATGCTCACCATTTGTTTGGGGATTTTTGATGTGCCTATGATAATGTAAAAAAAACCGCACTATACATGGTCATATTATACATAACCAAATATCTATGTCTAACCCTAGATGCAAAGCTGCACTGGAAAGCACACGTAAAGAAACAACGGGAAGAAATGAGTATCAGATTTAAAAAGATATATTGGCTTCTGGGAAGACACAGACACTATGTCTTGTCCATTCATAACAAGCTTTTCACTATACACGCAGATCCTAAAACTTAAACGTAATAGCATCCAACATCCATCTGAAAAAGTGAACGTATGGCATCCAACTGTAGAGTTGTACGGAAAAACTAACAGTAAAATAATTCAGGCTTTCCAAAATTACCTATTGAGGTGCATTGTTAACGCACGTTCGTATATCCGCAACCATGATATCCACAGAGACATAGAGGTGGGGTATGTTGATGAAGAAATAAAAAAATCGCCTGCAAGCATGAAGAGAGAGAGTATGGAGAAGAATATGGATTATCAATAGACATCAAGAAAACTAAATTTATGAGGATATCAAAAACCCAAAATAATGATAAAAGCCTAACAATTTAAGGTAAAACTTTAGAACAAGTATCTATCTTGGCACAATAATTAATTACACAAACGATTACTCCAAAGAAATCAAAGTTCGAATAAAGAAAGCAAGAACAAACTTCAATAAAACGAGAAAGGTACTTTTGGCAAGAGAGCTGAAACTAGACTTGAGAGTTAGGCTAATAAGGTGTTATATTTTCTCGACTCTGCTTTACGGGATAGAAGCATGGAAACTACTAAAAAGTTGGAAGCATTTGAACGGTGGGTGTATAGATGAATCCTGAAGATATCATGGACCGAGCATGTAACAAATAACGAACTCATGGGAAGAGTCAACAAAGGAATGGAAATATTGGAAACCATCAAGACACGAAAGCTGCAATACATGGGGCATGTTATGTGTAATTAGAGATACAACATATTTCAACTAGTTATACAAGGGAGAATCTAGGGCAAGAGAAGTGTAAGAAGGAAGAGAATCTCATGGTTGTGTAACTCGAGGGAATGGTACGGATGCACATCAACCCAACTATTCAGAGCAGCAGTATCTAAAATCAGAATAGCCGTGATGATTGCCAACCTCCGTCGCGTAGATGTCACGTAAATAAAAAAAGAGACATGAAGAAAGGCTTTCACAGCACCAAAACGCCAAGGACATTCAGCTTCTAGCTAAAAAAGAAAACTCAAGAGGACAAGGCCATATGAGTTAGTGTCGTGGTAGTGCATAGTGCAAGTTGAGTGAAAAAGCTATTGTGGTTAGCGCACAAGAAAAAAGTGCTATAAAAATTGGAACAAGCGAAAAATACACTACTGGGTGATTTTTAGATTAAATTAGATAGTAAGTTAGGAGCTATAAAGAATGTATGTACTGACACACTGATAGCTTGTAGCATCAGAAAAACAATGTAAAAAATATACTTCTGATGAAATTTAATTCTAATATTCATTCATTTATCGTTACCACCCTGTATAAATAACTCAGTTAATCTAACCGTAACACATATCCCTTATATTATGTCCCGTTTTTTCCACTTTTTTTCCACTTCTCTTTTTAATCTCCATTATCACATACTGCTTTGGAAACACATGAAAGCGAAGAAATATTCGAGCGTGAGGTTTTATGTAGGAATGAATCATATTTTATTCAGTTGCTTTAACGCGTACATTAAGCTTGGAAAAAATGGTGTGTAATCTGTCAAACGAAAAATAAAATTTTTACCTAAAATTAAAGGTAATGGAGTCTATGCTGAACAAAAGCTCATCACTTTGACAAATTAAATGCAAATAGATTAATTCAAATACGAATTGTTAATAAAAAAAAATATGATTTGTGCTTAGCAATTTTTTTGCATAATATTATTCGAAATATACAGGGTGTCCAGAAACTCTACCGACAAACGAAGACAGGAGATTCCTCAGATAATTTTAAGACAATTTAACCCAATTCATCTAGTCCGAAAATGCTTCCAAAAGAAGCTAGAGCTATTTGAAGACGGCGCTTGGTAATTAGTATTTCTTAAATATCTCCAGAACGCTTCTATTTAGAAAAACGAAAATTGGTGTACGTATTTACTTTCCAGAAATGAATCGATTCGGTCCTTTGCGAATTTCTAGTACCGGTCATAGACGTCCGTTTTGGGTAGGGCAACGGTTATTTTATCGCCTAACTTTTTTGTCTTTAATTTTTAAGCATTTTTGACTTTGAATTATTAAATTGTGAGGTATTCTAGTACTAAAAAGTACTCTTACTTTAAGTCGATAGGATACACCGTTTTCTAGAAAAATCGATTTGAAAATTTTTCGTTCTTTGAATTTCAAAAAAGAAGATTAAAAAAAAATATTTAGAAAGATGAAAACTGGTACATTTATTTATATTCCAGAGATTAATCGATTTCATTAATGGCGAATTTCTAGTACCGGTCATAGGCATGCGTTTTGGGTAGGTCAACAGTCATTTTATGGCATAACTTTATTATCTTTAATTTTTAAGTATTTTTGACACTAGATTATTCAATTATGAGATATTCGAGTACTAAAAGTTACTCTTGCTTTAAGTTGGTAAAATACATCGTTTTTTTTTAATTTTTTCAATTTTTGTTTTTCAAATTCCCAAAACTAAAAACTTTCAATTCGATTTTTCTAGAAAACGGTGTCTCTTACCGACTTAAAGTAAGAGTACCTTTTAGTACTAGAATACCTCACAATTTAATAATCCTGTATCAAAAATGCTTCAAAGTTAAAGACAAAAAAGTTATGCGATAAAATAACCGTTGCCCTACCCAAAACGGACGCCTATGGCCGGTACTAGAAATTCGCAATAGATTAAATCGATTCATTTCTGGAAAGTACCTAAGTATACAAATTTTCGTTTTTCTAAATAGAAGCGTTCTGGAGGTATTTAAGAAAAACTAATTACATGGCGCCATCTTCAAAGAGCTCTAGCTTCCTTAGGAAGCATTTTCGGACTAGGTGAATTGGGTTAAATTGTCTTAAAATTATCTGAGGAATCTCCTGTCTTCGTTTGTCGGTAGAGTTTCTGGACACCCTGTATATTAATATGCAAGAACAACAACTAGAAACTTTCATTGCATGACTGAGAATATACTCGGGGTGCATCAAGGAGATATTTTGTAGTCAAAACTATTTATAACGGTCATGCAGTACTCGTTTAAATGACTAGAGTGTGAATCAAAGAGTAACAATGGTATTAGCATCGATGGAGAGTCCTCATAACATACGACTTAAAAGAAGCAAGGGTCAGGAAAAGTATAATATGTATTTAGGTCACGAAATAAAGTTAACGCTAACAATCACAGATGTATTTACTCTGAAGGGGTTAGGGGCTAATTGACAGTAACGGATAAGGGGGCTCGATTTGAAGCTAGAGAGGTAGAATAAATATCTCAGTGCTATATGCGAACGAATACGGCCGGTTTGCGCTCGACCGTTTTGCGCCCTTACCTGAAATCGACCGGTTTGCGCTTTGCAATTTTCATAATAGAAATATCTAACTACTATAGTTTCCTTAATCGGCCGATTTGCGCTCTCTTGCAATATAATTTTAATTTCATTCTACAATAATAGTCTGGTGAACCTACCTGACTCGAAATCTGTGGGGAAGGAGGAAGACCCAACCCTTCGGTCCTAACTTAACTTTCGGGTATTTCCGTCTTTAGACATTAATTTTCGTAATATTATCAAGAACCACATACTTCAGTGAGATATTAAATTAAATTTAAATGTTAAAATAAAAGGTTATCGCAATTTTGACTATATCTACAGGCTACAAGCAAGTAATTAAAACAAAATTATCCATGTTTCTATATGTATTTCTATAATGAGAATTATAAAAAAAATAGGCATTGAAATCTAAAAGCCGTGATTTTTTTAGCATTATAAAGTGAGTACAAAGACATACATAAGATTTTTTTGTGTTTCCACCTTCCAATTGCTGTGCACATCATCTAGACTATATCCATTTTTTATAGTTTTATGATTTTTTAAAACTAATTTTACTAGCCTAACCGTTACCTGATCGTTATGGTAGAATAAAATTAAACGTCGATTAAAAGAGAGCGCAAAACTGTCGATATAAGAAAATAATTAGCTATACATCTCCATTAAGAAAGTGTTAGAGCGCAAACCGGCCGATTTCAGGTAAGGGCGCAAAACGGTCGAGCGCATACCGGCCGACACCTATGCGAACGGCACTACAGTGTTTTGTTCGGAGAGCGGGTCGCAGGTACGTTTAGGGATTATAGGGGGTAGGAATCCCAACTACCATCACTAAAAAACTACAGGATACTTACTCAGATGTCCTTATTGAAAATAAAGTAGAGGAATCTCCTACAATTTAGGAGTGGCGCCGTTTGGAGAATTCCTCTGCTTCGCTATTGGACAAAAACTAGATAGTTAACCCTGGGCAAAGCTACTGGATAGAAATTGGAGAGAACTTACGTCAGATTCCTCTTTTGGGGCTTAGCTGGGAAAAACTTACATCTTTTCTTGATTTCTTTGAAAAGACAAAGCTCTTGTTGAAAAATTTAGGGGAGATTCTTTTCTTTTCTTACTAAAACTTCCAACTGGATAATATTTTTTCCAGGAAAGCAATAAAACTTAATAATTTTTTTCAAATTATTTATTTAAAACTCTAGCAATTAAAAAAACAAAAGACTTGAATTTGGCAATACAAAAGTTTACCCTTAACACGAATACAACTGGCAATACAGAAAACACGACTCTAGGACATGAAAGAATTAAATATTAATTTATCTTTAAAATACAATCAAAAATAATAGACAATAATCCTGTTATACAAATAGGTATCCCACTGACCTACTTTTTAGATTTTAAGAAATGGACTCTCAGTTGTCAAAGTCAATCAAAGAAATTTACAAAAAAAAAAGAACAGGTATCACTGATGTCGTGGAAATGGAATTGGGTAGGCCACGTAGCGAGACCACAGTATAAAGCGGGACAGTAAAACCTCTTCTATGTCGGCACTTTGATCTCAATAAGTAATACCGGCAGTACGCAATTGGTAATTCACCAGTGGTGAATGCGGAATTTCCCTGTTAAAACCCGTACGTTTCTATGCGACTAGCAATGAGAGAGTGGGGCAAAAGCGACTTGGAACCTTGCGCGGTCGCCATGCGCGTTGAAAGATTTTACTTCCAATTTTTTGGAGAGTAGTTCTACTGTCCCTCTTTATACTGTGGCGAGACTAAAAGACTCAAGATGAACCAGACTGCCGCCCAAGAGAAGACAAACGAAACAGAGGACGACCACCAACACGCTAACGAATGACCAAGAAATGGCAACAAGATACACATGTAAGGGTTTATCAACATCCAAAATTAAGATCAAGACATATTTATTTAATTCTTAAATGTGCTAGAAACAAAACCAAAACATACACATTTGTTAATAATTAAGTAGGTCACCTAGATTGTTAGAAACACCAGTCGGCAATAATGCGTCGTCAGCTAATCAATATTTTCGTAAGTCATGGCCAAATCTGAATCGACAATATAAAAATACTACATGTTACAAGTTTGTTTATACATACAGCGAGGCATCGTGATTCATTCTAATTAATGCAATTATCATTCTTAATTCAGATGCACCCGTAGATGGTTTTACCGTGAGCACATCAACTATTTACTGTGGTCTTCATAGTTGGTAATAAACAAGTAGTTATCAATAGTGTTTAATTCATCAACCCCTATTGGTAGGGGTTAAGTACCCCCAAACTACCCTAAGATGTTCCCGAGGGTAGAGAACCCCCATATGGCAATCCTGCCAGGATAGTTTGGGGGTAGTTACCCCCTACCAATTGGGGTTGATGAATTAAACACTATTGATAACTACTTGTTTATTACCAACTATAAAGACCACAGTAAAAAGTTTATGTGCTCACGGTAAAACCATCTACGAGTGCATCTGAATTAAGAATGATAATTGCATTAATTAGAATGAATCACGATGCCTCGCTGTATGTATAAACAAACTTGTAACATGTAGTATGTTTATATTGTCGATTCAGCTTTGGCCATGACTTACGAAAATATTGATTAGCTGACGACGCATTATTGCCAACTGGTGTTTCTAACAATCTAGGTGACCTACTTAATTGTAAACAAATGTGTATGTTTTGGTTTTGATCTAGGACATTTAAGAATTAAATGAATATATCTTGATCTTAATTTTGGATGTTGATAAACCCTTACACACAGAACTGTGGAGATTAGCGAAAAATGGTATATGAGACATATATGTCCAACATTGGACGGAAGCGGTTGCATGATGATGATGATGATAATTGGTTTACTTGCATCCATTATTCCTATTTTTCAGTTATATCTTTTATTCCTAATTTCCTGAAATTATGGTACTATAATTACGTATTATTGTTTTTTCAATCTCAGGTAATGGTATATGTCCAGCTTTATGCTACAAGCAATTACTTTTAAGCAAATATTGTATTTCTTTTATGAAACTAAAAGTGTACTGACCTCAATACCCCACTAACCCATTTTTCGCTTTAAAATGCATAAAGCCCTTGTTCAAGAAAGCCAGTTCATTTTTCTTTCGCATAATTCAGCAAGTGGATAATATATTGTCTTTCCACGAAAGTTTGTACATTGACAAGTTAATACAAGTAACTTGAAAGCCATCCAGGAAATTTATCCGCGACGTTAAATTGGGTCTGCTTGACAAATATGAATCACTTTATTTGAACGTGAAAATTTCGAATTCATTGAATTTAAAAGATGGTTGATTTGGTTAATGTAGCTGAATGGAACATAAATCTTAAGAAAGTTCCGCGAACTGGGAACTCATAAAAGCTGGCTTCTTAGCAAACATTTTGTCTGTCACGTAAACTCAATAAATGCAAGAAGTGTGTATCGGAAAATAACTTCGGTGTTTTATAAGATATTTACGTAAAAATACACTTATTTTAACTTTCGTGCTTCCTGTCAAAAATTGTTTTTAGTAAAAACTAAACGTGGCACAAAGTGCAATTGTATAAATTATTAGATAAGGTGAAAACGGCGGTTTCGTTGGAAAAAATATTCCCATGACATTTTTTTTGCATGATCACATTCTTGAGACATCCCAGAATAAAGTTCAAGAAGTCGCCCACGTTAAAAGTGGTCCAAATTTTTTAACAATTTTTTAAATCAAATTGCAAAAATCAATATTTTCGGCCAGGGCAAATTTTTTTAGGTTTTTTGGACTATTCTGGATAAAAAAAGGTCTCTTATTAAAATTATTAATATTAAAATGTTATATTTTCCTAATTTAATTAAAAAAAAATGGTATTTTGCGAATCCATTAATTTTGAAAAATTTACTCTTTACTGAAATGTTCTGGATAGTTAATCTACCAAAAGAGCATATCAGTTCAATTTTAGCTAAGACAGTTTTCATTTGCAACGAGTTCAAATGCACCGTTGCATAAATTTTTTGAACATATTGGTTATTAGTGCACCCTAATATGTCTGTGTAGATTTTGGCATTGGATCCGACCATCACTTGTAACACCGTTGCCATATCTTCTATTTGTTCATACTATCACGTTACAATTTTTGTGATATTATACACGAGCGGAACACTCTCAAAAAAGCGCTTAGTTTTCGAGATACATACTGACCACGCAGGGGTGAATGGCTAATTTTATTTTATACTTCATATTTTCGGCGGTGCTGAAAACGAATATAAGGTTTATTTTGAATTTCATGTGGGGGAACATTGTCAAAATCGCAATTTTAACCTAAAAATAAAAAAAAATGAAATCACGTTTTTTGCATTTACATCGCTACAACTCTGTTCCATTTTAATATTTTTTCTGAAATGTTTACAGTATATAGCTCTAACATTTCTGAAGACAAAGGTACCTGCTTCAAGTTTTTATTCTTATCATGATAAAGGTTATGAATTTTTTAAAGAAAAAGGTGCGGATTTGTGCATTGCAAAGTTTAATCGCAAAAGTTGTGTGACGAAGTTTAAAATTTAGCTTCTTAATCATGTTTATTTGAAAGTAGAGAGTACAAAGAAGTTTTCTGGTAAGTTTTAGATCAAAATGTTTTATAGAAAAAAAATAGTGCAACTTTAAATGTCACATTAGAAATCCCCAATATAACGCATATTTTTTGAGGGACAGACAATCTAGGTCTAATTTCTCACCTTTAGTACTATCCTTGGATTATAAGCTTTCATTTGACACCTCATTTGTCATTTTACCTAGTATAATGACGGAGAAGTAAACGTTCTTATTCTATTATTCCTGTAGGTACATTTAACATTGATTGAAATTATGAAAGAAATGGCATGGCAACACTGTGACGCACAAACATAAGATTCAGCTGTGCGTTACATAGGGTGCACTAATAGCCAAGATATCCAATTTTTTATAAGTTCGACCCTGTACGTAATTTTTGCTTCCAAATTTGCAGTCATATTGAGGACATATTAGGCTATTAGCCCTGCAAAAAAAATTAAATCGCCCAAAAAACAAAAAAGTTATTTTCAACTAAAAAATGTACTCCTTTATTTCGACCCACAGTGTGTACATACTTCTTTTCAGAATAATTTTGTGAATACCACGTTATTGATTAAATTCGTTGAATAAAATAAAACGCCACCTACACTAGCCAATCCAATAAAGAATATTCAATTCCCATGTAAATTTTCGTAATTAGTATGACAATAGAAGCGTCTACCCAACGGAAAGTTCTAAAAGTCGGATCCAACGAACCGAATTCCAAATATATTAGTATTTAAATAAACTAATCCGGATTAGGACCACTAGATAGGTGTACCGTAACCGAAGCTAATTGCTGTCGACAATTCTGGACTTGATAAGGTGATTCATATTCAAAAATCGATGGAGGGATAATGTCTTACGCACCATTACGCACATTAATCTAGTTAAGGCTCTTTCTTTTACAACGTATCTTCGTTTTGAGTAAAAATCAAAAATTGAACCCCTTTGTAACTATTTTTTCAAGCAATCAACCAGTTGTTCATTAACCCTCGCAGAACCAACCTTTTAGTAGAAACAGCGAGGACCAAAGAGGGTCAATAAATGAGGAGGGTATATGCAAAACCACACGTGTCCATTAAAAGTAGTTTTGAGTTATTACACAAAACTGTTTACATAGTAGCAATTGATATTTCATTTACTGAAAGTTTCAGTAGAAACACCTATAGGGGCATTTATTCATAAAACATTTTAAAACATTTAATTTTTTTTGAAAATAAGTGAAAAAATACCATATATATTTTGGACGTGTTCAATTTTGCTCGAACTCTATGGACATGTGTAGTTTTGGCCGGACCGACTAATGGACAAGTGTTACTTTGAACAAAAATTTATTAACAAAAATACTATTTCTGTTAAATAACAAAAGAACATAATTATGCAGAGAGTCCCTTAGACCAGCGTTTCCCAACCGTTGGGTCGCGACCCACTAGTGGGTCGCGGGCAGATTTCAGGTGGGTCGCGGCGTGGCTCTTACAGTAGCAGAATAACGTACATATTATATATCATCATGGGTGAGGGATGGGTCGCGAATATGAAAAAACATCATAAGGTGGGTCGCCAGACATAAAAAGTTGGGAACCACTGCCTTAGACTAAACAAGACAAAAGCAATAATTTACACATGTAACTTTCCACAATCAATTTCCAAACATTCACATATCTCCTCTTCGTCGATGTCGATTGTTGTTGATTCTTCATCATTTTCTCTTTGGGGAGAATTTCCATAAATAATGTTTTTAAAAAATGCAAGCTCCAGTAGTTCTTCCCATTTAATTTTCTTTTCATCGTTATTGAATTGTTTTTCCATCATCTGCTGTATGTTTTGTTTCTTCTCTTTAGTAATTTCATTTCCAAGGGGTTGCTGTTTCAGTTTAAATTTTTTTTCAGCTTTGCCTCTTTTAACCATGGAAAGATATGGATTCAATTCGATTTCGTATCTATAAAATTCAGTTCCCCTGTACCTGACAGTTATAGCGTTGTTTTTGGTTTTAAATTTTTTTAGTTCTATGCGTTTAAAGTTTTTTATGCCTGGAATTTTGTTGTATAGGTCATCCGTAATGTTTTTTATATTGTATAAAAACCAGTCTTTTCCTAAAACATTAACTTTTCCAACATTACGATAAACTTCATTGTATTCTTCTACACTTGTGATCACATTTTTGCGTTTTAGAAACCTCTCTACCCTGCCAAATGCCCGGTCTGCTGGGAGGAAACTATGCCCTCGTACCGGAAAGTGTATTATTATATTTTGAATTGACGTAGGAGATTCTAGTAACCAGCAGGCCAAAACATGCATTATATACGAATTTTTGTTTTGGCCTGCGCAGCCATCACAAAATAATCGTATGGTTTCACAATCTGCTAGATCCAAAGAGCGCAGATGGTATAATAAGGCTGACCCAACCTCAGTTGAACCTCGTTTTGCTTGTGACTCATCCCATGTATAAAATGAAGGATATCTGCTTTCCATATCTACACAACAAAATGCATAAAAGTTTATTTGCCGGAGATAAAAGGCATCTTGGATAGGTGTTTTCGGAAGCGGATGGACCTGTTGCAAATCGAAAGCGGATAAAATGCTTCTTGGGGGAGACTCTTTTGCTAATTTGTAGAATGCATTTGCGCGTAACTTATGAATTCTTAAGTCGGTCATTGTTTTTGCTTTATTCTCCCCTGTTTCTTTACTAATGGCATATTTCAAGTTCAGACAAGTACCAGATACATCACATGCTGGTGACTTAAAACCAATATTAAAGGTACGATAGAAAATATCCTTGAACATTGTACTAAGACTTACTTTGTATTCATTGCTTTGCGCATTGTTATACATTTGAAAATTTTTTTTGATACATAAGTCACATGACATATAAATTCGTGAGGATTTCTTACGATTGTAATGAGTTTCGGATGCCGGTAATGAAGCTATGAATTCTTTAACTTTGGCTCTTTTCTCAGCGCTTTTGCGTGATACTCTATCCCACCGCGCTTTTCTTTAGGTATTTGTCCTGATTCTAGGAATTTTGCAACTGTGCGTATTCGACCAGCAGAAATATTGAAAGCGGCCCTAAGAAATTTTTTACATACCGGAACAGTCTTATTTTTTGTACGGAAGTAATAAAAAATATGAAAGCTTTTAGGTTTAGCATTGCTTTCTTGGGTATTAACCCTTCCACGTCGCCTTTGAGGGGGCATACTGACGTAAAATGGCACAACTTCTGGTGTTGGTCTATTTTACTGACATAACCATACAATTTTTCTCTCTGTAGCTTAATCTCTTTTAAGGAAACTGAAGAACAATTTAACTTTTTGCTGTTGTGCATACAAGGACGTTTAAATTTTTTCATATGGGGATCTACATACGCATACCTTAAAAAAAAGAAACACTGATAATCGCTAATCGCTATGATAAAAATAATTCCTACCTTCTAAACCTGGCTTCGTCGCGTGTTGATCTATTACTTTGCCGTTTTCTAGAACCAACGTTAATTAACCCCACAGACACATCCATATTCTAATAATAAAACTGATGATTTAAATTATTTAACGTAACAATAATATCTCACAGTCAAACCAGAAATTTAGAGTAAGACTACTCACTGCTTGCTACTTATAATTTGTAGGTTAGGTAATACAGAAACCGCGCGGAGAAATCTGCATAGGGATTACGAACACTCGATACGGATCGTATCCGCCATGTTTTACCGTAAGGCGCTATAGGAAAACATGGCGGATACGATTCGTATCGAGTGTTCGTAATCCCACGCCAGATGTTTAGGAAGGCAGGATTTAATACTGTCATATTAGGCTAATACTACCCTCTATTAGTGAATATAAAAATATAAAGCAACTCGCAAATCCGCAATACAGAAAACTGTATTATGTGGACAAGTGCAGTTTTGTAGTGGTCAATAAATTAGTCGATATGTTTTTCCAAGGACATGAGTAGTTTTGTTCGAAATATTGAATGAAATTTTGCGTTTGGACAAGTGTTGTTTTGGATGACTTTTCGTATATTCCCATCTGTTTATTATGCGACAAAATGAGTTTTGCTCAATTCTGATGCCATATTCGGATTTAGTTAAGGAAATTCATTAAGATTCAACTCCTAACTCACTTTAGATGTAATGTGGACATGTGTGGTTTTGCATAGACCCTCCTCAAATGTCCACACATAAATTAATCAAAAACGTGCTTCTTTATTTAAACTAATTTAAAAATAACAAAGTAAGTTATCAATCGAAGTAGCACAGGAAATGACAATAAATATCGTCTCCATACCACCAGATTGATAACAGGTGGAATACTTTCTTTGATTACAACCTGCCGAGATTTTCAAAATTTATAAATCATACAGGATGCCGAGGAAATTAAGATGAGAGAATTTTAAATAATTCACAACTCATCTGCTCAGCGTGGTAAAAGCGTGGAAAGTATTCCACCTGTCAATCTGGTGGTATGGAGACGATATTTATTGTCGTTTTCTGGGCTACTTCGATTGATAACTAACTTTGTTTTTCGGTAGATATGCCCCTAGTTCATCCATGACATTTCTTTCTTTGCAATTCAATTCGGAAAGATGCAAAGTGTGGTACGTGAAAGAATCTGAGAGAGGAAGATATGGCACTACTGATGAGGGGGAAACAACCCCCGAAACCGATATAGTCTCTTCCTGCACTCTCAGATTTGACCATAGTATTATGCAGCTGCTGCATTTTCGTGTTGCAAAGAAATTGAGAATGTTTATACATTTTTAATTCATTTACTCTCTTGTTTGAGTATTAACGAATCTTTCTTGTTGGAGCTTTTACCACGCTGAGCAGATGAGTTGTGAATTACTTAAAATTCTCTCATCTTAATTTCCTCGGTATCCTGTATGATTTATAAATTTTGAAAATCTCAGGAGGTGTAACCAAAGAAAGTTTTCCTCCTGTTGTCAATGTGGTGCTATGGAGACGATGTTTATCGTCGTTTTCTGTGCTACTTCGATTGATAACTTACTTTGTTTTTCGGTAGATGGCCATAGTTCATCCGTGACATTTCTTTTGCAATTCGGAAAGGCCCAAAGTGTGGTACGTGGAGGAATCCGAGAGAGGGGGATATGGGACTACTGATGAGGGGGAAACAACCCCCAAAACCGGTATAGACTCTTCCTGAACTCTCAGATTTGACCATAGTATTACGCAGCTGCTGCATTTTCCTGTTGCAAAGAAATTGAGAATATTTATACATTTTTAAAAATAACACTTTTAAAAATAACACTTTTATATTATTCCTAGACGTTAATGAAACAGTTAAAAGATACGAATTTATAATTTACCCGGAGTCTTCGGCTTCAGTGGAATTGACATCATCGTAGGATACACAAACATTTTTGACTTCTTGCTGTGCTTACCGCATACATACTTGCATTTTGAACAAACTATGGTTGTTTTTGCCCACTTATTGGACTTTTTTCTTTTAGATTTTGCTAATTTGACACATGAATGATATCGTCCCTTTCCATTTTGGGAGTGTTGAAGGTATTCAAGGGGATTATTTATAGTCCACTGTTAAGTTTTTATAAAAGTATGAGGAAATGAACTAAATTATAGAAATACTAATTATGCCATCTAATAGGGCAGTAGTACACCGACAACTACTAATTATTTGCGATTTTTAGGAACAAAGGTATTTAGAAAATCGGATATAATGCAATGTTGTGGATACTTTTTAACCCTCCTTGGTCCTTCTAAGGTTAATATATTATATAATGGGGGGCAACATTATGGAATAAATTAATTTTTTCGAGAATAGGCGATTATGAAGACAAATCTCCAAAAAGGTCGATGTTTATGTTTAAATTATATACAGGGTAGCGATAATGTATGGAAACACGGTAATTTCTCGGAAACCGCTAGAAACTTTTTATAGATTTTGGTGGTAAGCGTTCTCTAATGCGGCCGATATTATAGTGGTAATTACATTGTTGTCAAATCTTCCGTTTTTCTGGAAATCTAATGAACTTTCTTATTTCAAAAAGAAGAGCCACTATATTTTTGCGTTTTAAAGTCCTTAAAAATACTGATAATTTTTTATGTTATATTTCCCATAGACTAGGGCATCTATGCCATTTCGTTCGTTGCAATCCAGGACTGCGCGCTGGGGTTTGTTTTGATTGGATCAGGGAGAGCAACATATGTGCCTCCTGATGAGAGACTAATAAGTTTCGAAACCGGTAGAGGTGCTTGATGCACTCTCTGATTGGACTAGAATATTGTTCGGCTGTCCTTTCCTTTTGCAACGAAATTGACAATGGTTATTCATTTTTTATTTACATTTACTCTGATTAGAGTACAAAGGGAACCATTCTCGTTGGAACTTTACCGCGCTGAGCAGATGGGACGTTAATTGTAAATTGTAGAATTCCCTCATCTTCCTTAGTCTCAGTATCCGTATGGCTTGCAAATTGTAGAAGCCTCGGAGGTGTAACCAGAGAAGGTTCCCATTGTTTTCATTCTGGTGGGATGTAGAATAGCATTATGTAGTTTTATATGCCACTAGAGTGAAAACTTAGTCTTTTAACTAAAAAACAGTGTTTTAGAATGAAATAAGCCCAAATTACTTATCGGTAGTTGATAAACTAAGGTTTGATCTTGAATTTAAATACTTCGCAGTTTCAAAAATAATATGTGTTACTTGTGTTTTTGAACCTAGAAAATAATTTGGACATTTTGAAATATTTTAACGTGAGTAAATGGACTATAAATTTTAGTCAAAATTCACAACTCGTCCCGTATATTATTAAACGATGGGAGCAGACACTTTTTAATGGTCATTTGTTGCTTCTCATAAGGGATTCCATACGAATAAAAGTATAGGCAGTTTTTATAGTATTCATGAATCATGACTCACCATGTATAAAAAAATATATAAAATTTAAATCTCTAATTACCTGACTTTGGTATGATATTATTATAGCAACAATTTGAATATATGTTTTAGTTCCTTAGTAAATAATTTGAATAAATATTTATTGACTTTGCCTCTACATTTGCGAGTAAACCTATTTTGAGTTGATTGGTTAATTCTAATTAGCAATTCCTCCAATACCCTCAAATTGGATTCCGTTACCACCAACTCAATTTGGATTATGTTAACAGATTAAGAGAATTTGTGGCTGAGGTCCATCTCAGCTATAAACGAAAATCAGTGTGCCACTCAACAATAGTTGATAACATTTTACCAATTTATTATAAAATCAGAATGTATAACATTTTATTAAACTTCAGCCCGTAGCAATATAATTTAATGTAAATTAAAGGAAAATGTTACAAAAAAATATTAACTTCCTATGTATATATTACTGGCCAAACCCGATTTCAGGACAAACTAGTTTGGCCTAGGACAAACTAGTTTATCCTGATATAAATACACACACTTTAGGCCAAACTAGTTTACCCTAATATAATAAAGACTCACACTTCAGGATAAACTAGTACAGCCTAGTCTAAACCAATTTAGCTGAGTCGAAAGTAATCTAGCGAACATGTAAAGACTTTTACATGCGGGGATTTCCCAAATCACGTCCCAACAGGGATGGCAAAAAAAATTATACATCGATATATTGTATCGTATGATATATCGAAAGATATTGATACATGCTATAAATCAATATATTCTTGTATAATTAAATAATATAAAAAATAATAAATAAAATGATGAGGTTTTCTCCAAAAATTAAAAGAAAAGATACAGTTACGAATAAAATCGAGTACGAATTAATATTGTTTTCACCAAATTTGAAAAAATGTGAAAACATTGAATTATTCATTTCCGTCTGTCAGTTAGTCCGTCCGTCTGTCTGTTTGTCCGTGAACTCTACTCCTCCGTCATTATACCATGTAGAATGACAAATGAGGTGTCACATGAAAGCTTATAATCCAAGGCTGGTACTAAAGGTAAGAAATTTGAACTAGGCTGTCTGTCCGTCCGACTGCGAATATAACTCAATATTATTGTTTATTTGTTACGAATAATTACAATTTTAATAAAAATTATTATTTTTTCATGAACAAGGTATTTTATCCAATTTATTATTTTTATTTTAAGCCTTACTATTTCGCTGAATTACTTTCTTCTTCTTGGCTTTTTCCCATTATGAGTTTGCCGTTTTCGTCTTCCATAGCACTCTATTCTCCCAGTCGACATCTCTGAGGTCTCTATTTATCATAGCATTTCCTATGTGAGTTTTCCATCTCACAGCAAGTCTTCCCCTCCGTGTTCCTCCCCGCGGCTCCCAGTCCAGTAATATTTTCGGCCACCTGTGCTCCGGCATTCTTTCTACATACCCGTACCATTTCAGGGCTCTACTTTTAAAAAACTCATTCAGAAGTAAAAACTTCAAGTTGTATACTGGTATAAAATCGTTTATTAAAAAACTTCATAAAATGTCGTGCAAAACGTTTTCGTTCTAATTCATAATATCTTCAGTGCCTAGAATGAATTATTTCCACGTTACATTAAGGTTAAAATTGTGACTGTTAATAAGAAAAACATGTGAAGAATACTTACATTCTGCTAAGTAATTGTAACTAGCACACTATTCAAAGTGGTAACTTCATAATATATGGTTTACATGTTAAATTTTATGAAAATATGGTGACTACCAGTCGATATTATAAGATTAAATAAGTACATGCTTAAAGGGCAATATGCTTCCCTGCTCGAAAAAAACTAGGTACTTGCGTTCCATTAAACGTCTTTTTAATGACTAAAGGCACTTTAATTCCAACCACCCCCAATATATTTACCACAAGGTTACAAATTTATTTAATACCAACAGGAATTATAAATCTTGTTTATATACAAAATTTTTGTTAATTTGTTTTAGAATAATTGCATAAATAGTTGGCGCAGATCTAAATTATATTATTATATTTAAAAGGATTTAAAAGTGAATAATAAAACCAGACACTAAAGATTTTCTCGATGATTCAAAGCTAACGACGAGTGCAATACATATCTTATTAAACATCAAATATCAGGCGACAGGTATGACTTGTTCCAATTTATGTCCCAGCGATTTTCTAATATTCTGCCATAAACTCAGTGGGAAGTCCACTTAAATGGACCACAAATGAGAAAGAGCTGAGATGGCATTTGGCATATATTTCCTCTCGTCTCATGTTTTTTAATGCGCGATTCGTGATGAACGTTTAGGCGATCAAACGCTTAATGTATCGACTTTAGAGAGGTAATAAATTTACTTATTTAAATTAGATTGACAGAGATACATATTTATATGTACAGCGTGTCTACTTAAGTTGGAAACATATGGAAAACTTATTTATTATTAATTTTACGAAAAAAGTTATTCTTCATAAAAACTTCTGCATGCTCTAAAACCTAAGATTCGATCATTAGATATCAAATTTTGTCAATAATATACGAGGTATGTTAAAAAATATGAATTTCGTTCAAGGGTAAAGTACCTTTATTTCTCTGAATATCGAAAATTCTTATTATGGAAAGTTGTTTGAAATTAAAAACTAAGATCAAATATGCAATTACATGCTTCTAATTGAAAAAAAAAATTACAAATTTTTCCCAAATTTATGAATACTCAACATCGTTTTTATTTTTTACAAATACGATACTTAACTCTTTTATTATTCATTTTGCGAAAAAAAGTTATTCTTCATAAAAAGCTCTGCATTGTCTAAAAACTAAGATACAACTATGATAGATCAACATTTTTTATTTTATACGAGGTGTGTCAAAAAATATGAATTTCGCTCATGAGTATAGTATGTACCTTTATATTTCACAATATTTCAAATAGAAGGATGTAATTTCATATTGAAACATTGTTTTTAATTCTAAATAACTTTTTGTTATAACAATTTTCAATATTGTGACAATTAAAGGTACTTTACTCCTGAGTGAAATTCATATTTTTTGACATACCTCGTATAAAATTAATAAAATGTAATATCTGATAATTGCATCTTAGGGCTTAGGACATACAGAGATTTTTATAAAGAATACCTTTTTTTCGTAAAAGTAATAATAAAAGAGTTATCTTATGTGAAATAAATAAAAACGAAGTGAAGTATCCATAAATTTGAGAACAGTTTGGAAAATATTTTTTTTTTCAATTAGAAGCATATAAATGCATATTTGATCTTAGTTTTTAATTCCAAACAACTGTTCATAATAAGAATTTTCGATATGCAGAGAAATAAATGTACGAACACTTGAACGAAATTCATATTTTTTGACATACCTCGTATAATGTTGATAAAATTTGATATTTAAAGATTGAATCTTAGGTTGTAGAGCATGCAGAACTTTTCATGAAGAATAACTTTTTTTCGTAAAATGATTAATAAAAAAGTTTCCCATATGTTTCCAACTCAAGTAGACACGCTGTATATCTGATACACTAATAAATTTAATTGAAAGAAATAAAATATGAAAAAGAATAGAGTTTATGTCTAGAGTTATTGTATTCATCAACAATTGGCGACAACCAAACGTTAAAATTATACTGATGACCAAAACAATGCAACTATTATTGGAGAGTATCAGACGGGCTTCCGACGGGGAAGATCGACACTGGATAAAATATTTGCAGTTAAATATATTTTGAGCAAAAAATGGGAACACGATATTGATATTCACAACGTGTTCGTAGAATTCAAACAGGCATACGACTCAGTCAAAAGGAACAAACTATACTATATATTGGCTGAATTGGCAATACCACACAAGCTAATAAGACTCATGAAAGCCACAATGGATGAAACTCAGGCATGTGTACGAATACAAAACCATCGGACAGACTTTTTCAAAATTTCGCAGGGACTAAAGCAGGGAGATGGGCTGGCCCCAACATTGCTTAACCTGACACTGGAGTATGCGGTTAGGCAAATGCAAACTGGACGAGTAAACCTACTGACCAACCGAACGGTTCAACTGGCCGCTTATGCCGATGATATTAATATTATGACTAGAACATCAACAGGAGCAAAGAAAACATACGCAGAGTTAAAAACACAAACAAAAATGCTAGGTTTGGAAATTAACACAGAAAAAACAAAAATAATGACTCAGACGAGAAGAAATATAGTCCCAAAAACCAATATACATGAAGATGACAGATGACATTCAAACAGTTGGAAATTTGACATACCTGTTACCTTGTTACATACCTTTAAAGCTATTTCCTTGAGTACATTGCGAGATCGTCAGCATAGAGGAAATGCTTGGTTTCAGTCGGCGTAGGTTGGTCGTTTGTGTATATAGGGTAAGGCAGATAACTGGCCTATTAGAAATATCTCGAGGTCTAAAGGCAACAGAATCATGAAAATTGGAATAAAGGGGTTTTGAAGGATGTTCTATTAAATGAAAGTATTTTTATCTCTTTGGTCATCAACTTCCGGTTATACCGGAAGTTGCTTATAACTTCGTTTTTTTAAATGGGACACCCTGTATATTTTTACATTTTTGGATTCTCTTCGATGTCTTCTTTCTTAAAATATGAGGTTTTGTAATATTATACAGGGTATTTTAAAAGATAATTACGTTTTTTTATTCATTTCGTAGCAATATTCACACCCTGTAGAATTGTAGTAGTTTGACATCTAAAATTCTACTTACGTTCAAATGATTTTTAATATACTCTATTGTTAAGAATCATTAGTATAGCTAAATTTTTAATTTTAGTATACAGGGTTGGTCGAAACTCAGAATGAGTATTTTCTGAGTTTTCTTAAACGGAACACCCTGTATTTTTGTATTGTAGTGAAATGATATTTTATAGTAGTTTTTTATTTCTTAAGCATTCCCTATACCTAACTGCTTTAATTTGTGAGTTATTGGTGATTCAATCTAAACATTAATTGCAACAAAAAATACGTAAAATTTTATTAGGTTGGCCGTGAAAATACTCAATCCCAAATAATTTTTCAGAAATAAATACGTACTAATCCAGACTGGTCCTTAAAATTACCAATAATGGTTTAGCTATCAAAATACCTACGTAGTTAAGATTGTTGGTGCGATTAACAATTAAGCACAAATTAAAGCAGTTAGGTATAGGGAATGCTTAAGAAATAAAAAAGTACCATAAAGTATCATGTCATTACAATACTAAAATACAGGGTGTTCCATTTAAGAAAACTCAAAAAATAGTCATTCCGAGTTTCGACCAACCCTGTATACTAAAATTAAAAATTTAGCTATACTAATGATTCGTAACAATAGTAGAGTATATTAAAAATCATTTAAACGTAAGTAGAGTTTTAGATGTCAAACTACTACAATTCTACAGGGTGTTAATTTTTCTACGGAATTAATAAAAAAACGTAATTATCTTTTAAAATACCCTGTATAATATTACAAAACCTCATATTTTAAGAAAGAAGACATCGAAGAGAATCCAAAAATGTAAAAACATACAGGGTGTCCCGTTAAAAAAAAACGAAATTATAAGCAACTTCCAGTATAACCGGAAGTTGCAAAGAGATGAAAATATTTTCATTTAATAGATCATCCTTCAAAACCCCTTTATTCCAATTTTCATGATTCTGTTGCCTTTAGTTCTCGAGATATTTCTAATAGGCCCTTTATTTGCCTCACCCTGTATATTGAAGGGCATTGGTGCTAAAACACTTCCCTGTGGGAGGCCGTTCTTTTAAACTCTCCACCTACTTACTTTGCCCTCCAGCATAACGAAAAAACGTCAAAAAACATAACGGATGCTGAGACTAAAGAAGATGGGGGAATTTTACAATTTATAATTCACGTCCTATCTGTTCAGCGCGGTAAAGTTCCAACGGGAATGGTTCCCTTCGTACTCCAGAGTAAACATGTAAATCAAAAATGAATAACCATTTTCATATGTGCCTCCTGATGAGAGACTAATAAGTTTCGAAACCGGTAGAGGTGCTTGCTGCACTCTCTCATTGAACTAGAATATGATGCGGCTGTAGTTTCGTGTTTCAACGAAATTGAAAATGGTTATTCATTTTTTATTTACATGTTTACTCTGATTGGAGTACGAAGGGAACCATTCTCGTTGGAACTTTACCGCGTTGAGCAGATGGGACGTGAATTATAAATTGTAAAATTCCCTCATCTTCCTTAGTCTCAGCATGCGTTATGGCTTGCAAATTTTAGAAGCCTCGGAGGTGTACCTAACCAGAGAAGGTTCCCATTGTTTTCAATCTGGTGGGATGTAGAGTAATATTTTTAGTATTATTTTATATGCTATTAGATTGAAAACTTAAGTCGACTTTACATTACATGATTTATCATGTGGTTTGTCATATGATTTGGTCATGGAGTGAAATTTACATGTTTACACTGTGTGATTTGTCATATGATTTTGCATTGTTTATACGGCTCGTTTTGTCATAAGCATTGTCATGCGGCTCGTCATGGGAAAAATCATATGACAAATCACATGATAAATCATGTAGTGTAAAGTCGACTTTAGTCTTTATACTGTAGTAAATTTGGGGGAACTACAGAGGTATTTTTCTATCAAGCGTATACAGATAAATAAAAGTATAAATCTATTTAATAAAATAGCTTTATTGTTTGCTAAATAAATCTTTAATAAAGTAACTCATTAAGAAGGATACATTGACTAATAAAACTTTCGAGAAAGCTTCTTGACAGAAAATTCGAGAAATAAAAATTTAGAAAGTGGCGACTTACATTATTTTAATAATAAAATGAATCCTCAAAGTGTATGTAGAAGATCTGTTAAACACATTTTTTTAATTTTCGATTCTATAGTAACAGTATAGAACTCCAATCTAACACAAAGGACACCCGATTCTTGTCAAAACAATAACAGTTGAGAAATGATAAGTGGCTCGAAGGTGATGCAAATCATGTTTGGAGACGACATGCACCAGATGCAGTGTTGCAGTTTCACATTTGTGTTTGAACAAGAAACTCTCTGTAGTCTATTTGTATTTTAGTTACTGTGCTCGCTGAATAAACATCGATTTAAATGTCTTATGCCACTACTACCGCCAGTCAAACCGACAATGAAATATGTTAATTTGCCGTTGAATTGTTCGTGCTCACAAATACCGATCAACAAGACACTTAAATACCGTTTTCAATATTAATGGCCAAAACAAAGAATATCAATGGACTTTATGTAATAGAAAATAATCTATTCCAATTATCTGAATCTACGGATTGGGATGAATAACGTTTTAAAAGCTACAAAAAAAAGTTTAGTAAATCTACCATTTACATAAAAATTTATAAGTTAGGAAGTAAATATTATATAAAAGGCTAAGTTTTCAATTTAATAGCAAATAAAACAACATCAAAAAATGTTACTCTACATCCTACTAGATTGAAAACAATGGAAACCTTCTCTAGTTACACCTCCGAGGCTTCTACAATTTGCAAGCCATAACGAATGCTGAGACTAAGGAAGATGAAGGAGTTTTACAATTTATAATTCACGTCCCATCTGCTCAGCGCGGTAAAGTTTCAACACGAATGGTTCCCTTCGTACTCCAATAAGAGTAAACATGTAAATCAAAAATGGATAAACTATTTTCAGTTTCGTTGCAACAGAAAATACAGCCGCATCATTATTCTAGTTCAATCAGAGAGTGCAGCAAGCACCTCTACCGGTTTCGAAACTTATTAGTCTCTCATTAGGATGCACATAATATGCTGCTCTCTATGACCAAACCAGGACAAACCCCGGCGTGCAATGACGGATTGCAACGAACGAAATAGCAGGAATGCCCTAGAATGTTAAAAATTGGAATACAGGGGTTTTGAAGGATGATCTATTAAATGAAAATATTTTCATCTCTTTACAACTTCCGGTTATACCGGAAGTTGTTTATAACTTCGTTTTTTTTTAAATGGGACACCCTGTATATTGTTACATTTTTGGATTCTCTTTGATGTCTTCTTTCTTAAAATATGAGGATTTGTAATGTTATACAGGGTATATTAAAAGATAATTACGTTTCTTTATTAATTTCGTAGCAATATTCACACACAGTAGAATTGTAGTAGTTTGACAACTAAAACTCTACTTACGTTCAAATGATTTTTAATATAGTCTACTATTGTTAAGAATCATTAGTATAGCTAAATTTTTAATTTTAGTATACAGGGTTGGTCGAAACTCGGAATGAGTATTTCCTGAGTTTTCTTAAATGAAACACTCTGTATTTTAGTATTGCAATGAAATGATATTTTATGGTACTTTTTTATTTCTTAAGCATTCCCTATACCTAACTGCTTTAATTTGTGCTTAATTGTTAGTCGCACCAACAATTTTAACTACGTAGGTATTTTGATAGCTTAACCATTATTGGTAATTTTAAGGATCAGTCTGGATTAATATGTATTTATTTCTGAAAAATTATTTGTGATTGAATATTTTCACGGCCAACCTAATAAAATTTTACGTATTTTTTTTGCAATTAATGTTTAGCTGGAATCACCAATAACTCACAAATTAAAGCAGTTAGGTATAGGGAATACTTATAAAATAAAAAAGTACTATGAAATATCATTTCATTACAATACTAAAATACAGGGTGTTCTATTTAAGAAAACTCAGAAAATATTCATTTTGAGTTTCGACCAACCCTGTATAGTAAAATTTCAAAAATAGCTATACTAATGATTCTTAACAATAATAGACTACATTAAAAATCACTTGAACGTAAGCAGAGTTTTTAATGTCAAACTGTTACAATTCTACAGGGTGTGAATGTTGCTACGAAATTAATAAAATAACGTAAATATCTTTTAAAATACCCTGTATAATATTACAAAATCTCATATTTTAAGAAAGAAGATATTGAGGAGAATCCAAAAATGTGAAAATATACAGGGTGTCCCATTTAAAAAAAGCAAGTTATAAGCAACTTCCGGTATAACCGGAAGTTGCAAAGAGATAAAAATATTTTCATTTAATAGATCATCCCTCAAAACCCGTTTATTCCAATTTTCATGATTCTGTTGCCTTTGGTTCTCGAGATATTTCTAATAGGCCAGTTATCTGCCTCACCCTATATACAGTGATGAGAACGCTAATAACCGGAAAATAGCTCAAAAGAAGGAAAACATGATACATTGCGAAACAAAAAGAGATGAAACTAGTGGAGGTGGAAATGATCATTATAAACGTATAAATTAACATTACATTACATAGTTTCCCACCTTTAGACGTCTGTGACAGGAGTATTTTATAAAATTCTACTGTCACAGTGACAGTTGTCATACGCCAGTGATACGTCTAAAGGTGGGAAACTATGTATTTTAATGT
Source organism: Diabrotica virgifera virgifera (assembly GCF_917563875.1). Taxonomy (NCBI): domain Eukaryota; kingdom Metazoa; phylum Arthropoda; class Insecta; order Coleoptera; family Chrysomelidae; genus Diabrotica; species Diabrotica virgifera. The sequence continues at coordinate 242,997,164 of NC_065448.1, read as the reverse complement.
TAATTTATACGTTTATAACGCTCATTTCCATCTCCACTAGTTTAATCTCTTTTTGTTTAGCAATGTATATTTACCGGTTATTAGCGCGCTCATCACTGTACATATAAATGCCCACTATAAGCAAGCTTATTCTTGTTAACTAAAAAAACAGGAGTTCTTATATTCATCAAAAAGTGAATCAAAGCTACTATTTTCAAATTTTGCTCATACTAGTCAATCTTTATTAGTGGTCATAAGTATTTTGCATTCAACAACATGTCCTCGTTTTATAAGCTATTTGGTATGTTTTATAACAAAAACTTTTTTAAGCCGTTATATCTACATCCCTAACTTTAAAATTCTTCTAAAGTTTTATAATATATTAAGCTGTATGCTCGCGACTTGTTTGTTTGGAAGTTTTAATGTAAAGGATGTTGAACTATTTTCAATTTATGATTTATTAAAACGTGATACACGTATGTGCATGGTTGCGACATTGACTGCAAAACCTATACGTAGTTTCATTTCTGGATAGATAGATTAAAAGGGCTGACAACAACAACGCCAGTCAAGAACTACAAGCATACTTAGCGGTAATAAGTGCTTTTATGCATAAAAAGACTTAATGAAAAGTAAGTTACTGAACCGTGAGTCTAAGCTTAGAATCTACAAAACAGTAATTAGACCAGCGCGTCAGGTATGGATGTGAAGCCTGGATCCCTCAACCACTGATGAATATCAACCAAGAATATTTGAGCGCAAAATAGTAAGAAAGCGATTTGAACCAACCCATTGCAGTGATGGTTCGTTGAGAATTAAAATGAACTACGAGCTGGATGAACTAATGCAGAGCGCAGATATTGTTAGACTTGTAAAGTCACAAAGAATAAACTGGCTTAGTCGTTTAAAAAGAATTACAGGTAATCGAAGTGTGAAAGTAATCCAGAGATGAAAGTCCCAAGGAAATATAACAAGAGGAAGGTCCCGTAAAAGATGGATAGACAACGTAGAGGGGGTCTAAAAACCATGAACACCAAGCAGTGGCGAAGGAAATAATCCGATAGGGCAGAATGGAAGAACATTGCTAATAGGGTGGTTCGAAAAAAACGTTTTTTTATTTCAGATCGCTATAGTGCACAAAAGTTGCCATTGGTATAGACGTGAATAAAGCACTAATTATAATTTTTTTATTAATTTGTCTTCCGGTCGAGCAAAGCCCTCGAATTTAGCAAAAAATTGTGAAAAAGCTTAATTTTTCATATTTTTTTTGGCCAGATGGTTTTAATTGCGTTCCTATACCATGTTAACTACTTATAAGTTAACTACTTAAAAGTATGTAAAATCAATATGTATGCACTTATTTTACATTTGTTTCATATCTTCCGGTCGGGCAACATAATACAAAATGAGTAAAATTAGTAGTTTTTGCAAAATTCCAAAGTTTGACTGCTTAGTACATTTTAATCGTACAACTTTTAGAGATGCTATATCTTAATTCTATTAAAATAGTATATTTAAAATCCAAGCATATAAGATAAACTTTGATATTCAAGTGGAATTCGGTCGCGCAGCTTCGTCAAAAACAGCAGACTACCGAGAGGCGAGGCGAAAGTGACGAATGACAGCGAAATGCGTGCAGCCACAAATAGAGATACATGTGGGAAGACCTCTACAATGGAGTATTTGTCTTCTTCATTACAACGAACTGCCATTCCGCCACCTTTTCCAACACTTAGATGAGAATACAACAGGCCCAATAGTATATTCCGGACCGATTAAAAAGGCCTACCTAATTGTGAAAAACTACCAGTTGCTGATTTTAATCCTATTGATTTTGAGATTCCAAAAGTTGACAAGCGTATTCTTAGCAAGGGCCAATTGTATATACTTGCTTGAGATATCAGAAGTCATCAAGTCAGAATATTGTTCAGAAAACCTTGTAGTACTTGATCCTGGCCCAATGTCACATCATTCAAGATGCAAACTGACTACTGCAAAGCGAGTTTTGCGTTTTTGCGTCAGTGTGTCAAGCCCTTCTGAAAATCTGAGAGAGATTGTCACATTCATTCTCAAATGTTATGTGACTATGTGATTTACCATAAAAATAAACCACAAATTCACAGACGGGCCTAGAAATGTTTACAAAATCGCTGAATGTACAAGGTACTTAACAGAAGAGCTTCTTCAAGTTGTTGATCCCGTTTTACAACGGAATGCTTACTTTGCCCATCCCGAAAATTTACTTTTGGCTATGATAACTAATGAAAGAAACCATATCTGAGAGCTGGGCTTCAGGCGTATCATGAAAGCAAAGCAAGAAATATCTGAAAGTGACTCTATCACAATCTTTAAATCACCACACCTAAACTTTGACGCTAAAAAGTATTACGAGATTACACTGAGTTCTCCTCCACTGTTAACAACATTGACTAATGAAAAGATAAAAAAGTATGTGAGCAATGACTTCAAGCCTGTTATGAGTATCGACGCATTCCCATGCAGTTGAAATATGCGTTAAGCTAGTGATCGAAGGTTCAAGTAAAGTGTGTGGACACAGTTCCAGAGACGGCTATATTAGAACCACAGTATTGCACCCTCAGCGACGCCAACTTTGGCATTGGGCCGGGATCACGTACTACAAAGTATTCTGAACAATATCCTGACTTGTCGACTTCTGATATCTCAAGCAAGTACAATTGGTCCTTGCTACGAAATACGCTTGTCAACTTTTGGAATCTCACAATCGATAGGATTAAAATCAACAACTGGTAGTTTTTCACAATCAGGTATGGCCTTTCCAATCGGTCGGAATATCCAATTGGGCCTGTAGTATTTCCATCTAAGTGTTGGGAAAGGTGGCGGAATGGCAGTTCGTTGAAATGGTGAAGACAAATACACCATTGTAGAGGTCTTCCCACATGTATCTCTATTTGTGGCTGCACGCGCTTCGCTGTCATTCGTCACTTTCGCCTCGCCTCTCGGTAGTCTGCTGTTTTTGACGAAGCTGCGTGACCGAATTCCACTTGAATATCAAAGTTTATCTTATATGCTTGAATTTTAAATATATCATTGTAATATAATTAAACTATAGCATCTCTAAAGCCGTATGATTAAAATGTAGTAAACAGTTAAACTTTAAAATTTTGCAAAAACTTTTAATTTTACTCATTTTGTATTATGTTGCGGGACCGGAAAATATGAAACAAATGTATAATAAGTGCATACATACATATTGATTTTACAAAACTTTTAGTAGTTAATTCATGGTATAGGAACGCAATTAAAGCCATCTGGCCTTCTTAAAAGATATATGAAAAATAATTATAATTTTTCACATTTTTTTGCTAACGTTGATGGCATTGCGCGACCCGAAGACAAATTAATAAAACAATAATAATTAGTGCTTTTTCACGTATATACCATTAACCATTACAAACAGAAAGAAGTAGTCAATATGTTTTAAAATTACAATCACTTCATGTGACCTTATATCGTGGCATCGGAAATATGAAATATTATTATATCACTAGAATAGTTCTTGAAGTTTTAATGGTTTCAGTTGGGAGTTTAGACAGTTTCACGGAAATGCATTTATTATTTGGGCTTTTCAATGAAAATGAAACCTATCAACTTAAAATATTCGTGTAACAATATAAAATTTGTTGGAAATTGATACGTCTATTTAAGTCCAAAAATAATTATGTTGCCTGTGCAATTGCTTTTGAACAAATTAATTATTTCTATGTGTGCTTAAATATAGTATAGTATAGTTGATCCAAAAGATGGCATAACCCAGACATCCAAAGTGAAAGTTATCCTTCAACACCAAATTGTTCTATATGGTCCACACAATGTCCAGAAAAAAGTCACACCATTTTGAGCGTCGGGTTTGGGGGGGAGAGGGGGAGAAATCGGTAAATTCGTAGTTTTTTAAGTTTTTCGCCAATATTTCTAAAATCATGCGGTTTAGCATGAACAACCTTCTATACAAAATTGTTCTACATTAAATTTGAAATAAAAAAGGCCCTATGCATAATCTTTCTAAAATGAATGGTTCCAAAGCTACGGAGGTAGTATAGTATAACTGGTCCAAAAAAAGGCCTAACCCAAACATCCAAAGTAAAAGTTTTCCTCCAACACCAAAATGTTCTATATAGTCTACATATTGTTCAGTAAAAAGTTACACCATTTTGAGCGTCCGGTTTGGGAGGGAGATGGGAGAGAATCCGGTAAATTAGTAGTTTTTTTAAGTTTTTCGTCAATATTTCTAAAACTATGCTTTAGAGTAAACAGTGTTATATACAAAAATGTTCTACATGAAATTTAAAACAAAAAATGTTCTACATATAATTGTTATAAAAGCAACGGTTCCAGAGTTACGGAGGGTGAAATTCGAGGTTTTCGATACTTTTTATATTTTTTGGGCAATATTTATGATATAACCATACCAAAAACCCAGACATCAAAGTGAAAGTTATCCTCCAGCACCAAATTGTTCTATATGGTCCACATAATGTTCAGAAAAAAGTCACACCATTTTGAGCGTCGGGTTAGGGGGAGAGGGGGGGGGGGAGAAATCGGTAAATATAAAAAGTATCGAAAACCTCAACTTTTCACCCTCCGTAACTCTGGAACCGTTGTTTTTATAACAATTCTGTATAGAACCTTTTTGTTTTAAATTTTATGTAGGACATTTTTCTATAGAAAACTCCTTACGCTAAAGCATAGTTTTAGAAATATTGACGAAAAACGTAAAAAAACTACTATCTTACCGACTTCTCCCCTATCTCCCCCCCAAACCGGACGCTCAAAATGGTGTAACTTTTTACTGAACAATATGTGGGTCATATAGAACAATATTTGGTGTTGAAGGAAAACTTTTACTTTGGATGTCTGGGTTATATCTTTTTTTGGACCAATTATACTATACTACCTCCGTAACTTTGGAACCGTTCATTTTAGAAGGGTTATGCATAGGGCCTTTTTTATTTCAAATTTAATGTAGAACAATTTTGTGTAGAAGGTTGTTCATGCTAAACCGCTTAGTTTTAGAAATATTGACGAATAACGTAAAAAACTACGAATTTGCAGATTTCTCCCCCTCTCCCCCCCAAACCCGACGCTCAAAATGCTGTGACTTTTTTCTGAACATTATGTGGACCATATAGAACAATTTGGTGTTGGAGGATAACTTTCACTTTGGATGTCTGGGTTTGGGTCTAACTATACCATACTAATACTGGGTTTTGATGTTTTATAGTAATATATTGACAAATGGTGATGAATGAAATAGACGAAAATAAAATAATATTCGTTTATTCATTACAAATGAGAAGTTTTATTTTTACAATAAATAATGGAAATTAAGCAATTAAACATAAATATTTGGTAATAATGAAAATGTAAATAATAAATGCATTACATTTTTAAGACATTTTGAAAATTACTGAAAACATTAAACGAAATTTTGAAAGAAAAAAAGATTTTTAAGAACTTAAATACGAGTATGTGGCGTTATTATAAAAAAATATTAAAAATTAAGTAATAATCAAACATAGAATTTCATTAACCCACATAGTATAGTAAAAACGCGCTATAAAATATAGTCACTTCTGTCGACACTTCCCAAATGTTCACGCACCGTTATTTGTTGTCTTCTGTTATCGAAATCTATATCTATATACAGTGAGCACGTAAAGGTTGGAATAAATTCATTTTCTCGAGAATGGACGATCTTGGAAAAAAATCCCAAAACAGGTAAATTTTTATTTTGTAAATTACGACTTTTTGGCATATATATCATACTAGTGACGTCACCTATCTGGGCGTGATGATGTCATCGATGATTTTTTTTAAATGAGAATAGGTATCGTGTGATAGCTCATTTGAAAGGTAATTCAATTCTCTATTCAGTAATATAAACAATAACATAATTATTTATACAGGATGTCCAAAAGAAATTTTTTGGATTAAATTTATTTACATAAAAAGAAGAATGTATGTAATTTATTTAATTCAAAATACATTTTACTGCTCTCAGAAAACAGAAAAAATTTTTATTTGAGAAATAATCATTGCTTTGCGCTTAAATTAAGTGTTCAAATTGTCACGAGGCTGGTGGGTGGCTACTTTATTATTATATTTAAGCAAAAAACAATATTTATTTGCCAAAAAAACATTTTTTCCTGTTTTATGATAGCAGGAAAATGTATTTTGAATTAAATAAATTACACACATTCTTCTTTTTATTAGGGATGGCGGTTTTTGACAAAACACCGGTTTTCGGTTATACCGGTTTTCTTTGCTTACGGTTTAACCTGGCGGTTATAACCGGCCAAAAAAACCGGTTTTTGGAAAAACCGGTTTTCAGTTTTTTTAATCCAATAGTTACAAAGTTACATTTACAATACACTTTAGTTTGCGATACTCCATTCGACTCGATATCAATATGATCAAAGTTAGTACTATCGAAAGAACATGTATTACTTTTAACACGTTTGTATATTTGTAGAATAGGTACATTTTAACTCATTTAATACTTAATACACTCATCCTGTATGAGTGTATCGTTTTGAAAACGTAGCGAAATTCTTGGAGATTCGTATTCGGAATCAGTAATTCGATATTCATAGTCAGAGCATTATTTTTGGTAATCAGAAAAAGTCATTCAACCACTTTCAATGTCAAGATTTAAGTGTGAAAAATTGATGATGTTTGCGTCTAATTCAACCAGATCACTTCTTATGTAAATATTATTGAAATATTATGATTACAAATACCTTTTCAAGGAAATATAATAAAACTTAATAATTGTTTCTGGCTGATGTGAGATTGCACTTTCAGTTTGCTTCTGTATTTTATAAAATAAAATAAAATTTGAATTATGGTTTTGTTATCCTAATCACCGTAAAAACCTAATAACCGGTTTTTACTTTACAAAGAAAAAACCGGTTATAACCGGGACAAAAAACAACCGGTAAAACCGGTTATTGCGAAGTAAAAAAACCGGTTTTAGGTTTAAACCGGTAGGTTTTTCCCATCCCTACTTTTTATGTCAATAAATTTAATTAAAAAAAAATTATTTTGGGCACCCTGTATAAATAATTATGTTAATGTTTATATTACTGAATAAAGAATTTAATTACCTTTAAAATGAGCTATCACACGACCCCTATTCTCATTTAAAAAAATCATCGATTACGTCATCACGCCCAGATGGGTGAGGTCACTAGTATGATATATATGCCAAACAATCGTAATTTAAAAACAAAAATTACCTGTTTCGCGATTTTTTTCCAAAATCGTCCGTTCCTGAGAAAATGAATTTATTCCAACCTTTACGTGCTCACTGTATAATAAAAATAAATTAGAGTCAGCAGTATCTTGAATTGTGATAGCAGTATCTTGTTCTGTGTTTGTCATCGTCTTTGTTTTGCCTAGATTCATTCTCAAATCTACTGTTTGTGCCTGGTGTTCTAATTATTCGAGCATCGCTTTCAGTTCTTGTTTTCTGTTGGCTATCAGAACGATATCATCGTCATATCTAAAGTGACCCAAGTATTGTCAGTTTATTTTGATTACTTTATTTTTCCATTGTCATTTCTTGTATACGTCTTTTAATGCTTGATTGGACAGCTTCGGTGATATGGTGTCATTCTGTCTTATTCCTCTTTTTATCGCCGTAGGGTTTATATATTCGTGCAGTTTTATTCTGATTATTAGGGTGGGCCGAAAAAATTTTTTATTTTTTTTTAAGTTGTAATACCGCGGAAAACTTGCGAATTATAATTTGAAACAAAAAAAAGAAAAAATTTTCAAAATCGGTTAATATCTTCCGGTCCCGCATTAACCTTAAAGTTTGACTATTTTTTAAAAAAATTTCATTTTTCGTATTTTGTGAAAATTTTTTTTTATATTTATTTTTTAACGTAATAGTTATTTATGCGTTGAGATAGCCCCTAAGAACATTGTGTTTTAATTTGATTGTGATTACTGGATATCTTCCGGTCCTGGATAAGCTCCAAAATATGCCAAAATATTGGAAATTTACAGTTTTTACGAATTTTTTTTTCTTATGTTTAATTAGTTTTAAATCGTTCAGTTACGATATTTTTTTAAAAAACATTTCTGGTTGCTAAATAAGCCTAATTATACAAGCAGAATTTTTTTAGTTATGACTGAGTGACATAATAGGGATTATAAATAACAACGACCATAGAACCTTTCAACTTATATCTGTTTTATTATAAAAAAAGTACAATATTCAATTATTAGTTAATTGTCTGCATTATTGCGTCTATTTTGTAGCTGAAGAGGGTACTTTGAAATCTGATTTACTGGCGAAGTCTGGCATGGCTGATCGCGACAATAGAGTACTTCTGATAAATCCGTCTCTAGCTTCAGCGCCACAAACTCTGCCCGAAGCTTCCGTCACTAGTTTCACACAACGCTCAACTGCCCGTGTGTGAACTGGGAATTTCTTGTAATTAATGTTTCAGTTAAGGATGGAGTCACTGTTGATGTACGATTTTATCTCTTCATCACTGACCTTGGCCAACAGTGGGGGAGAAGATAAGTCGCAGTTCATCCAGTTGACAATATCTGAGTACTCTTGAGCATCAAAGTTGATTTTCGGCGGTGTGAATGTCCTTACTTTCTTCCTTTTTGAATCTATTTGCCTTGCCTTTAGAATTCGACGAAGTCCGAGCTGTCTTATCAGTTTATTGTCGTCCTCAATCATTGCCAACATCAAATTTTCGGGGTGGGAAAAATAACCATTTCGCTCAATCACTCGGTTTATAACAGCAAGCAAAGGCTCGGGCAAATATCTCGTTGATTCAATTGCTTGGTAAACAAGCTTTGGACCATCTGTAAAGTTTTTGCTTTTTTTGATAGCAAACCACATTGGCATATACGATTTCAAGATAAACAAAACTAGCTCTTGAAGTTCAGGTGAGGGGTTTTCTTCACTTATGTAAAGTCGCAAAGTTCTATTTGCTTTGGTCAACCACCTCGAGTGTGATAAGTGTCCGGGATCTCGTACAGACAAATCCCCTTTACATGTCCCAGATTTTATCGCAGTGGAGATATCAAGTAGGTACTGTTGATCCTTGCTGAGAACCTTTCTGTCTACCTCCGGTATCTGACAATCTATAGACTGGAAGTTGACTACCGGCAGTTTTTGACAGGCAACAAGTTTTTCACCGATTGGTCCTCTTGAAGTACTAGGCCCGGTTGTTTTGCCATCTAGATGTTCAAAGAGGTGCCGGAACGGCAGCTCATTAAAGTGCAGCAGGCAAATTGCCCATTGGACGGGCCTCCTTAAATATAATTCAATTCTTCGAATTATCCCAGTTTTCAACCCCTAAATTCCCTACAATAGGTTTGTGTGAATATAAACGATTACTATTTTAAAAAACAATTAATTATCAAATTCCAAAAATACGAAAAAATGTTGAAATTTCAATATTTCGGCATATTTGAAAGCTTATGCGGGACCGGAAGATATCCAGTAATTACAATCAAATTAAAACACAATGTTCTTAGGGTCTATCTCAACGCATAAATAACTATTACGTTAAATAATAAATATAAAAACATTTTTTCCCAAAATAAGAAAAATGAAGTTTTTTTAAAAAATAGTCAAACTTTAAGGCTAATGCGGGACCAGAAGATATTAACCGATTTTGAAAATTTTTTTTTATTTTGTTTCTAATTATAATTCGCAAGTTTTTCGCGGTATTACAACTATAAAAAAAAATAAAAAATTTTTTCGGCCCACCCTACTGATTATAGCATTTCTGTAGATGTTGTCTATTAATTCTGTTTATTGGTAGTCCATTCAGCTACTATGTAGTGAGTTTTTTATAGCTCAGTGCTTAACACTGTCAAAGGCTTTTGATTCAGTCAATTTGTATTCTACGAGCTGCCTAGAGGGAAAGTTTTGGGGTAGTTCTGATTTCTTTCACTATATATGGATTTTGGGCTGCTCAATCCGAATATGAGGTTTGCGGACAAAATTTCTTGCCGGAACATTGAAAAAATTGCGAAAAAAGCGAAAAATTTCAGGTTTTTTCCGCTTTTTTGCTCAAATCTCGAAATCTGGTAACTTTTAGTACATGGTCTCTTAACAGGAATTAAAGTACTTAAAATTATATACAAACATCACTATTTCCTTTTTTTGTTAGACAAACCGTTCGGCCTATAGTGCAAGTTGAAAATTGCCAATTTTTAACGGTCTCGGCAAAACCCACTTTTTACATTCCAAAACTTTAGTTTTTATTAGAATGCTGTCATTTGATAAATTTATCCTAGTTTCCTGTACAAATAATAAATGTTAGTTTATAACATGAATATGGTATTTCTCTTCTCACAGCTTCCATGAATCCATTCCATCCTAAAATACCGAGAATGTCTCAATTTACCAAAGCAGAAAATATGCGTCGCTTATAAAATATTAGACTCATTGGTGTCCCAATGCCGTAGAAATATGTCCGAAAATGTTAGATTATTGTTCCCAAAGCCTCAAAATGTTGACACCTAAGTAAGTAAGTAAGTAAGTAAGGTATGCTTTATTGTCAAAAATTTTTAACAATTTGTGGACAAAGCTTATACAAAATAAAAAATACAATAAAAAACAAAAAATAGTAAAAAACTACAAACAAAACAAAAACAGAAACAGACACCAAGTAAATGGCGTGAGTTATACTACTTAATATAATTTTACAGTTATTAAGTACACATTAAAAAATTAAAAATTTTGCAAACAATAAGTATACAACGTCAGAGCAAAAAGAAGGCAAACGAGGAAAAGGGAAAGGGAAAGTAAATCAAAAGTTCTATGCCGCTGCAAATATGTACACAAGTACTCGAAAGTAATAATCCTACAAGTCAATTTGCTGAATTCAAATCGTTTATAAAAAAGTCATTCACTGTATAAAAAGCTTTCTCCAGCAAATAAGCTTTCAAGGCCTTGCGAAAAGCGGGAAATGCTGCAATAGATTTGATGTTAGATGGCAGGTGATTGTACATTTTTCTCGAATTGTATAGTATAGAGCACTTTACCAGCTCAGACCGTGGGGTTGGCAGATAAAGATTATGATCCATGTTTCTAAGGGGATAGTTATGAGTGGGTCTCTCTGGACCTTCTGATGCATGTTTGCGGATTAAACAAACAAAGAAGGAAGAGTTAATATTTTAAATTTTTTAAAGAATTCTTGGCAATGAACTCTGCTATTGAGTCTCAGGGAGTAACGAAGAGCTCTCTTTTGTAGTTTAAAAATACGCTCAAATTGAGTCGCACAACACGTACCCCAGAATGGAAGGGCGTACCGAAGATGAGACTCAAAAAGGGCATAATAAACGGTCCTAGATGTTGACAAATTCATTTCCGTAGCAACTGATCTTAGCGCAAAACAAGCAGAACTTAAGACAAGTCGTGCGGACCCATTGCCGTATATATTTGTTCACATATTATAGATACATGCTATATTGTAGCACTGATGGCAACACTTATAGATAGCTGCTAGAAGGTGAAGCGTTTGTGGCCACAGAAAAGACGCGAAAAAAAGAAGCGAATCGAGATATATGTGAGTAAGATGCGGAGTCGGCCTTTGGGTAGTGTCATGTTTTGAGGAGTACCACACAAAAGAAAACTTTTAATGTTAATGTTATTACACCAAAACATGAAGTAGCTCCAAAGCAATCCATTCCTCGGATTAAAAAGAAACCCGCGCCTGAGGTTTATGAAAGTCAGGGAGCTGTTCAACTAATTCATTTTAAAAGGACAAAACCTCAAGGTTTATCAGAAATCAAGATAACAGATTCGAAGGAAATGTTCACAAGAACTGAAACTGTGACTCCATCTGTGCCTGATCTTCTGTGGTTCTAAGGGAAAAGCAGAGACATTCCCGGCCTCTTAGGACGGAATGGACTCATGGAAGCTGTCACAAGAGACATACCATACCTATGAACTAACATTTATTATTTGGACAGAAAACTAGAAGAAATTTATCAATGACAGCATTCTAATAAAAAATTAAGTTTTGGAATGTAAAAAGTGGGTTTTGCCGAGACCGTTAAAAATTGGCACTTTTCAACTTGTACTTTAGACCGAACGGTTCGTCAGAAAAAAAGGTAAATAGTAATGTTTGTAGATAATTTTAAGTAATTTAATTTCTGTTAACAGATCATCTACTAAAAGTTAATAGTTTTCGAGATTTGAGCAAAAAAGCGGAAAAATGCTGAACTCTTTCGCTTTTTTCGCAATTTTTTCAGTGTTCCGGCAAGAAATTTTGTCCGCAAACCTCATATTCGGATTCAGCAGCCCAAAATCTATATAATATAATGCAATAAATCAGAACTACCCCAAAGCTTTCCTAGTCAAAACATAATTTTATTGAATCATTTTGCAAAGTCAACAAAAGCGATAAAAATCGGTATGTTATATTCGTTGGCTTTACCTTTATTGTCAATAGGTGGTCACAGGTGGTAAAAGTTTTGCTTTCTTCTTTTTTTTTAGTGGCATTATTGGGCGTGAATCTGTCTTTTGAGTTTATTCCTCCTGGTTTAACAATAGGGTATAGCCTATAATAAATAAATTTGATGCGTATGTGCTTATAGCGTATACCTATTAGAAGACGCGTGAAGTACTTAATTAGTTAAAAAACATTTATTGACCTAACAATGAATGACAGCGAAATAATCATCATCTTGTTGCTCTTATGCTACATAATTATATACATTAACAAGCTAACGAGATCACCCATGTAGTCTAATCTAAATCAAATTGTGTTGTTATTGTATTGTTTTTTTAATCCCTGTCAAGTGTTTAAAAATACCAATTGTTTAAAATGGGCTAAGTTTAACTAACTCCTAAGTATCTAAACAATAATTATTATAAGTAGGTACTATTAGGCCTGGATCACACGTACAAAAAAAAAGTTGATTAATAGCAAGCTGAAAATTTGTTAATAGCTTAACGGTGTCTAGTCGGACAAACTTTGATATATGGGAACACTGTAACAGGGGAAGTTTAATTGTGGAACAAGTATATGTTTGTGAAAACTATACAGGTTGCACGTTGTTTTTAAGTTTATTCCATAGGAAACTGTATATCATATATGAAAAAATGTTTGTCCGACAAATATGTTGGGCATTTTAATAAGTCCGACACGTAGAACATGTCAACTGACAGGAATTATGTTGGTGGTAAATAGCAGTCTGATTTTTGCATGAGAGTTTAATGAAAGGGTAACAAATTAATTGGAAGTTCTGTCCGGCAAAATACATGGAACGTTTTCGTAGTCTGGCGTTCGAAACCTGTAACCTGTTCCACAATTAAAATTTCCCCTGTTCCAGTGTTCCCATACATCAAAGTTTGTCCGACTAGACACCGTTAAGCTATTAACAAATTATCAGCTTGCTATTAGTAAACATTTTTTGGTACGCGAGATCCAGGCCTAATGAGTGTATTTAGTAATTTGTCTGACAACTAATATACATTCATATACATACAGATGCATTAAGAATGTCCTAACTCCCTGAGTTGTATATTCTAGACGACAAAATATTAAGATTTAACCCAAATTGCTAAATAAAATGTGGCTCCTTACTGAGTTACAGGGTTATTTAAAAATTTAAAAACTATTTGTACCCAGTACTTTAAAACTATTTGACGTATCCTTATCATACTTGGCAGAGACTCTAGGTACTGTACATCCTACTAAATCATTATGGTAGGGGAGCCCAAGCAGGGATTTTTGCAGTTACTCGAGCGCGTCAGATTAGCATATGGGGAGAAACCTGGTACCCTGCAGATGTACCTATACGATATATTCGCTCTTAACACAGGGGAGTTCGTTAAGGGGGGCCCGAAAAAAAAATCTATCCTTAAAAATACTCGAAATTGTCAGATTAAGATAAGGTAAGTTAAGTAACATGAAAAAGAGTGTATATGTCAAAAATTTGACGATTTGAGCCGGGCGTAAGGAAATGGGTGAGTCATAAAGTTTCACAATAAAAAAGCGAATATTTCCCGAAATGAATGACAGATCGAAAAACTAAAAAATAGGTGCTCAATAGTTTTTAAAAATCTATCGAATGGTACCAAACACGACTCCCACGGAAAAGGGTGGGGGGAAAATTTAATATTTTAAATACGAGTCCCGCGATATTTCGCGAAATGAACATCAGATCGAAAAATTGTAAAATACACTTGTTCAATATTTTTGAAAAATCTATCGAATGGCATCAAACACGACTCCCCACGGAGGTGGGGTGGGGGGTTACTTTAAAATCTTAAATAGAAGCCCCCATTTTTTACTGCAGATTTGTATTCATTACGTAAAAATAATTAACTTTTATTCAAAATATTTTTTCGAACTATGGATAAATAGCGTTATAATGGGAAAAAACAAATATTGGAAATGTAAAATTAAGTTAAAAAATGGCAAGCGCCCACTAAAATGGAAAACTTTACTTAAATTTTTTTGGTTTTAGGACCTACTCTTCACAACCTAATAGGTCCCCATAACGCTCGAGTGACTGCAAATTTAGCATACTTTGCTCCCCTACTATTATAAATAAACGTTTCTAGCTACTACCAGAGGCGTACGACAGGAGATAGTGACTGGTTGACCCTTCTCAAATTCTACGTTACTGGGGGAATTCCTATTTAGCGCAGTTTTTCGATTCTTCAATATTATCTATGTAAATAATATACTCTTCATTGGTAACGATAATGTCATTAGTTTTCGAGATATTTTTTCGAACTATGGATAAATAGCGTTATAATGGGAAAAAACAAATATTGGAAATGTAAAATTAAGTTAAAAAATGGCAAGCGCCCACTAAAATGGAAAACTTTACTTAAATTTTTTTGGTTTTAGGACCTACTCTTCACAACCTAATAGGTCCCCATAACGCTCGAGTGACTGCAAATTTAGCATACTTTGCTCCCCTACTATTATAAATAAACGTTTCTAGCTACTACCAGAGGCGTACGACAGGAGATAGTGACTGGTTGACCCTTCTCAAATTCTACGTTACTGGGGGAATTCCTATTTAGCGCAGTTTTTCGATTCTTCAATATTATCTATGTAAATAATATACTCTTCATTGGTAACGATAATGTCATTAGTTTTCGAGATATTTTTTCGAACTATGGATAAATAGCGTTATAATGGGAAAAAACAAATATTGGAAATGTAAAATTAAGTTAAAAAATGGCAAGCGCCCACTAAAATGGAAAACTTTACTTAAATTTTTTTGGTTTTAGGACCTACTCTTCACAACCTAATAGGTCCCCATAACGCTCGAGTGACTGCAAATTTAGCATACTTTGCTCCCCTACTATTATAAATAAACGTTTCTAGCTACTACCAGAGGCGTACGACAGGAGATAGTGACTGGTTGACCCTTCCCAAATTCTACGTTACTGGGGGAATTCCTATTTAGCGCAGTTTTTCGATTCTTCAATATTATCTATGTAAATAATATACTCTTCATTGGTAACGATAATGTCATTAGTTTTCGAGATATTTGAAGTTAAAATTGAAATGGCACAGTTATTTGGATTAATGTATTGTGTCGCTTCATTTTCAACTTCAACTATCTCGAAAATTAATGATTTTATTTATTAATGATCGTTACCAATGAAGAGTTTATTACATATTTACATAAAATGTATTGTAGAATCAAAAAATTGCGTTAGAATAGTAACTTCCCCAGTGGTGTAGAATTTGTGAAGGGTCAACCATTCACTATCCCCTGCCGTACGCCTGTGATAATAGCTAGAAACGTTTATTTATAATGATTTAGTAAGATGTACAGTACCCACACTCTCTGCCAATTATGATAAGGATACGTCAAATGGTTTTAAAGTACTGGGTACAAAATTTTTTTTAATTTTTAAATAAAACACCTTGTAAGTCAATAAGGAGTTGGCACTTGTTTATTTAAAAAATTTTGGTTAAATTTTAATATTTAGAATTCTAGAATCTACAACTCAGAGATTGGACATTCTTAATGAATCACCCTGTATATTACAAAAGTTATGGAACGTTTTAGATGGAAGAGTAAAAAATCTGCTTGAAACTAGCTTTCAAAATTTGCAACTGGCGCATATTGTGCTAATTGGAACAAGGCAAATCATGTAGTGATTCCAGCAAAAAAAATAGACTCTTATAGAAATTTTTCAATTCAAAACAAATCCCACCCACACTCCCTGTTTTCTTTCAGCGAAGTATTATATTTCAAAATCCACAAGGAAGAACTTCCTGTAGTTGGCTGTATACCATTAATTACAAGTGAAATTTAATAAAAAATTTTCTTCTTGGTAAAAGGTATATTAGTTAAAAAAGCCCTAAAGGGCTACAAACATATGAACAAAACGTTTTCTCTCTGTAACAAGAGCATCATCAGTGTTACCTGAAATAAGTATAACCACATTAATTACAGCAAATGTTAAAGTTAAAAAAAAATGATGACCAAGGTAAAAGCAAAGTTTGGTTATACTTACAAGAACATGGTGAGCCAACCAAAAAAAATACAAAGGTCAAAGCCTTCCAAAAACAGACAAAACTCTTATATAAATGAATACATCGAAAAATCCAAAGGGTGGATAAAATTCCTAAGGATACGGCCCTAGGGCAACATATGACTCCCACACGTTGTAAGTGGGACAAAAGGTAACTAGGTCATTATGTTATAAGAGGTGGCAGGCAACTAAGAGATGAGACTTCAAAAGCGAATCTGTCTGATATCAGGACGACAATTGTCAATGATTGAAGTTTTATGAAATGTTGGTTACGCAGCAACCTCATGTTGGTTACCCATCATCATCAATGAGGTGTATATAAATTGATGAAGTAAAGATAGGCAAACCAAAATACAGGTGGCATGTTTTGTGGTTTGTGTTAAAATTAGATAATTAATATTTGTGAACCAACACAAATGATGGTTGATAAAAAAGGGCTGCATGAAGATGAGACAAGTGAATAGGGGTTGTGATATCAAATGCTGAGGAATGTTCTAAATGCAAAAAAAAACTTTTTTATAGTTAATAGGATATAGATGGATTCATCAACACCAATTAAAATGACTGAAAAGGTTGTTTTAAAGCTTAGTCCAAATTTCTTTACTTTGTCCTTTTAAAACAACTTTTTCAGTCATTTAAAGTGGTGTTGATGAATCTATCTGTATCCTATTAACTATAAAAAAGTTTTTTTTGCATTTACGACATTCCTCGGCATTTGATATCACAACCCCTATTCACTTGTCTCATCTTCATGCAGCCCTTTTTTATCAACCATCGTTTGTGTTGGTTCACAAATATTAATTATCTAATTTTAACACAAACCACAAAACATGCCACCTGTATTTTGGTTTGCCTATCTTTACTTCATCAATTTATATACACCTCATTGATGATTATGGAATTTCAAATTCGCCCATTATTTTATAAATCTTAGATAATTTATTCTCACTAAGTTCTTGTAATTTTATAATTCCAACACACTGATGTTAGCTGTTATCATTGCTTGTACCATAAATAACTTTAAATTTAGTAGCTGCGTAACCAACATTTCATAAAACTTCAATCATTGACAATTGTCATCCTGACATCAGACAGATTCGCTTTTGAAGTCTCATCTCTTAGTTGCCTGCCACCTCTTATAATACATAATGACCTAGTTACCTTTTGACCCACTTACAACGTGTGTGAGTCATATGTTGCCCTAGGGCCGTATCCTTAGGAATTTTATCCATCCTTTGGATTTTTCGATGTATTCATTTATATAAGACTTTTGTCTGTTTTTTGAAAGGCTTTGACCTTTGTATTTTTTTGGTTGGTTTAACATGTTCTTGTAAGTATAACCAAACTTTTCTTTTACCTTGGTCATTATTTTAACTTTAAAATTTGCTGTAATTAATGTGGTTATACTTATTTTAGGTAACACTGATGATGCTCTTGTTACAGAGCGAAAACGTTTTTTTCATATGTTTGTAGCTCTTTAGGGCTTTTTAAACTAATATACCTTTTACCAAGAAGAATTTTTTTTATTAAATTTCAAATGTATTTCCTACCTCCACAAACTTATATTGACTACGTTTAGACAAGAGATTACACTTCTGTTTTAAACAACTTCGAGTAATCCGATATCTTTCTGGTACAATTCTGAATTTCAGTTAGAAATAATTCTCTGAGGGTATCTTTTGTTACACAAGGCATATACTTTACTATACTAATCTAATTTACAGAAATGAAATGATTTATCAGATTTCTCAGGGAAGTAAAATAACGCTTTTGTCAGTCACTTCTTCGAACGTAGGAAGATTAAAGTAGGCAGTTATATAATTTGTTTCTTGAATAATGATCATGTACAGTATATACAGGGTGTCTAGAAACTCTACCGACAAACGAAGACAGGAGATTCCTCAGATAACTTTAAGATATTTTAACCCAATTCACGTAGTCCGAAAATGCTTCCGAAGATGCTTCAAGGGAGCTAGAGGTCTTTGAAAATGGCGTGTTATAACTAGTTTTTCTTAAATAACTTAAGAACGCTTCTACTGAGAAAAACAAAAATTGGTATATATATTATTCATCTTCCAGAGATAAATCAATTCCATGCATTGCGAATTTCTAGTACCAGTCATAGGCGTCCCTTTTGGGTAGGACAACAGATATTTTATCGCCTAACTTTTTTAGCTTTAATTTTTAAGCATTTTTGACTCTGGATTATTAACCCGGAAGCAGTCCCGCCGTTAGAAAAATCTCGCATTTTATCCTTTTCCCGTGATAACTTGATCAAAAATTTTGCAAAAGTGCTTTAAACTGGTAAGTGCCTCGAGGAGAATCGTAATAATGCGTGGAAATTTTTTTAAATTTTTTATGTATTTTTTTCTGTCGAATTTATGGCTTTGGTGAGAACCAATTAGCTTTAAAATTGTTACAAATAGATATTTTTAATATACCAAGTATATAAAAATATTATAAAATAGAAATTTGTTTTAAATTCGTATTTAAATTTGTATTGTGAGATTTTTTCTCTACGCGCGACTACTTACGTGACAGAAGTGTGAGCGACCGCTCCCGGGTTAAATTGTGAGGTATTTTACAACTAAAATGTAGTCTTGTTTTAAGGGGAGGGTATGGTTTGAAATCAACAAATCAAGCACATTTTGTGAATTTTTTTCGAAGCTATGGTACAGTTATTTTATTTTTAAATCAAATAGGCATATTAAGTACAATTCAAAGAATATTTAGAAAAAAATTCAATCCAAAATATTGAAAAATAAGCCATTGGTGACAAATTTTGACAGGCAGCTCACAAAAAAATGGATTTTGCAGTGGACATCAGAACTCGACACTCGATCATACGAAACAAAAAATTCAAAAAGATTTAATTAGCTTATGAGTTTCACGAGGTCACAACGTCGAGTTTTCTTATTTTTAATGATTTTTGAATTTTTGATATCACTCAGATATCAAAAAAATGAAATTTTTGGTAAAAATTTTGTGAAAATCAACAAATTTATTATTGTTGAACAAAAAATAAGCAAAAAAAGAAGAATATCTCGACGTTGTTACCTCATGAAATGTCTAAGGAAAATCTGTGCAAAATATCAGGTAGATCGGATAAGTAGTTTTTTAGTTACAATGTCCACCGCATTTTAAAAAGGAGTTTTGAGAAAAATGCTTTTAAACTTTTGACAACTGCATCTTCATCTTCTTATTTTTCTGCCAAATCGTAAAGTGATGCACATTGGAATATGTTTTTGAATCAATGAGTAATCTACAAAAGAGAAGGCAAACAGTTGTTTTAACGTTTCTCACAACGCTCAAGCGTGCTGGCGCGAAGTCGCGGCAAAGCGAGTCGAAGATAGGGATATTCAACACCCTGTATCTCTGGTAATTTTACTCAGATTATTTTGAAATTTTCAGAGTGTATTCTTGAAAGTATGCACTTTTATTTGAAATAATAAAAAAAAATAAATATTTCAAACCATACCCTCCCCCTTAAGTAGTTAGGATGCACCGTTTTCTAAAAAAATCGATTTAAAATTTTTTTCTTTTTTTGAATTCCCAAAAAAAAATTTCACAAAAAACTATTTAGAAATCCAAAAACTGGTACGTATATTTATAATTCAGAGATGAATCGATCTCATTAATTGCGAAGTTCTAGTACGGGTCATATGCGTCCGTTTTGGGTAGGTCAGCGGTTATTTTATCGCATAATATTTTTGTCTTTAATTTTTAAGCATTTTTGACTCTAAATTATTAATTTATGAGGTATTCTAGTATTAAAAGTTACTTTTGCATTAAATTAGTAAAATACTCCGTTTTTTTTGAAAAATTTTTCAATTTCTTGTTAAATTTAAAAAGCGGAAAATTTTCAAATAGATTTTTTTTTTAGAAAACCGCGTGGCCTACCGACTTAAAGCAAGAGTACGTTTTAGTACTAGAATACCTCACAATTTATTGATCCATTGTCAAAATTGCTTTAAAATTAAAGACAAAAAAGTTATG
The DNA here is from genome assembly GCF_917563875.1 of Diabrotica virgifera virgifera. Taxonomy (NCBI): domain Eukaryota; kingdom Metazoa; phylum Arthropoda; class Insecta; order Coleoptera; family Chrysomelidae; genus Diabrotica; species Diabrotica virgifera. Next base: position 242,976,652 of record NC_065448.1, on the reverse strand, counting down.
TGATAAAATATCCGTTGCCCTACCAAAAAACGGACACCTATGATCGATACTAGAAATTCGCACAGGATGGAATCGATTTATCTCTGGAAGATAAATATACGCACCGATTTTCGCTTTTATAAATCGAAGTGTTCTGGAGGTATTTAAGAAAAACTAATTACAAGACGCCATTTTCAAAGAGTTCTAGCTCCCTTTGAAAGCATTTTCAGACTACGTGAATTGAGCTAAATTGTCTTAAAATTACCCGAACCATCTTCTGCCTTCGTCTGTCGGTAGAGTTTCTGGACACCCTGTATATCCATTTTATTTGAATCAACCAAATTAAAAAGGTTAAAAGCTATTAAAATATATGAATTACGCCTACAGGCAGAGGCGGATTTGAAGATTTGCCGCCCTTGGACTATCTAAAATTTGCCCCTCTCCCTGCGCCATTTTTTAATTTTTTCCCAAAGTTTGCCGCCCCCTGAATTTTGCCGCCATAGCACACCCAGCCCTGTCTATATGGACATTAAAATAAATAGTTTTAAAATAAAAATAAAAGCATTTTACTTTAACAAAAGAATAGTTCCATTATTACCGTGAAATTAAATAAGAGATTTCAAAGACTGTTTTTTAATTGTAATATCCATTAGTGTAAAATATAGATTATGTTCGGTATTTGGTTTGATATAATTTAATTAAATGACAATAACATAAAGCTTTTTCAAATTAATTTAGATTACACTTCTATAGTGTGTTACACGTTTTATTACACCGAGTCTAAATAATACTTAGAGGTTCTGGGATTGTTTTCTTGTGGCATGTGTTAAATATTGTATATTCGACCATGGCGCAAATGTAAAAATATTAGTACATTTGGATGTTAAGGGGTGACTCATAATTTTTTGCAGAGATTGCTTGAAAATAGCTCATATAATAATATTTAAGTTATCTTCCCACTCAAAAAGTCCGGAACATTGTTTAAATAATCAAAATGTCAAAAAATGAAGGATAAATCCGATTTTTTTCTTAGTTTTTTGATTATAACTTTAAAAGTATTCATAGAAGTTGTGAAATTAAATTTTCTACATTATAGGATTGGTTAAAAATTTAAAAAACTGTTACCCTTGTTGCAAAATAGCACTAATTGCGAAAAAAAAATAAGTATTCGCATTTTACGTTTTTCTACCATTTATGTTAAACGTAAGAACTTCATCTTCTACCAAGAAAAACCTTGATGATATAATAAAACAATACTGTAAATTTCATTAAGATCGGTTAAACAAATTTTGCTAAATAAATTCTGCAATCCACCTCTCCGCAAAAAAAAATCATTTTTTCAAAATGTTGCAGGACTGAAAATAAAGAAGACAGCAAGTTGAATGTTTTTTCATATAGAAGAATACCATACCTTTCATTTGCAATTTGGAAAATTAAAATCGGCTAACTGCCACGGCTTCAGGAATTTTTTTAAATAAACATTAATTTTTGGTGTAACGCGCAGGACAGCGGATACGCTTGATTTGGCTTTCCAGTGACCTTTATTAATGATTAATAAATTTTAATTTTTAGTAAATTTCGATATGAATAAATAAATGTGTTTATTGCAAAATAAAAACACATACTTCTATCCTTTGAAATAACACTTTTTTAGCAAAAACTCTCTTTGTTCGTATATTTTAATTTATAGAATAACAGTTTATTATTTTTAAACATATGCAATTACTTAAACAATATTTCACAAACAATAATCAATTTAGTTTGATTTTTGTGGAATTAAAATATTAAAATACAACAAAATATAGAGTAAGAAAATAATATATTAGACAAATATTGGACGAAATTGTGGTGGAAATCAACTTGTGTGAATCGAACACCGCTGTCCTGCGCGTAGAACCAAAAATTAATGTTTATGTAAAAAAATTCCTGACGCCGTGGTAGTTATCCGATTTTAGTTTTGTAAATTGTAAAGGAAAGATACAGTATTCTTTTATATGTAAAAAAACTTCGGCTCATATTACCTGTATGCGAGCCAATGGTGAGTATTAAATTCTTACTTGTATGTGAAAAAATGTACAATACCTACGTCTTAAATCCCACCAAATTTCATTTGAATATCTCAACCGGTTTTAAAGCAATAAATAAATCGTCAGCTTGTAAGAAAAATTTTAACACCCTCTATCTCAGAAACGAAGCATTTGCGGACATAGGTTTATAAAGCAAATTGTCACTATTTTTTCATGTAGAATTACCCCTTGAAGTTTACCATACTTATTTAAAAACACCCTGTATTGATAAAAAACATGGCTAATTGTTAAAGTACCTAACTTTTTTACGGTCCAACATAAGCGAATCAATAAAAAAACAGAATGTTGAGAAAACATGAGGCTATAGTTGGGTTTTAACTTGATAGGTCTGGATCCCGCGTATGAAAAAAAAGTTGAATAATAGCAAGCTGAAAATTTGTTAATAGCTTAACGGTGTCTACTCGGACAAACTTTGATATATGGGAACACTGGAACAGGGGCAGTTTTAATTGTGGAACAGGTTAAAAATTTGGAACGGTCAGACCACGAAAACGGCACATGTATTTTGTCCGACAGAACAGACTTAAATCTCCGAACAGAGATTAAACTCTCATGCAAAAATCCGACTGCTATTTATAACCAAATGGGCGTTTTAATGAGTGGAACCTGTAGAATATGTCAAATGACAGGAATTATGACAGGTGATGAATAGCAGTCTGATTTTTGCATGAGAGTTTAATCTCTGTTCGGAGAGTTTAAGTCTATCCTGTCGGACAAAATTAATGTGCCGTTTTCGTGGTCTGACCGTTCCAAATTTTTAACCTGTTCCAGAATTAAAACTGCCCCTGTTCCAGTGTTTCCATATATCAAAGTTTATCCGACTAGACACCCTTAAGCTATTAACAAATCCAAATCCAGACCTATGAGTATTTTATAAATGCGAGAATATTCCACAGGGTTATGCGAAGTTTGAGAAAAATACACAGTTTTATTGGTACACCCGGTAAACAATTAAAATTTACTCGTTTAGCAACAATATTATTACAGCGATATTGTTAAAGAATAAGGTTATAACATATTAAAAAATCACTTGAATCGGACAACAGGTTTAGAAAACTCGAGATATCAAAAATGACCCATTTTTAAGTGACCCATGTTTCACCAATGATGATGAAAGTGCCATAAATGCAGCAAAAATGAAGCAGCTGAGAAAAATAGCTGGAAGGCGAAAATGGACAGAGAAAGGAACGAAAACATTGGAAACGTGCTAAGACAAGAACCAGTAGAGGAAAAAATTGAAAAAAGAAAAAATTAATTGGTTTGGACATAATAATATATAAGTAGAATGAACGAGAACAGACTAGTAAAGAAGGTGACAGTTGCCAAAAGAATGAGGAAAAGAAGAAGGGAGACCTAGAAAAGGGTGGATGGAACAAATCCAGGAAAATCGGGACCAAGAGAGGGAAAAGAGTGCAACAGATAAAGGAAATGACAGTAATACCAAATTCCAACGCTCTTATAGGGCATAAAGACAACGTAAAGAAGAAGAAGGGAAAAATTTCCGGAGTGGAATATTAGTTAATTGAAAATGTAGTTTTGACCTAATCTCATTTTCTGCTATATAATAAATATATTATAATGAATCTACTAAGCTTTCTAACACTAATAAATCACATTGAGGTAGCAATCTAATACTGGAAAGCAAGTTTGAAAACTACTATTAAACTTTTAATTAGATGCAATAACAACAAGGGCGAACAAATAGAAAATGCATATCTTGCTAAAACAAATTTAAAACTAAACTAATTACGAATTCATTTTGTAACTTATTTACCTAATCACTGTTAGTTTAAAAGAGAAAACAAGCCTCTTATCTTAAGCGTGAAAAAATAATAATGCATCAAAGTTCTGAGAAGTATCAAGTAGTTGGTAAACACCATTTGCTGTTCAAGCATTTTAAAATGGAGAATAGAAGCCCATTATGTCTACTAAGTAATAAAAGATTAAAATGGAAAATATGCTAATCGGCCATAAAACTACTGTTTTAATAAATTAACGTTTTTAATCATAAAAATCAACAAGCGCTTGCTTATATTACAAATAATAGAACTAAGTCAATACTACTATTAAGTTAATAGGTCAAGTTTTATTAGGGCCGTCAGTTATTTCTCTAATGTGTAAAGAGAACCAGTCGCATTTGTTTTTATAATCTAGAATCTAGAGTCTAGAGCAATCGAAATAACTGATAATTAGATAAACCATAAATCCCCTTAATGACTTTAAAAAGATATTAATTAGATATTTTAATAAATTTATATTCATATTAACTACAGAATAAATACTTAAAAAACTACTTACAGTTCTTGTAGATTATTGTTGTTTCTGAAAAAGAAATATTTTTTTTGAAATAATATAAGTCAACACTAATATTACTAGTTGAAAGACTGATAAGTTTGTACACACTTGAATGAATCGAGGAAATAAAAAATGTAGTATATCAAAGTGTGTAAATAATTTATTTCTTTAGCTGAGCGCTTTCGACATAAATGTCATCATCGGAGCTAATGGTCAATTGTTAAAAAAGTACCGCTACAAAATTGAGGTGTTAACATTTGCATCTTGTGAAAATAAATTTTGGTTGGATATGCTATGTCCACCGTACAACCCCAAACAGTAAAAACAGAAAAAAGGGCCACATTACATGTTACACAAACACAAAAAAAAACACAAAAAAAAAACTTTTTAAAACTAAAAACTAATTTTACTGCTACTAACTGCAACGACTACTATTGAATCATTAACATACTATAGCCTAAAATTAAATATAACAAAGATAATGGTTGCTTCATCATCATTATTTGGCTCTACAACTCTATGTCCCCCCATTGTTGTCGGTCCTGAGCAGCTATTTCCTATTGCTCTACTTCCATTTTTTGTAGATCATTGGCTACTGCGTCCTTCCATCTCTTTCTTGGGCCACCAACTGATCTTTTGCCATCGGGCCTTTCCCAGAATGTGGCGTTCAGAAGTCTTTCGGTTGGTTATTTACAATGATCATATTACGGGTATTTCGGCTATAAAATATAAGTTAGAACTAAAGTAGTAAAATCCTATCATATCTGGACATAACCACATAACCACATTTTTATAGAAAGTAATCATGGTTTTAACATAAACGAATATAGTTATTATAAAACAACTGATATGAATGAATCTGCAAACCTGTTTGCAATAAAGTACCTACACCGAAAGAAGCAAAACATGAAACTAGAACAAAAATAGAACCTAGCCATCAATGAAGTAGGGATCCGGGAATCCAAGCAAAACGTTAGTGGAGATAATAAGGGTAACAGGATCAGCTGTAGGTTCAGCTAAAGGAAATTAACGAGAAAAAGTAAGATAATGAATGATATTCAGCGGCAAAGAAGATAAAGAAGATAATGAAATAAAGATAAAATTTAAAAATGCAGAATGGAAAATAATTACAACTTGCAAATACCTGGGAAGTATAAGTACTTACTCATGACGGAAAAGTAGACTGGAAAATTGAGCAAAGAAGTCAAACAAGTTATACGAGTACTATGCTTTAGTGCCAATAGTGGAAAAAGGGGAAATTACAAGAGAGGCAAGGATAAAAATATATAACACAATAGTGGTACCAAGTCTGCTCTATGCAACTAAAAACTGGACCATTGTGGAAAAACACAAGAGGAGGATAAATTAATGCAATGAAGATGAGACACAAAAGAAGGATATTGGAAACACAAAATGACATAGATTAAGTAACGAGACTATTACGAGTATGGCCAACCAAGAACCAATAATGAATAAAGTAGCAAAGAGACGAATGAACAGGTAAGGGCATTTGATGAGGATGTAACCCAACAGAATTACTAGAAAAGTTCAGGAAGGCAAGAACATCGAAAAAAGAATAGATCAAGACCAAGAAAAAATGGATACAAGTAGTAGAGGCGGAAAAAGTTAAAGAACAATCACTCGACGAATTGGAAATAACGCCAGGAAAGAGAAAAGGTTGGAAGACATGAATGGATGTGAAACTTAAAGCATCTAGCCCAAATCCTCCACCATGATAGGGTAAAAGGAAGAAAAAAAAAGAAATGATTATTTCTACAAATTTTGTCCAGTTAATGAATTTATTCAGAATCCAGGCCAAGTAATGAAGCTTAAAATAGGACAAAACCTCGCAATTTTTACAGAATGGATCGATTTGCTTGAAAATTTGAGAATAAGTAGTAGATAATTCAAGGATCAAAATCTATGTCATGTCGAAAGGCGCTTTATCATGGGGGGTGGTTGCCACCCCATCTCGGGGGGTGGAAATTTTTTATTATATTTTAATTGCAAAAGTAAAAACGTTCATTCTTATCAAAAAACGTTCTATATATTTTTTTGATAAAATTGATAGTTTTAGATTTATTCGCTATCGAAAGTGTTAGTTTTATATCGAAAAAATCAATGTGTTTAATAAATTTTCTGTTAATAACTCCAAAAGTTTTCGTTTTATCAGAACAACTTCACTTAACAAAAATGTACCTTTTAAAAAAATTAACAAAATCTTGGCTCTTCTTCGTCAAATGCTAAATATTGTGGTTTCAAAGTCAAAAGGCGGGAAAATTATGCATTTTTCGAGGACAACTTGTTTAAACTAATTTAAAGTACTTAAAAATATCTATCACCAGAAATAAAAAGAAGTCTCTAGATTAAAAATTAAGTGACTTATAATGAAAAGAATGTCAGTCCCTATTTTTTTCGGCGAAAAACTGATCGCAAGCAACCCCCTAATTACCACCCTAATTAAAATTAGTCATCTAACTTATTTGGTCTTTTTTATGTATGTAGTATTAATAGGTTCTAGAAGTTTGACCGGCTTAGAATGATTAGTTTAAAAAAAATGGAGTTAAAAGAGAATAACGAATTTTTGTAGTTTGGAAAAAAAATAATTTTTCTTCAAAACAGCAAGATTAGCATCAGAGATACGAAATCATGTTTAAATATGAAATTTTAGCTTATTAAATTCCCAAGAACCTGGTTTGCAAACATTTTTTCTACGGCAAAAATTGAGTGATCTATTGACAATTAAAATTTGTAATAACATGCAAAAACCACCGTTACCAACCCTTTCAAAGTCACTTTTTTTCGACTTAGGATTTTTAAAAGATTTAATATTAGACTTATGGATCTTGTAAAAACCTACAAAATTATTTTTTATCAAACTTTCTAAGATAAAATATAAAAAAGTTAGGGTTAAAAAATCAATATATTTTTTGAAAAAAAAAAAGGAGAAATCCAATTAGAAGCATAATAATGTAAGGTAGAGGTATTTTTAGTCATTGGCCTTATTCATTCTTATTTATTTATGTATTATTAATAGATTATAGAAGTTTGACTGGCTCAGAATGATTAGTTTTAAAAAAAACTGAAGTTAAAAGCGAATAACGAATTTTTGTAGTTTGGAAAAATGGCTTTTCTTCAGAATAGCAAGATTACCATCAGAGATACGAAAAAATTTTCAATACAAAATTTTAGGTCATTTAATTCTCAAGAACTTGGTTTGAAAAAAATTTTTCTATGGCAAAAATTGAGTGAATCGTAAATGAGTATAACGAAAAACATTGATTTTTTCTATATAAAACGTAACACTTTCGATAGGGAATAAATCGAAAACTATTAATTTTATTAGAAAAATGTATAGAACATTTTTTGCTTAGAATCAATATTTTTATCAACTTTTGCGGTAAAAATATAATAAAAAATTTCTACCCCCTAGATGGGGCGGCAACCACCCCCATGGTAAAAGCGCCTTTCGGCATCATATAGATTTTGATTCTTGGACTATCCACTACTTATTCTCAAATTTTCAAGCAAATCGATCCATTCTGTAAAAATTGCGAGGTGAAAAGCTTCGGTTGCTGGCCTATTATACCAGAATCAAAAACGGCAAAAATTTCACTGAGGCATTTAATACTTCAAAAGGCCTCCGACAAGGATGTTGTCTATCTCCCACTATCTTTAAAATATACCTTGACCAATCCTTACAGAGGTGGACAAAAGCAATGAAACCGATGGGACTGAGAGTGGGAGACGACTCCCTATTACATTATACTTTGCGGACGACCAAGTTGTTATAGCCCAAGATCAAGATGACCTAAACTATATGATACGGAAGCTAAATGAACATTATCAACAGGCAGGATTAGTAATAAATATGGACAAGTCAGAATACTTCATAGTGGGAAACGAAGACATTGAAAACCTACCATTGGAACAAGGACATATTGTTGGTGTGAAACAATGCAAATATTTGGGAGCTATATTTAACAAACGAGGAAATAGTGAAGGTGAAATACAACATAAGATCAATAAAGGTAGAAGCATCACTAGATCCTTCAATTCAATTTTATGGGACAAAGATATCAGGAAGGAAATAAAGAGAAGAATATATGAAAGTATAATAAAGACCACTACAATCTACGGTGCAGAAGTTTGGGACATAAATGCAAGAAACAAAAAGAATCTGCTTAGTACAGAAATGGACTTTTTGAGGAGAAGTTGTCAGGTTTCGAGATTAGAACATGTAAGAAATGAAACAATTAGAGAACATATGAAGGTAGAAAAAACTATAATAGACGATATTAAAAAGAGACAGCTGACATGGTTTGGTCACGTTAACAGAATGAATGAGACTCGCTGGCAGAGAAAAATATTAGAGTGGGTCCCACCGGAGAGAAGAAAAAGAGGACGACCACGGAGAAGCTGGAGGGACAATATTCAGGAGGCAATGGATTCGAGGCAATTAGATGAAGATATGTGTTACGATAGAAAAAGTTGGAAGCTGGGTATGGAGAGGCGGCGACAGCCGTAGAAATCCATTATATGTATATATAATGTATTTATAAGAGAAAACAATTGAAGCAAACAAACTTCAATAGCGCGAAGATTTTTGCTTTTTTATTTTAAAAATTGATATTTCCTTCTCGACGTTCGAACACCATAAATGCCAATTTTTCTTATATCAGTTTAATCAGCGGGAAATTGCTTTTTTTTTATTTCAACGCTTTATAAGCGAATTACGGCCGTCACCAGAATTGCATGAAAATTTAGCACGGAGGGCCGATGAAATAAAAAAAGCGTTGTACAGGCAGTAAGTGAGAGTGTCCGTGACAGATTCGTAATTAAAATTCTCAGTTTGAAACTAATCACCGAATACTCGAGCAAACAATGCTCGTTTCGGACTAAATTGTTCTTAAATATAATCAAATTTAATTAGACACGCGTTCAAACTAATGCGAATTCATCTTGTTGTTAAACACTCGCCACTCGGGATTTTAGACAGGATCGAAATAGGCCTGGATCCCGCGTACCAAATAAAAGATTATTAATAGCAAGCTGAAAATTTGTTCATAGTTTAACGGTGTCTAGTCGTACAAACTTTAATGTACAGGAACACTGGAACAGGGTAACTTTTAATTGTGGAACGTGATAAACGTGTCATCCAGACAAGTTTATGATTGTGAAAAATAGCAGGCTGTTTTTAGGGCGGGAAGACCACCCAAAAGATGGACTAATGACGGAAATTAAGTCTTTTATGGATAGATATTTGAGAAGATCATGTACCAATGTTGTCCAAAGTAGAGGTGACAGAACTCCTCCTTGTGGACTACTCTGGCTTTGATGGTTGCTTTACCCAGAATGGATATTACCATACTACTCTCCAGGGATGTCCAACCATCTGTATATTACCGCCGGCCGGTGTGTCCCGTCTACTCATTGTCTAACCAAAAATTGGTGGTAATATTATTAAATGCATTTTAAGATTCAAAATGACATTGCTTTCCAAAGAGAAAGCCATTGCTTTCTATTTCTCCTCTATTAACATTGACATAAGCCTATATTTAGATCACCCCGTAGATTTGCCAGTTGGTATGCATCATGATGATTGTTTAGGGCTTAGAGCATTATCTTTTAGCAATTCGTCTCTTATGTACCTATCCAGAAGTATCTCCCGCGTTTTTAATAGAAAAGACCATAAGTTTATTAGTTTATATGGCTTTGGTGTTAGGTTTGAAACTTTACAAGTATGTGACTTGATCGTTTTGCCATATTTCCGGTACGACTCCCCATGCTAAACTAGATTTGAGGATCTTGCAAATGTGTGGTATCAATACCTCTGATCCCATATGCAAAAGTATTGGATATGTGACATTTTTCCCTAGATACTTATATGGTTAAAATTTATTAATAGACTAAATTCTGCTTGGTCTTGTGGTTGCTTTGGCTATTTCCCAATAAATAGAACTAGTCGGCTTTTGGTCTATGTTGGTTTGTTTATGTGCATTATTAAGAATATTTGTGGTCGAAATGTGTGAATTTATGAGTTCTCTAAGACTTTTCTCTTTAGTCTATGTACATTTTCCATTAGTTTTCTTTAAGAAACTTCGAACTTCTGTCCTTAGCTTCTTTAAACCGTTGTACCTAACTGTATTACCGTCCGTATTCTTCCTTTCAAATGAATTGCCCTAAAACTTTAGGTTCTGGTTAAATATAGCACGTTTATATATTTTTAAAAATGTATAAATGTCGATTCTGATGTATACTTGTGTTTTAGAGACTCTCAGACAGCTTTTGACTTGGTGAAACGTGATAAACTAATAGATATTTTAAGGTCATATAATATCGTGTGACGATAATATAATTTTATCGTCTAGAGTACGCCAATGAATTAATTAAAACGTGTTTTTGTGCCGTCTCGTACGATATAAAAGTCGGAACGAAAAGCCTAGTTGATTATTATTGGACCGTTGGTCGAAGAATAATAAACAACAGCGAAGTATAAGAGGTGAGTTATCCCGACTATTTTCCGCCGTTCTTTTGGTGTGTTGAACGAATCCGACGGTTTTCCTTTTACTTATCCTTTTACGAGGGTTGATCGTATTTCCCTACATGCCTTTTCCGCTGGCGAGCTGAGCGAGCTTTACTCTCCTTATATGTCCGTTTCATATTAATAAATGTAATTCCTAATCCACGCGATCGTCGGTAGTATTCATTCATGTACCAGATATCGTCACATCAACCTGAACCTAATGTTCGATAAGTAGGTTATAAATATATTTTTCTACAACCGTGTTAAAAATGCAATTTTAAGCACTACATAGGAGCGTTAAAAATGCTACTTTAAGGCACTAGTGCTTAAAAATTTTTAAGGCACTGCAATTAAAAGTGAATTGTCAAATTGTGAAACGTCAAAATATTTATATTTCATTTATTCACATTAATATTAATAGTACAATTTGCGCAATTTGAAAAAGGTGGTTTAAAAGGATTTTTAAAATTAAATTTAAACTCACAATAAAACACTGAAAAACGTTTGTTTTCTATACTTCCACAAAATTTATTACAACTATGTTATTACTACAGCTGTTTCGGCAAAGTGCCTTTCTCAAAGGCTGTAAGTAACAGGCTGTAAGAAACAGCTGTAGTAATAACATAGTTGTAATAAATTTTGTGGAAGTATAGAAAATAAACGTTTTTCAGTGTTTTATTGTGAGATAAAATGAACTTCCATCAAGTAACGGTCGAATCCATCAATTAAATTTAAACTGTATTATTGCATTTTAACACGTTTGTAGAAAATAGTTATTTATGAAACAGTTCGTGAAGTATGCTTTTTGTGAACGCACGCGATTTTTAGAGCACGAGCGACAACGAAGCAAGTGCTATACATCGCGTAAGTTCGCAAAAAGTACTTCACGCACAGTTTCATACAATATTTTATCTACGATAAACAAATAAAAAAACTGTAACTCTTCGTCACTGGAATACATTTCTATTCTACAATTTTTAGAACTTTAACATTTAAAAATTCTAACTACTTTCAAACCACAAAACTGTCAAAAATTTTGTTGTAGATAAGTCATTGCTCATATTGTCATCACTATGACAACGCGAAAATTAAGGATATTTAATTATATGAAAGTATGCCAAAAAACCCATTGAAAGTGTGCAAAAAAGTAAACCCCATTTAAAATACATTGTTACTTCACGCACACTTTAAACCCTTCACGCACTGCTATCTATAATGACAGTTTTTACAAACTAAAAACTTATACATAATATGACATAGAGTAGATAAAAAAAGTTTATGTAACGGTATAATATTTTCGCTAAGAATTTTTAAACATTCCCCTCGAGTGTAGACAACCAGTTCTACCTTTTACTGGTCATAGGTTTCATGGTTTCAGCAATTAACAAACATATTGTATTTTATAAATTTATAACGTTTGTAGAAAAAATGTTGTATGATATACGTGTTAAAAAGTACATTTTTAAGGCACTCATGTGAATTGCTTTCACATGCGTGCCTTAAAATTGTACTTTTAACACTTATATCATAAACAACTATTTATTAACGAAATTAACGAGTAGTAATTAAGGCTAATTATCTGATCATTTGTAATGTTTTGATTCTAAATAAATGTCTTGAAAAGCGAACCTTCTGTCTTCGGCTGAATTTTTGTTACCTGGAGCAACAAACGCAACGACCTCGTTACAATCGAAGATAAAGACTTAAGGATTATTTCACACCTCTACCATGAAAAAAAGGCTAAAATCGGAATTAAATTCGAAACATCTGGAAAAGTCAATATCGAGAAGGGTGTAAGACAGGAATGTGTCCTGTCACCTTCAACGCTGTTCAACGTTTACTCTCAGGGTATATTTAACCCGCCACCTGCCACGTGGCTTTGCAAGGCATCAACTGCCACGTGGGGTGCTCACAGCACCCCTTAAAAATTTTCTGTGATCTACTTGTTTATAAACAAAATATGTAATGTGTTGAGTTACACAAGAATATAAAAACATGTTTTATTAAATTATTAGCTACTAATATATTATAAAATTTAAAAAATAAAATTAAAAAGGTGTTATAAGCAAAGTAGCAAGTACCAACCTATAATAAATGAAGTGAAGTAAAATATCTAAGAAAATTAAGATTTATTGAGTATAGAAACTATATTTATTAATAATTTAAATCAATTATTACAATAAAAAAAAATGTAAATCTGACCTATTTATCAAAAGCACAAAAAAGAATTAAAACAAACTGCGAGATGATGACACCCGAATTCGACTTTAGAGCTACAAGTTCAGAATGACACTAAATAACCACTTCAAACGCAAACAGATCTATGCTATATAATATTATAGAAAGCTACTATGACGCACAGCACGGTTAACAAACTTGAAATACCAAATATTTGATCAAAATGTGTTATGGGATGCTGGTAGCACCCCACGTGGCAGGTGCCGGGTTAAGAAAGCTTTGGATGGCATCTCGGATAGTATAATTATAAACGGGCAATGTATAAACGACCTGCGATACGCTGATGACATGGTTATTTTGGCAGAAAATACTGAAGCACTGCAGCGCCTAATGGAGCGAGCAACGACAGCCTGTAGATAATTTGGAATAAATTTGAATAAATAGAAAACAAAAATGATAGTCATTAGCAACCACCAAAACAGAAGGGTGAAAGTCAATGTCGACGGAACAGATCTGGAAAGAGTAATAAGAATAGCTTACCTTGGAAGTAATATTGATGAAGCTTGGGATAAGAACACGAGAGATAATGAACACTAGAGATAAGAACACGTCTGGAAAAGGCACGTACAGTGTTTTACAAAATGCAAAAAGTTCTACCCTAACAACACAAAACATTCCAGGAATGTACTTTCAAAGTTCTATTAACGTTTGAATGTCCTGGACATTCAAGGAACATTCGGTGAACATCTGATTCATTTATTGGTGGAATGTTACCACAAGACATTCTGTGAACATACTACCAATGTCCTATATTTTAAGAGAGGCTATTTACTATTTAATTTGCGTTTATTTTCAAATTTGCCGCGCGTGTATCTATGTATTAGGCTATCAAAACCACGTGACTTCTGGTTCGGTTTGGATTTGGCTTACAAAAAGTTACAGAGGTTATGTTTGTAATATCTATTTTTTAGTGTTTATCGTCGTATTTTGGATTCATTTGGATTTCGTTTGCTGTATTTTGTGAACTTTATAAACTTTACCACAATGCAATTTAAGGAAATTATTATTGGAAGCTCCAGATGTTGAATAAAGGTAAAGGAAACAATTTTTTCCACCTACCTCTACCGAAAGTATACTTTTCCGGACCTGATTGTAGGGAGCAAAGTTGTACTTTTCCTCCCTAGGGAGGAAAATATTTTTCCTCCCTAGGGAGGAAAAGTAAAAGTGACGTTATGGTATTTCATTCATGAAATATAACTTATTGACGCCCTGTACAATATCTATTTTCTATTACGTAAGTATCTATACATTTTAACGTTTATTTAAAAACACTCTGTATTTTGCAGAATGGTAAAAAACAGTAAATTGTTATTCTGATTTAACAATGTTTACATTAATAATTTGACTTATATTTGACAGTTGACAGTTATATTGTACCTACTTGCTAGTTTGAGTTCTAATAAATTTTGTTGGTTAGTTACATAAATAAATTAAGTAAAAATGATAAAATGACTTGTTATTTGAGGAAGGTGGAAAAACCATATGTATAACATGGGAGTAAAGTGCCTTTTCCTCCCTTGAATGATTACTGCCCTCCGCTACGCGTCGGGCAGTAAACTTCATTCTCGGGAGGAAAAGAAGCACTTTCCTCCCTTGTTATACAAATAGCTATTATTTACTGTTTATTTTTTCCTGATATTTATCAATATGGATGAATTTTGCAAGCAATAACATTATTTCTTTTATTGTCTTAGATATTTATTGAAGCTGAAAATAATCGGGGATTTAGATCCATATACAATTCAGTCAGAATTGGATTTTACAGTAAAGTGCATTCCACCAAATTACTATTATAGATATTTATACATATCTGGTGGAGTTTCAGAGTTACTACGCTAAGCAGCAGATGAAAGCATACAAAAGCTTTCAGGCACATAAATATTTTACAGATGGATTTGTTTTTAAAGTTGGAGGTCACGAGCAACAACTTCATCAGTACCTACAAGAATATTGAGGAAATCGAGCTCCTCGATACTACTGGGCAAACTAGAAGATTGAAGAGGACAAAGCCTTTTGAACTAGTTTGAGTGATAGGTGATAGTGAAAAGCAGAGCAGAGTGCTTGTGTGCCTGTATATGTTAGAATAGTGCACGATCTTGTTAGATTAGATAAGAGACACTATGGGGCAAGCTCTTAATTTGAAGCAACAGTAATAATTTAGGTTAAATTAAAATTGCTCATTGGTCAGTTATGACCAGATTGTAATTGTAATATACAATTCAATACAATGAATCATCATCGTAATGATGATTATGGAAAAAAATATGACAAGATTTTATGCAATAAAAATGTTTATATTTATCAAGGATGTATTATTTGGTATGGCCACATATACTTCTGGTATATCGTCGGTGATGTGACAATACCTCCTATCTGCTTTTTCATGAATTTTGTAGGAGACCAAAAACCATTTTTGGGGTCATCTTCTGTTTTCACATGTAAATTTTGACATGTTTTGTAGTAAATAGAATACATAGTTGAATTTACTACAAAACATGTCAAAAAATTTCATATGAAAATAGGAGGTGACTGTAAAAAAAGTTTTTAGTCTTTCTTACAAAACTCATGAAAAAACAAATCAGGTATTATGTCACATCAGCGACTATATCTAGGGAATGTATAAAAAATATACTGTGAATGTCCAAAGAACATTCGTAGACATTCATGGAATATTCCAACAAGACATTCAAGGAATGTTTAAAATGCTGACAGAGGATTTTCCTGGGACATTTAGGGGACATTCTTTTGCTTTTGAGGAAATTCCAGGAATGTTTTCAATATCTTGTGTGTACATTCTAGGAACATACATGGAATGTTTGGTATTATTAGGGTATGCAACCGCCAGCTGAGTATCTCATTGAGAACTAGAATACATAAGTGCTATGTTTTTTCTTCCGTGCTCTATGGTATTGAAGCCTGGACAATGACAGAAGCAATACAAAAAAGAGTCGAAGCATTCGAACTCTAGTTTTACCGTAAAATGCTCAGAATATCCTACATGAGCCATACGACAAATGCGGAAGTCTTACGGAGGATGAATAAGGAAATAGAGCTTATGCTTATAATAAAATAATGGAAAACACAATATTTTGGTCACATCGTAAGAAATCAAAAGTATGAACTGTTCCAACCAATAACCGAAGCCAAAATCAATAGCAAAAGTGGACCAGGCAGAAAACGCTCTCTTGGTTTAAAAAATATGAGCTCCATAGAACTATTCAGGGTGGCTGCAAATAAGATTAAATGGGCAAATGTAATGGCAAACGTCCTTAAGGAATAAGTCACCGTAAGAAGAAGAAGAAGAAGAAAATATAGCAAAATTCTTGTGAGTGTAAGTGCTACACTGAAAAAAATATTGTACGTAGTACCAATGAACGCCAATTATTGACATTTTTTACATTGATTCAATGAAAATTTCGTTAATACTATAAACACGTAATCATTAAGTAATGACCATATTCATTATTACAATGTAATTATATTCATTAAAAAATAATGAATAGAATCATTAATCCAATGAATCGTTTTATCTCTCGTCCAATGTAAGTAGATACATTAACTAATGCTCAAAAACATTAACTTCTATGAATTAGTACGTTCATTCAATGTACTTTCTACTTAAGAATTAGTGTACCGATACATTGATTCAAGTACCGATACATTGATTCTTAACTAGAAAGTACATTGAATGAACGTACTAATTCATAAAAATTAATGTTTTTGAGCATTAGTTAATGTATCTACTTACATTGGACCAGTGCTACTGATCTTTGGACGAAAATTAATGCTTCCCGTTTTTGAATCAATGTTTTTTTCATTATATTTACGTACTTTTTTGGTTCAGTGTAACTACCTATAGCTGTTAATATGTCGTTAGTGTTAGATTTTACAAAAGAAAATATTTTTCGTGACTAAAACTTTGAAGTTGCCACTCCAATTATGCATAATACTCGTCCAAACATTAGAATAAATGGCCACTTGCCAAGAGCAATAATACGACCCTGTTCTCAATTTTGCTCTAAATATTCAAATTAGAACAATCTTGATGGCGTCGTCGCCAGCGCCATCATGAAGGGATCCAGCAAAATTATTTATTAATTTATACCATCAAGTGTTTTCCTTCCATTCTTGTAGTCATTTTATCATTAAAGCAAACAAACGGTCCGTCCGGAGTTATTCCAGATACTAATACGTACTAGGGCCGTCCGATAAGTACTTAGTCCACAAAAGAAAAACAAAAAATTTGTGAGAACAAACTATTTTTATTAAAAACATCATTTTTAGGAAAAAGGGAGATACCGGAGAAGGTAAAACGGCAGTCTTAGATCAGTAGTTAGACTAACAATCATGTATAGCAGCGAGACCAACAATCATGTATTAAATCCAGAGTCATTGCGATAGAAATGAGGTCCCTTATAGCCCAGTAAATGAACGGGAAATTCGGCGATACCGTGTAATTTTCAGGGGCAACTCCGAATTGTATAAAAATTTTAACTTAGGCTCTACTTATCCTCCACTTCAAAGTTGAAATTGTGCCGTTGGTTGCTTTTACTTGGGGGGTGACAGTCACCCCTTCTCGGGGGTGAAAGAACATACGTTCAAGATAAGACAGGAAATGGATAAATTGACTAATTTTAAGCAACTTTTTTTCTATAGAGGTTTTTACGTAAGTCAATACTTTTCGAGTTATTTGCCATTGAAAATGTTGATTTTTCGCCAAAAAAAAAAACTACGTTTTCAGACGGTTTTTCGCAAATAACTCAAAAAGTAAATATTTTATCGAAAAAAAAATTCTTAGCAAAAGTGTAGCTTATAAAAAACACAAAACAATTGTGTATAAGTAAAGTCTATCAATCAAATAAAAACAAAGTTGTAGCTCATAAAAAATACGTTCTTATTCGTCTAATTCCAAATCGAATATTTTAAGGTGAAATCACTAAAAAATTAAGCACTTTTCGGGAAAAACCCAATTAAACTTTTTTAAAGTGTCTATAAAAAGCTTTGTTTTAATTGTTAACAAAAGTTTTAACATTAAAAATAAGCGAGTTACGCTCAAAATAAAGTTGTCCCTCTTCTTTTTTTGTAAAAACATCATGAAAATTTAGCCGTGCTTAGCTCCCCAAATGAAATTAATCGCTACCGTTTCACAAACAATTTACTTACCTATCTATTTTTTATATGATCTCTCAGTCTCACCGGTTTAAAGTGTTTATTTTTGAAAGGGTTATAATTGAAAAAGCTTGAATGGGTCACTAATCACGAGTGTATGCAAATTTTGAACAGCCATATCTTAACCAATTTTTGTCGTACGGAAAAACAAAATAAAACTAGCATATTTATAATAGCAAAACCTACATTATTTCACTCTTTAAGATTTTTCTTATCACTAATACTTTTTAAGTTATTTTGAAAAAATAAAGATTTAAAAAAAAATTTTTTTAATATAAAACCAAATGTTTTCAAAAATACGCACTTCAAACCAATCAAACTTACAGATCATATAAACAATACACATACAGTTAAAATATATGGTAAAGCCAAACGATTAATTTCATTTAGGGTGCTAAATAAAAGGAGGTTTTCACGATTTTTTTTACCAAAAAAAGGGGCCAACTTTTTTTTTCAGTGTAACTCGTTTATTTTTGATGCTGTAAACTTTTGTAAAAAACAAATAATAAGCTTTTCTTCGATACTTTAAAAATGTTAACAAGGTTCTCCCGAAAAATGCTTCTTTCTTCGGTGATTTCGCGTTGAATTATTCGATTTGGAATTAGACGAATAAGAACGTATTTTTCATGAGCTACAACTTTGCTTCTACTCAATTTGTAAACTTTACTGGTACACCATTTTTTTCGTTTTTTATAGGCTACACTTTTGCTAAAAATATTTTTACTCACAATCGGTTAGTAATTTATGGATTTCTAACCTTTGAAGTAATCAGGAAGCGACTTATTACTTACTTTACTTTCCCAGCTAGCCGGGAAAGTACTTTCCCGGTTAGCATCTGTCACTTTTCTACGTGCAAATGTCAATGTCATTTTTGATTAAAAGATGGTTTAGAAAGAATATAATTCACTCAACATTTATTTAATTAAGAAACAACAACAACAATAACAAAAAGAAAACTATTTGGAATTATAAATATTAATAGTTACATTGGAATTATGATTACTATTAACGGTTAAAGTAAGACCGTGTGGCTCAAAATTATGAGTTTCAGAAATAGATGATGACGCAAGGTTATTAAATGATTTCAATAATAACAAGGTTACTTAAAATAATTCATCTTATCACATAATGAAAATGGATACATATATTTGAAACGAAATTATTATTGGTAGACTGTGAGTATTAGAAATCCATAAACTACTAACCGATTGTGAGTAAAATAGTATACAAACCTCGCGGGAACTCATTCTAGCCTCGCGTCTGTAGTTTACCTCAGTGCTTCGCACCTCGGTAAACTACCTTGCCGCTCGGCTGAAATAGAGTACTTTCCCGCTAGGTATGTAATATACTATTTCCACCTACCTCTACCGAAAGTATACTTTTCCGGACCTGATTGTAGGGAGCAAAGTTGTACTTTTCCTCCCTAGGGAGGAAAATATTTTTCCTCCCTAGGGAGGAAAAGTAAAAGTGACGTCATAATATTTCATTCATGAAATATAACTTATTGACGCCCTGTATAATATCTATTTTCTATTACGGAGTATCTATACATTTTAACGTTTATTTATAAAACATCCTGTATTTTGCAGAATGGTAAAAAACAGTAAATTGTTATTTTTATTTAACAATGTTTACATTAATAATTTGACTTATATTTGACAGCTGACAGTTATATTGTACCTACTTGTTGTTTTAGTTCTAATAAATTTTGTTGGTTAGTTACATAAATAAATTAAGTAAAAATGACAAAATGACTTGTTATTTGAGGAAGGTGGAAAAACCATATGTATAACATGGGAGTAAAGTGCCTTTTCCTCCCTTGAATGATTACTGCCCTCCGCTACGCGTCGGGCAGTAAACTTCATTCTCGGGAGGAAAAGTTACACTTTCCTCCCTTGTTATACAAATAGCTATTTCGATAAATTATTTACTTTTTGAGTTATTTGGGAGAAACAGTCAGAAAACGTAGTATTTTTGTCGAAAAATCAACATTTTAAATCGCGAATAACTCGAAAAGTATTGACTTACGTAAAAAACTTTATAGAACAAAAGGTGCTTAAAATAAGTCAATTTATCCATTTCCGGCCTTATTTTAAACACGTGTTTTTCACCCCACGAGAAGGGGTAAATGTCACCCCCCAAGTAAAAGCAACCAACGGCACAAATTCAACTTTGAAGTGGAGGGTAAGTAGAACCTAAATCCAAATTTTCATGAAATTCGGAGTTGCCCCTGGAAATTACACTCCAAAACGGTCATTTATTGGGCTATTAGGAAAATAGCAAATAGAAAGAGGACAGATAAAATGCGAAACGAAACAATTAGTCCAGAAAAATAAGATTTTTCTCGTGACATATCCTCCTCCAGGCCGAAACCAAATTTTTTGAGTAGTATGGACATCTATAATAATAACCTATATGTTTCCTGCAGCCGATTTTGATGATATACATAGTTATAAACAAATGAAGATCAAAAAACGGTAAATTTTCGCTTTTTTCGTCTATTACTAAAAAGTGAAACATTTTAAACAAATTTGAGAGTCATAAACTGATAAATCATATAAGAAGCTTCAATATGGCGTCCGCTGCATATGTCTATGCTTAATTTTTGCTTAGAAAATTGGAAAATAAATCATAAATATTGAAATTTTATAAATGTTTATAACTTACCTATGTAAAAATTAAGTAAGAACCTTCTTAATAAAAGGAATATTGAAACTTCTTGTGCATAAATTGTATTTTAAATTTCAAAGCAATTGGTCAAATAGTTTAAAAGTTATTTAATTTGTTTATCCCAAATTCTTTTTTTTTGCAACACTGTAAGTCAGAAAATTATGAGGTTACAGTAATACTTCGGACAATTTATGAAAGAAGAACATCGATACTATTAACTTAATTTAAAAAAAATGACAAAAAGTTGTTTTAAACGGTGTAAAATTATTTTGAAAAGCATGTCGATTTTTTGCTTCTTTTAAACAATTAGAATAACTTTTTAACCGTTATCCGTAGAAAAAATATTTTTTTATATTTAAAAAAGCTAAATTTTTATGCACTTTTAGAAAGAAAAACAATTGTCCTAGGACAATTAGGGACGAAGTTAGCCCCCCGTTTTTTAATTCATATATAATTTTGCAATATTTAGAATTGTATTTTGTCATTTTTTTTTTATTAAATTAATAGTGTAAATCTTCTTCTTTTATAAACTATCCAAAGTATTACTGTAACTTCATTATTTTCTGACTTATAGTGTTGCAAAAAAAAATTAATTTGGGATAAACAAATTAAATAACTTTTAAACTATTTGACCAATTGCTTTAAATTTAGGGTATGATTTAAGCACCAGAAGTCTCAGCATTCCGAGTAATAAGAAGGTTCTAAGTTAATTTTTACATCAGTTATGAATATTTGTAAAACTCAAAATTTACGATTTATTTTGCAATTTTCTAAGCAACCAATAAGGATAGACATATTCAGCGAACGCCATATTGAAGTTTTATTATACGATTTATGACTTTCTTACTCTCAAATTTGTTTAAAATGCTTAACTTTTTTTTAATAGACGAAAAAAGCGAAAATTTACCGTTTTTGATATTCATTTGTTTATAACTATGTATATCATCAAAATCGGCTGCAGGAAACATATAGGTTATTATTGTAGATGTCCACACTACTCAAAAAATTTGGTTTCGGGCTGGAGGGGGTTGTGTCACCAACAGCGTATTTTTTCTCCTTATTTCTCTCAACTAAACCAGACAAAACCTAAAACTAGAACCAATCAATTAAAAATAGTAGAGGGGCAACTTGGATGGGTCGAGTACGTGTGTAGAATATCGAACGAGAGACTAACAAAACGAGTGTTCGAAACGAGAGTGCAGGGGAAAAACAAAAGAGGAAGGCCAAGAGTTATGTGGGTAGACAAAATAAGGAAAAAAATCGAGAAGAAAGGATTGACATTGTAAAGGGCAAGAAAGTGCAAACAACACAAGACCGGAAAGCATGGAGACAACAATGCCAAACTCAACTCCACCAGCCTTTCACTTAAAGGTAGAAAAACTTCGGAGTAAGTAAGTAAAAGTGATTCATTTGTGAACACAGTCTTCTTTTATAATCAACTATTTTTAATGGGAAATAAGCCACAATTTTACCAAAAAAAAATGATTTTATTAACGTTTCGAAGCCCAAATCGGGTTTCGTTGTCAAAATACAAAATACTACTAAAATAAACAAAAATGTTGTTGCTAAGTAAAAAAATTCTTCTAATAATTTATTTAATCTGACTTATTTATATTGGCAATTCAGACGTATATTATACATTTTAAAGTAGAAGACTTTAAAATGATATTGCCAATATTTATGAGTTGCGTTCCTGGGACGACTTTACTAAAAGATAGTTCATTCGATTACATGAAATCAATCCCAACACAAGAATATCTGTCACAAAAAAATCATAGCATGTGGTCTGTCTATAAAAAGACAACCAATCACGAGGTTTTTCCTGGTTTTCCCTCGTGATTTACCATGGAATCTCTAACGCGAGAATTTTACTGTCATCGTTGCATTTGGTTGTCTTTGTAAAGACAGATCACACCCTATGATTTTTTTGTGACGGATATTCTTGAGTTGGGATTGATTTCATGTAATCGAATGAACTATATTATAGTAAAGTCGTCCCAGGAACGCAACTCATAAATATTGGCGATATCATTTTAAAGTCTTCTACTTTAAAATGTATAATATACGTCTGAATTGCCAATATAAATGAGTCAGATTAAATAAATTATTAGAAGAATTTTTTTACTTAGCAACAACATTTTTGTTTATTTTAGTAGTATTTTGTATTTTGACCACGAAACCCGATTTGGGCTTCAAAACGTTAATAAAATCATTTTTTTGGTAAAATTGTGGCTTATTTCCCATTAAAAATAGTTGATTATAAAAATGCCACAAAGAAATAGCTTCAGAACAACACAGTCTTCTTTTAACTCGATACACTTGACCCAGTGATACTACAACTTCTTTAATCCGTCTGCAAAATATGCATTCCCAAGGTCTGCGAAGTAGGCTTCCATGGCCGCGCTGAACTCCTCATTCGACTTAAATTTCTATCCGACGAGTGAATTTTTCAAGTTTGGAAACAAATATAAGTCGTACAGGGCCAAATCTGGGGAACGTGGTGGATGAGACAGCAGTTCATAGACCAATTCGACAAATTTGCCATGGCACCGGCCGCGGTATGAGTCGGTGCGTTTTCATGGTGAAAGACCACTGTTTTCTTCGTCAAATGAAGCCGTTTTTCTGCGATTCGGCGTCGACATTTCTCTTTCAACCACTTTCCCTTGCTTTCTTTAATTATTTTTTATATATCTCTGTGTCTTGGCATCTCTTGTTTTGTCAACAGTTTTAATGATCCCTCCGTTTTCCATGAACTGAATTATTTTTTCGACCATCCAGTCTTTTTACTTATCTGCCATATAGTGTCTTTTAAGTTCATTCTTTCTGGCCTTTTCTGTTATTAGTTATAGCTGGCACTAGTTTTTGTTTTATCGTTTTACAATAACAACAACGTAATCATCATTACAGTCATCACAAAGGAAGAAAAAAAAACAACGTACAAAACAATGTCAATAAATATTTGTAGTGCGACAATAATTTAAAATAAAATTATGTATAACGATTAAAAATATTTAAATATACTTTTTTTTAATAATTATTTCTTATTCTTATTGTACGTATTAGAAATAGTAACTAATCTATAATTGCCACAATTTTAACAATGTAATAGATATTATTATTCCCTATGTGGTAAACTCATCATGATTTAAAAGGGCGCAGAAAATCTGATCGAGATATACCTACGTTCAAAAAACGTAAAAGTTAAAGCAAATTTTCCTAACTCTGTATTTGATGAATCAGATTTCCTCATTAGTTTTAATTTGTTTTTGAAATGATGAAACATGTTCGCTTCAGATACGAATTTAAATTATTGCCATCATCAGAAATAAATGTATTTTTAATATTATATTTTAAAGGAAGATAGAGAGAGGAAGGACGAATATTTTTTTAGCATTAAAATCAAGTCCAAACATTTTTTTAACGTTTTGGTATATAGATAGATAGAGGCTTTGATTACTAAAAAATATTTTTTTATCTTTTTTATTTAATGCTTCAATCTAGTCAAAGGCCAACTATCTAACTTAATCTAAGAATCACCTAGTGGTCTATTTTAGCTCGATATAAATATAAAGCACTTTTTTCACATTTAGCAGCGAACAGTTGGAGTTAAAATTGAAAACGAGTACTCTAAGTTAGAGCTAATAAACGCAGGGGCAACACAAGGTAGTGTCTTTGGACCAGTACTATTCCTTTTGTATACATCTGACATTCCGCAGAGAAAACATTCAACTAGCAACATTTGTTGATGATACAGAAGTCCTGAGAGTAGGAGAAACTATAGAAGAATCTACGTTAAAAAAAATTAATTGCGTAGAACGCTGGTCAAAAATAGCGTATTCAGTTTTAGGAACAGAAGTCAGTTCATGTTAACTTTACTAAAAAGAAAATCAATTATCTTAAACAACAGCATCGTTTCTAATAAAGAAACAGCGGAATATCTCGGTTTAAATCTGGACGTCAAACTCAAATGGAAGGAACATGTTAAAAACAAAACTTAACAGTTGAAGATAAACTACATCAATATACATATATTGGCTGACAGGTAGGTACTTACTCTCAACTTTCCATCCAGAACAAATTACGGATTTACAAAGAGATACTAAAACTAATATGGACCTATGGCATACAATTATGGAGCTGTACCAAAAAAAAAGAATGTGTGTGTACTTTGTACGCACGTAAGAAGTTATACTTCTATTATATGATTTCTTAAAAATAAATATACTTTAAGCAGTTTGTTTTAATTTTTTTAAACACCAAACTAATTTTGTGCTTACCGCTTTCAAAAAAATAAAAAAAAAAGTATAGGATTGCACTGGATTCGATCTCAAGACCTCTCGATCTCTGGTCGAATGCTATACCAAACACGCTACGACGACTGTCTGTATCGGTTCGGACATACCTGATGACAATTCACGGTAACAAACAGACAAGGTGTAAAGTATAATAGATATACAATAAAATGTTTTAATAATACTCATCTTACTCCTGAGGAAGGCAAACCCAAAGACACAAAAATTATAATAAATATATTTAGGTACTAAAAACACTAATATATTCTTTTCACACCTTTTCTTGCACTGATATATTTATACATAACTAGAAAGATTTAGCAACTAAACGTCATACTGTCTGTGTGCGCATGCGCGCAGTATTATGAAATTTTACTCTCAATCGCGCCTAAAGAAGTATAACTTCAAAAAAAGCAATAATACTAAGGAATATTGTAGGTGCTTTTTGGTATGTTCAGAGTGACGATTTACGTCATTTATGAAAGTCGCCAGAAGACATAAAGAAAGGCTCGATAAGCATCCCAACGATGAAGTACTTCAGGTTTTTGTCAACCAACCCCAGATGCGAAGGCTCAAAATGACTAAACCGTTGGAGCTTGTGCAATGTAAGAAGTTTTGTAAGACTTACTTAGTTTTTGCATTGTAACAACAAGAACGTGATCAGTTACTGAAAAAGAGAGTGCTGTGTAGCCGCAACAGAGAATTAGGCATTTCATTTTGACCTGTTTTACCCAAGCTTTATCTACAGTAACAATTCGATCAAGTAGTAAGTCACCATCATTTTCGTAAGAGTTCAAAAACCTCGATGAAGCAGCCATACGCAGATTTTTATCGGTTTCTGTCAAAAGTCTTGATATCTACCTTGCACAAAATTTGTGATAACTTAACTTTTGTAAAATAATTTCATGCAACAAACTTCTTGCAATTTGTGGAAAACTTACTGAGAGCTCAGTTATTGTGAATCGCCGGTTTTCTTGAATTTTCTCGTCAACTTTACAGACAAGTTCATCAGTCACAATGCTTGGCCGTCCACTTTGTCCTTCATCGTGCACATTGGTTCAACTATTTTTGAATTTGATGCACCATTGACGCATTCCACCTTCAGTGATCACCTTGTTCTCATAAGCAGCACAAATTTCAATTGGTTTGTGGTTTATAGCCAACAAAAATGGTATTACCGATCGCACCTCACGACTGACGAATTTTTCGTTCGTGGCACACACATTTCAAACAGCTGTAGCTGTTTCGCGTTAGAACGGCTGGACATCTACTGAACGGAAGAACGCCACGATGCTAAGATGGCCGCGCTAGCCCCGCCCCTAGTGGCTACAGATCAAAACATGACGAAATTCCCCGACAGCACTCATATATAAAATATGGCTATGTATGTAGATGGTGTGTTAGCATAGTATTCTGTTGGCTAACATCGTGGATTATTTTTTATTAAAAAAACAGTAAAATCATGTATAAAAGGTATATTTAAAAGCCCTCAAAAGGGCCACATCAAAATCGCAGCATAACTAGTTTTCGACTGGTGTACCAGTCATCATCAGTGCTTATCTAAAATGAATATAACCTGATCAAATAATACAAAGATATTGAAATTTTGACTACGGTTAAAAAAATTATCAGTTATACTCACGTGCAATGTACATGCTAACCACCAAGATAGTATTTTACAAAAATATGGGGTCAAAGCCCAGTAAAAGAAGTCCGTCAAGGAAACATAGGTTTAAAAAGCTACATTAAATATGGATGTTTAAAATATTTAGCTAATCTGCCCTAGGTAACATCTGAGCTGTGGATTTGACTTTACTTGACTTTTACATGTAAACAAGTAAACAAGTCAAATCCACAGCTCAGATGTTACCTAGGGCAGATTAGCTAAATATTTTAAACATCCATATTTTTAATGTAGCTTTTTAAACCAATGTTTCCTAGACGGACTTCTTTAACTGGGCTTTGACCCCCATATCTTTGTTAAATACTCTCTTGGTGGTTAGCATGTACATTGCACGTGAGTATAACTGATAATTTTTTTAACCGTAGTCAAAATTTAAATATCTTTGTATTATTTTATCAGGTTATATTCATTTTAGGTAAGCACTGATGATGACTGGTAAACCAGTCGAAAACTAGTTATGCTGCAATTTTGATGTGGTCCTTTTGAGGGTTTTTAAATATACCTTTTATACATGACTTTACTTTTTTTTTGTATTACATGGTATACAGCAGGGGCGGCTCGTGATAGTACAAGATGGTGAGGCACACTACATTTGAGGATTATTATTATTATGGTTAGATTTTCTTTAATAGCCGGAAGGTCGATTTTGTGACGTCATAACGTCACAGAACGGCACCGTATTTATTTTAAGGCTTGCAAACGATATTAAATAACAATTTTATTCGCAAAAGAATAGCTACGAAAGTTCTAAGTCTCTAACAGGTTCATACTCATAGTAGCTGTTTTTTTAGCTAAAAATAATAATTAATATGATACCACATATCAAAACAGCATGAATCAGATGTTTCGTCGTTGGCTCATCAGCGTTGAACACTTGAACAGCCATATTAAGCAAAATTTACATTATACAGGGTGTCCCGAAAAGAATGGTCATAAATTATACCACAGATTTTGGGGTCAAAATATGTTGATTGAACCTCACTTACTTACCTATATACAATAGTACACACAAAAAAAGTTACAGCCCTTTGAAGTTACAAAATGAAAATCGATTTTTTTTTCATATATCGAAAACCCTTCGAAATTTTTCATTGAAAATGGACATGTGGCATTATTATGGCAGCAACATCTTAAAAAAAAATTAAAGTGAAATTTGTGCATCCCATAAAAATTTTAAGGGGGTTTTGTTCCTTTAAACCCCCCGAAACTTTTTTGTACGTTCCAATTAAATTATTATTGTGACACCATTAGTTAAACAAAATGTTTTTAAAACTTTTTTGCCTCTTAGTACTTTTTTGATAAGCCAGTAGATAACCTATTTTGAATATTTTGTCGAATCCACCACATATTTGTATATGGTTAACTACGATTATAGAGACCTGCTAATAATCTGAAAATGTATTTATAATTTACATTTTTAGGTATATTTTGAAAAAGAAGCCATATCTCGATAAAAGGTGATTTGTCAAAAAAAGACTAAGAGGCAAAAAAGTTTTAAAAACACTGTTTAACTAATGGTACCACAATAACAGTGTAATTGGAACGTACACAAACATTTGGGGGGTTTAAAGGAACAAAACCCCCATAAAATTTGTATGTAAATATATTAACAAAGAAGCCGCATCTCGATAAAAACTGGTTTATTGAAAAAATACTAGGAGTCAAAAAAGTTTTAAAAACGTTTTGTTTAATTAATGATACCACAATAATGAATTAATTGGAACGTATACAAAAGTATGGGGGGGTTTAAGGGAACAAAACCCCCATAAAATTTTTATGGGGTGGACAAACTTCACTATAATTTTCTTTTAAGATGTTACTGCCATAAGAATGATACATGTCAATTTTCAATAAAAAATCTCTAATAGTTTTCGATATATTGAAAAAAATCGATTTTCATTTTGTAACTTCAAAGGGCTGTAACTTTTTTTATGAGCACATTTGTACCAAGGTAAGTTAGGTTCAATCGAACTATTTTTGACCGCAGAATGTGTGGTATAATTTATGACCAATCTTTTCGGGACACCCTGTATACTACATGAAAACAACGGACAACTGATTCCAGTGGCGTAACTGGGGGGCGGGTTGGGGGTTATAAGCCTTAAATGCCTTAAATCCTTAAAGCCTTAAATCCATACCCCCAGAGACCCACCAGTTGTAGCCCCCCTTAGGATCATTCTGGTTTGGTCGTTGACTGATTCTGTTATTATTAATCACTTGCCAAAATGAAATTATGGTACGCAAACAATATACCTGCAAACACGTGATAATTTCATTTTAGAACCAATTTTATTATATTGTAAATGTATTGCATATATGCAAATAGAAACAAGCCAGTAAGCAAATTACGGTTATATTATAAGATTGTTTTTTATGTTAAATAAACTAAGGGTTAAATTTTGTTTTTTTGGGTTTTTATTTATTTTATAAACAGCGTACTTAAAAGTAAATGAATTATTATGAAAGAAATCATAATTTCTAATTTTTTATTAATTTATTTATTTAATTGACATTGGCAAATGACTTTCAGCCAGTCAGAGCATAATAACATATTCTAAACATCTATTGTATCTCTTATACTAATAGTAAGTACACGTAACTAGAACAAACTGCTCTAACAAACTACCTAAAACTGCAAAACCACGCTTGAGGCATATTTTTGCCTGCCTCTGAAAGGATACTTATCCCGCTTCCAAAAATTATTCTCAGTCATGCTGCCGGCCGATCTCCGTCGGCTTCGTAATATGCTAGACGAGGTACCATCAGAGGCAGTGCCTCTAATGGTACCTTGTAGAGTAGGTATATCGGTGTGTTATGAAGAACGGGTCAGGGCCGTACTAATTTTTTTTATCATAAAAATAAAGTTGATAAAAAAAGTTTTATAATAAAAATTAAATTATTTAGCAAATTTCAAAAAGTTAAATTGTATTTAAAGATTTATTGATCATGATATATCGAAAATAAAGTTATTTAGCAAATTTCAAACAGTTAAATTGTATTTAAAGAATTGATGATGAAATAACGAAATAACGTAAATAGTCGATTGGTATACTGGTGAGGCACTGCCTCACCTGCCTCATAGGACCAGCCGCCACTGGTATACAGCCAACCACAGGAAAATTTTTCCTTGTGAATTTTTTATTTATGTTTCGCTAATTTTACTAATTATGTAAAAAAGATTAAAAGTTCTTAATTTACTATTTGCAATAAATAATCTAGTTGCTTTTATTTTCAGACTAGATTATAAAAGTTTTACAATTCTCCCGTTGCTATTGAATCTACTTTAACCTTCTATTTTCATAGCACAAGACGTGAAATGAACCTAAGCGACTCTCGAATAACTTATTCTATTATCCTGAAATTAATTTTAAGGGAAACAATTTCCCAGTGCAATATATTACAATAATTCAATTTACGATTCAGGGTGATCTTAATTGTCTTATTTGTCAACTTGATGCTACATAATTACTTGTGCTTGGGAGTTTCGAGGACTGTAGTCGTTTTAACTGAGGAGTGTCACGTTCATTTGATGTAAGCAGTAGTGTTTCGAAATAAGTTGTTAAGAACTGGTACGCGAATTCTATTCGAGGGGGACATATTTAGGAAGGAAACGGTATACATTTAAGCTTTCGGAATTGAAGATGAGTACGACTTATTGTAAATATTACTTCATCTACCGTTTCAAGTTTTCTCTTTTTCTTTGCAATCTTTTTTTTTTGTTGGATGAAGTAGATTCTATTTTAGAAACTATTAGTATTATGTGCACCCGAAAATAGTCGGAAAAGCAACGAGCCAAAACCGTAAGAATACAAAAACAAAATTGTAACGAAAAAGGTGATTTTGACATACCACGTATAATGGCAGTAATTCTCAGAAGATTTCATCTTTTATCGAAAGTTGGACATTAACATGTCAATTCTTATTTTACTTACAGCAGTTCTAAATAGTTGGTTAGAGCACCGACTAAACCATTCCATTACCTTAGATTTTGTGATGTAAGTTATTTCTCTCTTATTAACCCTACCAAAGACTTCAATATTGCTAATGTTGTCTGTACCTGATATTCGTAGGACTCTTCGATAAAACCAACGCTCAAATGCTTCTAATTTTTTAATCTATAATTGCTTCAATTACCAGGACACGCATCGAAATTGCAAGAAAAGCATTTATAAAAATGAAAAAATGTTTGTTTGTTAATCGAGACCTTCCTCTGGAGCTGAGAATAAGAGCCTTAAGATGCTACGTGTTCTTGACTTTGTTGTATGGAATGGAAAGCTGGAAGCCGAAAGTAGACTTTTTTAATTTTGAGGTTTTTTGAGGTTTTTTTAAAGTTATACTTCTTTAAGCACGAGGGTGAATTTTTACATTCCGTGGCGCATGCGCAAACCGACAGTATATTAGTCAATTATCGTTATATATGACAGTATATTTAGTCGCTCAAACGTTATACGGGAACGTATTGGGTGTTAAAATCATATGTCAATATTTGTTAGAGATTATGGATCAACAAATGTTGTGTATACTAGTTTTTATTGTTGTGATGGCAGAGAAAAAAGCAAGTTTATAATTGTAGTAACTTTTTAAATAGTTTTTAAAAGCGACAGGTACGTAATTATTGTAAATGTTTCAGTATCCTAATAAAAATTACCTACCTATTTGGAAATAGGTAGGTAACCTATAATATTGGAAATAAAGGTACCTACCTATTTGGAAAATTTAAAATAAACCTATCAAAATAGCATATAATGCTTTGATTTACATAATTTGATTACCATCAAAATTCATGTCAATATTCACCTAATATATTGTTTTCTTACTCTATGTTTTGTTGTATTTTAATATTTCAATATTTCAATATTCTACACAAATCAAAATAATTTGGATAAATTCAGAACTGTCAAAAGTTTAAACCGTTTAGTTCGTCGATCTTCACACGTGATGCAGGTGTCTCCGTGGGTAGAAGTGTAAGATGAATGAATTCCAATACTAACTGCGCAAACATAAGCGGGTGCGAACCCCAATAGAAACTTTATTTTTTTTTTGTTTTGTTTTATACATTTTATGATTGTAAGTATATTTATTATATAATTTTTTTTCAGAAAATACGTATTTAGTTAAAAAAATTTCCGACAAATATTTTTCAGAAATCATTTGTGACATTTTTCAATGTGTTTGTGTGTGTTTTATTCTTTTATTTTTTTAGTTTTTGGTACTGTTTTAATAAAAAATTTTGAAATATAGTAAGTATTAAAATTAGTTTAATATTTAAATAAAATATAAATAAACTGTTTAAAGTATGTTAATTTCGTTGAAATCATATATTAGGAGTATAACTTCTTACGTGCGTACAAAGTACACACACCTTATTTTTTGAAGTTATAATTCTTTAGGCACGAGGGTGAAAATTTTTATTTTACTGGGCGCATGCGCACACCGACAGTATGGTATAAACGTTATACGGGATCTGATTGGGTGTTAAAATCATCTGTCAATAATTGTTCAATATGGAGATTTTGGATAAACAAATTAATGTTGTGTATATTCATATTAGTTTTTATTGTTGTGATGGCAGAGAAAAAATTTATAATTGTAGTGACTTTTTAAATAGTTTTTAAAAGCGACAGGTACGTAGGTAAAATTGTAAATGTTTCATTATCCTAATAAAAAATTTCATAGGTACCTACCTATTTGGTAGAACCTACCAAAATAGTATGTAATGCTTTGATTTACATAATTTGATTACCATCAAAATTTCTATCAATATTCACCTAATATATTTTTTTTACTCTATGTTTTTCAATTCAAATTCAAAATAATTTGATTTAATTCAGAACTGTCAAAAGTTTAATCCGTTTAGTTAGTGGATCTTCGCACATGATGACGCATGGTCTCCGTGGGTAAACGTTTAAGGTGAATGAATTTCAATACTAAGTGCGCTGATAAGCGGGTTTGAACCCCAATAAAAACTTTTATTTTTTTATTTTTTTTTTATACATTTTATGATTGTAAATATATTTATTATATAATTTTTTTTTTCAGAAAATACTTATTTAGTTAAATTTTTTTCCGACAATTATTGTTCAGAAATCATTTGTGGCATTTTTCAATGTGTTTGTGTGTGTTTTATTCTTTTATTATTTTAATTTTTGGCACTGTTTTAATAAAATGTTTGAGAAATAGTTTAATATTTAAATAAACTGTTTAAAGTATATTAATTTCGTTGAAATCATATAATAGAGGTATAACTTTTTACGTGCATACAAAGTACACACACATTCTTTTTTTTATTTCTTGGTCCCTATCAATGTTTTTCAGTTTTAAGAGATTAATTAGTTTATAGTATTGGACGTTGTAAAGTGTTTTTCGAAATCAATTTAGCAAGAAGCTCAGTACTGTACTATAACATTTTCTTTATAGTGGCCACGGAAAACAATAATTCTAACCGACGCGACGCCACGTGTTAAAAACAATCTGGACTGCTTTGGAGATTTCATTGTTTATTACATTGCATTAATTTGTTAA
Source organism: Diabrotica virgifera virgifera (assembly GCF_917563875.1). NCBI lineage: Eukaryota > Metazoa > Arthropoda > Insecta > Coleoptera > Chrysomelidae > Diabrotica > Diabrotica virgifera. The sequence goes on along the minus strand of NC_065448.1, from coordinate 242,943,190 downwards.
AATACAATTAATCTTTTATATTTTCTGATGCCAGTGGAACTCTTAAACTCGAAGAGATTAGAATTTTAACAGTGCCAGTCAAGTTGACGCTATATTGTTATCTATCGGGAAACTCATAATAAAATGTCTGTAATGTTTCATAAAATTTAAGACGTAACCTACTAAACTTTACAACTTTTCAAACTAGAGAAGCTTTAATACCACTCTATATATTTCCAGTTTGATGGCAAAGTTCCTGCTCATCTCGCAATATTAAATACAAAACGCAATGAGAAATTTTAAGTTTAATAATTATTGTTGGTGATTTTCAAACTAAAACAAATTTAAAGTAGCATATATCGCTATATAGAGTAATGTATGATAAATGTATCAACCAAAGACATTCTTTTAAATGCTGACAATTTCCGTCTATTTTTAAATAACAAGCCTCGCTACACTTCGCAATATGACGTATTCTGTTATCTATGATTTTAATAATTTTTATAGTGATCTTTTCAGTACTGGTCGGGGTAATCTCAGGGTGCTTCTTCTGTGGAGGTTCCAGGACTCCTGGGCCAATTGTGGAGGTGTGACAGCATAAGCTACACATAGTGTTGCCATCCAAAAATCTCACAGGCCAACTTCTTTTCTATCGTAGAAGATGCTCCTTGGTGGTTAGTATGCTCACCGGCCAATGTTATCTGCTTGGATTGACGGATGGCCCATGGTGGAGAAGGAGGAAACCTCTTCATATTTCCAAGTGTACGGCATTGGTCTATCAGAGGTGGCATATCCTGAGATCGCCCTCTATGCAGTCGAGCCAGATGAGAGAGTTGTCTTTGAAGAGACCTGTGGCTTTTTACGAGCTGAGATTTGCAGACCCTGTTGATTCTGATAGACATGGAAGCCCGGTGCAGCCTGGACCCAGAAACGCCAAAGATCAGGTTTTTATGAACCTGGTCCGTACGATAGGGGTGATAAAATGGACCCTCCCTTAAGAGGTTTAAGTGTCTGAAGGGCTCACATGTAGGCCCTGTCCCGATGTACCATACCATACCCTAGTGATCTGGTATCGTGGAGGAAACACCAGTTCAGAGATAAAAACTATAAGCTGTTTAATACAAAGTCATTGGGCATACAATTTGAAAATACAGTAGTATCAAGTTCAATCGTTAAAGAGTGTAGAAATAAAATAAGAAACTTAACTTAAAAATTGGAAAAAAAATCCTTTGTAAAAGGTATAATATTTTTTTATTAATAATCCCTTTTTTATTAATCCCTATAAAGAAATTGTATACCTTTTACAAAAGATTTTTTTTACAATTTTTGTGATTGATGGTATACAGCCAACTACAGGAAAAAATTTTCTTTTCCTTGTGGATTTTTCACTTTTAGCCCAGTAAATGAACGGGAAATTCGGCGATACCGTGTAATTTTCAGGGGCAACTCCGAATTGCATGAAAATTTGGATTTAGGTTCTACTTACCCTTCACTTTAAAGTTGAGATTGTGCCGTTGGTTGCTTTTACTTGGGGGGTGGCAGTCACCCCTTCTCGGGGGTGAAAAAACATACGTTCAAGATAAGACCGGAAATGCATAAATTAACTGATTTTAAGCAACTTTTGTTCTATAGAGTTTTTTACGTAAGTCAATACTTTTCGAGTTATTTTCCATTGAAAATGTTGATTTTTTGACAAAAAAAACTACATTTTTAGACGGTTTTTCGCAAATAACTCAAAAAGTAAATATTATATCGAAAAATATATCCTTAGCAAAAGTGTAGCTTATAAAAAACCCAAAAAAATGGTGTATCAGTAAAGTCTATTAATCAATAAGAACTTTTCGGGAAAACCCATTTAAACTTTTTTAAAGTGTTTATAAAAAGCTTTGTTTTAATTGTTAACAAAAGTTTTAGCATTGAAAATAAACGAGTTACGCTCAAAATAAAGTTGGCCCTCTTTTTTTTGTAAAAATTCATGAAAATCTCGCCGTGTTTAGCTCCCCAAATGAAATTAATCGCTACCGCTTTACAAACAGTTTACTTACCTATCTATTTTTTATATGATCTGTCAGTCTCACCGGTTTAAAGTGTTTATTTTTGAAAGGGTTATAATTGAGAAAGCTTGAATGGGTCACTAATCAGGAGTGTATGCAAATTTTGAACAGCCATATCTTAACCAATTTTTGTCTTACGGAGAAACAAAATGAAACTAGCATATTTATAATAGCAAAACCTACATTTTTTTATTCTTTAAGATTTTTCTTATCACTAATACTTTTTAAGTTATTTTGAAAATCTGCAAAATCTTTGTAATATCTTTTAGTATAAGATATTACATTTCCCTTACAAAAGAAATTCGCATATTAATGTATTTTTTCTAATTTTTAGTTGCCGTGGGGGGCAGAAAATATTTTTTATTTCAACGTAATTTTACTAAAATACTAAATAGTGTGTTAGGCAACTTTTGTGAGCTATCACATTTTCATTTCGAAATATTTTTTTTTTCCTCTGCTAACATTTTTTCAAAATTTTTAATTGTCTTGGGGGCAGAAGATATTTTCCAATTTCGAAAAAATTTTATCAAAATACTTAACAGCTGATTGGGCAACTTTTGTGAGGTATTACTTTTCCATCGCAAAAAAAAATGTTTTTCGCCTTTTTCGATGCACCCTAATATATGACATATGGTATGTAGGTTTCAACTTGTCTAAATATTATTGGCTTCAAATGAAAAATTACAATTTCTGTGTTTGTTATACGTACTCTGTGCCAAATGTTTCCAAATTTTATGCATGTTTAATATTTAATCATGTGATTTCTATATATAGAATTCAATAACTGTAATACAAATATTTTAATTATTTATTACAGTAAACTGGGTATTTTGCCATATTTTATTAATCGGTAAAATAATTATAAATAGTCCAGGAACTGAAGCTTTTCACCTCGCAATTTTTACAGAATGGGTAAATTTGCTTGAAAATTTGAGAATGAGTAATGGATAGTCCAAGGATCAAAATCTATATGATGCCGAAAGGCGCTTTTACCATGGGGGTGGTTGCCACCCCATCTCGGGGGTGGAAATTTTTTATTATATTTTGACCGCAAAAGTTGATAAAAACATTCATTCTTAGCAAAAAATGTTCTATACATTTTTTGATAAAATTAATAGTTTTTAATTTATTCGCTATCGAAAGTGTTAGTTTTATATCTAAGAAATCAATGTTTTTCGGTATAGGTACTCATTTACAATTCACTCAATTTGTGCCGCAGAAAAAAATGTGTCATACCAAGTTCTTGGAAATTAAATAATCTACAATTTCATATTGCATAATTTTTTCGTATCTCTGATGCTACTCTTTCTATTCTGAAGAAAATGGCATTTTTTACCAAATTACAAAAATTCGTTATCCACTTTTAACTCCAGTTTTTTAAGAACTAATCATTCTAAGCCAGTCAAACTTCTAGAATCTATTAACAATACATAAACAAAGAAGAATGAATAAGGCCAATGACTAAAATCACCGCTAACTTACATTATTATGCTTCCAATTGGAATTCTCTTTTTTTTTCAAAAAAATATATTGATTTTTTAACCGTAATTTTTTAATTTTTTATCCTAGAAAGTTTGGTGAGAAAGAATTTTATAGGTTTTTATGAGAGCTATAAGGCTATTAATATGAAACTTTTTTAAAATCCTCAGTCTCAAAAAGAGGTGACTTTGAAAGGGTTGGTAAAGGTGGTTTTTGCATGTTATTACAAGTTTTAATTGTCAATAGCTCACTCAATTTTTGCCGTATGAAAAATTTTTTCAAACCATGTTCCTGTGAATTAAATAATCTACAATTTCATATTTAAAAATTTTTTCATATCTCTGATGCTAACCTTTCTATTCCGAAGAAAAAGGCATTTCTTACCAAACTACAAAAATTAATTATTCGCTTTTAACTCCATTTTATTAAAAGCTAATAATTTTAAGCCGATCAAACTTCTGGCACCTGTTAATAATACATAAATAAAGAAGGCCAAATAGGGTCAATGACTAATGTTAATGGGTAACCAACAACAGAATTAGGGAAATAATGAATGTGAAACACACAATAGTAGATGACATTAGTACCAAACAGCTTAGATGGTATGGACACGTACAAAGAATGTCCGAAGAACGACTCCCGAAACAAATCCTAACGTGGACCCCTCATGGTAGACGAAAAAGAGGAAGACCCCGCCTGAGTTGGAGAGAAGGCATAAATCGAGAAATGAGAGAAAGAGAATTGGATGAAGACCTTTGGATGGACCGAAGTGAATGGCGACTAGGCATCGGAAGACGTAGGAGAACGTTTTAAAACCGATATATATATATACTAATGTTAATTAGGCTGGTGATAAGGGGGTTGTTTCCGATAAATTTTTTGCTGAAAAAATAGGGACTGACATTCTTTTCATTATAAGTTAATTAATTTTTGAGCTAGAGACTTTTTTTTATTTCTGGAGATAGATACTTTTAAATATTTTAAATTAGTTTCAACGAGATATCCTCGAAAAATGTATAGTTTTCCCGTCGTTTGACTTTGAATCTACAAGATTTAGCATTTGACGAAGAAGAGCAAACATATAAAAAAGTATATCTCGATTACTATTGGTTTTTAAAAAAAATTAAAAAACCAGATTTGTTTATTTTTTCAAAAGGTACATTTTTATTAAGCAAAGTTGTTTTGATAAAATGAAAACTTTTTGAGTTATTAGCAGAAAACTGATTAAAAACATTGATTTTTTTGATATAAAACTAACACATTCGATAGAGAATGAATGGAAAAGTATTGATTTTATCAAAAACATGTATAGAACGTTTTTTGCTTAGAATAAATGTTTTTACCAACATTTGCGGTCTAAATATAATAAAAAATTTCCACCCCAAAATGGGGTGGGAACCACCCCCATGGTAAAAGCGCCTTTCAACATCATATAGATTTTGATCCTTGGACTATTTACTACTTATTCTCAAATTTTTAAGCAAATCGATCCATTCTGTAAAAATTGCGAAGTTTTGTTCTATTGTAAGCTTCATTACTTGGACTAAAAACTAATTCCTACATTTTATATGCATAACCTACAACTGACGACAGAATGACCTAAAGCACTATCGCAATTTTAGTAATTGTGTTATTATAGATACGGATTAAATTGCTGAAATAACTGTACGTACATTACAAAATATTATGCTTTATACCAACAATTTAAGTTGATTATCAATCTTCAATTTTAAGTTAAAAAAAAGAGAGCGTGACACTTTGGGAGTACCGACAGAAGTGAATAATTATTCTTAGAGCGCGTTATTACTATATTATTGGTTAATAAAATTGTGTTTGCTTATTACTGAATTGTTAATATTTCTTATAATAACGCCACACATTTAAGTTATTTAAAACATAAAAATTCTTAATTTTATTCTTTAAACATTGTAGTGATTATTTGTATTGCTGATTTTAGTAATTTTCAAAATTTGTTAAATATCCCTTTCAGACCTGACTTTTTCTCTGCAGATTTTTTTTTTCTACTGAATCTTCTTAACGGAAGATTGTAATAGTCTAAAACCACATTTTTGACACTTTTGTTTAACAGGTAGTCATTTGACAGAATGTCCATTGTAATGGACATTGGTACTATAATAAGAATTTATGATAGTAGTCACATACGATATTTTTTTAATATATTATATTTATATCAAGCAAATGTTAATTAATTTAAATGCAAATATTTAAAACAATTTTTGTCATTTACAAAACATAAACATACATTAGGTACATTTTTCACAAAAACATGAGTTTTCCATTTACACTTTTGCATCTGGATACATTTTTGCATCTGGATACTTCCTTTTTGTTATCGTAATCTTGTAAATGATCTATTTTATCTATACGGGTTCCCTTCAATGGTCTAATTTCAACTCTGGATCTTTTTGGAGTGTGGGGAGAATTCTCAGTAGATATTTTGGGACTTCCAATGCTTCTTTTTATGGGTTTTTCCACATCAGTTAGATTGATCTCCGATTGGTTTTTACTTTAAGACAGCATCATCATCACATAAATAGGACATTAAAATCTCTTGATCTTTTGGATTATCCGGATTAAAACTTGAAACAAAAATATCAATATAGACCTGTTGTCCATTGCAATGGACATCAAAGTTTAATCTTTGATATCAACAAAAAACAACAATAATTTATCTATGTTGAAAAAGTAGTATATAAATTGATATGTCTACTATTGTATAAAATAATATTTGGTTACATATAACAAATTTACAAGCTGAAGAAACATGATATTTACTTAGGCTTTTCAGGATATCCTAAATTCTCCATGTCACACTATCTTTAACAGAACTTAACTTGGCTATGATTCAAACTAAACAGATACGTGTTATGTTTAGTAGTAACTAAGATATGCAAAATAAAAAATATGTAGTTGTCAGCAATTTACAGGAGTTCATTTTTGTTGTAGAGCTTAAGTAAATGTATGTCCATTGAAATGGACACCGTGTTTACTGTTTACGTCCTCAGAAAATTAAAAAAAAAATAGGTGTGAAACTTCCGCAAAAATCCTTACAACCTCAGGTTGTGTACAACACTTTCAAAAAGTTTTGATGAGTTTTCTCCGAAAAGTGTTTTAGTCCATTCTTTCACGGTTTTTGCTCTAAATTTTAAAGAACCGCTTGGATTGACATGGAATTTGGCATACGTATAGCTTACATGTCAAAGAGAAAAAGTGATATTGTGCCGATGTGTGCTTTTGCCCTGGGGGTGACTTTCACCCCCTGTTGGGGGTGAAAAAATATATGTCCAAAATAAGTCCGGAAATGGGTAAACTGACTAATTTTAAGTAACTTTTGTTCTATAGAGCTTTTTCGCCAAGTCAACCCTTTTCGAGTTATTTGCGAGTGAATATGTTCATTTTTCAACAAAATAACCACATTTTTAGAGGGTTTTTCGCAAATAACTCAAAAAGTAAGTATTTTGTCGAAAAAAACGTTCTTAGCAAAAATATAGCCTATAAAAAAGTAAAAAAAATGGTGTACACGTTAGGTCTCTGGATCTCGTAGAACCAGAGTTATAGTCAATGAAAAATATATTCATATTCACCAAATTTCAAATAGAATATTTCGACGTGAAATATCCAAAAAATTTTTTTTGGGAAAATCCATTTTAACTTTTTTAAAGTATTTAAAAAAGCTTTATTTCTGTTTTTACAAAAAGTTTCTAGCATTAAATTTAAGCAAGTTACGCTCAAAATAAAGTTGGTCCCTTTTGTTTTTGCAAAAAAAAATCGGGAAGACCACCCCCTAATTAGCAACTTAAATGAAATTAATCGTTACCGCTCCACAAATTATTTTACTTATGTTGTTTTTATATGATCTGTAAGTTTCATCGATTTAAGTACTTATTTTTGAAAAAATTTGGTTTCAAAATAAAATTTTGAAAAATTATAATTTTGAAAAATGTGCTTGATTTCAAAATATTTTAAAAATTGTTAGAGATACCAAAAATCTCGAAAAACAAAAAAAGTCAGATTTGCTTTTCTGAATATCATGTATTTTTTGTTTTTCTGTTAGACAAAAATTGATTGAGATTTGGTGTTTCTAAATTTGCCTACATTCGTGATCAGTGACTCGTTCAACCCCTTTTAACTAGAGCCCTTTCAATAATAAGGACTTTGAACCGATGAAACTTACAGATCATATAAACAATATACACACGAGTCAAGAAACTTGTGAAGTCGTAACGATTAAGTTAATTTAAGATACTAATTAGGGGGGGATTTTCTCGATTTTTTTACCAAAACCAAAAGGGACCAACATTATTTTGAGCGTAACTTGTTTAATTTTGATGCTAAAATTTTTTTTATAAAACAAAAATGAAGCTTTTTTTAAACACTTTAAATAAGTTGTAATGAGTTTTCCCCGAAATGTGCTTCATTTTTGGTTATTTCATGTTAAAATGTTCCATTTGGAATTTGACGAATATGAACCTATTTTTCATTAGTTATAACTCTGCTTCTACTAGGTGTAGAGACGTGATATATACACCATTTTTTAAATTTTTTACAGGATATGTTTTTGCTAAGAATATTTTTTCGACAAAATACTTAGTATTTGATTTATTTGCGAAAAACCGTCTAAAAGCGTGGTTATTTTGTTGAAAAAATGAACATATTCACTGCCAAATAACTCGAAAAGTATTGACTTAGTGAAAAAACTCTATAGAACAAAAGTCACTAAAAATTAGCCAGTTTATCCATTTCCTGACTTTCTTTGGACGAATATTTTTTCACTCCAAGGGGGGGTGAAAACCACCCCCAGGGCAAAAGCACATATCAGCACATTATCACTTTTTTTCTTTGACTTGTTAGCTATGTGTATGCCAAATTTCATGTCAATCCAAGCGGTTCTTTAAAATTTAGAGGTTTTGCAATATTTTACCGTTAAAGAACGGACTATTTCATTTTTTGATTATTTCAGGTTAAACTATGCTATTTGTAATTTGACGAATAAGAACCTATTTTTCATGATCTACAACTCTGCTTCTACTAGGTCTCACGTTATATACAGTAAAACCTGTCAATAACGGTCACTAAAAATGGCAGAACTATTGGCCGATATAAAAAGGTAGCCGCTAATACCAGGTCTTGTAGTCCACAAATTTTGGTTTGGGGTACTTTGAAACTGGCCGGCTATTTCAGGTAGCCGGTTTTGACAGGTGGCCGTTAACACAGGTTTTACTGTAGATATTATTTTGTACACTATTTCTCCTAATTTCTTATAAGCTATATATTTGCTAAGAGTATTTTTTTCAATAAAATACATGCTTTTTGAGTTATTTGAGACAAGCCGTCCAAAAACGTGTTTTTGTGGTTAAATAAAGAATATGTGTGTACTTTGTACGCACGTAAGAAGTTATACTTCTATTATATGATTTCAACTAAATCAATATATCTACATTAAACAATTTTTTTTTATTGTGTTTAAATATTAAACTAATTTTAGAAAGAATTAAAAGAGTTCGAAAAATAAAAAAAAAATATGAATTATCCGGATTTGTAGGCGACCTCTCGATCTGTAGGCGAATGCTCTACCGATGAGCTACCACTGTTCTATTTACGTACGATCATTTTTCGGACATAATTACAATCACGGTGACAAATAGATCAATAATTGATCATTTCTCGGACATAATTACAATGACGGTGACAAATAGATCAATAATTGATCTATTTGTCACCGTGATTGTAATATGTCCGAGAAATGATCGTACGTAAATTGAATAAACATTGAATAAACTTATTATCTTACTCCCGAGGAAGGCAAATCCAAAGACACAAAAATTATAATAAATATATTTACTAAAAATACTAACATAATCTTTTCACGCACACCTTATTTGCGCTACATAACTTAGAAGATTTGTAACTATTTACAAAGATTTACAGATTTGCGCTACATACTTAACAAAATGTATTGACTTAGTGAAAATATTATATGGAACAAGAGTTGCTTAGAATTAGTCAGTTTATCCATTTCCGCACTTATGGCAACCAACGCCGTAAGTCCCAAAGTGAAGTGGAATGTAAGAGAAACCTATGCTTCTTCTTCTTCTTCTTCTTCTTCTTTTACTTCTTGGAGATCTTTCGATCTGTTTAATTCTGAAGCTGCCTCTGGTTAATTTCCTGGGAGGTTGATTGCCAACTATCCCTCCATCTTTTAGGTGGTCTTACGGTCTTCCGGGGGTCTTGAACCGGGCTGGTTGTTTTATAGGGCAATTTTTGGGAGTCTATTATCATCCATTCGTCTTACATGGTTGTACCACATCCTCTTGCGCTGCCTTCCCCATCTTACCATATTTTGAATTTTGCATTGCTCTCTAATGTCTGTATTTCTAACTCTGTCTCTTCTTGTTTTCCCCACTATTGTTCTTAGGGTTTTCATTTCGGCAACTCTTAACATCTGTTTCGTTTTGTTGGTGTCTTCGCGAACTTCTATGCCATATTTCATGATCGGTCGTATACAAGTCTTGTAGATTCTAATTTTACTATATGTGCGCATATACGTATTTGACCAGACTATCTCCCGCAGACATCCTGACAATGCAGATGCTTTGTTGATCTGACTCCTAAGGTCCTTTACTGGGTTGTGAGTGCTTGATATATCTATGCCCAGATATCTGAATTGCATCACCTGTTCTATGGGGTTGTTCTCAACCACTAACTTACATCTGAGCGGATCTTTTGCCACCGTCATACATTTAGTTTTGTTGCTAGAAATGTTCATATTTAGTTGGCGGCTTACTTGAAAGAACTGAAAGAGCTGTCTCTGAACATCATCTTCTGATTCAGCAATAATTTCTGCATTATCTGCGTAACATACCATACCAATTCTTTTGTTGCATATTCTATATCCGAGATTAAGAGATGTTATTTTGATTATAATTTTGCCCATGAGTATGTAGATTAGAAAAAAAGGGGCTTAAACTGTCTCCTTGTCTAATTCCTCCCGGTGTTGGAATATTTTCAGTGAACTGGTTTTCTGCTCTAACTTTGGTTACGTTGTTGTTATTTAGGTTATGGACTATCTTTGTCATGCTAGTCGGAGTTTTATTTTCTATAATATATTTAGAATGTCTCCCAGGCGAACTCTGTTAAACGCCTTCGTCAGATCAATGAAGCAAATATACGGTGACATGCCGAACTCTATGCAAATTAAAATTTTCATACAAATCGGTGGTGACACGTAAAATTACACGGTATCGCCTTACTTACTTACTTTACTTTCCGTGTCCGGAACACCAACAACTTTAAATTCTGTATTTCCAATGGTTGGCCACATAGATGGCCCTGTCATTTGCTATAATTAAGTCTTGTTCTGTACAGGTCTCTCTCATCTCTGTGCATGATAGTAGATGCTGGCTGGTCTGAACCGCGCCACAGTCGCAGGTATCGTCCTCCTGGTATCCCCATTTTTTCAGGTTACTAGCACAACGTGAAACGCCGGTTCTTAGTCTGTTTAGCGCTTTCCAAGTTGGATACGGTAAATTGTGTCCAGCAGCCATTTCCTCCGAGGGAGGAAAATGTGTCGCGGTAGTTGACGCTTGCCATAGGTGTATTCGGCGCGTCTCTGGCGCTTCGGGGATGGATCTTGATGTTTTCAGGAAGCTTTTCCGAGATCTTAGTCTGCTTGGCTGAGTTTGGTGGTCATATAAGGGGTGTCTTCGGTCCGTCTCCTGCTTTTTCCGTTCTATCTCTGACGTGACCTTCCTCCTGATTGGTGGTGGAGCAATTCCAGCAATGGGGTATACCTCTTCGATAGGTGTCGGTTTCAGGCAACCCGATATTATACGGACCGTTTCATTTAGAGCCACGTCGACGTTCTTTGCGTGAGCAGAGTTTGCCCATACTGGTGCTCCAAACTCCGCGGCCGAAAAACATAATACCAAGGCAGAAGTGCGGAGAGTGTGTGGTTGTGCTCCCCATTTTGTATTAGTTAGCTTGCGGATGATATTATTTCTGGCACTTACTTTCTTCTTGACATCTTGACAGTGGTATCGGTAAGACAGAGTTCTATCCAGACGGACGCCAAGGTATTTTGACGTCTTGTTGTGTTCCAGCATCTGACCACGCCATTACACCTCCAGCGACCTTCGGGCATGCTTGTTTCTCAGGTGGAAAGCACATACCTGGGTTTTTGTGGGATTGGGTTTCAGATGGTTTTTATCATAGTATAGAGCTAAGGCTCCCAGGGCATCTGTCAGTTTCACTTCGACTTCATTGAAGGTAAATAAATTGCCTTGTTTGTTGGTGTATGGGTTGGTCGTTGGTGTATATGTTGTATAGAATCGGCGCGAGGACACTTCCCTGTGGTAGCCCATTTTTTTGGTCCCTCCACCGACTGTCCTTGGACTGGAGCGTTACGTAGAAGCGTCTATTCTGGAGGAGACATTTCACTAACCTTGTTAGTCGGAAATCCTTTGTAGTTTCGTAGAGTTTTGCGAGTAGCCGTTGAAGCCACCAACAACACGGTATCGCCTTCATTACTGATTAATAAGTATGGGCACTGTAATTGTGAATGTGGTATACATAATCTTGACTTATTTCTAATGAGTATTTATTCAATAATATTGACGAAGAGAAAATCCAATAATGTCATTACTCGAACATTAATATTTACCTAGCAAGCATTGTTGTCTTGCAATAAAAATCTACCAGCAAACTCAAACCAACCTTTCTAGTTTCACATCCAATTATTGGTAATACAACTCGACAAACAAAAGAACGCTTCTAGGTTATTTTCAATTCTTGTTAGAATTTTCAATTCTTCAAGTTTTGTGCAAATAAACACATTAACAAAATTAAACTCAATAAGAGAAAAGTGTGTAAACGGCAGGTTTCATTTGTAATAAAAATTAAATTAATTTGTTCTCTTAGTTCTTATCAATATGTAGTATTTTCTATGTTAGTTATATTTTTATCACAGAGAACGTTTGTTTTGTTTAGTAGTATCACGATGTCATCTCGATGACTGCTTTGCAGTCGATTTTGCAGTTTGCATTTTGCACTTTGCACTACTTTTTTGCAGTGTTTATGTTTCTGAACCCGTGAACCGTCAAAATGGCCCGGTCAAAACAGCCCCGTCAAAAAAGCCCCATCAAAATAGCCCTGACAAAATAGATCGCACACAAAATAGCCCCGGTCAAGACAGCCCCAGCGAAAACACCCCCAATTAAATGTTTACCCTTTAAAAGAGTATCATTTATTTGAAATCACTATTCTAATTGGGAAATAAGCCACAATTTAGCTTAAAAAAATGATTTTATTAACGTTTCGACTTCCACTTCGGACGTCGTTATCAAAATACAAAATATTAATAAATTAAACAACAATGTTGTTGCTTAGTAAAAAAATCCTTCCAATAATTTAGTTTAATCTGACTCATTCCTATCGGCAATTCAGACATATATTATCCATTTTAAAGTAGAAGACTTTAAAATGATATTGCCAATATTTATGAGTTGCGTTCCTGGGACGACTTTATTGAAAGATAGTTCATTCGATTACATGAAATCAACTTTAACTTAAGAATATCCGTCACAAAAAAATAATAGCAAGTGATCCGTCTTTAAAAAGACAACCACACGCAATAGGGAACTTGCACTAAAAAATTTTTTTGCATAAAATTGTTAATTTATGTTTAAAAATGTTATATTCAAAATATTACGTCTTAACAATGAATAGTATACGTACAACATCTGATCAAAGTTCCGCGCCTAAAATTTCCGTTTCAAACAACTTCAAAAGTGCGAGCTTGGGTCTGACGTCACAGGCCACATTTATCGTTTTCGCCCGTTTGCTTTGAATGCAGTTTGCCATTGCCAGTTGTGCGTGTCGAATAACTGTGACGTTTGCTCGGTATTTATGTTATTGTATTTAGTGTAGTTTAGTGTATTTAGTGTGTAATATACTTTATCAAAATGGAAAACAAATCTGCGCAATATAAGTACTGTATAGTGCCTGGATGCACCTGGATGCATCAAAAAGTTCTTTTTTATGAAATTACTTTTGTCGTTTCTTGTGTTGAAAAAAGAAACAAGTAACTTAAAAATAAACAAAACTTAGTAATAAAAGTAAGAGTAATCAAAAAGTATTGGTGCTACTATAGTATGTGGTCTACAGTCATGTTTCTACTATAGCTTGCGGTCTACCGAGGGATGCTGTGTGAGTATACGCTATTCCACGAACATACGCCTGTTTTGGATTACTTCGACAACGAATATTTTACTGTGCAATATAAGAAGGACGAAAGTAAATTGCAAATTACATTGTTGTTTATTGGAATAATTATTAGCGCCATTTACTTTCGTACTTCTTATGTTGTACAGTAAAATATTCGTTGTCGAAGTAATCCAAAACAGGCGTATGTTCGTGGAATGGCCCATATAAGCTGAGATGATAAAGATATTAACTTGTAAAATTACAATAATGATTCTTCTTATTTATGCGTATTATTAACTTTGTAAAGAAGGGTTGTTGGCTATCGGTACGTCTGCTAATCACCATAATCTTTTCTCAGAAGGCTTTGAACACAATAATGAAAGGCTCCAGTAGGTACTAATAAACATTACAATCAAATATAATAAACTTCATAAAAATTTAGTTTCTTTATTATTATGCAAATTACACCGTAATCTTTTCCAGGATATACGAAATCCTTCGATTAGAGTTAGGTAGATGAAACCCACGGGGAAAACCGTTTACTATAATAAATGGTACCAATTTCAGTTTGAAACTAAGCTGATTGGGGAACTACTTACAATATATAAGATGAACATAAATAATTCGTAGGAATTTTCAATTAAAGACGATTAAAATGAACTGTTGTACTAATCGCTTTCTTTTGAAAACCCCTCGTGAGTAATAATACTTATACGTTATAAACACATTAGTAATTTCTAAAGATTTATAAATTTGACTTTAAAGTAAATAAACTGATTGTAGAACTATGCAAGAATACAAATAATAGCTGGTAATATCCATTTAAATACGATTGAAATGTAATACACCCGTAATACCTAATCGTAGACGTAGATGACTGTGGCCTCTGACGTCAGACCAATAGAAGGACGTTCAAGAGCCTCCTAAGATATTTGAATTTTATAGCATTTTCAAAGCGCCGTAATTAGCGTACGGGTTAAAAATATTTGTTTTTTTCGCATGCAAGCGTTTTAAGATCATGTTACCTTATGTTTTTTAATATTATTTTAATATTTAAAAATTTATGCAAGTTCCCTATTGTAACAGTAAAATTCTGGTGTAAGTGATTCCATAGTAAATCACGAGGAAAAACCAGGAATTTTTTTCCTGGTTTTTCCTAACAGAAGGCACAGGGTTCGAGTTCTCTGAAAGGACCATTTTTATTTAATATAGTTAAGATAAACATCTGAATAGAGGATAATTATCATTTCCGAAAAAGTGTATTTTTAAGGGATTATTTCATGATGAATTCTGAAGGGAGCTTTTTTGTCGGGGCTATTTTGTGGGAGAGCTATTGTTTCGCGGCTATTTTGTCTGCAGGCTACTTTGTCGGAGCTGTTTTGTGTGCGGGATATTATACCAGGGCTATTTTTTCGGAGATTTTTCGACGGGGCTATTTTGACAGGGTACCTTCTGAACCACATATTGATTTACAAGACATTGATCTGATCAAAGGACACCGCGTACATCTTATGGAAAAAGTAACGTCACCAAAATGCAATAAAATTTACATGAATAGATTGGCCTCGAAATTTCAATAATTTCGTATCAGTGCGCCAACTTTGAATTTTGGTTAATAACGGTGTAAATTGTAATTAAATTTATGAAAATCCCATTCTTGAAGTCCATTAAGCTGTAATTCATAAATACTATTAGTCTAGTCGCTATTGAAAAGAGCTGAACCTAGCGTGTGTCGATTAGAAGAACTATATACTTTGGTACGACTGACAAAATTATATTTACTTTATTATCTATAAGATGCGAGTAAGTCTCTGCCTTAACACCTGTAGAAAGATTTATGAAGTGGCCGTTACTAATGAAATTCAGAGTTGGCGCAATTATATGAAATCATTGTGATTTCAAAACTAATTTATTCATGTAAATTTTATTTTATTTGAGTGATATTATAATATCTTCTCTAAGATATGTGCGTTGTCTTTTACATTTTGTTCTTCTTGTTATGTTATCAAATTTTCAGTGTCTGAGAATAATATATGTGTGTGTCATTGTGATTTGAAAATAATGTCATTACTGGTCGACCATTAATATTTACCTAGCATTGTGGTCTAGCAGGAAAATTTACCAGAAAACACAATATCACATCCAATAATTATTGAAAAACACTTATTTAGTAAAATCCTTTATAAAAGGTACCTATACAGGGTGTCCAGAAACTCTACCGACAAACAAAGACAGGATATTCCTCAGATAATTTTAAGACAATTTAACCCAATTCACCTAGTCCGAAAATGCTTCTTACGGGAGCTAGAGCTCTTTGAAGATGGCGTCATGAAATTAGTTTTTCTTAAATACCTCCAGAACGCTTCTATTTAGAAAAACGAAAATTGGTATGCATATTTACTTTTCAGAGATGAATCGATTCCATCCATTGCAAATTTCTAGTACCGGTCATAGGCGTCCGTTTTGGGTAGAGCAACGGGTATTTTATCGCATAACTTTTTTGTCCTTAACTTTTATGCATTTTTGACAACGGATTATTAAATTGTGAGGTATTCTAGTACTAAAAGTTACTCTTGATTTAAGTCGGTAGGACACACCGTTTTCTAGAAAAATCGATTTGAAAGTTTTTCGTTTTTGAAATTTGAAAAAAAATTGAAAGAACTTTTCAACAAAAAACGAAGTATTTTACCAACATAAAGTAAGAGTAACTTTTAGTACTGGAATACCTCATAATTTAATAATCTAGTATCAAAAATGCTCAAAAATTCAAGACAAAAAAGTTATGCTATAAAATAACTGTTGACCTACCCAAAACGGACGCCTATGACCAGTACTAGAAATTCGCAATTAATGAAATCGATTTATCTCTGGAATATAAATAAATGTACCAGTTTGCGTCTTTCTAAACAGTTTTTTTTTTGAAATTTATTTTTAATTTAAAAAGCGAAAAATTTTCAAATTGATTTTTCTAGAAAACGGTGTGTCCTACCGATTTAAAACAAGAGTAACTTTAAGTACTAGAATACTTCACAATTTCATAATCCAGTGTCAGAAATGCATAGAAGTTAAAGATAAAAAAGTTATGCGATAAAATAACCGTTGCCCTACCAAAAACAGACGCCTATGATCGGTACTAGAAATTTGCAATGGATGGATTAGATTTATATCTTGTAGATAAATACGCGTACCAATTTTTGTTTTTCTAAATAGAAGCGTTCTGGAGGTATTTAAGAAAAACTAATTACAAGACGCCATCTTCAAAGAGCTCTAGCTCCCTTAGGAAGCATTTTCGGACTAAGTGAATTGGGTTAAATTATCTTAAAATTATCTGAAGAATCTCCTGTCTTCGTTTGTCGGTAGAGTTTCTGGACACCCTGTATATTTAAAAGTCCCTTAAGGCCATCGGTACATAATTCGCAAATATTTTACGGCTATCCCTATTTCTCTGTCTTTACACGGCAAATTACGTGTAGTAAAATTCACACTGGTATGGATATGTAAACATTACTAGAATGTCATTCTACTTGAAAATGTCATCATTAAATTCAAGCGATGGCATTTGAATGTTCTTGGATAACTGTTGTTTGTATAATTGCAAAGTATAAATTCAGTTAATAAATGTGATAATATTTTCACTAACTATGTATTCAGTGATTGTAATAATTTATATGCACAACAAAAACTAATACTCAATCGAGAAAAGAGGAAAAGTGTTAAATTGATTTTTTAATATATTGTTACTATGGAACGCTTACAATTTTGAACATCTTTAACAACAAAATACTTATATCACAGAATATATTATCCTGATGTATACTCTGCTTGGATCTTCCACAAATAATACACAATAAATAACTTTTTATTAAGTTCACGTCTTAAATCAATTATTTATCAAATACATTATATATCAATATTAATTTAATCAACAAATATAAATATTAGTTTTCTCAGGATTCGAAAAAAAAATGAATCCCCATTTGAATAGCATTGCAGTCGAAAATACGTAATCATCCCCTTAAAGGTCTACACATCACAATCACAAAACGTTTTCGATCTGAAAAGATCATCAGTGCTGAAACAGGATGATAACATGCTGAGCGGCTGAGCCACCAATATAAAATTATGTTGGTAAAAGCTCTTAAAAATTATTAAAATATGAGAAATTTACATTGTTGTATTTAAATATCAGTGATAGTTGAAATGATATTTATACAGTGATGAGCGCACTAATAACTGGCAAAATAACGCAAAGATGGAAAACATATTAAGTTGTGAGATAAAAAGGGATGAACCTAGTAGAGGTGTAAAATTTAGCGATAGTAACTTAAAAATTGACATTATATTAATTATTTCCCACCTTTAGACGTATCGGATGAGTTTGAGAAATGCCACTGTCACAGTGACGGTTTTAGTTGACATACTCCTTTGATACGTCTAAAGGTGGGAAACAATAAACAATCAATATAATGTCAATGTATATGTTACTATTGCTAATTTTAACACCTCTACAAGTTTTATTTCTTTTAATCGCACAATTTAATATGTTTTCCATCTTTTACGCTATTTTGCCGGTTATTAGCGCTCTCATCACTGTATATTATTATAATATCACTGATATTTAAAGACAAAAATTTAAATTTCGCATGATTGTAATACTTCTGACTACAATACTACAGTCAGAAAAATGAAAGAATGCCCATGAACGATCACATAAATCACATATTATTCAGATTATTAATAATCTATCTGTCTCGTTTGTTATTTTGGGAAAAAAACAGCAAATACAAAATATGTCATTGATGTGATCGTTCATTGGTATTCTTTCATTTTCCGACTGTAGTTGTATTTTTGTGGTTCAACAAGTTATCATCCTCTTTCAGAACTGATGATGATCTTTTCACATCGAAAACGTTCTGTAATTGCGATGAAGCTCTTTAAGGAACTTTTAATAAATATATACCTTTTATTTTACTAAATAAATGTTTTTGTGATTAATGGTATACAGCCAAAAAAAATAAGGCGCAAAATAGAAAATACTGGATTGAATTGGGGGAGGCCTATGTCCAAAGTTGGATTACTTAAGGCCGAAGAAAAAGAGAAAAAGGTGTACAGCCAGATGCAGGAAATTATTTTCCTTGTGGCGTTTATCCAATTATTGGTAATACAACTCGACAAACAAAAGAGCGCTTCTAGTTTATTTTCAATTCTTGTAAGTTTTGCCGCAAATAAACACATTAACGGAATTAAACTCATTAAGAGAAAAGTGTTTAATCGGCAGGTTTCATTTGTAAAAACAGGAAAACAGGCGATGTAACCCGCATTGTAAAACCCCGAAATTCCCAAAGCTCTCTTTTATGGGCCTTAGGGGTTGTTTTTACGTGGAATCCTTATCACTCCTTAAGAAAATCAGTAGCGTAACTTGTATTATTAAATGAGCTAAATATTTTAAAAGCAACGAGAACTTTGAAGAACCAGAGATCTATTAACCTTTAACTGCACGCGCTGGCGTATTTTGTACGCCATATATAAGAATTCTACTGCAAATATATTTAAAAATTTAATTTTTGACCTTGTTTATCTACCTAACCTATGACTGGAATGTGCTTATTGGTTTTAGTTTCGTTATAATCGGCCTTCTGGGAAGATCGTAATTTACATTTTAGTATTTGTTGTTTCCGGTGGTGCACAATATACGCCACGATCATAGTAATATAAGTAGTAATATAAGTACATTTTTCAATTGTTTTTAAGTCATTATGGCACAAAATATATTTTTCTTTATAAACAATACTTTTTATCATGTAAAAAATTGCATTTCAGAAAAAATTTTATTAGTAATTTTATATATATCATGGAATCAGATTCCAGATATAAATCCCAATTGGCTTAATGAGAAGGAACTCCAAGTATTCGCTGATGCTGAATGAGGTTTATAACAAACAACTGTATTTTTTCAAAAAAAAAAACAAATCCGCTGTTTTTAAGTGTATTTCCTTGTGGCGTATAAAGTACGCCACGCGTGCAGTTATGCTATAACTACACGCGCGGGTAGTTAAAGGTTAATACTTTTTAAGCTTTAAACAATTTCTGATTTTTACCTGCATTTGATCCTTCTACAATTTACAAGGAAAACGGACGATAAATGGATGGACATGGGAATTCTACGATATGCAATCCACAACACGTCAATTTATTAAGATATAGATCAAACGAATTTTGATGCCTTCTTCTTCTTCTTGTATAGACATGACTCTGTCTGTTTTTTCAATGTGCCTCTAGTAAGTTGTCGTTCCATCGTTTTCGTGGTCTTCCCACTGATCGTCTTCCTATTGGGGAACCGTCTCTCGCTGTCCTGACTACCCTATTTGTTGTCATTCGGCTTATGTGGTCATTTCATTCAATTCTTCTGTTTCTTACCCAGTTATTAATGTTATCCACCTTGCATCTCCGTCGTATATCTGTACTTCTAACTCTGTCCCATAGAGTCTTACCATCGATTTTTCGAAGAGTTTTCATCTCCGCTGTTTCGAGCAATCTTTTTGTCCTCTCTTTGCCGGGTCGTGTTTCTGCCGCGTATGTCATTATTGGTCTGACGACTGTTTTGTAAATTCTGCCTTTCATTTCTTTTCCGATATTTTTATTTCTCCATATTGTGTCATTCAGGCAACCTGCAGCTCTGTTTGCTCTATTCACTTGTTCTTCCACTTCTGTTTCGAGTCTTCCGTAGCTAGATAGTGTGATGCCTAGGTATTTAAACTCCATCACTTGTTCTATTATCTGACCTTTCAGCTCCAATTTACATCTTATTGGACTGGATTTTAATTCCTAGTACTCATATTTAGCAATAAAACGGTAGTAAATGAAAGATAGTTGAAGATTTAATTTCGTTTCAGATACTACCACCATCTGTTTATGCACATTTAGATCTCTTGATGTAATCGGAGAACATACCAGCAGAACTTCTAAAACACGGAACACCAAAGCTGATATAAGGTATCTTAAAGTTCTATTCACAAGATACTTGAATGGGGAAGAAATACCGAATAGTTGGAAAGAAGCATGGATTACTCCAATTCACAAAAAAGTTTAAAAAAAATATCTGCGGAACCTACAGGTCAGGGGTGGGCAAAAGCCGGCCCGCGGGCCGAATCCGGCCCTTTTGCTTACTTAATCCGGCCCGTTGACAAATCCCGCAAGCAATTTTTTTATCTCTTTTCTCAGTAAAAAACACTAGCGTATGCAAAACGTAGGTACGTACGCGGTGTCGTCCTCCGGCCCGGGAGACATTTTGAAAATTTCATTTTGGCCCGCGTTTAAAAGTATTTGCCCACCCCTGCTACAGGTGTATCTTGGTCATTAGTACCTTTAGCAGGCTGGTAAAATCTTAAAAAAACATGATTGAGCAAAAGTACGAACCTCATGAAATTGAACAGCAAGCAGGTTTTAGAGCTGGAAGATCTTGTCTAGACCATATATTTTCCCTAACTTAATGAAAAGAAAGTTGCAAGAAGCCAGGAAATACATCTTTTATTTGTGGATCTCACAAAAGCATAGTATGGACATCTACAGGGTGATCAACTTCTGTGACAAAGTCCAATATATCTGTTATTATAAAATATATGAAAAAAAGTTGTTAATAAAAGTTATAGACACCTTTAATGTACACATTTTAAAATTAGTGAGAAATATACAGGGTCCTCCATAACACGGTGCCAAACCAAAGTTATGTTTTTTTAAATGGAACACCCTATATTTTATTCAAAATCTGGTTTCTCTACATTTTTCTGATTAAAAAGATATAACACTTGTCTAGGGTTATACTGAGTGTTTCAAAGTTATGAGCACTTTTATCAAAAAATCATGCTGATTTGATCGCCCTGTATGATTCTAACAGTATAATATAAACTAATTTTTTTACTGCTGTTGACTGTCAATATTAAAGTAGTTTTGCAAAAACGTACAATTTTTTTATCACTACACAAATTGTATACAGGGTAAGTCAAAATGCAAATAAAAGATTTTCTTCATATTTTTAAATGGAACACCCTGAATTTTATATTACCATCGAAAAGTTCTTTCATTATACTTGCATATCTTTTAAATATTCCCTATACCTAAAGTTATTAGTTTTCGAGATATTTTAGTTTTATTGTTGATAACTCATAGATACGTTTATTACAATAAATTAATTACCCTTAATATTAGAAACCTCCAATCAATTTGTTAATGATAATTAAAATTAGACTGCATTTCATTTTTTCTCCAAGTTTATGGTAAATTCTATACAATAACGACAATTTTATATTTACTAACAAAATGATATTAATTTTACGCGAAGAAATGGGAACTATAAATTGCTGCAAGTTCTTGTTTAAGGTGGCTTTGAAATAATTGACACAAGAACTGTCAGATGTAAGATTTTAATTATCTGTACGTTTTTATTTTTGTTACTGATTATAATTGTTTGTCATATTGTTATAATTGGTACCTAACAATGAATTTTAGTCGTGAAGAAATGACAGATATGATATGGATTTTAGTAGAGTGTTTCAAAAACTCATTAGTTGCCACAAGAATTTATAAGGAACGGTGTCCATAGCGTCAACAACCAAATAAGAGAGCATTTGACAACTTATTAGACATGTTTAATCGTACTGGTTCTGTTTATGAAGCAAAGGAAAAAACAAAAATCATTGTTACGCATGAAAATGAATTAAAGGTTTTAGTGCCTGTTACAGAAAATCCTCATACAAGTATTCAAAATATTATAAGAGAGCAAGATATAAGTTATGGGTCTATCCAAAACATACTCAAGAAAAACAACATGCACCCATATCATATACAATTACATCAGGAACTTGTTGGGGATGATTTCGAACGAAGAGTACAATTTTGTCAATGGTCACAACAACAAATAGTTATACAGAGAGATTTTTTTGAGTTGGTTCTTTTTTTTTTTGGAGACGAGGCAACATTCCACAAAAATGGTAGTGTAAACAGACACAATTTTCATTATTATTCCACAACCAATCTGTACTGTGCTCAGACACATAGTCAAACGAGATGGTCCTTAAATGTTTGGGGTGGAATCATAGGCAATTACGTTATAGGTCCTTTTTTCTTTGAGGTATCGGTAAATGGTGAGGTTTATTTAAATTTTCTAGTGAATCATTTACCTATTTTACTTGAAAATGTACCATTTAACATCCGCCAACATATGTGGTACCTTCACGACGGAGCCCCTGCTCACCACAACATACTTGTCAACGGTGAACTCAATGAACTATTTCCTGAAAGATGGATAGGAAGAGATGGGCCAGTTCGCTGGCCACCCAGATCACCAGAATTAAACGAAATTGACTTCTTTTTTTTTGGTTATATTAAATACGTAGTGTATAGGACACATCCAACAATAGTTGACGATATGAAAATAAGGATTCAAAATGCCTTTCAAAGTGTCTCACAACAAATGCTTACAAACATCAGTAGGTCTTTCAAACGCGTCTCCAGGCTATGTAGACATTATGGGAGGTCATTTTGAACACCTTTTATAACATAAGAAGTACGTTGAACATTTTTTTTATTTAATTTAGTTTTTTTAATAAATTTTAATTAATTACAGTATTATTATTAATAACTAAGTAATACATGTTGTTATCGACAATAAAACTAAAATATCTCGAAAACTAATAACTTTAGGTATAGGGAATATTTAAAAGATATGTAAGTATAGTGATAGAACTTTTCGATAATAATATAAAATACAGGGTGATCCATTTAAAATTATGAAGAAAATCTTGTATTTACATTTTGACTTACCCTGTATACAATTTGTGTAGTTATAAAAAAATTGTACATTGTTGCAAAACTACTTTAATATTTATAGTCAAAATCATTAAAAAAATAAGTTTATATTACACTGTTAGCGACATACAGGGCGATCAAATCAGTATGATTTTTTAATAAAAGTGCTCGTAACTTTGAAACACTCAGTATAACCCTAGACAAGTGTTATATCTCTAGAATCAGAAAAATGTAGAGAAACCAGATTTTGAATAAAATACAGGGTGTTCCATTTAAAAAAACATAACTTTGGTTAGGCACCGTGTTATGGAGGGCCCTGTATATTTCTCACTAATTTTAAAATGTGTACATTGAAGGTGTCTATAACTTTTATTAACAACGTTTTTTCATATATTGTATAATAACAGATATATTGGGCTTTGTCACAGAAGTTGATCACCCTGTATATTAATAACCTATATTTATGTTTCCTGCAGCCGATTTTGATGATATACATAGTTATAAACAAATTAAAATCAAAAAACAGTAAAATTTCGCTTTTTCGTCTATTACTTAAAAGTGAAGCATTCTAAACAAATTTGAGAATAATAAACTCATAAACCATGTAAAAAACATCAATAAGGCGTTCTCTGAATATGCGTATCCTCATTTGTTGCTTAGAAAATTGCAAAATAAATAATAAATTTTGAGATTATATAAATGTTCATAACTTATGTAAAGATTAAATTAGAACCTTCTTATTACACGGAATGCTAAGCTGAGACTTCTTGTGCTTAAATTATATTTTAAATTTCAAAGCAATTGGTCAAATAGTTTAAAAGTTATTTAATTTGTTTATCCCAAATTAATTTTTTTTGCAACACTATAAGTCAGAAAATTATGAGGTTACAGTAATACTTCAGACAGTTTATGAAAGAAGACCATTTTTACTATTAAATTAATTAAAAAAAAATGAAAAAGTAATTTTAAACAGTGTAAAATTATTTTGCAAAAACATGTCAATTTTTTGCTTACTTAAAAACAATTAGAATAACTTTTTAAGCGTTACCTGTAGAAAAAAAATTTTTTCATATTTAGAAAGACTGAATTTTTATACACATTTAGAAAGAAAAACAATTATCCTAGGACAATAATTAGGGACTAAGTTAGCCCCCCCTTTTTTAATTCACATGTTCTTGCAAAATAATTTTGCAATGTTTAGAATTATTTTTTGTCATTTTTTTTAATTAAATTAACAGTGTAAATCTTCTTCTTTTATAAACTATCCAAAGTATTACTGTTACTTTATTACTCTGTAATTTACCGTTTTTTGATCTTAATTTGTTTATATAACTATGCATATCATCAAAATCGGCTGCAGGAAACGTTTAGGTTATTATTATAGATGTCCATACTAGTCAAAAAATTTAGTTTCGGCCTGGAGGGGGTTGTGTCGTGTCACCAACAGGATATTTTTTTTTTCCTTATTTCTCTGAACTATGGGAATTTTATTTAATTAAATATCTTTAAAATGGCGACACTAGATCGAGAAATTGCCCGGATGATACAGACTATACAGGGTGAGGCAAATAAAGGGCCTATTAGAAATATCTCGAGAACTAAAGGCAACAGAATCATGAAAATTGGAATAAAGGGGTTTTGAAGGATGATCTATTAAATGAAAATATTTTCATCTCTTTGCAACTTCCGGTTATACTGGAAGTTGCGTATAACTTCGTTTTTTTTAATGGGACACCCTGTATATTTTTACATTTTTGGATTCTCTTCGATGTTTTCTTTCTTAAAATATGAGGTTTTGTAATATTATACAGGGTATTTTAAAAGATAATTACGTTTCTTTTATTAATTTCGTAGCAAAATTAACACCCTGTGGAATTGTAGTAGTTTGACATCTAAAACTCTACTTACGTTCAAATGATTTTTAATATACTCTACTATTGTTAGGAATCATTAGTATAGCTAGATTTTTAATTTTAGTATACAGGGTTGCTCAAAACTCCGAATGAGTATTTTCTGAGTTTTCTTAAATGGAACACCCTGTCTTTTAGTATTGTAATGAAATGATATTTTATGGTACTTTTTTATTTTTTAAGCATTCCCTATACCTAACTGCTTTAATTTGTGCTTAATTGTTAATCGCAACAACAATCTTAACTACGTAGGTATTTTGATAGCTAAACCATTATTGGTAATTTTAAGGACCAGTCTGGATTAATATGTATTTATTTCTGAAAAATTATTTGGGATTGAGTATTTTCACGGCCAACCTAATAAAATTTTATGTATTTTTTTTGCAATTAATGTTTAGTTTGAATCACAAAAATAACTCACAAATTAAAGCAGTTAGGTATAGGGAATGCTTAAGAAATAAAAAAGTACTATAAAATATCATTTCACTACAATACAAAAATACAGGGTGTTCCATTTAAGAAAACTCAGAAAATACTCATTCCGAGTTTCGACCAACCCTGTATACTAAAATTAAAAATTTAGCTATACTAATGATTCTTAACAATAGTAGAGTATATTAAAATCATTTGAACGTAAGTACAGTTTTAGATGTCATACTACTACAATTCTACAGGGTGTGAATATTGCTACGAAATTAATAAAAAAACGTAATTATCTTTTAAAATACCCTGTATAATATTACAAACCCTGATATTTTAAGAAAGAAGACATCGAAGAAAATCCAAAAATGTAAAAATATACAGGGTGTCCCATTTAAAAAACGAAATTATAAGCAACTTCCGTTATAACCGGAAGTTGCAAAGAGATGAAAATATTTTCATTTAATAGATCATCCTTCAAAACCCCTTTATTCCAATTTTCATGATTCTGTTGCCTTTAGCTCTCGAGATATTTCTAATAGGCCAGTTATCTGCCTCACCCTAATACTGGTCTATAGACTGGTATTCCAGGCAGAATGACAAATTGAGGTGTCAAAAGAAAGCTTAGAATCCAAGGATGGTATAAATGGGAGAAACTTGACCTAGGACTTCCGGTTTTAGAAATGCGACCAGAAGTACTGTTTTAAAGTCACCGTAATAATACAAGTGATATATTATTTGACGCGACTTCGCAACTAGAGAACAAATATATACTTCCGGTTTGATGACTGTCTGCCCGTCTGTCTTTCTCCTCCATTATTAATACAGATAGAATGACAAATGAGGTGTCGAATGAAAGCTTATAACATAACCCAAGGATGGTATTAAAAATGAGAAATTTGACATCGGACTTCCGGTTTTAGAGTTGCAACTGTAAGTACTGTTTTAAAGTCACCGAAATAGTATAAGCGATATTACATTCGAGGTGCCTTCTCAAGATGAGAACAAAAAATGTAAAATTTTGGTTTTTATATCATTTTCGGAAAAGTAGTTCTAACCAGAAGTGCCGTTATAGTCGCAGAAATATTACATGTAACACATCAATCGAAGCGTATTGAAAAGTTGAGTTTTGAATCTTTAGTTTCGGTTTTGAAGTTATTTCTGTTTAAACAATGATGACCCACAGTTTAGTAAAAATGACTCAAAATTAGTAAAATCGTTTATAAATCGGCGCAAAGTTATATACACGAAGCGTTCAAATATCGATTTCCAGTTCTACTTTCGATTACTTTGGGTGAAAACCTAGGACTTCCGAAGTCCAATTACTTGTTTACCTTTCTATTTGATAAATAATCAAACATTTCCGAATGCTTTGCGTACGCCTCTGCAGGGTGAAATAAAAAGTGATATAAACCCTAATAAAAGTTCTCTAAGCAGCGTAAAATGTAGTTGTGCAAACACGAATGGAAAAGAATAGGCCTCTTTATTACAAATTAGTAAACACGAGATAAGAACACAGAACAAAGCAAATTTAAGGGCAAAGATATCATCAGTGGGGCATATTTTACTAATATACAGTATAAATAGATTTAGTGAACAATTTCCTAAGGCATATTTTGTTGAAACGTTTAAACCAAATCAAAACCAACACATTGAGTAAGAAACTGAATTTCATATAATAAAAGTCATTACTTTTGCATTTAAATATAGTAGTAATAATTAGGTTAGAAACAAAAATATTCTGGATTATAAAATTTAAATTTTAAGGGTTTATGTGGCATATTTCTTAAAACAAGAAAGATCTTTTGTATATTATAATAGTATATCTATGTTTAAATCCATAATAAAAGAGAGCCTATTGTTCATTTCTGAACTACGTTTTATGATCTAACTAAACAACACTTGTTGTTCTCTACTCTCTCAGTAAAAACCGCTAGTTAATATGCGTAAATACTGTGCCTTTCTCCCCTGCCTTTTGTCGAAGTAAACGAATGCAACTCTCTCCACTTTATCTTCTTCAAAGCAACAGACGCGCGAATCCGCTAAGATAAAGTAAAAAAAACACCGCTAATCCGTTATATACAAAACACTGTCTGTTAAAGCCAATTAAACCTTGTACGAAAATCAACTGCGTGTGAAACAGGCATATGTGACGTTGATCGAAGAGCGAGTGAAACAGTGATTTTGATATAATTTCTTATAAACAATTAAGTATTGTGTACATAACATTATTACCTCTGTGAATTCCCTGTGAATCCCGAAGAAATAAACATCGAGGAGGGAGAGGTAAAGGAAGCACTAAGAAAATTAAAAAATAGAAAATCTCCAGGAGAGGACAGAATATCGAACGAACTCCTAAAGTACGGAGGACAATATCTAACTAAACAACTATTAAAACTAATACAAAAAATAATAGAACAAAACAGAATACCACAAGAATGGAGATCAAGCATCCTAATACCTCTCTTTAAAAAAGGAGACAAATCGGACCAGGAGAATTACAGAGGAATTAACTTATTAAACACAACATTAAAATTAACAACCAAACAAACAAATTAAATAAAATTATAACATTAGCAGAAGAACAACGAGGTTTTAGGTCGGGAAGGTCATGCACTGACGCTTTATTTATAATGAGGCAAGTTCAGGAGAAATCATTGGAATACAACAAACCGGCCTATTTATGTTTCGTGGACCTTAAGAAAGCATTTGACAGGGTCACATTAAAGGACGTTATCCATTTGTTATACTCGAGAGATGTACATCTAGGAATTATTAAAACGATCGAAAACATCTACCAGAACAACACAATAAAAGTAAAAGTGGACGATGAATTAACTGATTCAATTGAAGCCGGCAATGGGATAAGACAGGAGGATTCCTTGAGTCCTCTATTGTTCAACCTGATCATGGACGAAATAATAAAAAAATAAGAACTAAAAAAGGATACCAAATAAGAGAAAAACAACTTAAAACAATCTGCTATGCGGACGATGAAATACTAATTTCTCAAAGTGAAGATGATTTACAACGTATGCAGCACCAATTCAACATAATCTCCAGAAAATTTCACATGTTAATTTACTTACAAAAGACAAAATGCATGGTTATAACAGCAGATTAAATAAGATGTAAATTGGAGCTGGAAGGTCAGATAATAGCAGATAATAGAACAAGTGATGGAGTTTATATACCTAGGTATCACACTATCTAGCTACGGAAGGCTCAAAACAGAAGTGGAAAATCAAGTGAATAGAGCAAACAAAGCCGCAGGTCGCGTGAATGACACAATATGGAGAAATAAAAATATCGGAAAAAAAATGAAAGGCAGAATTTACAAAACAGGCATCAGACCAATAATGACATATGCGGCAGAAACGCGACCCGACACAGAGAGGACAAAAAGATTGCTCGAAACAGCGGAGATGAAAACCCTTCGATAAATCGATGGTAAGACTCTATGGGACAGAGCTAGAAATACAGATATACGACGGAGATGCAAGGTGTATAACGTTAATAACTGCGTAAGAAACGGAAGAATAGAATGGAGTGACCACATAAGCCGAATGACAACAAATAGGATAGTCAGGACAGCGAGAGACGGTTCCCCAATAGGAAGAGGATCAGTGGGAAGACCACGAAAACGATGGAACGACAACTTATTAGAGGCACATTGAAAAAACAGACAGAGTCATGTCTATACAACAAGAAGAAGAAGAATAAGTGAATTCCCTAGAAGCACGCACCCTATATTACAGTCCACACACTTTGAGATTTTGTGGACCCATCTCCCCAAAATTATATGAAAAATAAATATTTTTGATGAGCAATAAAAATCTGCCAAAAAGAATGAAAATGCTGAATCTAACTGAATAGAAAATTTAATTTATTTCTAAGATATGGCCGTCAACTTAGTTCTTACACGGATTTCCGACAACATTTCATTCAGGATCACTTTAGAAAAGCTAGTGGCACATTTCGAGAATTCCGCCGCTTGTAATCTCACCAATCAGACACCCAAGAGGCGGTTGGGTCGTAAGCCGGCATGAAAACTTTCAATTACCTTTCCCGTTTAACTAATCCTGCCTTGGATCCCAATGAACTCAAGTTGAATTTTATAAATGTTGCAATTAATCAGAACTACGCCACTTTCTGTATTAGACTTTTTATAAAATTTTGCAGGGTGGCTTTTTAATTTATTCAATTGATTGTAGTTTTGTCTAACAATAAAACAATGAAATCTTCTTTAAAATTACAAATTAATGGCATTACAGTTTATTCAGCAGAGTGCCTATCTCAACTGATGTGTTTTTAACTATGCGTCTCTACTTTAAAGTCTCTAACTGAATAGGTTGAAAGGTAGGGAGCTGTTTGTCCCAACTTGGTCATTCAGAATTATATCTGTATTTTTTAATTTATTAATTTCCATAAATTTTTGGAAAGATAGCCGAGGCCGTTATCCTGACTATGGAAAGTTTAAACTGTCTATTAAAAGAGTAATTATGGTCTATCCTTCGTTTCACTGTCACCTTTCAGTTTCTTACAAAGAACAGTGTTGCCAAGAGATATATTTTAAGCAATTGATATTTTTCTGTTCTAAGAAGTAAACATTGGCGTTCTTTGTCGTTAATATCGTATAAATATCTTTTATATTACCTATCTATGAATTAGTTAAAAATAATAAAACCCACATATTTTCAAAACAAGATGTATTGGACTTTAAGTTCGTCTACTTAAAAACCGGCAATACTGAGTTACAAGGTTCCATAAGATTTATATGGGGATATGCTGCTCACACTGCAAAGTGACTGCGAAACGCACAATAGAAGGTGAAATGCGTACGTAGAATATGTTTTTCTATTATTGGAAGCCCTTTTCTGTTCTGCTGTACGTTTATTAAAGGTTCTACCAGTTTGACCGATATAAGGTTTTGAACAGCCACCATATGGCAGTTTGTATACGTCACTCTCTAATTGACCTTTTACTTTGGCTTTTATCGTTCTTAATGTATATATGTTTGCTTAAGTTGTTTTTTGTTCTGAAAACTGGTGTTATTCTTTTTTTATGTGTTTTGCTATTTTTGTTACATGTTATCGAGCAGACGGTACTGTGCTTTTTATCTGGTGGTGGGAAGACTAATTTCAGGCCTTTTTGATGCAGTTTTTGGTTTGAAGTTTTGTTTATTGTTTATTCGTTGTACCCATTGTTTATTGATGTTTTCTTAACCCATTTGATCCCACGACATTTTTTTTCGATAATATAAAATTTTTTTGAATCCCCCTGTTGAACTTTGGTTAAATAGCAAAGATTCATTGTTATTTAATATAAAAAAATTGAATTTTTAGCAAAAAGTAGGTGTATTCATACGAGTACAATGGGCTGATCGGGAGTCAAAATATAAAACATTGTGTAAACATGAAAATATTTTATTTTCTTATAATATAGGTAGGTACCTACATACTTGGGTATATCCTGTATTATAACATAACTAGCATGAAATTGTACAAAACAATCATGTTTCAAACAAAGAGTAACATCACATTTTATACAAGTCCAACATACTCTTTGGTGTCATAGGCGACATCAAAGTTGTTAATCTATTTTCTTTGGAAAATGACCACTTTCATCCATTTTTAGACTAATTGGTACAAATCCTGCTAGACGTTTTTTAGAATAAGTTGATGTTTTAATGCAGATATTTTTTAATTTCTTGAAAACGGTTCCTTGAAATTGCATTAGTCACCAATAATTGCGCTCTGGTGCATATATGGTATCCAGTAAAAAGTAAAAGAGCCAGAAATATCTTTAGCTCTTCCTGCGTTACATGAAGTGATGATTATTATTTTGAGCGGCATATAAGTATATACTTATATATTTGTCTCTTCTGTAATATAGATATTCAATAATTTCATTGTCGAAAAATTTATCAAACTAGTTCGATACGAGATTTACCTCGGAATTACTCTTTCATATCATCCAGAAGACCTTTTTAACCTGTTGTAGGTATCATACTAATATCAGTAATTTCTTCCGTTCGCTCAGATTCTTTGGTTTTATTTTGACCCTTCAGTAAATTTTCTCTTCTAATGGCAAGAGAAAGATTGTCTTCTTCGTCGTTGTCAGAGTCAACACTCATGTATTGAACTTATATTTCTCCGGGAACATCATTCGGAAAGCTTTGGGTCTGAATATCATCCGCATCTATGTCCTCATTTTCAGTTTGATTGTCAACCTTAGGAGGAACAAATACCACCGATACATCTTATGAGTGGAACTCGCTATGTCATCTGAAGCTAAAGCGAGTATTTTATAACGTTTTCCATTCAATCCAATGGAACTCATAGGCGGCAATTCTTGAAAATCAATTTAAATAAAAATATTGAACATGAAAAAATAAAAAACCAAATAAACATATTTGATCTCATACAAACCCACTGTACTCAAATGAGTACATGTCTATTTTGTAACATAAAAACCACAATAATAAAAAAATTCTTATACCGTATAAATAAACATTACCAGCACTAACCCTTCCAACAATAAAAGTTAAAAAAAAATGATAAATAATACCAAAATCACAAAATAGCAAACACTTCAATGATTCAACAGAAATATGGAGGTTACCTTTTAATTACTGCGTCACAGGTTAGGAAGAGGAGCGTCACCGAGGGTATAATTTGTGAAAATCTAGTAGAACACTTCCTAATAGAATCGTATATATACATGGAGTATCACTTTTTGCAAGATGTGTCACTACTAGGCCATCTTTGGTGCTGTACTCGGATGAGTACAGTGGGACCAAATGGGTAAACGATATTTAATTCTATCTCGAAGATATTTTTTGAGATAGTATGACACAGTTCGACATAAAAAATATAAAAATAAGTGCTTAGCGAAGAAAGGCGGTGAATATAGACAATTGGACTGGGAGAAAATTGTTGGTTAGGCTAGGACTCACACAGGGTTCTAAAGTCAAAATGAATATGATGTTTTGCACTTTAAGTTGTAGAATGGTCTTCAAAAAATAGTTTCTGACAGGATCAAGCCGAAATATATTTTAGTTCCTTTAGTTTTTGTCACCATGGCTCCAAAGCCATCTTTATTCACATGAGTTCTAGATAAGTCAATCAACTGGGAGATGTAAGAATGCTAAGCTTGATGTAAGTTGCTTCCATTTCTTTTCTAAAAAAACTGACATGACAAATACGCCAGTCAATGGGAGCAAGAATAGGATATTACCTTCGAATTCTATCCTAGGGATGGGAAAAACCTACCGGTTTAAACCTAAAACCGGTTTTTTTATTTCGCAATAACCGGTTTTACCCGTTGTTTTTTTGTCCCGGTTATAACCGGTTTTTCTTTTTAAAGTAAAAACCGGTTATTAGGTTTTTACGGTGATTAGGATTAGGTTAGGTATTATTTGGGATCCCAGTCATAATTATTATTCTCAAGTAATTACTCCAAACAAAACCATAATTCAAATTTTATTTTATTTTATAAAATACAGAAGAAAACTGAAAGTGCAATCTCACATCAGTCAGAAACAATTATTAAGTTTTATTATAATATTTCCTTGAAAAGGTATTTGCAACAAGGACGCAAACATCATCTATTTTTCACACTTAACTCTTGACATTGAAAGTGGATGAATGACTTTTTTTGATTAACAAAAATAATGTTCTGACTATGAATATCGAATTACTGATTACGAATACGAATCTCCAAGAATTTCGCTACGTTTTCAAAACGATACACTCATACAGGAAGTATTAAATGAGTTAAAATGTACCTATTCTACAAATATACAAACGTGTTAAAAGTAATACATGTTCTTTCGATAGTACTAATTTTGATCATATTGATATTGAGTCGAATGGATTATCGCAAACTAAAGTGTATTGTAAATGTAACTTTGTAACTTATTGGATTAAAAAAAGCCGAAAACCGGTTTTTCCAAAATCCGGTTTATTTTTGGCCGGTTATAACCGCCAGGTTAAACCGTAAGCAAAAAAACCGGTATAACCGAAAACCGGTGTTTTGTCAAAAACCGCCATCCCTATTCTATCCTATTGCATGGATTTTAATGAAATTTTGGGCCTAGCCTCTACTTATCTCCTAATTCAAATTCTACCCAATGCCGATGTGTGCTTTTATTTTTAAAATATTATGCCGATGTATTTAAATTCTGATGGATGAGGAGTTAAATATACTTCTCATTTCTTCTTAAAATACATTAATCATCAATTTTTTTCAGAATATCTCGCTTAGTTTGAATGTAATTGACATTTAGTATTGCTCATTTTAAAGGCCTTTTCAAGCACTAAAAAAGTTATTAGTATCACTATATACCTAAAATTGACCGTCGTTTCTCTGTTATTTCAAGTTGAATGCACCGATTTGAGCATGCAGCAAAAAAACAAACTCTTCTTACCTACCATATCCCTCTTTGTATTTTAACTAGAAGATTTATGAAGGAACAAATCTCTTTGTCTTTTTATAACTTACAGAAATATTCTATATAGTTTTTTTGTTAGATGCAAATTTTCTAAGGTATTCTCAAAAATCCATCCGAAAAGGTGTCATTTTTCAATGAAAATGGCCAATTTTCAACCACGAATAACTTAAAAAGTATTGTTTTCAAAAAATAATTATAGAACAGTTTTTGCTTAAAATTAGGTTCTCTAGCGTCTTCCGTTGCTATTTTAACCAAAACATATTTCGCCCCGAGAAGGGGTGGGAACCACCCCCAAGATTAAAGCGCACATCGACATAGAGTAGACTTGTTTCTTGAGCTATTCCCTACTTACTGTAAAAATATCAAGTAAATCGATGTAGTAGGATGGAATTCGGAGCCAAATACCCTCATTGACTGCCCTAAAACAAATTATAGCAGCTGAGAAAAGCAATCGAACTACCTTTCTTCTCCTTCTTCAAATGCAAATCCTCTAATGGATGTTAGCGATCACATTTTCCGTTAACTCTATGTTTCTTGCAATGTGTATCAGAGATGGTATATCGTTAATCCCTGTCCATTGCCTTATGTCTCAAATCCAGCACGTTTTCTTGCGTCCTATTCCTCTCATGCCTTAAATTTTACCTACTTCTATTATAAGTTGAAGGAACTGATATTTTTCGTTTCGCACGATGTGACCCAGATACGTCGTTTTTCTTTTTTGATGGTTTCGAAAAGTTGGCATTCTTAATTGATTCTTTGAACTAGCTTTGGTATAATTTTTTAATTTGGATTTGAAGTTAAGGTAATTGATTTTTTGACAAAATTGTGTTTTGTTGTAATACTTATCAGAGTTACTTCGATAATTATCTGATATTAAAAAGATCATGACTCCAGTTAAACACAAGAGAATAGTGATTGGTATAACAGTATACTAAAATTTACACTAAATTCGTTTGATAATGGTAAATGAGAGGATAATCTAACGTTTGGCAACACCGTCTCTCCAATTTATTCCCCAGAATTCCTACCGCTAAAGCTATGTACGCAGAAATTTTTGGTTGTATCTCACATTGATATTTGTAGGTCTCTGTTGCTCTCACATATTTTCAATACCAATGAAAATACCTGAAACTTCTGAGTACATAATATATGCTGCATACAAGCAATTAGGTAGTTAATATCAAAATATGTATGTACCTACACGTTTTGAAATGACCACAATGTTATCTAATTTAAAGGAAGTTACAATTAATATAATCTTTTATATTAATCATTAATATTGTTTTGAAGATATTTTATTGTGGCATATTTATGCCATTTACTATTCTAGTTGGGATTAAGCCACCATTTTACTTTAAAATTAAATTTATTTGACGTTTCATATTTTAATTTTATCTGAGTCATTCATGTTTAGTACATTATTTGACGGTTTTTGCTGTAAATTTTAAGGGGTGGGGGGGTATGGTTTGAAATATTTAATTTTTTTTTATTATTTCAAATAAAAGTGCATACTTTCAAGAATACTCTCTGAAAATTTCAAAATAATCGGAGTAAAATTACCAGAGATACATCGTGGTGAATATCCCTACCTTCGACTCGCGTTGCCGCGGCTTCGCGCCAGCACGCTTGAGCGTAGTGAGAAACGTTAAACAACTGTTCGCCTTCTCTTTTGTAGATTACTCCGCGATTCAAAAAACATATTCCAATGTTCATCACTTTACGATTTGGCAGACAAATCAGAAGATGAAGATGCAGTTGTCAAAACTTTAAACGCATTTTTCTGAAAACTGCTTTTTCAAATGCGGTGGACATTGTAACTGAAAACCTACGTGACCGATCTATCTGAAATTTTGCGTAGATTTTCTTTAGACATTTCGTGAGGTAACAACGTCGAGACATTTTTCGTTTTGTGCTTATTTTTTGTTCAACAATATTAAATCTGTTGGTTTTCACAAAATTTTTATCAAAAATTTCGTATTTTTGATTTCTGAGTGACACCAAAAATTCAAAAATCATTAAAAATAAAAAAACTCAACGTTGTTACCTCGTGAAACTCATAAGCTAATTAAATATTTTTGAATTTTTTTGTTTCGTATGATCCAGTGATGAGTTCTGATGTCCACCGCAAAATCCATTTTTTTTTTGTTGCCTGCCCAACTTTGTCGCCAATGGTTTATTTTTCAATATTTTGGATTGAATTTTTTCTTAAATATTTTTTGAATTGTACTTAATATGTTTATTTAATTTAAAAAT
The DNA here is from genome assembly GCF_917563875.1 of Diabrotica virgifera virgifera. Taxonomy (NCBI): domain Eukaryota; kingdom Metazoa; phylum Arthropoda; class Insecta; order Coleoptera; family Chrysomelidae; genus Diabrotica; species Diabrotica virgifera. Next base: position 242,906,615 of record NC_065448.1, on the reverse strand, counting down.
AAATTAATTCAACCATAGCTTCCAAAAAAAATCACAAAAATATACTTGATATGTCGATTTCAAACCATACCCCCCCCCCTTAAAGTACTAGTACACTTTAAAAGACCAAAAATAATTATTTTTTTCAAAAATTTTGTTTTCAAAACCGTTATTAACAATGAAACGCTTTTTACATATTAATATCTAACTTTTAGAGAATACTAAAAATATATCTGTTTTAATTTATGCACATACAATAATATTGTAGAGGGCGCAAAAGTCGAGGCCTCGAAAAATTATGGCGGACAGTTAATCTCAGGATTGGGATATCTGAAACAAAAAAATCGTACTGCATTTGAAAAAGGAAGGTTTTCTACGTGACAATTTACCACAGTTTTACCAAAGAATAAGAATACATATTTTTTAACCATGAAAAACTGAAGAAAAACGGGCGATTTTTTAACAATTTTTTTTTAAATTTACTTAAAATCTTTTTTTTGCGGAATGTTTCACTAACGGTGGTAAATTGTCACGTACTTTTTCAAATGCAGTACGATTTTTTGTTTCAGAGATCCCAATCCTGAGATTAACTGTCCGCCATCGGAAGTACATTTTTTCGAGGCCTCGAGTTAGGCGCCCTCTACAATATTAGTTTACGTGCATAAATGAAAAAGGATATATTTTTTGTAGTCTCTAAGAATTATATATTAATACATAAAAAGTATTATGTTCATTTTTAATAAAGGTTCTGCGAAAAAAAATCTTAAAAAAATGTTTATTTTTGGTCTTCTAAAGTGTACTAGTACCTTAAAGAATCGTTTGGATTGGCATAAAATTTGGCATACGCATAGCCAACATCTCAAAGAAAAAAAGTGATATTGTGCCGATGTGTGCTTTTGCCCTGGGGGTGAGTTTCACCCCTTCTCGAGGGTGAAAAACATTCGTTCAAAATAAGTCCGAAATTCGATAAAATGCCTAATTCTAAGCAACTTTTATTCTATACAGTCTTTTCACCAAGTTAACATTTTTCGAGTTATTTGCGAGTGAATATGTTCATTCTTCCATTTAAAAAAACATAAGTTAGGTCTGCCACTGTGTTATCGAACACCCTGTAACATTCTAACTAATTTTGTAATGTGAAGGTCAAAGGTGGCTAAAATTTTTGTTATTAACTTATATTGCTATGTATTACTATAGCGGAGCTATTGAGCTTTACCCGACTAATCAATCACCCTGTATGTTCGAAATAAGTCCGGAAATGGATAAAATGACTAATTCTAAGCAACTTTTGTTCCATACAGATTTTTTCACCAAAATACTTTTCGAGTTATTTGCGAGTAAATATGTTAATTTTTCTACAAAATATCCACGTTTTCAGACGGTTTTTCGCAAATAACTCAAAAAGTAAGTATATGGCTGAGAAAAAAATTATTATCAAAAATATAGCACGCTAAAAAGTGAAAAATATGATGTACATATTAGGTCACTATACCTAGCAGAAGCAGAGTTATAGCTAATCAAAAATAGGTTCATATTGGTCAAATTCCAAATCGAATATTTTAACGTGCCATAACCAAAAAACGAAGCACTTTTTTGGGAAAAACTCATTTTAACTTTCTTAAAGTGTTTCAAAAAATGCTTATTTTTATTTAAAAAAAAAATTTTAGCATCAAAAGTAAACAAGTTACGCTCAAATAAAAGTTAGTCACTTTTTTTTTGGTAAGAAATCGGGAAAAACCCCCCTAATTAACATTTCAAATGAACTTAATTGTCACCACTTTACAAGTTTTTTACTCGTGTACGCATTGATCATATGATCTGTAAGTTTCATCGGTTCAAAGTCCTTATTTTTGAAAGAGCTGTAGTTAAAAAGGCTTGAACGAGTCACTTATCACGAGTGTATGCAAATATAGAAACAGCGAATCTAAACCAATTTTTGTCTTACAGAAAAACAAAAAGACACCAAATATTCAGAAAAGTAAAGCTGACTTTTTTTTGTTGTTTAAAATTTTTGGTATCTCGAGCAATTTTTAAGTTATGTATTTCGAAAAAATCATTTTTTCAAAATTAAATTTTTTAAAAATTTTACTTTAAAACCAAATTTTTTCAAAAATAAGCACTTTGAATCAATGAAACTTACAGATCATATAAACACAACATAAATAAAGTAACTTGTAAAGCGGTAAAGATTAATTTCATTTAAGTTGCTATTTGGTAGGGGAGGGGGTTATCTTCATGATTTTTTTTGCCAAAGTGACGAACTTTATTTTGAGCGTAACTTGCTTATATTTGGTGCTAGAAATTTTTTTATAAAAACAGAAGTAAATCTTTTTTTAAACACATTAAAAAAGTTGTAATGTGTTTTCTCCAAGAATGCTTCATTATTTGGATATTTCACATTGAATTATTCTATTTGGAATTATTCGAATATGTACCTATTTTTCATTAGTTATAACTCTGCCTTTGCTAGGTATAGAGACCTAATATATAAACCATTTTTTTTACTTTTTAATAGGCTATAGTTTTGCTAAGAATATTTTTTTTACAAAATGCTTACGTTTTGAGTTATTTGCGAAAAACCGTCTAAAAACGTGATTATTTTATAGAAAAATGAACATATTCACGTGCAAATAACTCGAAAAGTATTGATTTGTTGAAAAAACTCTATTGAACAAAAGTTGCTTAAAATTAGTCAGTTTATCCATTTCGGGACTTATCTTGGACATATATTTTTTCACCCCCGAGATGGGGTAAAAGTCACCCCCAGGGGAAAAGCACACATCGGCACCATATTGCTTTTTTTCTATGACATGTTAGCTATACGTATGCCAAATTTCATGTCAATCCAAGCGGTTATTTAAAATTTACAGCAAAAACCGTGAAAGAATGTACTAAATATGTAACTATTATAAGTGATTTAATATGCTATTAAAATCTGTAGGTAAGTCAAAACTGACTTTCTGAATAATATTGGCCTAAGAACAAAGCCCAATAAAGGACGAATAGAAGAAGCTTTTAGGTCATTATTTATTAGTTAGGTAAAAAGTAAATATATCTGCAATAAATATAGTAAGAGAATGGTAGGGGAGCCCAAGCGATGATTTTTGCAGTTACGTACTCGAGCGCGTCAGAAAATCACATGGGGAGAAATTATGTCCATGTAAATGTACCCCTACCATTCGTTACGGGGAGTCCGAAACAAAAATCTTCCCTTATAAAAACTCGAAATCCTCAGATTAAGATAAGGTAAGTTAAAACAGTATATATTTAAATAAAAAAATATGAAAAAAAATATTTTTAAGAAAGGCTTTCTTTAGTTACGAGTGATTAAAATTAAACATATTATAAAAAAATCAACTAAAAAGCAAAGAATAAAAAAAAAATTGAAAATATCTAGCACATTCGTCAAAGAAAAGCGTGGGGCGCGTCTTCATCGAATAAACGGTTTTCGCCCCACGCTTTTCTTTAACGAATGTGTTAGATTTTTTAATTTTTTTTTATTTTTTGCTTTTTTGTTGATTTTTTTATATGTTTAATTTTAATCATTCGTAACTAAACAAAAGCGTTTCTTAAAAATATTTTTTTCCTATTTTTTTATTTTTGACTTTTTAGTCTTAAACTTTTCAAACATTAAAATATATCGTCATGTTTATTAAAATATGTATAAAACGTATGATGTACAAACATAAAAAGTAGTCGGAATCGGCAAAAAATTTGAAACCTTATTGTTTATTTATAAGGCATAACGTAAACAATTAACGTAAAAAGTGAAATTATGTATAGTTCATATAATTAGCTACAATCTGTAAAAGTTTCCAGTTTCTTCATTGTAAAAAACAAAAGAATTTAAGCATTTTCCGTTAAAATTGTGTTTTTTATTTAAACAAATAATAAACAAAATTTTTTGACTATTCTTGTATTGTTCCCGCGAATGCATATGTCTGCAAATTTTCATTCATTTGCATTGAAGAAAAGGCAGTCAAATTAACGTCCAAAAATTTGACCCAAACGATTGAACTAAAGAAAAGCGTTTAATTAATTAATACGACAAAACGAATTCTAATGTTAACTGTTGCACAAAACGTCTCTACCGGTGGTTTTTCTAAGACTACGATAAAAACACGAATTTTTTTAATTCGAGTTTTGGTTGAAGTTTTGTTTCGTATCGTACTGAAATTTGACACGAATAAACGCCGATTTATATATAAATAAATATATGAGCGTTCAAAATTTGAAACTTTATTGTTTATTTATGAAGCATAACGTAAACAATTAACGTAAAAAGTGAAATTATGTATAGTTCATACCATTAGTTACAATCCTTAAAAGTTTCAAGTTTCTACATTGTAAAAAACAATAGAATTTAAGGATTTTTCATTAAAATCGTTTCTTTTTATTTAAACAATTAATAAACATAAAAAAAAATTATTGACTATTCGTGTATTGTTCCCGCGAACGCATATGTCTGCAAATTTTCATTCATTTGCATTGAAGAAAAGTCAGTCAAATAAACGTCTAAAGATTTGATGCAAACTATTGAAGTAAAGAAAAGCGTTTAAAAATCTAACGATTTCAGCTGGGCGTAAGGAAATTGGTGAGTTACAACATTTCACAAAAAAGCGAATATTTCGCGAAATTAACATCAGATCGAAAAACCAAAAATAACTGTTCAATATTTTTCAAAAATCTATCAAATGATAACAAACCTGACTCCCCAGGAAGAGGGGTGGGGGGTAAATTTAAAATTTTAAATAGGAATGCGGCGATATTTCTCAAAATGAACATCAGAACAAAAAACTGAAAAATTCGTGTTCAATATTTTTTTAAAATCTATCGAATAATATCAAACACCACCGCCAACGGAGGTGGGGTTTACTTTAAAATCTTCAATATGAGTCCCCTTTTTTATTTCGGATTTGGATTCCTTACGTAAAAATAAGTAACTTTCATTCAAAACATTTTTTCGAATTATGGATAGATGGCGTTATAATCGGAACTAAACGATTGTTGGAAATGGAAAATTAAATTAGAAAATGGAAGGTACACGCTAAAATGGAAAACTGAACTTATTTTGATTTTAAGACCTAATCTTCACAACCCAATAGGTCGCCATAACGCTCGAGCATACTGGCCTCCCTTACTATAATGAAAAGAGCATACGAAAGACGGTAATACCAATCAGCAGAAGTGTCATGTAGATGAATTTAAATGTAACCTATACATATATTGTAATAAACATGTCAATTGTTACTGTCTCTTAGGGATTGGAAACATGTAAATACATACGCCTTTAATATACCTTTGTTCCAAGTATAACAGTTTATAATTTATCACTGGGTATGCATATATATGTATTCTCTATTCATTTCAACTATATAATCATTAAGTCATAAGCACACTGAAGATACAATATGCAATAATATAAAGCAAGGCGTATATTTTAACCAATTTTTATGATCCTTGTCATAATTTGCATTAGCTGATGGGCATTGTTGGTTTTAGACAAGTCGAAAACGGCGGTTTCGTTGGAAAAAATATTCGCATGAGATTTTAACTGATTCTAACTGACCCAATTGAAGTCGGCAATGGGATAAGACAGGGGGATTCCTTGAGTCCTTTATTGTTTAACCTGATCATGGACGAAATAATAAAAAAGTAAGAACTAAAAAAGGATAACAAATGGGAGAAATAGAAACCGAAACAACTTAAAATAATCTGCTGTACAGACGATGCAATACTAATATCTCAAAGTAAAGATGATTTACAACGTACGCTGCACCAATTTAACATAACCGCCAGAAAATTTAACATGCTAATTTCCCCAAAGAAGACAAAATGCATGGATATAACAGCAGATCCAATAAGATGTAAATTGGAGCTGGAAGGTCAGATAACAGAACAAGTGATGGAAATTAAATACCTAGGCATCACACTATCTAGCTACGGAAGGCTCGAAACAGAAGTGGAAGACCAAGTGAATAGAGCAAACAGAGACTGAATGACACAATATGAAGAAATAAAAATATTGGAAAAGAAATGAAGGGCAGAATTTACAAAACAGTCATCAGACCAATAATTACATACGCGGCAGAAACACGACCCGACACAGAGAGGACAAAAAGATTGCCCGAAACAGTTGAGATCAAAATCCTTCGAAAAATCGATAGTAAGATCTAGAAGTACAGATATACGAAGGAAATGCAAGGTGGATAACATTAATAACTGGGTAAGAAATAGAACAATAGAATGGAATGACAACATAAGCTGAATGACAACAAACAGGGTAGTCAGGACAGCGAGAGACGGTTCCCCAATAGGAAGACGATCAGTGGGAAGACCACGAAAACGATGGAACGACAACTTACTAGAGGCATATTGAAAAAACAGACAGAGCCATGTCTATACAAAAAGAAGAAGAAGAACATTTTTTTGCATAATAACATTCGTGAGACACCCCAAAATAAGGTTCAAGAAGTCGCCCACGCGAAAAGTGGTCCCAATTTGTTTAAACAATTTTTTTTAAACAAATTGCAAAAATCAATATTTTTATAATTCAATATAAAAACTAAAAAATATGGTTACCAAAAACGTATGTATATTTAACAAGTATAAAAAGCTCCGAGAACGCCCGAGCTACTCCCCCTGGCGACAGGGGGCCTCCTTAATTCAGGTGGACTTACCCAAGTTTTTTTATGTATTTTGACCCGTAGAACACGAATTTTTTGGGTAACAGTTGATCCGGATATCGATAAGGTTGTTATAAACAGAGAACTTGAGGAATTACATAACAGCGATTTTTCGCAAAACAAAACATTTTTTTGTATTTTTTGGGTGATTCTCAGCAAAAAACGGTCCTAAAAATGTTTTCGTAGGATGCATAGTTTTCAAGTAGACAGCAGTAGACAAATTAAAGAACAATAAATCACCGGGATCGGATCAAGTAGCATCGGAATTACTGAAGGAAGGAGGAGACGCACTACAGAAAACAATACATGTATTGATAACAAAGATATGGTCAAATAAACAGCTACCAGCGGAGTGGAATAGTGGTATTATTGTACCATTACATAAAAAAGGGAATCAGTTAGAATGTGGAAACTACCGTGGAATCACGCTGCTGAATGCAGCATACAAAATAATGTCCAACGTCATTTATGAAAAACTTAGACCACACGCTGAAAAAATAGTTGGCAGGTACCAAAGTGGCTTCTGTAGACAGAAGTCAACAATAGACCAGATATTTGTTCTGCGACAGATCCTTGAAAAAACAAGTGAACATAACATCGACACACATCATCTCTTCATAGACTTCGAAAGCGCATATGAAAATATAAACCGAGAATTCTTAATAAAAGCAATGAAAGAATTTAATATACCAACACAACTAATAGAACTGATAAAAGAATCTCTAAAAGTAGAAAGTAAAATCCGGATACAAAACGAACTAACGGAAACAATAGATGTGAAAAAGGGACTACGCCAGGGAGACGCTCTATCATGCATCTTGTTCAACATTGTACTCGAGAAAATAATGAGGGACACAACAGTCAATACTCGAGGAACAATAATTAATAAAAGCGTGCAAATACTAGCATTTGCAGATGATGTTGACATAATCGCAAGATCAAGAAGAGAAATAATAGAGGCATTCAATCAAATAGAACGAGCTGCACAAAATAGTGGCCTGAAAATCAACCAGAACAAAACAAAATATATGCAGGTAAGTAAAAACACAGAAATAAGGCAGCCACAAAATATAACAATAGGGGAATACAACATTGAGGGGGTAAAAAACTTTACATACTTGGAAGGTAGCAGAGGAAGTGAAGAGGCGAATATTTATTGCCAATAAAAGTTATCATGGCTTAATTCGACAACTAAGATCAGACAACGTCGCAAGGAAAACAAAATGCCAAATATACAAAATCCTAATAAGACCGGTACTCACATACGGCTCAGAAACCTGGACACTCACTAAAAGAGAGGAAACATTGCTAGCCACCTTTGAAAGAAAAATCTTGCGACACATATATAAGGGCACAAAAGAAAATGGAATTTGGCGAAGAAGGTACAACTTTGAACTATACGAAATATACCAGGATCCAGATATCATAACATTCATTAAAATAGGACGGCTGCGTTGGATGGGACATGTAGAAAGAATGGAAGAAGGCGAAATATCAAACAAAATATTCAAACAGATGCCAGTAGGAAAAATAACAAGAGGAAGACCGAAGATGAGATATTTAGAACAAATAGAAAATGATATAAAAACCTTAAAAATAAAAAACTGGAGAAAAAAAGCACGAAACAGATCAGAGTGGAGAAGAATCCTGGAACAGGCCAAGATCCAGAAAGGGCTGTCGAGCCAATAATGATGATGATGATGATAGTTTTCAAGGTAAACGCGGTTGAACTTAAAAAAAATCGAAAAAGTGCAATTTTTGAACCCGAATAACTTTTGATTAAAAAATAAAATAGCAATTCTGCTTACTGCATTTGAAAGTCAAATTCTATCGGTTTTGCCATAAACACATAGTGTTTCCCGTGCCCAATGAATTCTTTTTAATGTACGTAATCTACGTAGAAATTGTCTGTATGCGCGTCTACTCGTTCGATTTCAAATAAGAAATGCATTTTTTTGGCCACTGGGAGCTATGCCCATGCCCATTTAGCCAGCACCAAATCCTAAACTAAAAACTATCTAATCCTAACAAGCAGCGAGATTATGACGAAACCAAAACGAGCAAAGATGAAAAAAGGAATAACACTTTTCACACCCAGAGATCGATCAGGGTGACTAACCACAGAAAAGGTAGACCACGGAGAGAAATGCATGGAAAACATAATTCAATCACTATGTGTTTATAGCTTTGTTTAACAATAAAAAAAATGATTTTTAGCAATAAAAGTAATCAAAACCGATAGAATTTGACTTGAATTTTCAAATGATGTAAGCAGAATTGCTATTTTATTCTTCAATCAAAAGTTATTCGGGTTCAAAAATTGCAATTTTTCGATTTTTTTAAAGTTCAACCGCGTTTATGTCGAAAACTATGCATCCTACAAAAATACTTGTAAAAACATTTTTTGCTTAGAATGACCCACAAAATACATAAAAATCTTTTGTTTTGCGAAAAATCGCTGTTATGTGATTCCTCAAGTTCTTGGTTTAGGGGCCGTTCAAGTATTACGTAACGCAGGTTGGGGGGGGGGGGTCAAAATTCTTCAAAAACCGCGTTACGTAATACTTGAACGCTCCCTTATAACAATCTTATCGACATCCGGATCGCCCGTTACCCAAAAAATTCGTGTTCTACGGGTCAAAATACATAAAAAACTTGGGTAAGTCCATCTGATTTAAGGAGGCCGTTGTACCCCCACTGGCGACAGGACTAATAATAAAATATAGTCCAGACGCGCGACAGCCCAACCGCCCGCCCTGTCATAAGCGCTGCATTTAGAATTAGAAAATAATAAAAAAGACTAAGTTTTCACTCTAATGACATATAAAACAACATAATGCTATTCTACATCCCACCAAAATGAAAACAATGGGAACCTTCTCTGGTTACACCTCCGAGGCTTCTACAATTTTGCAAGCCATACGGATGCTGAGACTAAGGAAGATGAGGGAATTCTACAATTTACAATTCACGTCCCATCTGCTCAGCGCGGTAAAGTTCCAACGAGAATGGTTCCCTTCGTACTCCAATCAGAGTAAATGTAAATCAAAAATGAATAACCATTTTGAATTTGGTTGCAAAACGAAAATACAGCCGAACCATATTCTAGTCCAATCAGAGAGTGCAGCAAGCACCTCTACCGGTTTCGAAACTTATTAGTCTCTCATCAGGAGGCACATATGCTGCTCTCTCTGATCCAACCAAAACAAACCCCAGCGTGCAGTCCCGGATTGCAACGAACGAAATGGCATAACTGCCCTAGCGGCAACTGCTAGCAAAAGACTAAGTTTTCACTATAATGGCATATAAAACAACATAATGCTATTCTACATCCCACCAAAATGAAAACAATGGGAACCTTCTCTGGTTACACCTCCGAGGCTTCTACAATTTGCAAGCCATACGGATGCTGAGACTAAGATCAGAGAGAGCAGCATATGTGCCTCCTGATGAGAGACTAATAAGTTTCGAAACCGGTAGAGGTGCTTGCTGCACTCTCTGATTGGACTAGAATATGGTTCGGCTGTATTTTCGTTTTGCAACGAAATTGAAAATGGTTCTTCATTTTTAAAAAATAATAGTTTAAAATAAAATAAGCTCAAAATACTCATCGGGGACGGATACATGGTTTGATCATTAATTTAGGCACTTGGTAAACTCAAAAATAATATTTTTTACTGGTCCTCTTGGGCCTTGAAAATCGCCGTTTTTCGTTTTTTTCAATTTTAAATTGCTTATAACTCGAAAACGATCAATTTTAAAGAAAAATTAGAAGAGAACTTTTTTGTTCAGAATGGTACAAAGAATCTAAAAAATAATTATGGAGACCAAAAATATTGATTTTTGCAATTTGTTTAAAAAAAATTTTTAAACCTCATTAGTCCTCATCTCACTAATTAATGATTCCTTTGAGAAAGGTAAATTTCCAGAGTGCCTGAAGACAGCCATCATTATTCCTCTTCATAAGGGTGGTGAAATATCTAATACCTGCAATTATAGACCTATTGCACTACTACCGGTACTCTCCAAAATTATTGAGAGACTCATAAAAGCCCGCCTTATGTCCTTTCTAGTTGAAAACAACATTTTATCACAAAATCAGTTCGGCTTTTTAAATAATAAATGCACCACTGATGCCATCTTTTCTGTACTGCATGAGGTTTATCAAGCACTTAACAATAATCTTCACACTGCCACCGTTTTTTGTGACTACGCCAAAGCTTTTGATTGTGTAAATCATAACATTTTGATAAGAAAACTAAATTTCTACGGAATTCGAGGTATTTCTTTAGATTGGTTCCAATCTTACTTGGATGATAGGAAACAACTGGTTAGAGCAAATGATACAGACTCTAGTCTCAAAAACATTGTATGTGGGGTACCTCAAGGTTCAGTATTGGGTCCTCTACTTTTCCTTATCTTTATTAATGACATCACTAGTTTAAAAATCGATGGAAAAATCTTTCTTTTTGCTGATGATACCCGTATCACTTGGAGCAACTCAAATATTGCAACTCTTCATGCTACTATAACTTCTGATCTACTTACAATAAAAACCTGGTCTGACTCTAATTTACTCTCGTTTAACGTAGATAAAACAGTAGCATTGTCTTATAAAGGAGTCCTTCAACCCTTACCTCTTAATAACAGCTAGATCAGTACCGTTGATTCTGTGAAATTTCTTGGTATTTTTTTAGACAGCAACCTTAAATGGTCCCACCATATCGATTTGTTAAGGAAGAAACTATCCTCAGCTTGCTATGCTATAAGATCTGTTTCGAATGAACTCAATTTAGCATCTTCCAAAATAACATATTTTTCTTTGTTCGAGTTACATCTTCGTTATGGTCTTCCTTTTTGGGGTTCTGGTACAGCTGCCCAATTCGATGTTATTTTCAAATTACAAAAAAGAGCAATTAGATATCTGTTTGGCCTCAGAAGAACAACACATTGCAGAAGTTACTTCAAAGATCACAGAATTTTAACTCTTCCATCTTTGTATATTTTAGAAACTGTTTGCTTAATTCGTAAACATCTATATGTCTTTCCACCAAGACCTAATCATGACTACTTCACGAGAAATTCTACGTTTGACGTCTATATGCCGACCCCGTCCTCTGAGTTAGTAAAGAAATCTATATTATATTCCGCAAAAAAACTTTACAACCATCTCCCTCTACAACTTAAATCTGCAGCATCTTTCCCCAAATTCAGTAAACTGACAAAAGCCTACCTATCTGAAAGACCATATTATTCAGTAGAAGATTTTCTTAATCAATAACTAAGAAGTTACAGTACCCTTTGCACAAGTAGTATTTTTATTATCATTTTTTTTTGTCTATATTTGGGTGTCATATGCAGCAGCTTAACTTTTATACTTATTAATTACTAGGTAGACTATGCATTTGCAATTTACTTAAATTTTGCAATTGACTACTTCTGTTTAACTTCATTATTATTGTTATTATTGTAAATATATTGACGATTTATGTAATTTTAGTAAATTGGATTGTTATTGTTTTGTTGTTTTGACTTTTTATAAGCTTTGTCGATAAAATTGTACAATTTTTCATGACAATAAAGCATATTTCTATTCTATTCTATAAACAAATTGGGCCCACTTTTCACGTGGGTGACTTCTTGAACCTTATTCTGTGGTATCTCACGAATGTGACTATGCAAAAAAATCTCGTGGGAATATTTTTTCCAACGAAGCCGCCGTTTTCGCCTTGTCTATTTAAAAAATTACCCATAAGTCCAATCCCACAATTAAAAAATGAAGAAAGAATGGTCTTGTAACGTTAAACGTTCATTAAATACTTTTTTATAGTTGTGAATACGAATGCGGACGTCACCCAGAGAGGTTACACGTGGACCACCAACGAAAAATAATTACGTCGTGTCTGATTGGTTGAGAGGAGCTGTTATGGGCAAGATTTAGCAATTAGTGCAACAATAGGTGGCTAATAGCATGAGCGTCAGGAAATTAAGCGATAACACTTATATGTATAATTGTTATACATATTCAGGAAATTAATTGTAAATAATCATTACTATTTTGTTAAAAATGATAATTTTCCGCAAATCGCCAGGAAATTTTGACATTCCTGTCAAAATTTCTTGAAAAAAAAGTCAGGACTTCCTTACTGTAAGGAAATGTCATTTCCTTACTGTAAGGAAATGATATTTCCGTACAGTTGTTAGTGTTCTACATAAATGATAGAAAACACATTGCTATTAAAACCTTGTAAATTACCTTAATCATTAAATTTTCTTTATCTGGAGCTTCCTGGATAAATTTTTCAATTTCTTCCTTCGTTAAAATCTTAGATTTCTTTGCCCTATAACCTTGAGCTTGCCGTTTCAATAAAGAACGAAGTTTTGAGTATGTAGATATATCTACATTGTGTTTAAGTGCAAGGGTTGACTTCAGGATTGAATAATTGGCCCATAATGTTGAAGATTTCATCTTTAAACAAAGGTCTAGGAAGTATGCCATTACAACATTTTCTGAGAAAGAACTCGTATTTTTACTCATGCGATAATCCATAAAACGTCTGTATGCATTTTCGTACTTTTCTCTTGATTTCTTTGGCAATAATTCTAATGAAGCAGTATTCACTGCCTCAACCAGCTCTGGAGGAGTCCCAGGAATGGAAATTTCATCATCACTTATCATTTTACTTTCGAGAACACCAGCAATTAAATTTATAAGCGTCAAGTTTGACAATTCAACCTCAATACGTTTCCATAGTAACCCAAGTAATTTTATTAGGAATTTCAAAGCACCATTTATTTGGGAATAAAATTATCGCGTTTTTTTTTAAATCAATCAATATCTGTCGAATTTTAAACGATTTGCGGAAAAATAGTATGTTTACCTCGTAGGAAAAGCCACATTCCTGGACTCTGTGTTGCTAAGTCTCGGCTTGCGCCTCGACTTAGCAATCTTCACAGTCGTCCAGGAATGTTAAGCTTTTCCTACCCGGTAAACAATGTACTATTGTTTATTTACCAAATATTGTTCTTTTGTCATTAATACAAAATAAAAAAGAATGTGTGTGTACTTTGTACGGACGTAAGAAGTTATACTTATAATTTAAACGAAATAAATATAGTCCAGGAACCGAAGCTTTTCACCCCTCAATTTTTACAGAATGGATCGATTTGTTTGAAAATTTTGAGAATAAGTAGTGGATGTTCCAAGGATCAAAATCTATATGATGCCGAAAGGCGCTTTTATTATAGGGGTGTTTGCCACCCCATCTCGGGGGTGGAAATTTTTTATTATATTTTGACAGCAAAAGTTGATAAAAACATTAATTCTAAGCAAAAAATGTTGTATACATTTTTTTCATAAAACTAATAGTTTTCGATTTATTCGCTATCGAAAATGTTATTTTAAATGGAAAAAATCAATGTTCTTCTAAAGTATACTCATTTACTATTCACTCAATTTTTGTCGCAGAAATTAATTTTTCACACCAAGTTCTTAAGAATTAAATAACCTACAATTTCATATTTAAACATTTTTTCTTATCTTTGATGCTAATCTTTCTATTCTGAAGAAAATGGCATTTTTTACAAAACTACAAAAATTCTTTATTCGCTTTTAACTTCAGTTTTTTAAAAACTAATCATTTTAAGCCAGTCAAACTTCTAGAATCTATTAATAATACACAAATAAAGAAGAATGAATAAGGCCAATGACTAAAAACACCGCTAACTTACATTATTATGCTTACAATTGGATTTCTCCTTTTTTTTTCTCAAAAAAATATGTTGATTTTTTAACCGTAACTTTTTTATTTTGTAACTTAGAAAGTTTGGTTTGAAAGAATTTTGTAGGTTTTTACAAGATCTACAAGCCTATTAATATTAAATCGTACTTAAATTTTTAGTCACAAAAAGAGGTGACTTTGAAAGGGTTGGTAAAGGTGGTTTTTGCATGCTATTACAAGATTTAATTGTCAATAGCTCACTTAATTTTTGTCATAGAAAAATTTTTTTCATACCAAATTCTTGGGAATTAAATTAGCTACAATTTAATATTTAAACATTTTTTCACATCTCTGATGCTAATCTTTCTATTCAGAAGAAAATGCCATTTTTTCCAAACTACAAAAATTCTTTTTCAAAAAAATTCAAAAATTTTTTTAAAAACGAATCATTCTAAGTCGGTCAAACTTCTCGAACCTATTAATAATACATAAATAAATAAGACCATAAGTCTTATTTACCACTGGTCCTCATAAGACAACTAACTCTCACTTATGGCTCCACGTGCCACACCCCGGGCAACTGCATTGGTCTGCAGGCTAAACTAAGTGAGGGTAGTCAGATATGGCGAAAACTCCACCGAGCGATTGCCGGTATAAGCAATCCCACACTTACTGACCAACGGCTTCGGGCGGATGCGTTGGTAAGTGGAAGGGCACTCTTTTGTCCTGGCGCTAAGAAATTGGCACCAAAGGCGAATGAATCAAGTAAATGATCAACGGCATAAGGATACAGAAGGCAAGGAGAAACCACTGTATTAAAGATCCAATTGGATATCTCTAGTACAATCATCATGGCTGTACAACGTACAATAAATTCTGGTACTGATCATGGACATCGGAAAACAAGATCCGGCAGGAGAGGTAATTCTCATGACAACAGGGCCTCTCAGGTCGTAACCCGGCGAAATCCCTGTTTTAAAGATGCAATAAATATTGGTACGTGGAACGTCAGAAGTATGTATGAACCTGGAAAAATGAACAATATTATACAAGAGATGCAAAGGTTAAATATCGATATTTTAGGTATCAGCGATACAAGGTGGTCGAGTTCAGGCAGCTTCGCGACAAACAACGGAATGATATATTTTTCAGGAAATAATGACCCACACCACAGATATGGAGTAGCAATTGTTGTATCAAAAAAAATGATGCAGTCTGTTATTAACTTTACACCAGTGTCTGATAGAGTAATATTCCTTCAACTTCATACAAAAACTGTAAATCTTAATATAATACAGGTCTATGCTCCTACTGCAGAAAAATCAGATGAAGAGGTTGAGGAATTCTATGAACAAATTAACCATGTTCTAAAATCTATAAAGCCAAGAGACGTCACAATTATCCTTGGTGATTTTAATTCCAAAATTGGGGAAGGAAAAAGCGGCAAATATGTAGGAAATTATGGTCTCGGGTTAAGGAACGAGAGAGGAGACCGAATGTTACAGTTCTGCCAAGAAAACGATATGATTATTTCAAACACATTTTTTAAACTCCCCAAAAGAAGGCTTTATACGTGGACATCACCTCAACATAACGCACAGAAAATAGTTAGAAATCAAATAGACTTTGTGTTGATAAATGAAAGATACAGAAACGGCATAAAATCGGTTAAGGCGTACCCAGGCGCAGATGTTTCCTCGGACCACAATCCCTTGATAGCGCGTGTAAGCATTAAACTTAAGAAACCTTCACAAAGGGTAAAACCAGATTACATAGATACCAGCCGTTTACAGAACTCAAAAATCAAAGAAGAATTAAAGCAACAGATAAACGGTAACCTAAGAATGTTGTCTACAAAGGAACCAAACACGCACGTAGAAAACAAGTGGCAAGACTTAAAAGAAGCCCTAATAAAACCCGCTCAGAATATCCTTAGCAGAGGAAATACGACAAAAAGACAAGAATGGATGACAGAGAAAATTTTAAGTCTCATGGAGGAACGAAGACAGTTTAAGGGAAAATGCAAACAAAAATACAACGAGATACACAAGCAAATTAGAGATGAAATAAGGTCAGCGAAAGAAAACTTTTACAAAAGAAAATGTGAAGAAATTGAAGAACTGCAATTAAAACATGACACGTTTAACCTACATAAAAAGGTAAAAGAATTGGCAGGTATACAAAAAAGGAAGCATCCCAATGTGCTATACAACGCAAATGGACAAATAATAACTGACCTACAAGAAAAGCTTACAACCTGGAAGAATTATATAGAAGAACTCTTTGCCGATGAAAGAGAGGATCATGATATTGGTAACATACAAGGTGAGGAAGGACCAAAAATCTCTAAAGAAGAAATACTATATGCTATAAAAACAATGAAAAATGGCAAATCACCGGGTCCAGATGGACTTCCATCGGAACTTCTTAAGCTTGTGGAAGATGAAACAGTAAATGTTTTGGTTGACCTCTTTAACTGCATTTATAAAACAGGAGAAATACCTAAGGAATGGCTTCTGTCAACTTTTGTAACTATTCCAAAGAAAACAAACGCAAAACTGTGCACCGACCATCGCACAATAAGCTTAATGGGACACACACTAAAAGTATTTCTTAAAGTGATACATACAAGAATTCACAAAAAACTAGACGCTGACATCAGTGATACTCAGTTCGGGTTTCGAAACGGGCTTGGAACAAGGGAAGCACTATTTGCACTTAATATCATGTGCCAAAGATGCCTGGATGTTAACCAGGATATATATATGTGCTTTATTGACTACAACAAGGCGTTCGATAAAGTTCGCCACGAACACCTGATGAGACTGTTGGTAGAGAAAAACTTGGATAAAAGGGACGTCAGAATTATCTTCAATATTTACTATAACCAGAAGGCGAATATTAAAGTAGAACGGGAAACAACCGAGGAACTCGAGTTCAAAAAAGGCGTAAGGCAGGGATGCATACTTTCACCAACCTTGTTTAACTTATATTCAGAAGATATTATAAACAGAGCCCTTGCTGACCAAGATATAGGGGTTAAAATAAATGGCACTTTAATAAACAATTTGAGATACGCTGATGACACAGTATTAATAGCAGACACCCCGGAAGATCTCCAAACACTGATAAACATAATAGTAGAGTGCAGCGAAAAGTTCGGTTTATCACTTAACATCAAAAAAACAAAAATAATGATGGTGTCGAAATCTCCACAAAATTTTTCTGACATAACCGTACATGATCAAAGAATTGAGCGTGTTAGAAAATATAATTACCTGGGAACTGTTATTAATGAAAACAACGACAACTCTGAAGAAATCAAGATCAGAATAGAAAAAGCTAGAGCTACTTTTACCAAAATGAAAACAGTTTTATGCGGAAGAGAGCTAAGTTTAAATCTTAAAATTCGCCTCATGAGATGTTACGTGCTGTCAGTTCTTTTCTATGGAATGGAAGCTTGGACACTGAAAAAGATCGATACAAGGAAAATAGAAGCATTCGAGATGTGGATGTACCGCAGGATACTGAGAATATCGTGGACAGAGAGAGTGACAAACATGGAAGTGTTGCGAAGGATGCAGAAAGAAAAAGAACTTGCGCTTACTATTAAAAAGCGCAAACTGCAATACTTGGGACATATAATGAGGGGACAAAAGTACCAGCTACTACAATTAATTATTCAGGGAAAAATAATAGGTAAAAGATCCATTGGCAGAAGAAAACATTCATGGTTGAAGAATTTAAGAGATTGGTACAAGTGCAGCAGCTGCCAATTATTTAGATCTACGGTATCAAAAATACGCATAGCCTTGATGATAGCCAAACTTCGGAACGAGGACGGCACCTGAAGAAGAAGAAGAAATAAGACCAAATAAAGTCAATGACTAGTTTTAATTAGGGTGGTAATTACGGGGTTGCTTCCGACCACTTTTGCGCTGAAAAAAATAGGGACTGACATTCTTTTCATTATAAGTCACTTAATTTTTGAGCTAGAGACTTCTTTTTATTTCTAGAGATAGACATTTTTAAATTCTTTAAATTAGTTTCAACAAGTTATTCTCGAAAAATGCATATTTTTCCCGTCTTTTGACTTTGAAACTACAATATTTAACATTTGACAAAGGAGAGCTAACATATAATAAAGTATATCTTGATTACTGTTGGTCTTAAAGAAAATTAAAAAACACGGTTTTGTTTATTTTTTCAAATAATACATTTTTGTTAAGTAAGGTTGTTTTGGTAAAACGAAAACTTTTGGAGTAGAAAAATGATTAAAAACATTGATTTTTCGATATAATACTAACACTTTCGATAGCGAATAAATCGAAAACTATTAATTTTATCAAAAAAATGTATAGAACATTTTTTGCTTAGAATGAACGTTTTTACCAACTTTTGTGGTCAATAAAAAATTTCCACCCCCAACAGGGGGTGCCAACCACCCCCATGGTAAAAGCGCCTTTCGGCATCATATAGATTTTGATCCTTGGACTATCCACTACTTATTTTCAAATTTTCAAGCAAATCGATCCATTCTGTAAAAATTGCGAGGTTTTGTCCTATTTCAAGCTTCATTACTTGGACTAATATACTTAACAGTTACAATACCAAAAATTAACAATAATTACCAAAAATTACCAAAAATTAACAAAAACTTAACAATACCAAAAATTAAAAAAAAAATGAATATGAATCGTCCAGGATTTGAACCCGCGATCTCTCGATCTCTGGTCCAATGCTATACCAAACGAGCTATGAAGCCCCGTGCTATTGACGTGTCGGATATAATTACACATCACGGTGACAAATAGATCAAAGTGAAGTATAAAAATAGATATTTTATTATCTTACGCCAGAGGAAGACAAATCCAAAGACACAAAAATTATAATAAATAATACATTTACTAAGAACACTAATATATTCTTGTAATGACTTATTTGCGCTGATACATACATAATTTGAAAAATTAGCAACGAACTATATACTGTCTGTCTGCGCATGCGCCAGGGAATTATAAAATTTCACCCTTGATACACCTCGATACACCCTAGCTGACATAAAAGTTGCGTAATTAATTTTCCTACAAGATAGGATTGGCTAAAATTTTTAAACATTGTCACCCTTGTTGCAAAATAGCAATATATGCGAAAAAAAACATAAAAAAACAAGTATTCGCATTTTACTTTTTTCAACCATTTATACTACAACCTTAGGAACTTCATATTTCACCCAGAAAAACTATGTGATATAATAAAACAATACTGTAAATTTGGGGATTCGATGTTTAGACAGCTACCGATGAACAAGTGTTTTTGGTTATCGAGCTAGTTAAATAGTAATTACTGAAACATATTTAAAAGTAATTAAAATAAAAAGTACTATAATATAAAAGTACTAGTGAAAGTGATTTGTATACGGAATATTTTAATTGTAAGTAGATGAAATTTATTATTTGTGTCTATTTGGATTGAATATTTCAATAAATCACGACAATTATCTCTACATTATCCAATTCCATGAACGGGTGTCACAGCGAAAGCTGTGAGACAGCACCGGAGTTGGATTTTAAATAAATTTAAAAGATGTCATCTTCCAGTCAACCACAACAAATTGCATCATATTCAAAAGCAGTTAGCCAACCACGCAATATATTAACTCCAGACAGAGATCAAGCCATTTTATTTAACACTCTAGAGAATTGTACAATCAATGACTATCTTGAAGGATTGAGTCAGCATATAGAACCAAGAAATATAATTTTCGCATCCCGTATATCAAACGGTAGAATATGCATATATCTATCATCTAAAAACTTAGTAGACAAATTCCTAACAGAAACAAAGAAGATAAAAGTAAATGGAAATATACTAGAAGCAAGAAGATTAATAACTCCATCAGTCCGCTTAATTCTGTCCGGTGTATGTCCAAGTATACCTTCGAACTTAATTAAAGACGAATTAATAAAACTAGGTCTAAATCCTCTATCAGACATATCATACCTAAGAATAGGAGCAACCAATCCTGCTTTCAGTCACATTCTAAGCTTCCGACGACAAATTTTCATTTCACCTCTGCCAGACAACTTTGTATTACCTGAATCTTTTTTTGTCGAGTTAGAACAAACATCATACCGCATATTTATAGCCCAAAACGATACATGTTTCAAATGCAAATTAACTGGACACCAGGCAGCTAATTGTCCAAATATTTCATCTCATAGCCATCCTTACAATGATAATGCAGTGCAAACAGAGATGAAACAAACTTTACCAATAAATCATACTCAACAAGATAATCCGCAAAATACTCCCACAATTTCAAATACCATTCCCTCCACACCTACCATGTCTTCTCAAACCACATCGCAAACAGAAGCCATCCCGCATTTATCAATAAACACAACCCAACAACCACCACTACAAAATACATCCATACATTTAACCACGTCTTCAGTCAACACTACAATCGCAACACCTACATCGTCTGAGTCATCCTATAATATCCAAAAACAAAAATCAACCTCACCCGAAGCAAGTCAAAACTTACCTCTAAACAAAAATACACAGATGAGTACTCACGAACCCCAGATAACTTCGGATAAAACAACAGGAAAAAGAACCTTAGAAGATGCAACATCGCCACCCGCCGAAGACGAATTCGAAAAACCTAAACTTCAATTAATGAAAAAAACCAAAACTGACGACAAAAACTTAACAGATGAGATAACAAATCTTAAAACGTTTTTAGAACCAGTTCGAGAATATCTAGAAAAAAGCGAAACACAATTGTTAAACTTTGATCAAGTAGTGGATTTATTCGAAAATATACAAGGAGCAAAAGACATAATCAGCATAACAAAATTATACTCAGATGACTCTCAGGCACTTATAAAGTTTCTAACAGAATTACATCCATGTTATACCGACAAAAGAATGAAAAACAAAAGCACCAGATTAAGGAAAAAACTTGGCAAATACATTGGTTTAAAAACTTCATTCTCGGGAGAAGACTCCGACTCGTCTATAAGCTCTTCTAAAGAATAATTAAATTCACTTCTCTACTTCAATGGAACTTAAATGGGTTCTATACCCATTTCGAAAAACTTAAACATATTATCTCTGAAACCCACCCATCTATTATCTGCCTACAGGAAACAAATTTCAAAAATTCAAGCCACGTATATAACTTTCGTAATTATTCATGTCTCTACAAAAACAGATTAAACCAAAATATTGCCAGTGGAGGAGTAGCAATTTACGTAGATGAAAAATTCATGAGCACACAGTTAACAGTGACTTCAAATA
The DNA here is from genome assembly GCF_917563875.1 of Diabrotica virgifera virgifera. NCBI lineage: Eukaryota > Metazoa > Arthropoda > Insecta > Coleoptera > Chrysomelidae > Diabrotica > Diabrotica virgifera. Next base: position 242,884,921 of record NC_065448.1, on the reverse strand, counting down.
ATATTGAATTAATAGCTATCTCAATAAATATACCTCAAAAGATTTATATATGTAATATGTATATCCCACCAAATCAATCCATATCCCAAGAAGATTTAATAGCTATTATGGAACAAATTCCTTCACCTAGAATTATCGTCGGAGATCTTAACGGCCACAATCCGATGTGGGGCTCCATAAAACTCAACTCGAAAGGTCGTATTATAGAAGACATAATAACATCCCAAAATCTGAATCTACTTAACGACGGAAGACCAACCAGATTCAACATCCAAAATGGCACAACATCGGCAATTGATATTTCTCTGTGTGACCCAATTTTGTCCACCACATTAACATGGGACGTACTACCCTATTTATACGGTAGTGACCACTACCCCATTATAATTTCTTTAACACATCAGAGCACAATAAATATTGAGTCATCTATCATAAAGTGGAATATTAAAAACGCTGATTGGACTAACTTTACCAAACAAATTGAACAGGACATTAACCAAACCAACTTCACATCATCAAACGACATAGACAAATTTTTAAGTACATTTTTACAAATGATCACTAATGCCGCCATGACATATGTAGGAAAAACAAAAATATTAAAGAAACATAAGCCTCTTCCATGGTGGGCACCTGAATGCAGCCAAGCTACGTGAGAGTATAAGAAAGCTTTCAATAAACTAAAGCGTCACAAAACAGACGAAAACACAACGGAATACAAAAAACGACGAGCTGAGGCAAGATACATTCTAAAAAAGAATAGAAAAGAATCCTGGAAAAAATTCATCTCATCTCTAAATACCTCTTCAACAATAAGTACAGTTTGGAGAAACTTAAGAAAAATCTCTGGTAAAAGCCAACCATATAAAATTCCTTTTCTAGCAAAAAATAACAAAATAATTAGAGATAGAAAAGAAATCGTAGATAATATGTTAGCAGACCAATACGAGTTAAATTCCAGTGATGAAAATTATACTGACGATTTCAAAATGCATAAAAACAACGTAGAAAAAAACATACTGGGATTTGACGAACATGAGATTCACAACCTTAACGTTCCTTTTTCCTTAATAGAACTTGCCGAAGCCTTAAACTCTTCGAAAGATGCAAGCCCGGGACCAGACGGTATTCCCCTAGCATTTCTACTACATCTTCCAGACAATGGGAACAATTTATTATTAGACCTTTATAATTCAATCTGGAGTAACCAGGTTTTCCCTTCAACCTGGTCCGAAGCAATAATACTACCTCTTCTCAAACCTGATAAATCCCGGACATCACCAGAATCATATCGACCAATATCTTTAACCAATATTATATGTAAAGTGCTAGAGAAAATGATAAATAAAAGACTGAGATGGTATTTAGAACAACAAAAACTTCTTATCCCACAGCAAAGCGGATTTAGGCAAAATCGATCCACTGTAGACAACTTAATAGACTTAGAGTCAGGCATACATGAAGCATTTGCAAATAAGCAAGATTGTATCGCAGTCTTCTTTGATATTAATAAAGCTTACGATACTGTGTGGCGATTCAATATCATAACGAAATTGCATAATTGGAATATCAGAGGAAATATGTTAAAATTTATATCAAATTTTCTTCAATCTCGCAGCTTCATAGTTCGATCAGACAACGTTAACTCAGATAAAAAAGTTCAAAAGAACGGAGTACCACAAGGATCAGTTATAAGCTCAACCCTTTTCCTAATAGCCATAAACGATATACTTCAACAATGCTCACCAATTGTCAAAGGAAGACTATACGCTGATGACTTAGTTTTATTTGCCAAAGGAAAAAACTCTACATCTATACAAAAACATTTACAACAAACAATCAATCAGTTAGAAACATGGTCTAGGTCTATCGGATTACAATTCTCACCGACAAAAACTAAATGTATTCTATTCACAAGAAAACATAACACTCGAACTCCGCATCTGAAGCTATATAACCAAACCCTTAGTTTCACAAATAATGTCCGATTTTTAGGTATGGTTTTCGATCAAAAGTTATCATGGAAAAAACATACAGAAGAACTTAAAAAATCATGCCAAGCAGGATTAAATGTTATGAAAACTATTTCCAGCAAAAACTGGGGAGCAGATCAAAATACACTATTACACGTATATAAATCTTTAGTCAGATCCAAACTCGACTATAGTACGATAGTTTATTCATCAAGCAAAATGTCAGTATTGAAAACCTTAGAAACTGTTCAAAACGCGGCTCTACGAATAGCTACAGGTGCGTTTCGAACGACACCAGTTGAAAGTTTACAATGCTTAACAGGAGAACCACCCCTAAGTTTACGATGCAAATATCTTTCTCTCTCATATGCTTCTAAAATAGCCAGTAATAAAGAACACCCTACTTATACCAATACATTCACAGATCGATTTCAAGGCACTTTCTCTGCAACAAGATTAGATCCACCATTTTACGAAAGAATTAGGAGAAACCTTCATGACCTACATCTTCAATTTCCTGAAATTATCCCAACAAATTTCCCAACTTCTCCACCCTGGTTAATACCAATTCCCAAAATTAATACTAACCTTAGTATATACAAAAAAAGTGAGACCATAACAGACCTAATCAAACAATCATTCTTAAAAGAAATGGAAACCTTTAAAAATCACTACAAGATATACACTGACGCATCCAAATCATCAGACGGTGTTGGTGCAGCCATCCTCACACCCAATACATCATTAAAATTTAAATTCAAGCCTATTACGTCGTCATTCACTGCAGAGTTGTATGCAATATTACAAGCACTGATCCACATAAAAGAGTCGAAACAATCCCCGTCTCTCATAATAACCGATTCACTCAGCTCACTTAACATTATCAAACGTCTTTACACCAATAATCCAATTGCCTTACATATCCAATCAGAAATAGCGATCCTAAATAAAAATAAGATCACTGTCGACTTTATGTTTGTCCCATCACACTCAGGTATACAAGGAAATGAGGAAGTAGATCTACTAGCCCGTTCAGCATCCCTCAGCCAGGACTCCATCCTTATTAACGAGGTTTCTTCCGATGACCTGAAGTCAGAAATAAAATATAAAGTGTTTAGTGCGTGGCAAAATAAATGGAGTGCGTCGCAAAATAAACTCAAGGAAATCAAACAATCAGTGAAACCGTGGCCGCAAATAATAGCGAACAGACCCGACCAAGTGAAAATAACACGTTTACGGCTGGGACACAGCAACCTAACACACAAACATCTCTTTACGCGAACTGTGCCGCCTATGTGTGAAAACTGTGAAACAACACTCTCCGTGAAACATATATTAACTGAGTGCAAAACATATGAAACAATAAGAAAGAAGTATACCATCCCAATGAATATAAAAGAAGCCTTAGGAGTAAACATGAATGTTAAAAACACAATAAATTATCTTAAAGACTCTGGACTGTATCACCTATTGTAATTTTTATTAACTTTACTTTTGTTATATTTTTTAGATCGCTAATAACCCCTGTGGTTACAGCGTAAATAAATAAAAAAAAAAAAAAAAAACTGTAAATTTCATTGAGGTCGGATTAATAAATTTTGGCAAAAAAATTCATTTTTTTTAAATGTTGCAGGACGGAAAATAAAGCAGATAGCAAGTTGAATAGAATTTTGTTTACGTAAAGAACAACACTGTACATTTTCTTTGCAACTGCAAAATTAAAATCGGTTAATCAGAACGGCGTCAGGAATTTTTCTAAATAAACATTAATTTCCTTGCTTATAAACAAATAAAATATCTTTAAAACTACGCAATCAAATTAAATTTATAATATAAAAGCTCACTGGAAAAGTCTTTAAAAACGCTTCTTAAAAAGAAGAGTTTGGTTCGGTAGTTTTCGAAATACAGAATTTTAAAGTAAAGTGCCATTTACAACAAAAGTATAAACAATAGGTGAATTTTTCTGGCGTCAAAATGTTTGCGATTTGAAGCTTTTTCTATAATGTACATAGACAAGACGGAAACGGCGGGTTCGTTGGGAAAAATATTCCCATGAGATATTTTTGCATAATCACATTCGTGAGACATCCCAGAATAAGGTTCAAGAAGTCGCCCACGAGAAAAGTGGGCCAATTTTTTTTAACATTTTTTTTTAATCAAATTGCAAAAATCAATATCTTGGCCCGGACTTATTTTTTTTTTAGGTTTTTTGGACCATTATGGACAAAAAAGGTCTCTTATAATTTTTCTCTAAAGTTGATCTTTTTCGAGTTATAAGCAAGTTAAAATTTGAAAAACGCGAAAATGGCCATTTTTAAGGCTTAATAACTCGGTCAAAAATTATTATTTTGAAAGTCAGAAAGTGACTAAATCAAAGTTTAAAGTCGCCGTTACTTGATCCTGAAGAAATCTGTGTCATTAATTTACTACTAAGCTGTTATTTTTAATTAATAACAATGAGTGGTTATATCGTATTGACGCTGCTGTAAATGTGAGTGCGAGTAAGATGCACAATTGGACTGCTGGAATAGCTTCTCTCTCGCACTCAGCATTTACAGCCCCGCACACGTGCATGGCGCTTATTATTTTTACTTAAAAATAACAACTTAGTAATAAAATAATGACAAAAATTTCTTCAGGATCTTGTAGGGGGGGCTTCAAACTTTGATTTAGTCATATATTGACTTTCATAATAATAACTTTTAACCGAGTTATTAAGCCTTGAAAATCGCCATTTTTCGTTTTTTTCAATTTTAAATTGCTTATAAGTCGAAAACGATCAACTTTAGAGAAAAATTAGAAGAGACCTTTTTTGTCCAGAATGGTCCAAAAAATTAAAGAAAAAATTGTTCGGGCCAAAAATATTGATTCTTGCAATTTGATTTAAAAAAAATGTTAAAAAAAATTGGCCCACTTTTCACTTGGGCGACTTCTTGAACCTTATTCTGGGATGTCTCGTGAATGTGATTATGCAAAAAAATCTCATGGGAATATTTTTCCCTTCGAACCCGCCGTTTTCGCCTTGTCTAACAAACTTTCATAATGTTTTAAAATCACAAACACCTTAAAAAAATTAATGAACAATCCGGATCAGTAAAAAATATTAATTATTGAGCTGAGAAAAAAATTAAATCTAACTTTCAGAATGGAAAAATAAAAAAAAATTGCATTATCTTGGGTTCCAGTGAAGCGATTTTTATTATTTTTTTTAAACTGATGTATCTCGAAGCGAAAATCACAAATAACGTATTAATAAATTTTAATTTTTAGTACATTTCGATATAAATAAATAAATTTTTTTATTGCAAAATAAAAACACATACGCTGTCCTTTGAAATAATCCTTTTTTAGCACAAACTTTCTTTGTTCATATATTTTACCTTAGAGAATAAAAGTTTCTTATTTTTAAGCATATGCAATTGTTTAAACAATATTTCACAAACAATATTCAAATTAGTTTGATTTTTGTGGAATTAAAATATTAAAATACAACAAAATATAGAGTAATAAAATAATATATTATATAAAGATTGGTGACATAGAACATTTTACATTTTCCAAATAGAATATAATATATAATTTTTTATTACAATGCTAAAATATACACTTAAGTACCTGTTGCTAAAAAAATTAAATATCTAACTGTCAAAGCTTAACCTAAAGGGTGATTTAAATAGAAGATGTTCCTTAACATGGGAAGCATTTGGTCGATTATAAACAGTAGTTAAATCAAACTTGCCAAACACTTTAAAGGCAAAAACGTTCGATCAGTACGTGTTGCCAGTTCTGACATACGTAACCGAAACTTGGGCTTTTAACAACAGCATAGTCCACAAACTACAAGTGACTCAGAGAGCTATAGAACGGAGAAAGCTCAACATTAAGCTCAGTGATCGCAAGTCCAATGAAGAGACAAGAAGGCGATCAAAAGTAACAGATGTGATCCAGAAGGTTGCCATGTTAAAATGGAACTGGGCAGGACACATTGGAAGAATGGAAGACAACCTCTAAACAAAGCGAATTCTTGAGTGGCGACCAAGGCAAGCAAAAGAAGTACAGACAAACCTCAGACAATATGGACTGGTGCATAGCCACCTTTACTTTACAAGCCATGAAGAGAAAAAGGCAACGTCGCAATTTATGACGTCCGTAGTCTGACTTTCGGACTACCGCTTTCGAAACTACGACTTTAAAGTACAAATTCTGGTAAAATTTATAATATTTTTTGAATCGAACAAGAAAATATTATTAACTGGAAGTTTGTACAAAATAATATTAAAATTAATTCCTTTTAAGTAGGTAACGTTTATTATACAAAAAAAAACCAATAACAAGAATATGAACGGGATTCATTTTTTTCGAATCCTAAGAAAACTAATAAGTATTTTTCAAAAATTTAAACGCAGAGTGAAAGTTTACGTTAGGACCAAGGGCCCAAAGTCCCTGAAAACTTCTATGTTTATTTTAATAAGTTACAGGGGTGAAAAACTGGGAAAATTTAGTGTGACTTTTAGTTTCAAATATGTCATTAAAAAAACTTTTTATTCATTCTAAGGGACTTTTGGCCCTCGGTAATAAAGTAATCTTTTATTCTGCGTTTAAATTTTTCAAAAATACTTATTAGTTTTCTCAGAATTCGAAAAAAATGATTACATTTAAAATACAGGCGTCAAAATTTTGCATTTTGTTCCTTTCCCCTTAAAGTTTGTCGCACTTATTTGGAAACACCCTGAATTGATAAATAACAAATCTAGTTGTTAAACATAAGCGAATTAATCAAAAAAACAGAATGTTAAGAAAACAGGAGTCTATAGTTGGGTTTTAATTTCAGTATTTTATAAATTCCCGGTACACCATAAAAATTTAACTGGTTAGCAACAATATTATTACAGCGGTATTGTTAAAGAATTAGGCTATAACATATTTAAAAAAATCACTTAAATCTGCCAACAAGTTTAGGAAATATAAGACATTAAAAATGACAAAATTTTTAAGTGGACGGATTTCTATATGCACGCAAGTTTATATAAAAATATATTATATTGAACTAAAATCATCTTAATAACATACCTTCTAATGGTATTTATAATTTGGAGCACGAAATATTGTAAAATATTTCAGTTTCTCTGTAAATACAGTGAAAATTATTTAAAAACAAATGAGAACTGTCAGAATTAATCGGTCTACCAATAGATGTTGCCAAGTTTCAACTTCATGGCTTGTTAAGTAAAGGTGGCTATGACTGGTGACATCAAGCGAATGGCCGGCCACAAATGGATGCAAAAAACAGCAAACAGATATGAATGGACACACCTAAGGGAGGCTTATATCCGAAGATGGATGGAATAGCTGTTGAGGATGATGATGATGACCTGTTGCTTTTAAAAACTATTTAAAAAGTGCATTATGTGCACACATTACATAAAAACACATTACGTGCCATCATCAGAGCTTCGTCCTATTATAAATCCTTCATAGAAGAGCAATTGTTAAAAATCACATTAAAAAACATAGATACTGGTCAATAGATGTTTTTTAATGTGATTTTTAACAATTGCTCTTCTATGAAGGATTTATTATAGGACGAAGCTCTGATGATGGCACATAATGTGTTGAAAGTACTTAGCTGATTAATAAAAAAAAATTTTGCACACCATCAATTTTTTTGAGAACATACACCTGTTTGCCTGTATGACCTACTTAGAAGTGTGTACAAGTCATACAGGTTTTTTCAATTTATATATTTTTTGTTTTTATGGCTATATGCAAAACTAAAAAGACAACCTATCAGATAATAACATATAAAAACATCCCTTTAAATATAAATATTTTATTCTAAAACGCATTAATTCATATTTTTACTTTTTATTAATTTAAATTTTAGAGATATTATTAGTTTTAATTAAATTCTACATCAAAGCTTCTTTTACCTGGTTCCTGGTTATCTTATTCAAGTCTGAGATAGCTTTACGACAGTAGTTGTTTTCATAAGAACTGTAATGATAATGCAGTAAAAAGAGGATTAGAAGTTCTACGTAAATAAAGTCATTTTCCACCATTTGAAATAAAACCATCCCAGATAACTCTGTAAAGCTTAAGGTATTTTGTTTCACGACCATTTAAAATTTAGTGATACACTTATTGGGTTTCTGCTTAGGTGAATAACAGAAAGAGCCTTCTAGATAAAATAAAGACCTTTTTGTAAATACCGCTTGGTTTGTTAAGTAATTTGCGAAAGGAAGGACCGAATAACGAGATATTATCCAGTAAACACAAATCTCAGAAGATATTATGTTGAGACTCTCCTTAAATACGAAATATATATCTAAACTTTACCCAATAAAGAACTTCAGCGTCTATTGGGAGAGTTCATTAAAATATATAACAAACCTTATATTTATCTTGTCTTTAAAATATTTTATAATTAGGAAATTATGTAAAGTGAACAGGATTAAAAGCAAATAATTAATACTACGTTATTTACATTAATTCAAATAACCCTTTATCTTGAGATTAAGTTTGTCTTTAGTATAAATATATTTTCCTTCTTTTAACCCTTATAAGGTAGGTTCGCCAAATAAAGCCCGGTTCCTAATAAAGCCCACTCGCCCTTATTCCTCAGGATGGACAAATAATGACAGTATGCTGCAATGTAGAGACGCAGTAGAGCCATCTAGGTGCAAATTGTTACACTAAGTTGAGCAGCGACGCGAACTGTCGCTTTTCTATGATCATTCGTTTACAGTGGTCAATGGGTAAATATCCAATCTAATATTGAGTTTAGTATGCTTTTGTAATTTAATACGATTATGAGTGCGATTTTTTTTATTCTGCATGACATTTGTGTACTTATTAGTTGTACTTTCATAGTACCTGAATTACCTTATGTTTATTAAAACGTAAATAATGGTAATGTCTAAAAAACATTGATCACCTACAGTATTCCTAATAAGGCCCGGGTGGGCCTTATTAAGACTACGGGTGGGCCTTGTTAAGACCACTACAATAACATGTTTTATAAGTTTTTAACTTTGTTTCAGAAAGAATACTAAAAAGCTTAAGATGCCTAGAGATTTATGGACTGAAGAACAAATGGCTTTGGCCTTGCAAGCAGTTAAAAATGGGATGTCAGTAAGAACAGCCGCCAAAGAATTTAATATTGCCCGTCGAACACTTAGGAATCATTTGCTTAGTGGAAAAGCGGAAAAGAAACTTGGGCGCTCTTCATGTTTAACCCCCCAACAAGAATCTGAGTTGTGTGGAAGAATTTTTAGGCTAGCTGACGTTGGAATGCCTCTGACATCAACAGTGATAAGACGTTCTGTCCATGAATATGGCCAAAGAAATGGCATATCTGCACCTTTTATCGATTAAAACTTAGCTGGTCGAAAATGGCTCAAATTTTTTTTAAATCGACATCCCGAAGTAGTTAAAAGAAAATCTCAATTCATGAATCCAGCTAGAGCCGCCAAATTAAACAGATTCATAGTCAATGACTATTTTGAAAAGCTACGCGAAGTTATGTTGAAGCTTGATATCCTGCAAAGCCCTCAACGCATTTTTAATATTGATGAGAAAGGTTGCCGCCTAAACCTTCATAAATCACAACAGGTATATGCTCGTAAAGGTGTCAAACGAGTTCATTTGATTTCGCAAGAGCACGCTGAAAATGTGTCAATCGTCGGTTGTGGAAATGCTAAAGGACAAATACTCGTAATTCCACCTATGATCTTGTTCAAAGTAAATAGAAAGAAGAATGAATGGTATGACAATCTTCCTGCTGGAACAGTTATTGAAATGACCGAGAAAGGAAGTATGACTACGCCAGTTTTCATTAAGTGGGTACAACATTTTGCTAAGTACAAGCCAATAGGAAGAGTACTGCTTATTTTTGATGGAGCATCGTCCCATTTGGATGCAGGTATTGTTGATGAAGCCGAGTCGCATGAAATTACGCTTTTTTGCCTGCCAAGTAATTGCACACATGAACTGCAACCTATGGACAAGGCGGTATTTAAAGCCTTCGAATCTTACTGGGACGACGAAGTTATCACCTACTGGACAAATAAACCAGATCGAACGATCAATAAATTTTGGTTTGGCACAATTTTCTCAAAAGTGTGGCCAAAAGCAACTGCAGCATCAAATGTTATTTCAGGTTTTCGTGCTACGGGAATATACCCGTGTGATCCGAGTGTCATTCCTGACATAGCTTTTTGCCCATCAGAAATAACAGAAAATAAATTAGAAGAAGATTCTGCTATTCCATCAACTTCGACTTCCGCAACGAATAATCCTATTGGCAGCTCCACTCCAGACAGAAAAAAGAAAATTAAAGCACTAAAGGAGAAAAATACGCAAGATAGCTCTGAGAGTTCTGACATTGACGGTGCAATAAAAGACTTTGCTCTTAAAAAAAGTAGACGTATAAATTTTTAATTGAAGACGGAAGTTTTGTTTTTAATTCTAACAAATACTCATATTACTTTTCAATAAAGTTAAAAATATAACATTATAGAGTATCGTTTCTAGTTCTAATTAAAAATTGATTTTATTTACTTTTGTCGATCGTCAAGGTGTACCTAATGTTAAGTGATAGGTACTAAGCTATATCAATGTATCTAATTGGTTAAAGTAAAAGAATTTTTGTAAATAAGCGTGACTGTAAAACTTAGATAAACTTTTTTTATTTAAAATCCAACCAGTATAATGCAAAATAATGATGACTTTTCTCACCGAAAAGTTCTCTATAATTAATGTATGTAATGTATAGTATACATTAAATTAAAATACTTAATAAGAGGGCGGCAAAATTGTCTTCCGCCCCGGGCGGCCGACACTCACGCTACGCCACTGCTCACATCGTCCCTACACTCCTGGAAAGGAGTTTTCAGTACCCAGAAAAAGCTTAAGCCTAAACGGGGAATAAATAATTAGGCCTAAAATACGATTTCCACTGGAAATACGTACATTAATTTCGCTACTTACGGAATTCTTCTGACTGATTTTTGTGCCCAGATCTGTGAAGCCATCTACACGTTCAATGGTATAGTTGTCTATTACGATATTATTTTCATTGTCAGGTGCTATGTTGACGGACATGTATTTCTTTTTTTATTTGTTTAAAGCCCTCTTTTTCGTGCTTCTCCTACTAATGATAGCTACATCGCACAGTGTTAAAAATTTAAGGAAACGTGATCGTAAGTACAAAAAAAATAAATCTAAGAATGCCGAAATTAGGGATTTGTTTGTACTACTCATAATGCAACTTCTCAGCAAAATTTGATTTTTTATGTTTGTTAGGGCCAGATGTATTAATGATCAAAAGTACAAAATTCAATATAATTTTATACATCAAATTTAAATCCTCAGAGGCTGCCTTTTACTTTAATTATTACTTAATTTATGTGGATAGCTAATATAAAAGTAATTATTTGAGATAAAAGTACATACTTTAAAGATTAAAATAGCGTGGTTAGCTTCACTGAAAGGTATTTTGCTTTTGATATAATCGGCTGTCTAAAAACCTATCCAATTTTTGATAAAATTAATGTTTGACAGCGAATTAGATTTATTGTGCCATCTTGTGCCAAATTAAATCCTTCACTATATAAAAGACTGCAATGTAAGGAACAAAAAAATATATAAGACAAACTGCGCAAAGGTGCGCAACTGAGTACATGCGCATAAGTTTGCATCGAGCGCCGCGCGAATTTGTCTGAATTAATAATTGCACTCGTACGTATTGTTTACAAGTATGTCAAACACATGTTATTTGTTAGGGTTACGAAAAGAGATTTTAGTTTTGATGAAGTAGTGCTATTCCTCAATAGAGAATATATTCTCTATGTAAATAACATACTCCTCACTCCTAGCGATAAAATTATTAGTTTTCGAGATATTTGAACTTAAGCAAGTAACGGCACAGATATTTTGATTAATGTATTGTGCTGCTTAATTTTTAATTTCAAATATTTTTAAAACTAATGATTTTCTCAATATGAATGAAAAAATACTCTTCAGTCTTAACGATGAAATCATTGATTTTAGAGGTATTTGAAGTTTAAAATTAAGCGGCACAATACATTAATCAAATATCTGTGCCGTTACATGTTTAACTTCAAATATCTCGAAAACTAATGACTTTATCGTTGCGAATGAAGTGTATATTATTTACATAGAGAGTATTGGAAAATCGAAAAATTGCGCTAAAATGGCAATTCCGACAGTGGCGTAGAATTTGGAAAGGGTCAACCATTCACTGTCCCCTGTTATACGCCTCTGGTAATAGCCAAAAAAGTTTGTTTAACATAATTTTATAGGGTGTACAGTACCTACACTTTTGCCAAGTATGAAAAGGATATGTCGAAAAGTTTTAAACCACTGAGCAAAAATAGTTTTTAAATTTTTAAATAAAACACCCTGTAACTCTGTAAGGAGCCACATTTTATTGAAGTGATTTGGGTTAAATCCTAATATTTTGAGGTCTAGAATATACAACTCAAAGATTGGACATTCTTAATGAAACGATATTTTTTAAGCAAAATACCCCCTAATGAAGGGATGAAAACTAAAAAAACGACCCCTATTAAATATATACTCGTTATACGGTATAATACCTCAAATATTCCAAGTTTTCAGCGAGATAAATTTTACAGTTTAAACAAATTTAGTTTCGATCACGTTTTGACCAATTTTGAACACTGTGCATCGTCTGAATAAGCAGGAATTTGTACTCTTTTGATATTCATATGGCCGGTTACATTGGTTGTTCCGATGACTGTCTCAAGAACTAAGTTGAACAGCATAGTTCAATATAAAGCAAACACTTAATAGAAACCAGTTCTAGTGTATGCGAAGAAGTCTTGTTGCAATTTCAATTGTTAAAAAGTAACAGATTTATCATCTTTAATTCATTTACAAGTTGTTAAAGTAAGTAAATATGAGACAACCTGTATGAGAAACAATGAATAATAAATATTTAGATTGTAGCATTATGTTGTTTATTATTTACGTTCACTCTTTATAACGAATATCTAAATATTTACCGCATATTCTAGCATATAACTACATACTTTACCCAACAACGGACCCTACAGTTAATTTTTAACTCAACAAACTTTCTATATGTTACTATATGAACGAAACCCCATAATAATCTACTTATACACGTAAGTAAATAATGCGAAATTAAACATCCTTTATTCTCGTGTAGACGTAGCTAGCGGGGATTATAAATAATTCCGTTGGTTTTGAGGAAGTCGTCGCTGAATTATTTATAACCACGTAATCATGATTTTTCCACTAAGCGGCTTACTGCTTTAACCCGAACTTCATAAAACCCAATTATTAAATATTAGGCTTTGTAATTTAGTTTGTCTTTTTGAGTGTAAAACTTATCAAAACACAAACACATATCTAAATATTCCTGCCTTCCATGCCTTCCTGTTTTTTCCTCTTGCCCCGGTAAGAAGTGAAGAGTGGGCCCCCGGCAAAAAGTGAAGAGTACCCCCCCCCCTCCACAAAAAGTGAAGAGCAAAAAAAATTGTTTAATTTTTCTAGAAATCAAATTATCAATAATAGATACATACCTAATAAGAAACATTTCAACTATAAATTTTATTAAATTTTGATTATATTAATAGTGAAAATATTTGTATTACAGGTGCTTTTAGAGTTTTCTGATTGGCAAAGCTGCCTATATTTTCAAAAAAATCGCATGATTTTATCAAATCATTCTTAACGCACAAAGTTGTTCGGCCAATTAACGAATCCTGTTTCATTATGAACTCCTAACATTGTTTATGCGAGAAAGACAACTAAAGGATATTTCCGCTTCTGCAACTGTCAGCGGTAATGTGCAAAATACTCTTAACGCAATAACCACGTTAGGAAATAATGACCCCAATTTGAGATGTTTAATTTTAATAAGTAAATCTATTGGAAAAAGATGAGATTCACCAACCTTGTCATTATAGTCGCTCTCAAATAACGAAAAATTTCATCTATCAATTCATCACTGATGTCATTATCAATTTTTTTCTTAATATTTTCATCTTCATCTAGGAATGTCCACAAAATGTGAATTTCGTTTACCGCATTAAATCTTTTGTTTAAATTGCTTATAATAATCTATGACAATATGAAATATTTCTCAGTGAAATATTGCGCCGGGCTCAAGATTATCAGTAGTGTTATTACTAGGCCATGGCAAATCATCAAAAAATTCGCAGGCTTCTGGCATGATGTTTCTTTATTTGATGTAAATTCTGGATGTATTCCATAATTGCTGGCAACTAATTTATATTCTTCAACAATGGATACCATGAATTTCTAATTTTTTGAAAATCTTACATAGAGATTAACTATTTAGATGGGAAATAAGCCACAATTAAATTGAAAAAATAATTTTATTACCGTTTCAAAGCCCAAATCGGGTTTCGTTGTCAAAATACAAAATACTATTTTGACAACGAAACCCGATTTGAAATGTTAATAAAATTATTTTTTCAATTCAATTGTGGCTTATTTTCCATCTAAATAGTTAATCATAAAAATGCCACAAGGAAATAGCTTCAGAACAACATTAAAAAATCTTACATAGAGGTCAGCCAAATCATCATATTTCCAATTCTATAAAATACCTTAGATAATTATATTGAGTGCTTTTTTATATTAAAAAAAAGGCAAACTTTTATTTGTTGTAGTTTTTGTTGTGCAAGATTTTAAATATTTTTTAATTTAGAATTATTATGCGAAATCTACTAAATCTATTTTAATGAAATTTGGTGGACTTATTATATTACAAAAATTTTCTGGGCGAATGATGAAAGTACTTAATGAAATTAAAGTGGTTGAGAATCATTGATTAAAAACAATCTTATTTTCTCCCATGTTTTCTATTTATTTCTATTTATGTCCATTTTGCATCAAGGGTAATAAATTAAAACATTTTTAACCAGCCGTATCGAATAGAAAATTTAGTAACCGATAATTTAATTTCCGCAAGACTTTGATTAAAAATTAATCCTTTTGAAGTTCTAAGCAAGGAAAATAGAAAAAAAAAAACGATGTTCTAGTCATTTTCAAATATTCTTTTATTAATATTCCTGGCTTCTTAAAAAGAGCGGATAACTCAATTATTATTACTGAATATGCACATAAAGTGAATAACAAAAAAATACGGAAAAAATTACGTCTTTGGTCTGGTCGACGTCGGGCCCCTTACATCGGCGGGCCTCGGTAAAATGTACCGGATGTACCGTCCTCTTGGCGGGCCTGGCCGTAAGACATGAATGGGTTAAGACCAAAGTGGTATAAGTGATATTTTTGAAATGATTTAAACTTCGCTTTATAATCTTGATATATACAGAGATCTCGTCAAAGAAAAAGTGGTATATGTTTTTTTTTTTTATTTTATTCTGGCCTTGGTTCAGAACCTTTAGCCACGTAACTACATATACAATTATTATTCGTTCATAAGTATAAAATTGTCCAGTATACACTTAAAAATAAAAAATAAAAAAAAATAAAGCTTACAAATAACAATGCCTACGTAATATGTTAATAAATACAACTATATTATTTTTTTTCACTACGGTAAGAACTAAAAACATACATAGGTTACAAAATAATATAATTAATTACAGTAAATATCTCATTCATACATTACATAATACAAAAGAAATACCTATTCATTCAAACGATTAGTTTTACATTCACACTTTTAATTTAATTTTTTGAAGAAATGTCATAATTAGTTTTAAAATTTTAATGTTATCCACACTTAATAGCACATTTAAGTCTAGGGGAGTACTTAAACCTGCTTTCAGCAATTCTTGTAGCAGCCACATACTTGCATTGAGATTTAAGGGACAGTTAAAAAATATATGATTTAGATTAGCTATGCTAGTTCCACAGTCACATCTGCCTGTATATGTTTTTACTGTATTACTGTAAATACACCAATTTTCTTGATTTTCCTGATGAAAAGAAGTCTATTTATCAAGATTATAAAGCAAGACTTACATCATCTCACAAATATGACCTACACAACTTTGGCTTTAACACCCTCACATTTGGAAAAGCTTGAGGCCTGAAACCTAAAATGACCCTCTGGCTATATAAAACGATTATTAGACCCATGGTCGCATAGATATTACTGGCATGATGGTCAAAAATACAACAAACAACAGCTAACGCCAAGCTGCAAAAACTACAGTGGCTAGCTTGTCTGGGATTCACACTGCAGCTCTAGAGACGATGCTGAACCTATCTTCCTCCCTTGCAGTTCTGCATACGGAGAAAGGCAGTAGCCACCGCCTTAAAGCTACTACAAATACAAATAATTAAACATGGAGATCTAGTGGGCCACTTAAAATTTTTGTAAGTAATAATTCCATTGGATTCTAAGGACAGGCCGACAGATAACATGCCAATCAAATTCGACTGTGACACACCTTTTGGTGGTCATAAAAAGACACCAATTGGGTGAAGAATTTGAAGCGTGTACGGATGGATATAAGAAAGAGCAGATGTGGGAGTTACTGGGCTTAATTTCAGGCTATCCAAATCTCTTGGAAACACCACAACTATCTTTCAGGTAGAAATAGATGCTATATATTGTTATGCTCTACTTTATCTCTTTTATTAGATTGATTATCAAATTCCTAATTTAATTAATTACTCAATTAATTTAATTCCTGCCTATGTAAAAACAAAACCAAATTCAAATTAAATTTTCTAATAAACTTTATTCTCAGGGCTAATTTTGTATTCGATTCAATACCTTTGATTTGTGGCTTCTAGTATCTCTAGTTGCTTACTACTTACAGGATAAAACAGGGAAATTAAACACATTTAATATCATATAAATATAATCTATTATTTATTTATCCAATATACCGTATAAATAAGATTTGAAAAAAAATACTAAAATCTAAATTTGTTGCAACAATTCCTTACTTAATAAATTAAGCTTTAATTCCGATGTCCCTTGTTTTAACAAAAAAAAATTATTTACATAAATTATTGTTTATTTTTACTAAATTTAATAAAATTTACTTTTCTCCTTTTGAATTGATTACTTAAAGTTGGAATGACTAACTGAGTTATAGAACTTGTTCAATACAAAAAAATGCCTATATTTTCTCTCTGAAATTCCGACTCTACATTCTCATCCCTTTCATCAATCTTTCTCTACCAATCAAAAACAACCTCTCTACCCAAAACATTCATATCTTTCTTTCCTAAGAAAACCAACTTAATTTGTATCCAACTTTCCATTTTGTTAAAATTCTAAGAGACATCAAATTACTATCGTTTTTTCAAAAAACTAAACAAAAGCCTTACATTCCAAACTCAATAAAATTTGTTTATCGTTTAAACCTTCTACGAATTATTTACAAAAATCCTATTGTTGCACTTTCCCATATTTTTGAACCATTGTCTGTAAATCCTTTCAAAAAACCTATTAACGAAAACCACATTAAAGATTTCACCTTCCCCGAAAAAGCACTGTTTATTAACTAAATTATACTCTATACAATTTTTGTTCATATACAGGGTGAAGAAAATCTACGATCTCGTGGTCCACGATATAAATTTATTTTCTGAATTTTTCCAAAAAACCATTCTACAACAATATATTTCTGCTCAAGTATGTCTCAACCGAGACACACGTAGGAAAAAAGTCTTTATTTTCTTATATAACCAAGCTACCTTAAAGGCTCTAAAGTCATATACTTGTGAGTCAAAACGCAACAAAGTAAGTTTGATGTGGGTGCTAGATCAGAAGGGAATTGCAGGAAATGAGGAATCTTATCACAAAAGAAGGGGCTAATATCTCAATCCAAGGTCCGGAACCTTTCTGTGGACTATCGGAAAGCCACATCAGAGAGGAACTACGGACCTGGGAACTGAATCAACTACAACTATATTGTCTATCTGTTTTGTCGAACCCTTAGAGTTCTAATTGGGTAGGCTGCATGGACCTTGGGAAAAAGTCGCATGAATCTGAGCTTATCTTATACATCCCTCCCTCATTTTGAGACATTTCTACATCTGTGTCTCCCCCATTGTGATCTTTTATGGTACTTCCACATACTACGGCAACTTCCGACCATTTGAATAATATCGATAACTTGATATCAACATAAAATTGCTTTTCTAAGCCCTAGATGTCCACATAAGAGGGCTTGATAACGTTTATTAAGTTTTCGTTCCAACGCGTAATGTGGTTTGCCTATCTCTTTAATTACAAATATTCTAACTTTTACAACAAGTTCATTTTCATTCTAACAGAGTATTTACCATAGTGGGAGCGACTGTTTTTATTGTTAATAATTTAACAAACTTTATAATCGCAAAACCAACAGGAAAATTTTAACTTCTTGTGGAACTGTCATTTCTGTCATGTCACCATTCAGGATTTCTGCTATCAAACTCATTTGCTTCTACACAGCAATGATGTGAATAAGTCATATTTAGCTCAATGGTACCTAGGGCGTGAAATATTGGATATTTTAATCCACAAGGAAGAAGTTCCTGTAGTTGGCTGTATACCATTAATTACAAGTGAAATTTAATAAAAAATTTTCTTCTTGGTAAAAGGTATATTAGTTAAAAAAGCCCTAAAGGGCTACAAACATATGAACAAAACGTTTTTGATCTGTAACAAGATCAAACGTTTTTGATCAATGTTACCTAAAATAAATATAACCACATTAATTTAGCAAATGTTAAAGTTAAAATGATGACCAAGCTAAAAGGAAAGTTTGGTTATACTTACAAGAACATGATGAGCCAACCAAAAAATACGAAGGTCAAAGTCTTTAAACAGACAAAAATCTTATATAAATGAAAACATCGAAAAATCCAAAGGATGGATAAAATTCCTAAGGATACGGCCCTAGGGCAACATATGACTCCCACACGTTGTAAGTGGGTCAAAAGGTAACTAGGTCATTCTGTTATAAGAGGTGTCAGGCAACTAATAGATGAGACTTCAAAAGCGAATCTGTCTGATGTCAGGACGACAATTGTCAATGATTGAAATTTTATGAAATTTTGGTTACGCAGCTACTAAATTTAAAGTTATTTATGGTACAAGCAATGATAAAAGCTAACATCAGTGTGTTGGAATTATAAAATTACAAGAATATAGTGCGAATAAATTATCTAACATTTATAAAATAATGGGCGAATTTGAAATTCCAAAATCATCAATGAGGTGTATATAAATTGATGAAGTGAAGATAGGCAAACCAAAATACAGGTGGCATGTTTTGCGGTTTGTGTTAAAATTAGATAATTAATATTTGTGAAACAACACAAATGATGGTTGATAAAAAAGGCTGCATGAAGATGAGACAAGTGAATAGGGGTTGTGATATCAAATGCTGAGGAATATTGTAAATGCAAAAAAAAACTTTTTTATAGTTAATAGGATATAGATGGATTCATCAACACCAATTTAAATGACTAAAAAGGTTGTTTTAAAGCTTAGTCCGAAATTCTTTATTGTGCCCTTTTATGTAAAATAACATCTAGGGCAAAGAAAAATTAATAAAATTGTCTAAGCTATGTCTAACGTGAAGTCAGATGAAGTTAGGTGTTGAGTAAAATTATTGAGTAAATGGGGAATTTTTTTTAAATGTGTTTAATTTAATTAAATTAAAAGGTAAAACAGAATAAAAGAACAGTTGATAGATAAATGACGTTGTGGATAAAAAAATTTTGATATCACAAATATGACAATTAATGATGATAATTATTGAGAGACTGGGAACTCAAGAGACCCAACGACCAATAAAAAAGATAGAATAACTTGATGTGAGAAATTTGATTGAAATATTGTATGTATTGTTGGATGAATGAGTTGAGAAAGTGAAATGGTTACGATTGGACACTAAACGAAGGCCAGGTTGACAAAGATAATGTGAAGAGTATAGAAGAGATACTGACTAGATATAGTTGTGCGCAAAAGTTGTGACAAATAGATGCTGTAAATATCGTTAAAATGAATTATTTGGGAGAAAAAAATTTTTTTGAAGAAGGATTAGATGATTATCGAAAATTGAGTGGAATGTCTGAAAATCATCTAATCCTTTCTTCAAAAATATTTTTTTCTCCCAAATAATTCATTTTAACGATATTTACAACATCTATGTGTCACAATTTTTGCACAACTATATCTAGTCAGTATCTCTCCCATATTCTTCACATCATCTGTGTCAACCTGGTTTTCGTTTAGTGTCCAATCGTAACCATTTCACTTTCTCAACTTATTCATCCAACAATACATAAAATATTTCAATCAAATTTCTCACATCAAGTTATTCTATCAGCCCACCTTCTACTCACATCATCAGGTTTGTTTGGTCGTTGGGTCTCTTGTCTTTGGTATTAGGTCGTTGAGTTCCCATTCTCTCAATAATTATCATCATTAATTGTCATAATTGTGCTATCAAAAAATGTTTTATCCACAACGTCATTTATCTATCAACCGTTCTTTTATTCTGTTTTACCTTTTAATTTAATCATACTAAACACATTTTAAAAAAATTTTTTCCCCATTTACTCAATAATTTTACTCAACACCTAACTTCATCTGACCTCACGTTAGACATAGCTTAGATGCCTTTATCCAATATTAATTTTTCTTTGCCCTAGATGTTATTTTACATAAAAGGAGAGAAAAAATAAATTCGGACTAAGCTTTAAAACAAACTTTCCAGTCATTTAAATTGGTGTTGATGAATCCATCTATATCCTATTAACTATAAAAAAGTTTTTTTTTTGCATTTACAATATTCCTCAGCATTTGATTGATATCACAACCCCTATTCACTTGTCTCTATTTCATGCAGCCTTTTTTATCAACCATCATTTGTGTTGTTTCACAAATATTAATTATCTAATTTTAACACAAACCGCAAAACATGCCACCTGTATTTTGGTTTGCCTATCTTCACTTCATCAATTTATATACACCTCATTGATGATTTTGGAATTTCAAATTCGCCCATTATTTTATAAATGTTAGATAATTTATTCGCACTATGTTCTTGTAATTTTATAATTCCAACACACTGATGTTAGCTTTTATCATTGCTTGTACCATAAATAACTTTAAATTTAGTAGCTGCGTAACCAAAATTTCATAAAATTTCAATCATTGACAATTGTCGTCCTGACATCAGACAGATTCGCTTTTGAAGTCTCATCTATTAGTTGCCTGCCACCTCTTATAATAGAATGACCTAGTTACCTTTTGACCCACTTACAACGTGTGGGAGTCATATGTTGCCCTAGGGCCGTATCCTTAGGAATTTTATCCATCCTTTGGATTTTTCGATGTTTTCATTTATATAAGATTTTTGTCTGTTTTTTTAAAGACTTTGACCTTCGTATTTTTTGGTTTTCTCACCATGTTCTTGTAAGTATAACCAAACTTTCCTTTTATCTTGGTCATCATTTTAACTTTAACATTTGCTAAATTAATGTGGTTATACTTATTTTAGGTAACACTGATGATGCTCTTGTTACAGAGCGAAAACGTTTTGTTCATATGTTTGTAGCCCTTTAGGGCTTTTTAAACTAATATACCTTTTACCAAGAAGAAAATTTTTTATTAAATTTCAATTGGATATTTTGTACATCCATATGTAAAATCACATCAATTTTATATGTTCCTATGACGGATTAATTTTAAAGGGTTTTTACCCTAATATTTTTACTTTGGTGGTTAGCATGTATGATTCAAGTGAGTATAATCTATAACTTTTTAAAATCATAGTCAAAATTTTAAATACTTTGCATCATTTTATCAGGTTATACACTTTTTAGGAAACATTGATGATGATCGGTCAACCGATTGAAAACTAGTTCTGTTCTGTGTAGGTATTTTAACAAATATACCTTTTATAAAGGATTTCATGGTTTTTTATATTGTCTAACATACCAGGACAAAGGCAAGCAAAAAGGCTCAAAAAAGAGTCGCCTACTTCAACAAATCGCCTTCTTGAAATGAGCAAAAAATATACAAAATTGATCACTGGCCTTCTCACTGTTCACTGCCCTCTGAGATGTGATCTCAAAAAAATGGGCTAATCAGATAGTGAGAACTGTCGTTTCTGTGACAACGAAAAAGAAACGACAAAACATATATTATGCAACTGCGTAAAACTGTTATGCAAACGAATAAACTTCCTAAAAGGTGTTAGTCTAGCGCCCTTTGACATAGGAAACAAGTCACCTACGAGGCTACTCAACTTCACCTTGAAGTATTGGCATCCTAGTGACAAAATCGGCTAATTCGATAAAGATGGCATGTACCTACCATGAATGTGATTTAAAGCTTGGGAAATGTCATATACTCAGTACCTCAAAAAGGATTCCTCAAAAATCAGCCAAACTGAATTGCGATATCTAATGAATGTTCGTACGAAGCGGTTTTGTTGAATATAGTACGATACCACGACGATACTTTAGTGATAAGCAGACATAAAATTTCAATAGTATATAACGCGCTATAAGAAGTAGTAGACCTGGATCCCGCGTACCAAAAAAAGAGTTGATTAATAGCAAACTGAAAGTTTGTTAATAGCTTACCGGTGTCTAGTCGGACAAACTTTAATGCACGGGAACACTGGAACAGAGGAAGTTTTAATTGTGGAACAGTTTAAAAATTTGGAACGTCAGATTACAAAAACGTTCCATGTATTTTGTCGGACAGAACTTCCAATTGATTTGATACCATTTCATTAAACTCTCGTGCAAAAATCAGACTGGTGTTTATTACCAACTGAGCATTTTAATGAGTGGAATACGAAGTACATATCAAATGACAAGAATCATGTTGGTTAGTAATAGCAGTCTGATTTTTGCATGAGAGTGTAATGAAAGCGTAACAAATCAATTGAATATTCTGTCCGACAAAATACATGGAACGTTTTCGTAATCTGACGTTCCAAATTTTTAAACTGTTCCACAATTAAAACTTCCCCTGTTCCAGTGTTCCCATACATCAAAGTTTGTCCGACTAGACACCGATAAGCTATTAACAAATTTTCAGCTTGCTATTAGTCAACATTTTTTTTCGGTACGCGGGATCCAGGTCTATAATCACTTCTGTCGCAAGTGCAACGTGCCGTTATTTAGTATTGTCTTTGGTTTTTGAAATCTATATCTACAAAATTATAATAAAAATAATTTATAAGGCGTCACAAAAAAATTGAGCCCCCGTCGCATGGGTAAAATCACTAGTTAAAAATATTCTTGGGCTTTTCTAAGATCCACAAATATTACGTGTGTTTCCTTTTTATTCACTTAATTTTGAGCCCTTACTACATTTTTAAACGGTATATTATTAAAACAAGAGTAATTTTACTAATGAAAATAAACTATACCTACAAGCTGAAGTTTTTATATCGTTTATATCCTTACATAGTATGCAGATAAAGCCTCCTTTTTGTTTATAAAATGAATCTTCAACAAACATCGGTCGAATCCATTAACTATATAGATTTATCGACGGTATTTTTATTAAGCAATTTATTAAGTATCAACCATAAATGTCCGCATTTTGTTGTAACATTGCGTTATAGCAACGATGTTAATGACATTACTATTTCTTTTATATGAAGAGAGTCATTAAATATACGAAGACTCTCAACTACTACTTCATCGGCGAAGGACGCGAGAAGATGAATACGCACGCGACAGCCTGGAACAGGTTTTTTCTTCTTTCTATTGCCATATGTAACGGTAGCCATTGAGTGGGTGTTCAATTCTAATAATCTTTATTTAATCATGTAAGCTCTCTATGTATGTATAGGCGTTATAAAAAATTTACTCTTTGAAGATATAAGTATGTTACTTGGTGATTTTCTGATTTTATATTTATGAACTGGAGACATAATATGAAAATTTTAGGACTATAGGAACAGTTTACATTACGTTATCATTAATAAACAGTTGTAATTTATTGTATCTTCTTCTTCATAAATGTCGTCTTTGGTTCTTCATGGATAGCTCTTGATTTTTTCAGAAAGCTTTTCCGAGGTCTAAGTCTACTTGGCTGAGTCTGGTCGTCATACAAGGGGTGTCTTCGGTCCGTCTGTTGCTTCTTCCGTTCTACCTCTAACGTGACCTGTCTCCATATAGTCTGGGCAGATTATCGGAGAATAAGCCATTTTTGGGAAAAGTTATTTAACAGCAATTTTATTGCTAGAATCGAAACTTATAGTCCAGGAACCGAAGCATTTCACCTCGAAATTTTTACAGAATGGATCGATTTGCTTAAAAATTTGAGAATAGGTAGTGGATAGTTCAAGGACCAAATCTATATGATGCCGAAAGGAGCTTTTACCATGGGGTCGGTTGCCACCCCATCTTAAGGGTGAAAATTTTTTATTATATTTTGACTGCAAAAGTTGATAAAAACATTCATTCTAAGCAAAAAATGTTCTATACATTTTTTTGATAAAATTAATACTTTTCGATTTATTCGCTATCGAAAGTGTTAGTTTTATATAGAAAAAATCAATGTTTTTCGATATATACTCATTTACCATTCACTCAATTTTTGCCGTCGAAAAATTTTTTTCAAACCAAGTTCTTGGGAATTGAATAACCTACAATTTCATATAAAAACATTTTTTGGTATATCTGATGCTAATCTTTCTATTTTGAAGAAAATGGCATTTTTTACCAAACTACAAAAAGTCGTTATTCGCTTTTAACTCTAGTTTTTTTAAAACTAATCATTCTAAGCCAGTCAAACTTTTAAAATTTATTAATAATACATAAATAAAGAAGAATTAATAAGGCCAATGACTAAAAGCAAAGCTAACTTACATTATTATGCTTCCAATTGGATTTCTTTTTTTTTTTTTTTGAAAAAAATATATTGATTTTTTACCGTAACCTTTTTAATTTTTATCTTAGAAACTTTGTTAAAAATAATTTTGTAGTTTTTTACAAGATCTATAAGACTATTAATACCAAATCCTTTTAAAATCCTCAGTCGCAAAAAGTGGTGACTTTGAAAGGGTTGGTAAAGGTGATTTTTGCATGTTATTACAAGATTTAATTGTCAATAGCTCACTCAATTTTTACCGTAGAGAAATTTTTTGCAAACTGTGTTCTTGGGAATTAAATAAGCTACAATTTTATATTTAAATATTTTTTTGTATCTCTTATGATAATCTTTCTATTCTGAAGAAAAGGGAATTTTTTAACAAACTTCAAAAATTCGATATTTGCTTTTGACTCCATTTCTTTAAAAACTAATCATTCTAAACCAGTTAAACACTTCTAGAACCTATTAATAATACATAAGTAAAGAAGACGAAATAAGGTCAATGACTAATTTTAATCAGGGTGGTGATTAGGGGTTTGCTTTCGATCACTTTTTCGGTGAAAAATATAGGGTCTGACATTCTTTTCATTATAAGCCACCTAAATTTTGAGCTAAAGACTTTTTTTTATTTCTGAGGATAGATATTTTTAAATACCTCAAATTAGTTTAAACAAGTGATCCTCGAAAAATGCATAGTTTTCCCGTCTTTTGACTTTGAAACTACAATATTTAGCATTTGCCGAAGAAGACCTAACATATAATAAAGTATAGCTCGATTACTATTGGTCTTAAAGAAAATTTAAAAAAACCGTTTTGTAGATTTTTTTAAAAGGTACATTTTTGTTAAGCAAAGTTGTTTTGATAAAACAAAAACTTTTTGAGTTATTTGCATAAAACTTATTAAAAACATTAATTTTTTTAATATAAAACTAACATTTTCGATAGCGAATAAATAGAAAACTATTAATTTTATCAAAAAAATGTATAGAACATTTTTTGCTTAGAATGAATGTTTTTACCAACTTTTGCGGTCAAAATATAATAAAAAATTTTCACCCCCGACATGGGGTGGCAACCACCCCCATGGTAAAAGCGCCTTTTGGCATCATATAGATTTTGATCCTTGGACTATCCACTACTTATTCTCAAATTTTCGAGCAAATCGATCTATTCTGTAAAAATTGGGAGGTTTTCTCCTATTTTAAGCTTCATTACTTGGACTATTATGATTCTATATATATTATTAATATAGGTATTCAAAGTCCGCAGATAGTGTCAAACTTTTTTTACAAACAATATGGCGTCCGAAAATCGTGTCTTTTTTTAATTTTTGTTCTATAACTCCAAAGATTTTAACTTTACACCAAAAACACCCAAATAAAAATTTACCGTAATTAAATTCTGCATAGATACTGGTTTTTCCCGATTTATCCCAATGAATATCCTTAATTTTTAACTAAAATTTTAGGTAAGTAATTGTTTATCAATAATTAAATAACTTAGTAATATAAAAGCTATTTTTCGTATAGATTATAATTCCAGAAGCTGAAGGAAATTGAATTAACAGTTTAGCAACAATTGAATTGTTAATTAAAAATTTACGGTCGCTATAATAACCACAATAATTACGATGGATAATAATCCAATGTGATTTACGGAATTGAAATTGGACTGTTTAAGCGGCCTCAGGAATATTTTAAAATTATAAACAAGTAGAGTATCTCAGGAAATATTAAATTAAATTAAATCATGAAAACTGTATTGGAAAAAAAGCGGCAAGACGCTTCTCTTAAAAGAAAAAACGTTTAACCTTTAACTACCCACGCATCAAGTTATAACATAACTACACGCGTGGCGTACTTTATACGCCACAAGAAAATACACTTAAAAACAGCGGATTTGTTTAATTTTTTTTGAAAAAATACACTTAGTTGTTTGTTATAAACCTTATTCGGCATCAGTGAATACTTGGAGTTCCTTTTCAGTAAGCCAATTGGGATTTATAACTGGAATCGTGGAATAACTGGATTCCATGATAAATAAAATTACTAATAAAAATTTTTTTAATGTGATTTTTTACAGGAGAAAAAGTATTGTTTACAAAGAAAAATATATTTTTTGCCATAATGACTAAAAAACAATTAAAATATGTACTTATATTACGACTTATAGTAATATAATCCTGGGGTATATTGTCCACCACCGGAAACAACAAATAATAAAATGTAAATTACGATCTTTCCAGAACGCCGATTATAACGAAACTAAAACCAAATTGTAAAGCACATTCCAGTAATAGGTTAGAAAAATAAGCAAGGTCAAAAATTAAATTTTTAAATATATTTCCAGTAGAATTCTTATATCTGGCGTACAAAGTACGCCAGCGCGTGTAGTTAAAGGTTAACCCTTTCAGTCATCGTGTCCACACCGATGGACATCGATTTTCAAAGCATTCTCTTAAAACATCGATGGTTATTATCGCCCAAATCATTTTGTCCATGTGTGGGTACATGCATAAGAAAAGCATTGAATACATTGATAGCCATCTGTTAGTCGATTTGTGAAGCTATATAAAACGCAAAACAGGTTACATTTAGCACGCTGTCGTGGTGGTGAAAACACCTGTTTGTTATTGGAACGATTTCTATTGAATAAACTTGTTTTTTAGTACAAATACCTGCTGATTTAGGTAAGTAAAGAGCATTAGTATAGTGTGTTTATATTATGTATCAAACTGTTGACTGAAAATATCTTATAAAGTGGTGTATATTTATATGTCCATGTAGATGGACAAAATGACTTAGGTATACTTATGCATATAAAAATTAGCAAGGTCGTGTTGTTTTAGATATCCATAAAATGGAAAGTTTACCGTCAACTAGTAAAGAAAAGAGATGGTCACGACCCTTGACTGAGGATGAACTTCTGGATTTACTCATGAAAGACGATGACTCAGAAATATTACGTTTGTCAGATGCTGATGACGCCAACAGTATTGCGGATCTAAATGACGTTTCCTCAGAATTTGGTGATGATATCCAAGATATTGAGGAAACTATTTTTGACGGATTGATCCAAGAACAGAAGTCAACAGAAAGAGGTGAGTTAGAAAATCTAGAATATCCCAATGAAGTGACTACAGAACAACCAATGTCTGAGGACATGAAAACCAAAGAAAATTCCAACCAAACCACTGAAAAACAAACAACTGCAAAGGAGAGACTGCTAGAGTTTTGTAAAGAGTTCAAACTCACAAATAAGAAAGATGTTTGTTAGAAAAAAAATATTACCTATCTTACCAGGCCAGTACAGTGGTTTGTTCCAGAAGAAGTACAAGTTGATGAATTACCTGCTCCTATTGAATATTTTATGAAATACATACCTGATGCTCTGTTTGAGAAGATTTCAGAAATGACTAACTTATATGCCGTACAAAAAAATATTGCTCGGTTTTCTCCATCAGATAAAGAAGAAATAAAGCGATTTGTAGGCATTCACATTATTATGGGAAATCTAAAATTCCCAAGAGCAAGACTGTATTGGTCCCAGCTTACAGGTATTTCAATTGTAAAAGATAATATGACATTCAATCGCTTCTCTAAGTTGCGCAATACCATTCACTTAGTAGATGTAACAGCAAGAGGTGACGAAACAGATCGCATGTGGAAAGTCCGAGAAATATATAATTCCATTAGAAATCGTTGTAGGGAACTTCAAACCGAAACAAATTTGTGCATTGACGAGCAAATTGTTCCATTCAAGGGACAGTTCAATGTCAAGCAGTACCTCCCAAATAAACCGAAAAAATGGGGGATCAAATTATGGATATTGGCTGGACAATCTGGTACCATTTACGATTTCATCATATATCAAGGTGCTGAAACGGAAATAAAAGAAAATTATGGACAGTTTGGACAAGGAGCTGGAACTGTGATGCAGCTAGTTGAGAGAATTGAAGAAACTCATCACGGTTTGTACTTTGATAATTTCTTTAGTTCTTATCACCTCTTTCAATGGTTGAACAATAAATCTATTATGGCTGTCGGAACAATTAGAATAAACCGATTTTTTGGACCAGAACTAACATCTGATAAAGATCTAAAAAAAATGGTAGAGGTAGTTTTGATGTAGCGGTTAGTGAAGATGGAATTGTGATTACAAAATGGTTCGACAATAAACCAGTTTTAGTGGCTTCAAATTTTGTTGCAGCAGGAAAAATGGATTTGTGCCAGAGATGGGATAAGACGTCGAAAGAGTATATAAATGTATCTAGACCGGAAGCCATATCGCTTTACAATTCCAACATGGGTGGTGTTGATAAGTTAGATTTTTTATTGAGCGTTTACAGATCCTACAGACGATCCAGAAAATGGACTGTACGTATGATAACACATGCTATAGATATGGCGATAGTAAATTCGTGGTTGGAATATAGAAAACAAGCTGAACTGCTAGGCGTACAACACAATAAAATCCTGGATTTGTGGGACTTTAGAATGAGTATTGGGCAACACCTCATTTTACATAAGGTTCCACCAAAGAGAGGCAGACCATCTGGTCAAGAAAATACTGGTACAACAAATAATAAAAAAACCAAAACTGAAGCAAGGCCATATATTGAATTACGGTTCGACAGCTATGGACATTTTCCGAAAATAGATGAAAAAAAAGATAGTACACGTTGCAAAATGGAGAACTGTAAGGGAAAATCACATACATTTTGCATGTAATGTTCACTTATGTTTTGTAAGCAGTCGTAACTGTTTTTTTAAATTTCATGTAAAATGATTAATTCGTTATTTACAAAGAATATTGTTTATTTCGTCATTCTAATGATATTCAAATAAATTTCTAAAATCTTCAGGTTTATTTTATTTTGCTTCAAATCATAATGTCCATCAATATGGACATGTCATATGCCAAGTGACATATGACATATAAAAAAAAAATGATGTTAAAATTATCAACAAAAATAGTTTATTTTATATACCAAATATGAAAATTTTCCCATAGCTCAAAAAAAGTTGTGACTGAAAGGGTTATTTGTGATGAGTGGTTCCTGAGATACAACCAGTAAAAGTTGACCGGCATTTATGGCAAAAATATTAACAATAGGACCATACTTTTCCAACCTTTACCTTTTTATTTCGATTCTCTTTCTCGATACCAATTTTCATATTTTTAAAATGCTAATAACATATATTATTATAATAAAAACTATCGATATTGCAAGTGAAAATTTCCAAAAATAGCAAAATTCCAATCAAAAATTAGGTTGGAGAAAATGGAATCTCAAAGTTCAAAATCGGCATACGTTAAATAAATGCATTTTCTCGACTTCTCAGGGAGCAATTTTCTTCATTTTTTATTTTTTCCCCAGTAACTCGAGTAGAGCCATCTAACTAACGTATTATTAAATAACAAAATTGCTTTTGTCTTGTTAAAATAGATTAATTTATTTATAAGAAAAGAAAACTACATATGTTCTCCAGTCGTAGACTTTTTTTTAGATAAACTTACTAAAAGTGTACCGTTTAACGTTAAAAATACAAATATTCTCATTTGAAAGCTGTATAATTATTTAACACTAGAAAGTCGGTGGGGCCAATTTGGCCCCAGTTGTGATTTGAAGTTACTCTAGTTTTTTTATTCGAGGCAATAATAATTTCATATTTTATGACTTTTAATATTATGATGCAAAGCCTTATTTAACCCAAAAAAATATTGTTTATTAAATTTATTAAATGGTTTTTCTAACAAATCTACCATAGGTGTCTGAAGGGGCCTAATTGGCCCTGTGTAAATTATTATCGTATTCTCGGAAATTCGACGAGATGTCGAATTCTTTCAAATTCCTGTCGGATGGTTAAAATTATATTTATGTATGTTTGTTATTTGTTTATTGTAAATTATTACCCTTATGTATACTGATCATCTACGCAATAAAGATACAATTGTTGGTGAACACGTTGTTTTGCGGATAATGGAAAATCAACTGGGAAAAGTCAAAAATGTTGCGATAGATAACTACTTCACTTCGTTGAAATTGGAAAAGTCATTGCAAAAGAAATCAACAAGTCTTGTATGTTCTTTGAATTGCAGCAAAAAGGAAGATTTTCTAAGCGCAAAGTGTGAAAGTAGAGAATTGTATATTACTCTTATATTCCAGAGCGACAAAAAAACACTTACTGAATACCAAGGAAAGAGTGACAAAAATGTAATTTTGTTGAGGTCGTTTCATTAATCAGTGGATGTTTCTGTCTATGGAATAAAACTTCCTGAAACAGTAAATTTTTATAAACAAACCAAATATGGGGTTAGTGTAGAGGACCAAATGGCGCGTCTTTATATTACAAAAGTTGTTTCAAGACGATCGCCTATGCACATGTTTATAATACTCTTGACTTAGGAGCAATAAATACTTGGATTATTGTTAAAGAAGTAGCTGGAAGTAGACTCAGTCTTCGTAAGTTTATTCTTTGGCTGTATGAAGAATTATGGGCTCCATACCTTGCCTCCCGAAATATGGAACTACACCCATCAACACCGGTTTTACCAACAACCACGGTTTCTATCCAAAAACGAAGAAAATGTCACCTGAAAATATTTTGTAAAGGAAATCACACTTCCATTCAGTGCCACGGCTATAACAAGGGAATGTGTGGCAAATGTCAAAACTGCAAACTGTATGGTGTTCCAAATACTTTTGATAGGCAGCGAATGTGTTAAACAATAAAACTAAAAAATAAAATCAGATTCTATCGTCTAGAGTTGATATAATTTCTTTAAACTGAATTTTTATTGATTTAAGAACTTGTGGCCAAAATTATCCCTTCAGGCTTTCTAGGTAGGTATGCCAAGCCAGACTTTCTAGTGTTAAACAATATTTATTTAAACAAATTTAAAAAATTTGTTATAATAAATAAATTAATTTATTATAACAAAACAAAAGCAATTTTGACCTTTAATAATGCGTTAGTTCGATGGCTCTACTCGAGTTACTTTGGAACAAAAAAAGAATGAAGAAAATTGCTCCATGGGAAGCCGAGAAGATGCATTTTTTTAACGTATACCGATTTTGAACTTTGGGATTCCATTTTCTCCAACCTAATTTTTTATTGGAATTTTGCTATTTTTGGCAATTTTCACTCGTAATATCGAGAGTTTTTATTATAATAATGTATGTTATGAGTATTTTAAAGATATGAAAATTGGTGTGGAGAAAGAGGACCGAAATAAAGGTGATGGTTCGAAAATTATGATCCTATTGTTTAGATATTTGCCGTAAATGCCGGTCAACTTTGACCGGTTGTATCTCAGGAACCACTCATCACAATTAAACGTTTTTTCTTTTGAAAGAATCACCTTGCCTCTTTTTTCCAATACCGTTTTCTTGATTTAATTCAATTTAATATTTCCCGAGATATTCTGTTTGTTTATGAGCCAAAAAATTGTTTATAATTTTAAAATATTCCTGAGGCCGCTTAAATAGTACAATTGCAATTATGTAAAGTACATTAGATAGGTATAGTGTCTTTTTATACAAAAATCATAGTTAGTCTTATGCATCATAAATATTGTGGTTATTATAGCGACTGTAACTTTTTTAATTAACAATTCAATTGTTGCCAAACTGTTAATTCAATTTCCATCAGCCTCTGGATTTATAATCTATATGAAAAAAGCTTTTATATTAACAAGTTATTTAATTATTGACAAACAATTATTTACCTAAAATTTTAGTTGAAAACTAAAAATTTTCTTGGAAAAACCCGCATTTTCCGGGGAAAATTTTTGTCGAAGCCAATCGGGAAAAACACACCTCTATCCAGAATTTGATTACGGTAAATTTTTATTTGAGTTTTTTTGGTGTAAAGTTAAAATCTTTGGAGTTGTAGAGCAAAAATTTAAAAAAACACGATTTTCGGGCGCCATTTTGTTTATAAAAAAAATAGCACACCATCTGTGGACTTTGCATACCTCTATATTATTGATACAGTCGGAAAAATAAAAGAATACCCATGAACGAACATATAAAACACGCTGTATTTTCCTGTCACTGTGTCACACAAAAAATTGGCCAGCGAAAGTACATGTAATAATTATTGTTACATGTACTTGCACTGGACAATTTCCTTTGTGATACGGTGACAGGAAAATACAGCGTGTTTTATATGTTCGTTCATGGGTATTCTTTCATTTTTCCGACTGTATATATAATCAAAAGATTCGATTCCAGCAATAAAATTACTGGTAAATAACTTTTCCCTGTATTTTGATAATTAGCCCAGAGTAATAGGCGGTGGAACGATTCCACCGCGTATTACTCCTAATTATGTAATATGACCGATCATATTACCCGTATGCATGCTAATGGTGAATATAAAATTCTTAGTTTTATGTCAAAAAATCCGCAATAACTAGCTCTTAAAACCTACCAAAATTCATTTTCATATCTCAACTGGTTTTAAAGCAATAAATAAATCGTAAGCTTGTAGGACAAAAATCAACATCCCGTATCTCGGAAGCGAAACATTTGCCCCTTATTATTTACCCCTTAAAGTTGGTCGCACTTATTTGAAAACACTGTGTATTGATGAAGAACATGTCTAGTTGTTAAAGTACCTTTTTTATTATCAAACATAAACGAATGAATCAAAAAGCAGAATGTGAAGAAAGCCTGGTGCTATAATTGGGTTTTAATTTCAGTATTTTATAAATGCTAGAATATTCCACAGGGTGATGCAAAATTTCAGAAAAAAACACTGTTTGATTGGTACACCCGGTATACAATGAAAATTTACTTGTTAAGCAACAATATTATTACAGTGGTATTGCATAAGAACCGGGCTATAACGTGTTCAGAAGATCACTTAAATCGGCCAACAGGTTTAGGAAATATGAGACATCAAAATGACCAAATTTTTAGGTGGGCCAATTTCGATGCACGTAAGTTTAGTATAAATAAATAATCATTTTATTGTAAAACAAAACAAGAGCCGTCTTAATAATGTTTTGTTAAAATAAAATTTGTTTATTATTGGTTGGACATATCTTATCACAATTTACTATATCCGTTTGTGTCTTTCTTCATCTTAGTGTTGTTAGAATTTGTTGTTTTTATGCATATTAACTAAGTTAATCATCTTGATCGTGAAACACAGCTACGAGCTATTGGTATGATACAGGGTGGTATGAACATCCCCGACGTGGCAGAAGCTGTGCATTCTACCGAAAGTAGTGTAGTCGGTTATGGCAGCATTTTCAAGAAACTGATGATCTAAGAGAAAGACACACTGGTCCAATAGGAGCAACACACTAGGCATTAAGTTACTGGTCAATGTTACTGCTTGCCAGCTAAGAAGTGAGCTTCAAAACATTCAGGGCATTAACAACTCTGCTCAAACTGTTAGGAATAGGTTGTAAGAGGGCAATTTTCAGGCTAGACGTCCTATTGTAGTTTCGGTGTTATCTAAATCAGATAGGTCATTTCCTATCTGGCTATGTCCATTCA
Organism: Diabrotica virgifera virgifera; assembly: GCF_917563875.1. Classification (NCBI taxonomy): domain Eukaryota; kingdom Metazoa; phylum Arthropoda; class Insecta; order Coleoptera; family Chrysomelidae; genus Diabrotica; species Diabrotica virgifera. The sequence continues at coordinate 242,850,570 of NC_065448.1, read as the reverse complement.
TTAAAATCTCTGTTGTGGCGTTATCCTCCATTGTTTTATATTCATAGTTTTTGGTCGTCTTCCACATCATTCAGTCATCTCGTTCTAAACCTTCCTTGGCTTGACTTGTTATTTGAGGGACGTGGAAAAATCATATGTATACCATGGAAGGAAGTGCCTTTTCCTCCCTTGAATGATTACTGCCTTTACTTGAATAAAGTAAACTTCATTCTCGGGAGGAAAAGTAGAACTTTGCTCCCTTGTTATACAAATAGCTATTGTGCATTTTTATGATCAATATAGTTTGTTTATATATCTGATATTTAATATTAATATTCAGTCCTGCTTGACGCTATTTATTTAAATTAATTTTGATATAAATCCGGGCGGCTTGTTTGCCACTGCTGTGTTTTGCTGATAAAATGCTGATTTAATGAGCAATTACAATCGGCGAATTTGTATATTTATTGGTTTCTGATTATAACTGATATGATTGTTATGTAGAATATGAAATCAATTTCTATATATGCTTTCCTCTTTTAAACATTTAATGCAAGATATTTATAGTCAATAGTAAGCTGTGTAAGCTATTATACCAATAATAGTTACATAAAGTGTGATGCAAAAGTATGGAGTAAAGTCGATATTTCGTAAACTTTCAATACATATATACTTAGTAGAATTCTTCTTCTCTAGGTGTCGTCTCTGCTTCGAAGGTTGTCAATCATCAGAGCGGTTTTTACTATAATAAAACTCGTTAAATACGGGGTGTTGATTAACTGGAGGTGAGGGTTGGTTTAATAAAACACTACTTGTTCATACTTATTTGTTGAACACTTATTTGTATAACACATACTTATTTGTATAACCATCTGATGATGTATTTGCTTCACCAAATGATAATTGATAACAGAACGAATTAGAATGATCACGCTTCTTTTGCTGGATGTATAAATAAAGTGTAAGGGGCTGTTGTTTTGAATGCTGATACAGCGTGGCCCTGAATTACAATAATATTGACTAGCTGACAAAGCGTTATTGCTGATTAGTGTACTTGTGTTGAGAAATCTGTGTCACCTACTTAATTGAATACAAACGTGGTGTTTGTTTTTCTAGAACATTTAAAAATTAAAAGAATATGTCTTGCGCTTATTTTTGATGTTGATAATCCTTTACATGACTTCTGAGACAGCGGTTCTAAATAATTCGCTGTTACTACATCCGAACCACTCCCTAAGGTTTTTCAGCCATGAGAGAAAAATCCTTCCTTTGGATCCTTTTACCTGGATTTTTCCTTGCATACTGTCCTGGAGTATTAGATATGTATCTCCTCTCATCACATGTCCCATATATATCAGTATAGTATGTTACAACTTAAATGCAATAAAGATCAACTCCCTTCTACACGTTGATGCTATAGTTTTAATCACAGACACAGTAGAGAAAATGCAATATCTAATAGCCATCTCTGACAAAAAGAGATACAAGACTTTAAAAATGAAAATAAATCTCAATAAAATAAAACTTATGAATAATAAATGAAGATGATAAAAAATGTACCAATGTAATAATAAAGGACCAAGTAATAAAACACGTATCTACTTTTGAATATTTTGGAAATAATAACAGATTATGGAAATACGGACATGGCAATAATTTTGTAATAATAATATAAATTATTAAATAGTAATAATAAAAATTACTGAACAAAGTATTTAAAACCGAATTAATAAAACAACATTTATATAAATTTAAATTATTATATTGATTTAAATATGTATATTAAATGGAGTATGTATTTAATTTATTTAATTAAATAGTAAGAAGTAAAGCTGTTTAATTAAAGAGTAAAGAGTGTATTATCCGCGGTAAATACGAGTACGTAAAGTTTATCGACAAATCGATAAAAACAAACCACTTCATTAAAGAATAAACAAGAGAAGGACTTAACAATAAGAATAATAAATAATTGACGTTTAGTTGTTTCAGTCAATTACTTTTCGTCAAATACACAGGTCAGCACTTAAATGTTTGTGACACGAAAATTAAGAACGACTTGAAAATCATCAAAAATAAAAAATAATACCGATAATTAAAAATAATAAAAAGGATCTTACACGAGCTTCTTGTACGAAAAGCTATCCCTTCGAAGAGTTGACCTGGAGGGTATCCCAAAAGGAAGGAATTCCTTAAAGGGTCATCAATCCTTTAAACGGCAAATGGAAGAATGTGACACCAAAATTGAAGACAAAAGAGATATAATATCAAATGATCCAATTTATCTACAACTAGCTAGAAAATTAACACATTAAGATAGAAAATCGCAAAATTAGGAAAGAAGTGAAATAGGAAAATATTTTCTCTATCCAAGTTACAAAACAAAATAATTTGCTTAATTTAGATTTTAAGATAGATTTCCGATATGAGAATCGAAACATCATATATAATGTATTTTAAATTAAAATTGTGATTTATTTTTTTTTTTTAATTAGTTAACATCTGTTACAATCTAGAACTAGAACATAATGAAGCTTCTGAGAAATATAATTTCTTGAACTATTCACATTCATTTAGTGATCCTGTCAGTTTTTCAGGAATATATCTCGGTTCTTATTAGAAGTTAATAAATACTATATTTTTATAACAGTTGCCTATTTACAGTTATTTTCTTTTGCATTTGACAAGAGAAAAGTTAAACATATTTTATACTCCATTGTTTCCTGCAGTAATAGATTCATAATCTTTTACACTTATTAATTCATCAATGCCCAGTATACAAGTAATGTCTATTCAATGTCTATTATACAGAGTGTTCCAAAGAAAATTTGACCCCTCCCCCCAGAAACTCAGAAATCAAGAGTTTCTTCAAAAATTAACAATTTGTATTGGAAGGGCGACGAATTTTCATGCAAAATTCATGCCCTCGAATGTAACCCATACTGCCCCGCATCAACCCCCAAATTTTTTTAAATAGCAAATGTAGTCGAGTGGCGAAAGGTAATTTTTTTCTCTATACGACCCCCTATTTTTTTAATTTGCATGGTAATTTTAAAGATAGTTTTGGATTTAACCAATTTATAATAAATTTGTTAAGTCCAAAATTATCTTCAAACTTATTACGTAAATAAAAAAAAATAAAGTGCCGTGTAGAGAAAAAAATTACCTTTCAAATGATCTACCACTCAACCACACTTGCTATTTAAAAAAAATTGGGGGTTGATGCGACGCAGTAGGGGGTTAGATTTGAGGGCATGCATTTTGCATGAACATTCGTCCCCCTCCCAATATAAAATGAAGTATTTGTTTAAATTTTGAAGAAGCTCTTCGTTTCTGATTTTCTGGGGGGGTCAAATTTTCGTTGGAACAGACTGTATATATTAATGTATTACAATAGGATTATACGGAGTATCGCTTTAGTCAAGATCGTACAATGTTGTTTGAAGTAAATCTAAAAAGGTACGTATAAATATGCACGACGAACACTTCGCGCTGTGTGTGCGGTACGCGTTCGTGGCGAGTTCGTTAGATTAGTACGCGTTAGTACCAACGAACTGTCAATACGGATGGAATGACCCCGTCCCACTCAAACCATGAAGCGAGACTACGGCCAACATACAAGAGAGAAGTCCTAGAGAGAGACAGAGAATGCCAGGGAAAATTTTCTACAACTACCAGACTACCACTATCAATTTTTTTTACGAAAGATGGCGATTATCTTCCATCCTACCCTGACTACGCTATCTCATCATGGCCGCATTAAATTCTCTTCATGCCCATGCCCATTCCATCGCTATTGACAGTTCGTTTATATACATACCTTTAATTTTAGGACAATTGAATGGTATTTAAAAAATGGTAGTATACCGGGTGTCCACTTATATTTTCCCCCATTTTAACTGCCTATAACTTCTAAACGGCTCTAGATAGAAATATGCGGTTTTCGCTGAAATGTTTTTTTTAGTAAAAGTTTTGTCTGACTGGATTCAATTTTTTTATATCGCTTTCAAATACGAAAAAAAAAATGGCGGATTTTTGAAAAAAACGTTGTTGACTTTTTTTAATGGGACAGCTAGTATATTTTTTTGTAAATTGAAAGAAAGGCCATTCACCTATCCAGCGATATAAAGTTTTTCAAAATCGGTTGTCAAATCACTGAGTAATTAATTTTTAAAATGAGGGGTGCAACGTGGATATCACATACCTAAATAACATAACTGAGCAAAATGATAATTATGTGATTTCCACATTGCATCTCTCAATTTAAAAATTAATTTCTCAGTCATTTGACAACCGATTTTAAAAAATTTTATATCGTTAAATAGGTAAATGATCGTTTTTTCAAGATACAAAAAAATATACTGGGTGTTTTAACAAAAAAAGTCAACAACGTTTTTTTTAAGAATCCGCCATTTTTTATTTAAAAGCGATATAAAAAATAGTCACTTACCAAAAACTTGAAAAACGGTCATTTATCTATCCAGTGATATAAAATTTTTTAAAATCGGTTGTCAAATGACTGAGCAATTCATTTTTAAAATGAGAGATGCAATGTGGAAATCACATAACTTAGTTAGTTATGTTATTTAGGTATGTGATATCCACGTTGCACCTCTCATTTTAAAAATTAATTACTCAGTTATTTGACAACCGATTTTGAAAAACTTTATATCGCTAGATAGGTGAATGACCTTTCTTTCAATTTACAAAAGAATATACTGGGTGTTCCATTAAAAAAAAGTCAACAACGTTTTTTCAAAAATCCGCCATATTTTATGTCGTATTTGAAAGCGATATAAAAAATTCAATCCATTCAGACAAAACTCTTACTAAAATAAAACATTTCAGTGAAAACCGCATATTTTTATCTTGAGCCGTTTAGAAGTTATAGGCAGTTAAAATGGGGGAAAATATAAGTGGACACCCGGTATTTTATTAAACTTTAACATCATTTAAACAAAATTAAGCAAATTTATATATAAACATTGGAAAACAAAAACTTAGAAAAGTATGCTACATCCTTTAGATATTTAAATATTTTTGCAAGCGGAAACTCAAAATGGGTTTCTACTAATTAGGTAGGCAATAAAAACATAGAGAAGACAAGGCTCGTGATAATATTTAGACCACATTACTAGAGGGACGAAATATAAATAAGGCTCATAATGCAAGGTGAAATTAAGGGACAAAAGATCCATAGGAAGAAGAATTTCCTGTCTGAGAAACTTAGCGAGTGGTATAGTTGCAGCTCAGTAGATCTTTTCAGAGCAGCCGCCAATAAGGTACGGATAGCTGTGACGATAGCCAACCTCCGATAGGAGAAATAACTACAGGAAGAAGAAAAAGAGAACCATTATTCGACTGTTTACGTAATAATCAAACATTTTATATTGCAAGTTTTATTTATTTTAAAATAATTAATTAAGATTATACTAGAATCTAACAAAAAAATAATAATTAGATATTTTTTAAATAACTGGCTTAACATCACAATGTTTTAACTTCGGCGCCAAATAACTCATAGAATAACACAGAAACATTCGGAATAGTAAGACGAAAAATAAACGTACGACTATAAAATTCTACTAACGCGTTATGATATCTGTTTATGGCGGCCTTTTATTGAAGGTTTGGTATTTTTAAATAACGAATGCCACCATATTAATAAAGATAGTAAATTAGAGAGCAGTGGTGATAATACTAAATTTTTGATGTTGATGGCTATATTTAAAGCAGATGTGATGCAACATTTGGACAAAAAAATCAATATAGTTTTTTAATACCTACGATCTTCGTCCGTTTTTTTTATAAAATTTGCTCTATACAGTGTGTCAATTTGAAAAGGTGCCACCCTCTATAATTTGATCCATATAGAAAATCTAAAAATATGCAAAAATACGTCAAATTTATTTGGGAGGGGGACATTTTATACATCAATTTTCACCTAAATTACATCAACATTCTAGAAGGGGTGGACAGAACCACCAAAATCTTTATTAGAAGGGGGTTGAGGGATATCTCATGAGGATCTTTAACAGTATCTATACTGTTGAAGGTAGTTTAACTACCTTTTGAAAAATGTCGCGTACGTTATACATGTTGACAAATAAATATGACATGTACAGGATGCTTCATTAAGCACTCAGTTTTATAATATAACCGCTCATATTACCCGTATGCGCACCAATGGTGAATATTAAATTCTTACTTGTATGTCAAAAAATGTACAATAACTACATCTTAAAACCCACCAAATTTCATTTGCATATCTCAAGCGGTTTTAAATCAATATATAAATCGTCAGTTTGTAAGAAAAATTTTAACGCTCTCTATCTCAGAAACGAAGCATTTGCGGACATAGGTTTATAAAGCAAACTGTCATTATTTTCTCGTGTAGAATTACCCCTTGAAGTTTGCCACACTTGTTTAAAAACACCCTGTATTCATGAAAAGCATGGGTAATTGTAAAATTAACCAACTTTTTTATGGTCCAACATAAGGAAATGAATAAAAAAACAGAATGTTGAGAAAACATAAATCTATAGTTGGGTTTTAATTTCAGTATTTTATAAATGCTAGAATATTCCACAGGGTGATGCCAAGTTTGAGAAAAAATCAGTGTCATTGGTACACCCGGTATACAATGAAAATTTACCCGTTTAGTAACAATAGTATTATACACTCAACGAAAAAGGTACGTAATATCAATAAAAATGTTAATTCAGACAACAAACGCAATTCTTAAAATTTGTCCAATTCTTGGTTTTATTGGAACAACAAAGCGATGTTAATCAATTCATTATTTTCGTTAGTTGAGCCAATGTATTACGTTTATTGAATGGACGAACATTCATTATGTATACCATAATATCACTTTATTGATATTACGAACTCAGTTCATTGAGTCAACGAACACTATTTATTGAAACAATGAACTTTCATTATGTATACCATAATCTCACTTTATTGATATTACGAACTCTGTTCATTGAGTCAACGAACACTATTTATTGACACAACAACGTCGTTAATTGACCGACGAAGACAATTCGTTGTGCCAATAACAGTGTTATTTCTCCTAACGTATTTCGTTTATTTCTACAATTATTTCCGTTTATTGTTACAATTAATTCCGTTCATTGGCACAATAAATACGGTTATTCTTACAACCAATTCTATTCATTCTTACAATCAGTTTCGTTCATTCCTACTATGAACGTATTTTATATTAATAATTACTGAATGCATTAGCCCAATGTATCATATTAATTGATTAATAATAATTTTTTAAATCCCCTTTTTTGTCCTTAACCTTTAGGACTTTACACTGTTTGATTTCTCATAATTATTATATCGCTTATACAGTGCACTGGAATAAGTGTTACACTCCCCCCAACCCTTATTAACTTATTCATTTTTAGCACATAAGCAAAACGCTCAGACAGGTCGATTTTTAAAATTATCAAAGTATATTATAACATCAATGTTTCGAACTTTACACGATCCCTCTTCAGGTGACAGGCGTAACTTTGATTTTTTTTAATGGGAAAGTACATCATGTGACAGCTCATTTAAAAGTGTTTGAAATGGTGATTTCAAAAATGTATAACACTTTAATCATTTTTGAGAGCGCAGGGGCAAAATTTCGATCGAATTATTTTTAAACGCATTCATTTTTTTGGAATCCTGAGAAAACTAATAAGTATTTTTGAAAAATTTAACCGCAGAATAAAAGACTACATTATTACTGAGGGCTGAAAGTCCCTTAGAATAAACAAAAAGTTTCTTTTGAATAGTATATTTGAAATAAAAAAATCATACTAAATTTTCTCTTTTGCACCCCTGTGACTTATTAAAATAATCATTATAGAAGTTCTCAGGGACGTCAGACCCTCGATAATACTGTAATATTTTATTCTGCGTTTAAATTTTCAAAAATACTAATGATTTTTTTCATTCAGGATTCGAAAATTCATTTTCAGTTCATCTTATAAATAACATCACAAGACAATATTAAGAGTAAACACTTACAAACATAAGACACTGACAAGTTTATTTTTAATTAGAATGTTCTCCCGTATTTACCTTATCAGAAAAAACTTACTTTTATTCAAATATAAAAAATAAGTAATATCTTATCCTTATCTTCCTTCTACTACGGACTACACTTGGAAACAAAATGCAATTATTATTCGGCACTTTCAAGGAAAAGCCGTTACATTTCAAATGGTCAAGCAAAACATTTATTGTCTCAACAACCACGATTATTGTCACAATTAACGCATTGATTGTGGGAATTAAAGGCAGTAGTAGATTAATTAATGCATTCGTTGGCACAACAATCAGTGTACATCTATTCAATAATCATATATTACTCTATATTAACAACATTTGTACATTGTTTTAATGAAATCTGTACGTTGTCACGATAAACCAAGGTAATTGCTTGTCATCTACGAAATCAAGAACGTGAGTTGCTGCCACAATTAACAGTATTTATTAAATATACGAAACTAAGTTATTGGCTGAATAAATTGAGTGTTATTGATTAATGTACTCTAGTTATTCTCACAATTATTATTCAATCATTGTGACAATAACCAAGTACATTCGTCAATGTCTAAAAGTTCGTTGAAACAACAAATTAAATTGTTGTGAGAACGAAATACTATTCAATAATCACTGTTAATCAATATTACGAACTAAATTTTTTTGAGTGTAGTGATATTGTTAACGAATAATTTTAACTATTTATAATGGGAAATAAGCCACAATATTATTAAAAAATGATTTTTATTAACGTTTCGACGCCCAAATCGGGTGCCGTTGTCAAAATACAAAATACTACTTTTTTTTTATTAAAAAATGATTTTTATTAACGTTTCGACGCCCAAATCGGGTGCCGTTGTCAAAATACAAAATACTACTAACATAAACAAAAATGTTGTTGCTTAGTAAAAAAATTCTTCTAATAATTTATTTAATTTGACTCATTTATATCGGCAATTCAGGTACATATGATACATTTTAAAGTAGAAGACTTTAAAATGATATTTTAAATCGGCACCCGATTTGGGCGTCAAAACGTTAATAAAAATCATTTTTTAATAATATTGTGGCTTATTTCCTATTATAAATAGTTAAAATTGTAAAGATGCCACAAGAAAATAGCTTCAGAACAACATTATGTTAACGAATAAGGCTATAAAATTTTAAGAAATCACTTAAATCGGACGACAGGTTTAGGAAATTCGAGACATCAAAAATGACCCATTTTTAAGGTGTCCGGTTAATTTTGCACCCCAGTGTATTTTGTATTTTGACAACGAAACCCGATTTGGGCTTTGAAACGTTAATATAATTATTTTTTCAATTTAATTGTGGCTTATTTCCCATCTCAATAGTTAATCAGAAAAATATTGAAAGTGAACATATCAGTTTTGGCAAACGTCCACTTAAATATAATGTGTGTAGTATTTTTGAAAAGGTGGTTGAACGACCTTTAAAATGAGGTACTACTCAGCCCCCTTTCTATTAAAGATTTTGAGGGCTGTGTCCGCCCCCGGTAGAGGGTTGATGTAATATAGTTGAAAACAAATTATAGAGGGTGGCACCTTTTCAAATTAACATACTGTATATATCTTAACAAGTTATAAGTTTCCATAATCGATTATAATAGAAATGTATTCTTAATCTTGGCATCTAAATAAGCATTGAAATCTACGTTAGAGTGTGGTGTTCCAGATGTTATTAATTGTAGAAAGCAGAGGCCTGGACTAAGAAAACAGCAATATACAATAAGTTATAGTCTATCATTGGTTTGAAACTATTCTCTTTTCTCCATAAAATCAAATTTATGCGAGTATATTATCAATAATACAGAAATTTTTATTATACATAATATAATGGTATTACATAAAATATAGAAACACTTAAAATAAAAGAAATGTTGTTTTTCTTTTTTAATTCAAATATGTAATATAAATCAAGTTTTGAGATGTTGCAAATCACTTCTCCAGTAAAACATTGATCAATAACATTGGGGGGTTCAGTTCATAGACCTATCAAGTCACCTGGCGCAAAATGGTCAGGAGATGCAAAAAATATTGTTTGGTATTATTTGGTATATCTCTCTTCGATACGTTTTTAAAGTAGGTGGTAGTCAACCTCAGAAATTCCCGATACAACGTGAAGTAAGTCAGGAGGACACTATATCATCGAAATTGTTCACTACCTAGGTTTTTGAAATATATGTGTAAAAGGAAAAAACTGACCGACAAGGGCATAATCATAAATGAAGAAAAGCTTAGCCACCTGAGGTTTGCAGATAATATTGTGCTAATAGCTGATAGGATAGATGAGGCCAAAGAACTTCTACATCAGCTCTACCTTTCCTTGCTAGAAGGGCGATTGAAAATAAATAGAGTGAGTTTTATGTAATGAAACACTCAATTACATCGGAAAGGGCATACAGATTTTTATAGGTTTTGGTGGGTAAGGGTTTTCTAATGCGGCCGATATTACAGAGCTAATTACATTGTTGTCAGATTTTCCGCTTTTCTGGAAATCTAATGAACTTTCTTATTTCAAATGGAATACCCTGTACATTTTTTGCGTTTTGAAGTCCTTAGGAAATACTGATTATTTTTCATGTGATATTCCCTATACCTAAATGCCATAATTTCGGACTTATTGCTATATTTATCTTAAAACAAAATTTAAACAAATTATAAAAATCAATTTTTTCGGCCCTGGTAAACATTGATTAATTATTTATATGGGAAATAAGCCACAATTAAAACGAAAAAATAATTTTATTAACGTTTCGACGCCCAAATCGGGTGCCGTTGTCAAAATACAAAATATTACTAAAATAAATAAAAGTGTTGTTGCTAAGCAAAAAAATTCTTCTAATAATTTATTTAATCTTACTCATTTATATTGGCAATTCAGACATATATTATACATTTTAAAGTAGAAAACTTTAAAATGGTATTGCCAATATTTCTGTACCATCCGTGAATAAGTGGATAAGTCAAATCTTAAATTTTTTATTCTTCAAAACTAATAAAATGTTTAAAATGGCCATACCGAAAAGTTTGCATTTTTGAGTTATCGACTTATTCACAGATGGTACAGACCGTGAATAAGTGGATAAGTCAAATCTTAAATTTTTATTCTTCAAAACTAATAAAATGTTTAAAATGGCCCTACCGAAAAATTGCATTTTTGAGTTATCGACTTATTCACAGATGGTACAGATTTATGAGTTGCGTTCCTGGGACGACTTACTGAAAGATAGTTCATTCGATTACATGAAATCAACCCCAACTCAAGAATATCCGTCATAAAAAATTATAGCATGTGATCTGTCTTTAAAAAGACAACCAAATGCAACGACAGTAAAAAAAATGACCATTAGACGTTAGAATAAGTGAACATCAATATTATATTAAAAATAGAGAATTTGAGAGATCTCAAATATGTCAACACGCATGGGATAATGAACATAGAGTTCAGTGGAGAGATTCAAGTATAGTCCTGAAAGAATCAGATAGTAAAAAGAAAAAAATCAAAGAAGCGGCTCTAATTATGCTAAATGAAACCAATTGTGTCGCAAATTCCTCGGTAGAATGCAGTAGGATGTGGTTACCCATACTGAAAGAGGAAGTCAATAGAAAGAAAATACCAAGATTAGTAAGTCAATAATATCGAGCTAGTACATATTTTATATTTTAGTATTACTTATATATCTAGTGTTATTAATATTATTTATAATTTAAACATGTTACAAGTCAGAATTTGGTATTATTTTTTGAGAGTAAATTAATGTAAGACCAAATACTTACGATGTCGGGATAGTATCACAAGGTTTTTCCTGGTTTTCCCTTGTGATTTACTATGAAGTCTCTAACGCGAGAATTTTACTGTCGTTGCATTTGGTTGTCTTTTTAAAGACAGATCACATGCTATAATTTTTTATGACGATATTCTTGAGTTGGGGTTGATTTCATGTAATCGAATGAACTATCTTTCATTAAGTCGTCCCAGGAACGCAACTCATAAATATTGGCAATATCATTTTAAAGTTTTCTACTTTAAAATGTATAATATATGTCTGAATTGCCAATATAAATGAGTAAGATTAAATAAATTATTAGAAGAATTTTTTTGCTTAGCAACAACACTTTTATTTATTTTAGTAATATTTTGTATTTTGACAACGGCACCCGATTTGGGCGTCGAAACGTTAATAAAATTATTTTTTCGTTTTAATTGTGGCTTATTTCCCATATAAATAATTAATCATTAAAAATGCCACAAGGAAATAGCTTCAGAACAACACTGGTAAACATTATTTTAGGTTTTTTGAATCATTGTAAATAAAAAAGATCTTTCGTAGTTTTTCTCTAAAATTAATCGTTTCCGAGTTATAAATAATTTAAAACTGAAAAAAATCGAATAATGACGATATTCAAGGTTCAAACACACAAATAAAAAATATTAGTTTTGAAACTGCTAAGGACCTAAATTAAAGTTCAAGCCTTATTTTATCAGTTAGCAATAAGTAATTTGAGCTTGTTTCATTTTAAAACATTGTTTTTTTTAGTTGTTAATGCAGCTCGATCGCCCGTTCTGTCATATGCAATTAACAATTAGAAAGCAATGTTTTAGATTTAACACCTTCAGCGCCACGGGTGGTTCACAAAATTTTCATTCTGGACCAAAAATGTTTTTTTGGGCGAATAGAGATTTTTTATGTTATTTTAGGGTGACTGAAGCAATTTTTTTATTTATTTGCAGTTTATTTTCGTATTTTTCTATTTTTGTATGTTTATATGAATTTCTAGTTACATACAACCTATCCTTTCAGTCTACGTGTCTAAGGCCAAACCCAGTTATACCAGGAAAATGGCTCAGGCCATAATATTATACTCTACATATATAAAAACTTAAGAAAGTGTGTCCTTTTAGGAGACACAACCAATCGAACACAACGAGCCATGTGTATCTTTTTTCGGTACACAGAGTTGAGGACAGTGTGTATCTAAAAGGATACACTGGCGCTGAGGGTGTTAAAAGAGACAAAAAATCTTATTGCAATCTATTAGAAGAAGAGTTGAGCTTGAGTTAAGGTACTTCGTATTTTCAAAAATTATATTTTTTTACTTGTGTTTTTTAACCTTTAAAATTGTCATTATTCGATTTTTTTCAGTTTTAAATTGTTTATTACTCGAAAACGATTAATTTTAGAGAAAAATTACAAAAATTTTTTGTTCCCAATGATCCAAAGAACGTAAAATAATGTCTACCCGAGCCAAAAAATTGATTTTTATAATTTGTTTAAAAATTTTTTTTATAAAAAATGTAGCAAAAACTCTTAAATTGTGGCATTTAGGTATAGGGAATATAACATGAAAAATAATCAGTATTTCTTAAAGACGTCAAAACGCAAAAAATATACAGGGAATTTGAAATAAGAAAGTTAGTTAGATTTACAGAAAAACGGAAGATCTGACAACAATGTAATTAGCAATATAACATCGGCCGCATTAGGAAACCTCTACCTGTCAAAATATATAAACATCGTGCAAGCCGTTTTCGAGATAATTGAGTGTTTCCATACATAAAACTAATTCTGTATATTTAAAACCTAGATGATGTCAAATTTTGTAGTCAGCGAAGATAAATATATGGCTAGGAACAAGATCCATAGACCAGTTAATATATTTAGGTCATGAGATGCGAATGGAAGATAATCAATCCGTTCACCTTCTCCGTCATATAAGGGCCAATTTCTCATATCGAGTTCAACTCCAGTTTAACCTGAACTTCTAGTAAACGTCAGTTTAAAGTCAAAATCGTCTTTCTCAATTCGCACGTTCAACCGATGGCAGTTTAAACTTGAACGATGCTTGAACGGTGGAATTCGGCCGTTCAAAGATTTCAGAACTCAGTTCAGATGATTTCATGGACTACGCATGCGTTGTATTAACACGAAACGCTGTCATAATATTAATATATCCTATTTTATTATATTAAGCCTAACGATAAATGATGACATTATTTTTGTTTTTATAATATTTATTTATAATTATTAAAATGAGTATTTGACTATAAATACTTAAATTTAACTTTATTCAAGAACAGCATAAAAAAGGTAGTTCAAAATGGCGACAGTTTTTTACCTTTTGCCATCTATTGGCATTTCTCGAAAGCTGTAGAACGAGCGCTGACATGAACGTGAAATGAGAAATGCATTCCAAACAAAACCACAGATCACCGGTGAACCTGGTTCAACTGAACCATAGATTAACGCAGGTATGAGAAATCGACCCTAAGACTGACTTGGGCAGAAAAACATAAGATACGCTGATGATACTGTCATTTTTGCAGACAGTCTTGAAGGTCTGCAGACACTTGTCTCCAGGGTGGCAGAAGTAAGTAGCAGGTTTGGGCTTGATTTTAACATCAAAAAAACCAAATACATGGTTATAAGCAAAAATAGGATACCACCTGGTCAATTACTAGTTAACCAACAACCCGAACGAACGAACGAATTCGTTCGTCAACTTTATTGTATTTGTACAGCGAATCGAGCACGACCGAACGAATTCGTTCGCATTCGCACATGTTCCAACCGATGTCGGTAAGTGAGCGAATCATCAAAGGAAATCGTTGTTCAATGTGGACAGTGGATAGACGGTAGCGAACGAATTCGTTTAGAAGTACTGATTTAATTTATTTACAAACATTAGTTTGAGAGGGTTGTTTATTGTGTAGTTGTGAAAACATAATTTTGCAATATGGAATATGCCTATGAAACCCAAAATCGAAGCTATATAAAATAATAAACAGAAAAACTGATGCTTGTTTTAACATTTCTATAGGAATGGGTTGTGATGTCTCTGAACTAAAAAAATGAATTAGCTTCTGACATCATTTAGACGAGAAAGACAAAAAGAGGGTTCGAAGTGGTTTGCTTTTAAAAGCCTAATGTTTTTATTGGATTTTCAACCCAGAAACACTAATGAGGTAACCAAATCAAATTAATTGCTAAAATTAATTAAAAGCAAATTTATTTTGATACACCAATTTTACAATTTATTATTTATACATAATATAGTCATAATATCAAGAGCAACTAACTTTTTCGAGGAAGAATTTTAAGAAAGCTGGTTCTTTAGTATGTTATTTTCTAAGCTCCCTCAAACAGCGTATAATACCTGATACCTGCTATTTTTGTAAGCTATTATTGTATTAAAATTTACCCAGCAAGAAACACGAAAATAAACTTAAACACAATGTGTGACTGGCACTGGCCCATGTTAAAAACATCTGCGGGCAATATGCACTCCCGATCATCAACGAATGCGAACGTTCGCTTCAATGTAAATGGCCCTACTTTGTAGCGAACGAATGACCAAGCGAACACCTACGAATTCGTTCCTTCGTTCGTTCGTTCGTGTTCGCTTTGATTTAAATGCGCCTCAACACAAATCACCAACTTTTGTTATTTGGGTGCAAACTTAAATGAACAGTGGGACCAATCGACGGAAATTAAGATAAGAATCGAGAAGGCAAGATCAGCCTTCGTCAAAATGAAAAAAATCTTTAACAGCCACGATATAAAATTGGAAAAAAAAATTCGTTTACTAAAGTGTTACGTATTCTCCGTTCTTTTATATGGCGTGGAGTCATGGACCTTAACTGAAGCATCACTGAAGAGACTCGAAGCATTTGAGATGTGGTGCTATAGAGGCATTTTGACGATTTCCTGGATAGACAGAGTTCTACATAGTTGGATAGACCAACGAAGAAGTTCTACATAGAATGGGTAAAGAGCGCGAACTAGTCGTAACCATAAAACGTCGCAAACTGGAATACCTGGGCCATGTAATGCGCAATGAACAACGATATGACCTACTTCGGACCATACTTCAAGGTAAAGAGCATGGGAAAATAGGTCCAGGACGAAGAAGAACATCCTGGCTGCATAACCTGCGAAAATTGTTTAACTTAACCACTACCGGACTTTTCAGGGCAGCAGTCAACAAAGTCAGAATAGCCATGTTAGTGTCCAACATCCGTAACGGATAGGCACCATAAGAAGAAGAAGGGCAGCCTTTGGCAAGTTGAATCACATTTTAGAATCGTCTGACATAGGTACGAATCTGCCTTAAAAGAAAAACCATTGATCTGTGTTTTGCCAGTGTTAACTTACGGAGCGAACACGTTAACCATGATAAGGAGAACTATGCAAAAGATTCGTGTGACTCAAAAGGCGATGGAATGTGCTATCTTGGGCGTTTCACTGCGAAACAAGATCCCAGACCGACAGTTACGACAAATATTAGGGTGGATGATGCCGAAGACAGAATAGCAATACTGAGAAAGTCACGTGGCTCAAATTACAGAAAACAGACTGATAAAGTTGTTACTGGAATGGACAACAAGAGAGATGATGGCCACCGAAGCAGAGGTCGTCAACGATCTAAAACGTTTCCATAGAAAACATATGGAAAATTATGAGGGAGATCTATGTTCAGCAGTGGACTAGAGAAAATGGAATAATAGGTTTTTAAAACAAGCTTGCAGATCTTAAATAAACTGATGACATAAATGATTTTTTAATACTTTTTGTAACACTACATGTTAGTTGCTTTCTAATTAGGTATTGTAAAGGGAGAATTTTCTCCATTATTAAAAGAGCAGAAATTAACAATATAGTCTGTTAGGCCTGGATCCCGCGTACCAAAAAAAAAGTTTATTAATAGCAAGCTGAAAAGGACATCGCACACATCTTATGGAAAATATAATGTCACTCAAATTCAATAAAATTTATACGAATAGATTCGTTTTAAATTAACGATCAAATCTTATTATTGCGCCAACTCCATATTTTCAATAATAAGAGCAGAAATTGATATAAATAAATCTGAAATCAAATGGATACGTACATAAGTTAGAGAGAAAAAAAATATTTTATAATACCCAAACTGTCGGTACTCCATAAATCAGCGGATTAGTTTCACTAATCCGCTTAGGCCCAGCGGGGTTTAAGTTCTTTTGAATAGCACCCAGAGCAATAGTGATTGTAACTGACACTTTTAGTGACTAAAAAATTTTATTTCAATAAACTTTAATTGCAACTTGCGCCGTAATTAATCATAATTAAGAGTTGGCGCAATGATAAGATTTGGCCGTTAATTTAAAACGAATCTATTTGTATAAATTTTATTGAATTTGAGAAAATAAAAATAAAGGGCTAGGTACTCGAGAAGCTCTCTTCGTTTTGAATATTCTTGCGCAAAGATGCCTAGACGTTAGTCAAGAAGTACATGCATGTTTTATCGATTTTGAACAAGCATTTGATAGAGTACGCCACGATAAGCTAAGAGACATTCTTGAAGGGAAAGACATAGATAATAAAGATCTGAGAATAATTCTCAATTTATATTGGAATCAGAAAGCTAACATTAAAATAGAAAATGAGACATCACAAGCAATAGAAATACGTAGAGGACCACGACAGGGAAGCATTTTGTCACCACTGCTATTTAATGAATATAGTGAAGGCATCTGCCAGGAAGCCCTTTTGAAAGCAAACGAAGGAATCATAATCAATGGAGAGGTTGTAAATAATATTCGATACGTGGACGACACTGTGTTAGTTGCAACAACAGTAGAAGAATTGCAACGATTACTTACAAACATAAATAGTGCTTGCAACAATTATCGCATAAACATCAACATAAAAAAATCCAAGTATATAGGGTGAGGCAGATAAAGGGCCTATTAGAAATATCTCAAGAACTAAAAGTAAGAGAATCATGAAAATTGGAATACAGGGGTTTTGAGGTATGAACTATTTAATTAAAAATTTTGGTCTTCTTGCTACTTCCGGTTATACCGGAAGTTGATTGTAACTTCGTTTTTTAATGGGACACCCTGTATATTTTTACATTTTTGGATTCTGCTCGATGTCTTCTTTCTTAAAAATGAGATTTTGTAATATTACACAGGGCAGTTTAAAAGATAATTATGGTTTTTTTATAAATTTTGTAGCAAACTTCACACCCTGTAGAATTGTACTGATGTGATATCAAAAACTCCATTTATGTTCAAGTGATTTCTAATATAGTCTGTTATTATTAAAAATTAATAATATAGCGAAATGTTTAATTTTAGTATACAGGGTTGGTCGAAACTCGGAATGAGTATTTTCTGAGTTTTCTTAAATAGAACACCCTGTATTTTAGTGTGGTAGTGAAATGATATTTTATAGTACTTCTTTATTTCTTAAGCATTCCCTATACCTAACTGGTTTAAGTTTTAAGTTATTCGTAGTTTTTTAAGCCAAACATTAATTGCAACAAAAATTACGTGAAATTTTATTAGGTTTGCCGTGAAAATATTCAATCATAAATATTTTTTTGGAAATAAATACATGTTAATCTAGAATGTTCATTTGTTTATTAATATTGGATGAGATACCAAAATGCCTACGTTGTTAAGATTGTTGGTGCATAAAATATTAATAAAAACAAATCAAATTCTACCTAGTTGGCTATGGTTTTGACACTAAACTTGATTAAACATTAGACATTATAATTATTATTTTTATAGTTCCAGTTGCCATTACTAATATAAATTTTTGTAATGGGGAACTGATGAGCAAAGTTTTTGGTGTAGAAGAATATAACAAAAAAGTACTACTAGCAATAAGAATTTATCATCTGCAACTCCCTGATAGACGACAACCAAAAAGAGAAACTTTTCCAAGTATACTAGAATAGTTTCGACGTGTACTAGACACCTAGATTACGAGAACGTTCATACTAATATGCAGATTCTCAGTGACACTAACATTTAAGTAATTCATTTTAATCATTTACAATAGTTTTTGTTCGATCAAATTTCTCATAATCTAAATGTACAGTTCGTTGAGACTGCTCTAGTAAATTTTGAAAAAAATTTCTTTTTGGTTGTCATTTATCTTGGAATTGCTGATGAAAAATTCTTATTGCTAGTAGCACATTTTTATTTGTTATACTCTCCTAGAACAAAAAAACATCTGAATCAGTTCCTCATTAGAAAAATTAATATTAGTGATGGTAGCAAAGCAATTAAAACTTCAAAAATAGTAGAATGTTTAAGCAAAGCAAATGTTTAAGGCTGTTTAGTGTTAAAGTCATAACCAACTAGATAGAATATTGTATGTTTTTATTAATACATATTAAACGCACAACACACCAACAATCTTAACTACGTAGGTATTTTGATATATCAACCAGTATTAATAAATTAAAGGTCAGTCGAGGATAATATATGTTTATTTGTTGCAATTAAAGTTTGGCTTAAAAAACTACGAATAACTTACAAATTAAAGCAGTTAGGTATAGGGAATGCTTAAGAAATAAAAAGTACTATAAAATATCATTTTATTACAATACAAAAATATAGGGTGTTCCATTTAAGAAAACTCAGAAAATACTCATTCCGAGTTTCGACCAACCCTGTATACTAAAAGTAAACATTTCGCTATACTATTAATTTTTATAATAATAGACTATATTAAAAATCACTTAAACATAAATGGAGTTTTTGATATCAAATCAGTACAATTCTACAGGGCGTGAAGTTTGCTACAAAATTTATAAAAAACCGTAATTATCTTTTAAACTACCCTGTATAATATTACAAAACCTCATATTTTAAGAAAGAAGACATCGAGCAAAATCCAAAAATGTAAAAATATACAGGGTATCTCATTAAAAAAAAAACGAAGTTACAATCAACTCCCGGTATAACCGTAAGTAGCAAAGAGACTAAAATATTTTCAATAAATAGTTCATACCTCAAAACCCCTGTATTCCAATTTTCATGATTCTCTTACCTTTAGTTCTCGAGATATTTCTAATAGGCCCTTTATCTGCCTCACCCTGTATATGGTCTTTAGTAAAAACATGACACAACCAGCATATATTAGAATAAACGGCGTTCAAATTGAAAAAGTATCAAGTTACAAATACTTGGGAGCTTTAATAAATGAAACTGGAGACCAAAGCAACGAAATAAAAAGACGCATCGAAATTGCCAGGGCCACCTTCATAAAGATGAGAATTCTTCTGCAACAGAGATATAAGCATCCCTCTACCATTAAGAATGCTAATAGGCTACGTATTTAACACGCTATTATACGATGTAGAGGCCTGGACTGTCAAACAAAACAACATAAAAAATATTGAAAGTTTCGAGATGTGGTAGTACCGTCGAATACTGAAGATAAGTTGGGTTGAAAGAGTCACAAACCTTGAAGTATTACGAAGGATAGGAAAAGACCCGGAAATTTTGTCAACGATAAAACGAAGAAAACTCGAATATCTGGGTCACCTGATGAGAGGACGTAAATGCGCATTACTTCAAAATATAATGCAAGGAAAAATAGAAGGAAAACGCAATCCAGACCGTAGAAGAATGTCATGGTTGCGGAATTTGAGAGAGTGGTTTGGCTGCACCACTAATGAACTTTTTAGGTCAGTTGGTGTCTACTCGGACAAACTTTGATGTACGGAAAGACTGGAACAGGGAAAGTTTTAATTGTGGAACAGGTTACAGGTTTAGTATGTCAGACTACGAAAATGTTTCATGTATTTTGTCGGACAAAACTTCCAATTGATTTGTTACCCTTTCATTAAACTCTCATGCAAAAATCAGACCGCTATTTACCACCAATATAGTACCTGTCATTTGACATGTTCCAAGTATCTGACTTATTAAAATAATCAACATATTTGTCGGACAAACATTTTTTCATATAAATTTTGCTATTGAATACACCTAAAACAATCTGCCAGTTTTCACAATCATAGAATTGTCAGAATGACACGTTCCACAATTAAAACTTCCCCTGTTCCAGTAGTCCCATACATCAAAGTTTATCCGACTAGACACCGTTATGCTATTAACAAATTTTCAGCTTGTTATTAATCAACTATCTTTTGGTACGCGGTATCCAGGCCTATGCGTCTATATGATGAAAAATTGCGCACGATAGCACACACTAATATCTCTAATATTAAAGGAAAACTAAACATAAACATCATATTATCATGTATACATATTTCCCCCTAACGTAGTTAATTGATAACTGCTATTTCAATCTGTCAATGTACAGACACTTAGAGAAATCCAAGCAGTGTTTTACATGAAAATATTTGGTTGTTACCTCTGTTTTCCTGTTGTTTTCAATAAATTAAAAAACTTCAATAAACTCATTTCAAATTGGAAAAAGTACCCAAAAGAGTTGAAACCTTAATATTTTGTTTGTATTGTACACATAAACCTATAATAAAAATATATCAAATCAATTTTTAATGGAGAATAAAAGTTGGTCCATAATAATATACATTATGAGGTAAACATGGGAAAATGGTAATTAGAAATCCGCATGCAAAGTAGAATACGACATACCAGTATAAAATTCAAAACAAGCAATGAATCCGAAAAAGTCAAACAAAAACAATCACTTAAAGTGTTTATAATCACACCGAGAGCTTCCAAAAAATCGCTGCGTCAAAGTCAAAAAAGTTCCAAAAATGTAGTCGGCTGTGCTCGTCACGCGCGCACGTTATTCGTCTGTTTTTGGGGCACTAGACGCGATGCTTTCCTCCCATCGAGACGGCCGAGAAACGAATGGTATTGCCGATCACCACACTACTTGCTTGCGGCACTCTTGCCACGAGCGATACGGCGATGCGGTATCGACCGCGGCATCACATCAACCCTGTATTTCTTCAATTTACATAGTAGGCCGCTGCTTTGCTTGCCACGACTTTTTTCTTTGCGCCTTCGTCTTCGATTTGCGATTGTTTTCGTAGCTGTGATGATTTTAGTGGCGCCGCTATCAAAAATTGAATTTTTGATTGCGGCAATAATTTTTTTTGATTTCCATAAAATTACGGAGCAATCGTTTGAGAACGCCACACATTATTATTTCTTGAAGCTTTTGGAAAATCTAGGTATACCAGGGGTGACGAAGACGTCGTCGTCCTCAAAGGTTTTGAAAGTAGCCCCTGAAATTCCGTGCTGTCTGTCTTTGAATGTGTATGTAGGTATATTATATATACTTATACAGTGGAACCCCGATAAGTCGGCCTCCGATATCCCGGAAGTCCGGCTAACCCGGATAATTACATATTACAGAACATTAAAAAACTTAAATTCAGTATTTAAAACGTAAGTATATTTAAAGTAAAAATATATACCACAGCTTTGACCAACTAATATTTTTTATAATTAATGTTTTTAATTTTAATTTTAATTTTAAATTAATCACTTTGACATTTATGTCAAATTTCCGGTAAACGTTTACAGACTTACCAATACTAGCGCTCGCGAATTTGTAAATATCCCCTCTACGTACGAGCTCACAGCGTATACACATAAAATTTCCTATCTAGAAGTTCTTGTCAATATTCTTTCAATGTCATATTTCAGTCTGTCAGTTTGAAGCCAAGATGAAGACTCCATTATATTTTAATTATATTCTTTTAACATCGACTTATTGTCGACATTGTTGTAGCCTAAATGGCTTAATTTTTATAATGGTAAGGTCATTCGACCTACCTATGTAGCTAGTTCCAACTAATTTGCTTCTGAAATAAGTAACCACATGTTTTAATTTTTTCCTAACTTTTTAACAGTCAAAATTTAAACTTTGCCTTTTTATACAGTGGTTTAATTATTTAAGGTTTCAACCTGATGATGGACTGATTAGTCCGAAAACGTTTGTTTTGTACTAGTGATGTAACCAATTTTTTCCAACCTGGATCTTTTTAGAAAAATTTTAATAAATTTATATACCATCTACCTACAAGAGAAGTTTTACTTCCATAGTAATTTTTTATTATGGTATACAGTCAATGAGAGGAATGTTTTTCCTTTTTATTATATTTGGTATTCTCTTCATACTATGTGTACAAATGATTCCAATATAACAAAATAATACAAAATATAAAATTATATTACTAGATTTCTGATCACCAAAAACTGATTTAAAAGAAAATGTATTCATTAATAAAAGCAAAACATGGTAAAGCCCATCAACTTCATTTAGAAAGATTAATGTCCTACGAGAATTTGACTCCGTCAATAATTAACAAACTTTTGCTTCGGAACAAAGAAAACTTTTAAGATTCATTTGGCTTTTAAATTTTTCGCAATATTTTCCTACTGAAATAATAACTTTGACAATAAATCAATGATTAGTTAGTTTATGAAGTATCTTTTGTATTTGCCAAGAGTTAATTCTCTTTGTAGTTATGGAATATTTTTAAGATAAAATCTGTGTCTGCAAAGAAATAACTTTGTGAAAAAGCATACAATTTATTTTAGAATTTTTTTAATTACACTGAAAAAAATATTGTACATAGTACCAATGAACGGCAATCATTGAATTTTTTTACATTGATTCAACGAAAATTTCGTTAATACTATAAACACGTAGTCATTAAGTAATGACCATATTCATTATTACAATGTAATTCTATTTATTAAAAAATAATGAATAGAATCATTAATTCAACGAATCGTTTTATCTATTCAATGACTTTTTTCACAATACTAATAATTTGTTCATTGTCTATACGAAACTATGCATCAGGATTATGCGGTTAAATTAATGAATATAAAACGTTGCACTATGTACAGTGTTCATTAAATTACGAACTCGTTTATTGAATCAATGTTTTCCTACATTAAATTAATGTTTTCGTACATTAAATTAATGTTTTCGTACATTAAATTAATGTTTTCGACTTTGATTAATAACTCGATACATTGTTTTGATGTAACGCAATCATTGTTTTAACGTAATATACCTGAACCAATGATTAATACATTGTAACAACAATCTTGTACATAAATCGATACATTTCTTAAAACTCTATAAGTGTTTTTATTGGTGTAAAAAATCACGTGACAACAGTTGTAACCTCCTAGCAGACAGTTACCCTGCAGCTGCAGACTCTGAAGAGCGGTGTTTGGCACTAGTGATTTGGTTGATTTTTCTAAGGTATGTATTTACATATATTTTTAACTATTTATAAATTATTTTGTTGGATTTCTATAAAAAAAGTTGTACTTCTATTTCCACTTTTGCAGATTAATATGGACTTTGGAGTGGCATTTGGAAATGGAAATGGACTTATTGATGGATGGAACAGCAATTTCGAAAGAATTATCTCCTTTCTTTAGTGTGAAAGTCATATCAAGGATAAAACAAATAAATTTTTATTTGAAAAGATTACCTGCCCATGAAGACATTACGGAATGTAAGTACCTATTTCATTATTCAATGCTACATATCTAGTATTAATTAATTTTTTTTTATTTACCTGATGCCTCGACAACTAATAGCCATTGGCATGGTAGGTACGGTGCATTTTTTCAGTCAGGTACCCAGTGTCATGTGTAGTGTGTGTGTTGAGTAAGTGTCTTGTTACTTTGAAAAGTCGACGTCATTGTCTTTGCAAAGAGACGCTAATTGTATCCGAACGTCTGCAGTCCCTCTGGTGAGTAATTAATTTTTGTTCTCTGTAAATTTTTTGAAAAGCTAATTCGACAAATGAATCGCTTATTTATGAAATGCCTCTTGTCACAAAGTGTAAATTTTGGGAAACAAGAAAAAACTGTTTAATTTTATAAAAAACGATTTTATACTTTTCTGATTTTTCCAAACATTTTAAGGACCTTAAAACTCAAAATAAATCATGTTAGTTACACTTTTTAAAATCAATACTGTATTTTTTTATTATTGAAAATAGCTGACAAAAGGCCTTTCATAAACAAAAGTGTTGTTTTACGGGAAAATTTTAATTGGTGGCTGAATGTACACCGTGTTTATTTATAATTAATATTACTTTATTAAAACAGTTCTAAGACAATACAATTAGCTAAAATTAAATGCCATTTTATACATTTTTGCTCATTTTTTGGTTGCAACTGTAGGCCATAGGGCAAGCTCATTGTAAAACCACTTGTGTTCTTGAAGGAAGTACTGCAAAAGTTTCTTCAGGTCATTAATTTTTTCTTGATGAGTTATTGGTACCTTTGATTCATGAATTATCCTTGCTAATAACGAAGGGGAAGATGGATCAGCAATAGACAGTGGATTAGATAATAACTTAAAGGTTTTTCTAAGAAATTCACTTATAAAATCAGGTACAACAACCACTCCTTTTTTAAATCTTTCGCAAGTAAATTCATAGTAGGAAGAAATAGTTAACATTTCCTTTTTTGTTTTTCTCAATTTTACTTTCTTCTGAAACACTATGTTGCTAACAGTGCTTTTATTTATGAAAAGCCCCTTGTCATCGACATGAGGCTTTTCATAAGTAAACGATGTGCGAATATATGGGTTATCATTTTTTAAGTTAAACTAAAATTTGAAAAAAAGTGATACGAGGCCTTTCATAAATAAGCGATTCAAATAGGTAAAATAAAATAGGAACCATTTGAAAATATTTCTAAATGGTATAATTTTAAAAAAGATTAGTAAATTAAATCTTTAGATGATTAAACCGTAAATAATTGAAAAATATTGTTAACTCTTGCAGTCGGCAGTATCTACACTGAACCAAAAAAGTACGTAAATATAATGAAAAAAACATTGATTCAAAAACGGGGAGCATTAATTTTCGTCCAAAGATCAGTATCGTTGGTCGAATGTAAGTATGTAGATACATTAACTAATGCTCAAAAACATTAACTTCTATGAACTAGTACGTTCATTCAATGTACTTTCTAGTTAAGAATTAATGTACCGATACATTGATTCAATGTACCGATCCATTGATTCAATGTACTTTCTAGTAAAGAATCAATGTATCGGTACATTGAATCAATGTATCGGTACATTGAATCAATGGATCGGTACATTAATTCTTAACTAGAAAGTACATTGAATCAATGGATCGGTACATTGAATCAATGTATCGGTACATTAATTCTTAACTAGAAAGTACATTGAATGAACGTACTAGTTCATAGAAGTTAATGTTTTTGAGCATTAGTTAATGTATCTACTTACATTGGACCAACGATACTGATCTTTGGACGAAAATTAATGCTCCCCGTTTTTGAATCAATGTTTTTTTCAAGTGTATGTTAAATCAGTGTATGTTAAAATGATCGGTTTCTTTATTCTCAAACGAATTACCAACAGAATTGTGTCAATAAACCCAATCTTAACAAGGATAGTCTACTCAAACATCAAAATAAGCTCAGTAAAAGGGCAGTAAGAGAACGGGACCATAAAAATAAAATTTATGGGAATTTTTGACACTTTTCTGGTAGAGGCGCGACAGCTCGTAGGATCGTGACGTATGACGGTTCGTTCGAAGGGATAGGGGATGACGACTACAAAGGCATACAGAAATAATAAAAACAGATGCCATGAAAAGCCGATTTATCAGACAAGAAGAAGATTTGACAAATGAGAATAAGTAGACTTGGCAGACAAAAAGAAGAAGACTTGAAATACGAATAATCTCCTTCAATTTGATGCCTCAAACGCTTAAATCGGACCAATAGCAACAAAGATACGATATAGTGTCTACTTGGCAATGTCGTTGTGTTTGTTTTTTTTTTGGCTTAATATATTCGCAACCCCTTCCTCTCCTTCATTTAACGTCTCGAATATTAAAATCGTATCAATAAAAATGGAGAAACGAAATAGTGTACTTTTGACCATAACATTGTGTTTGATTTTTTCTCTGGTAGCCTCGATATCCCTCCGCTTTAATTTAACGCGTCAAATGTAACAATCTGACCAATAACAAAGAAGATATGATGTAATGCCATTTTGGCACTGCCTGTGTGTTTGTTTTTTACCTTTACATATTCGATGTCCCCTCCCCTTTCATTTAAAGCATCAAACGTAGCAATCGGACCAGTATTACCAAAGATATGAAGTAATAAGTAATGCCTGTATAGCAATGCAGTCATGTTTTCTATTTCTTTCTAATGACACAAAATCTTTCACGTTCTATGTATTTCTCGAGAAATATGAATCAGAATAGAAGAGGGCAGAAGCACAATGACAAGAATGAAGAAGCTTCCCTTTTGTTGAGGCTTAAACCTTGAGTTAAAAATACAACTGCCGGGGTGCTATGTGCTATCCGTATTATATGTACTACGGGGTGGAAACGTGGACACTGAAGAACATTGACGTGAGGAGACTCACTGAAGAAACTTTAGGGAATGTTTTGGATATAATAACAACGAATTATTTAGAGCCGCGGTCTCAAAAGTAAAATCGCTCTGATGATGCCATGCCAACCTTGCCAAAAGCGAAGACAGCATCTAGAGAAGAAGTGATGGTAAGGTCCGAAGGAAAAGTCTCCTAGCCTATTAAGTATGAAATAGGCATTAGGCCAGGAAATTCATTAAGTCTATTGATATTTAATCGGATAATGGATGAAAGCATTAAGAAAAATAAAAAAGAAAAGGATATAGAATTAAATAAAAGAAAATACAGATATCTTTACAATATTTGTTGTGAATAAGCCACAAGTTTACTTTAAAATTAGGTTTATTTTAGCGTTTCGATTTCCACTTCGGAAATCGTTATCAAATTATAAAATATTAACAAACTTATATAACTATCAAAGCAAAGCTGATGTAATTATCTACATTCAAAGTTACTATCGTATAAAATAACAACCAATCATTATTTACTACAGGGAAATAATCTAGAAATAGACCATGTTCGGGAGATTCAAAGATCCAGGTAGCTGACTACTTTTTAGTTATTTTAGACCTATAGGAAGAAAACCTACCTGTTTCTTGCCTATAGTTCGCGTCTGTTTTTTTTTATATTATCAATTTAGTGCAAAAAATCGCGATTTTTTTTATTTTTTGCACCCCGTTCAAAATCTAAATAGTTGACATAAAACTACAAAATTTAATTTTTTAGAACATTGAAAAACCCTCAAAATGCCGATTTTCGAAAGTTAAAAAGTTAATTTGTTGCTACGCAAACTGCAAAATAAGTGAAAATCGTTGTTTGTTAATAACTTTTACTAAAAGTACTTTTAGTCCGTTCTTTAACGGTAAAATATTGCAAAACCTCTAAATTTTAAAGAACCCCTTGGATTGACATGGAAATTGGCATACACATAGCTAATAAGTCAAAGAAAAAAAGTGATATTGTGCCGATATGTGCTTTTGCCCTGGGGGTGGTTTTCACCCCCTCTTGTAGGTGAAAAAATATTCGTCCAAAGTAAGTCAGGAAATGGATAAATTGGCTAATTTTAAGAAACTTTTGTTCTATAGAGTATAGAGTTTTTTCACCAAGTCAATACTTTTCGAGTTATTTGGCAGTGAATATGTTCATTTTTTTTTTTCAACAAAATAGCCACGCTTTTAGACAGTTTTTCGCAAATAACTAAAATAGTAATATTTTGTCGAAAAAACATTCTTAGCAAAAATATAGCCTGTAAAAAATTTTAAAAATGGTGTATATCACACGTCTCTATACCTAGTAGAAGCAGAGTTATAGCTAATGAAAAATAGGTTCATATTCGTCAAATTCCAAATGGAATACTTTAACGTGAACAACTCCTTACTCCTTACAACTTATTTAAAGTGTTTAAAAAAGCTTCATTTTTGTTTTATAAAAAAAATTTCTAGCATCAAAAGTAAACAAGTTACACTAAAAATAGTTAGTCCCATTTTGTTTTGGTAAAAAATATCGAGAAAATCACCCCCTAATTAGTATCTTAAATGAACTTAATCGTTACGACTTCACAAGTTTCTTGACTCGCGTATGTATTGTTTATATGATCTGTAAGTTTCATCTGTTCAAAGTCCTTATTATTGAAATGGCTGTAGTTAAAAGTGGTTGAACGAGTCACTGATCACGAATGTATGCAAATTTAGAAACACCAAATCTTAATCAATTTTTGTCTAACAGAAAAACAAAAAAATACGTGATATTCAGAAAACCAATGCTGACTTTTTTTGTTTTTAGAGATTTTTGGTATCTCTAACAATTTTTAAATTATTTTGAAAAAAAGCATATTTTTCAAAATTAAAATTTTTAAAAATTTTACTTCGAAACCAAATTTTTTCAAAAGTAAGCACTTTGAATCGATGAAACTTGCAGATCACATAAACACAACATAAGTAAAATAATTTGTGGATCGGTAACGATTAATTTCATTTAAGTTGCTAATTAGGGGGTGGTCTTCCCGATTTTTATTTGCCACAACAAAAGGGACCAACTTCATTTTGAGCGTAACTTGCTTAAATTTAATGCTAGAAGCTTTTTGTAAAACAGAAATAAATATTTTTTTAAACACTTTAAAAAAGTTAAAATGAGTTTTCCCCAAAAAGGGCATTTTTTGGATATTTCACGTCGAAATATTCTATTTGAAATTTGGTGAATATGAATCTTTTTTTCATTGGCTATAACTCTGGTTCTACGAGATCCAGAGACCTAACGCGTACACCATTTTTTTTTACTTTTTTATAGGCTATATTTTTGATAAGAACGTTTTTTTCGACAAATACTTTTTGAGTTATTTCCGAAAAACCGTCTAAAAATGTGGTTATTTTGTTGAAAAATGAACATATTATTCACTCGCAAATAACTCTAAAAGTGCTAACTTGGCGAAAAAGCTCTATAGAACAAAAGTTACTTAAATTTAGTCAGTTTACCCATTTCCGGACTTATTTTGGACATATATTTTTTCACCCACAAAAGGGGGTGAAAGTCACCCCCAGGGCAAAAGCACACATCGGCACAATATCACTTTTTTTCTTTGACATGTAAGCTATACGTATGCCAAATTTCATGTTAATCCAAGTACTTCTTTAAAATTTAGAGCAAGAACCGTGAAAGAATGTACTATTTAGAACAGTGTTTCGCCCAAAGTTGGGTATTGGGGTAATTAACATATCACTTAAAACTTGAGATCGATCCGTTAATTAGTTTAAAAGTTATTCTATTTGTTTATTCCAGAGACCTTTATTTTGCAATAACATGAGGCAGAAAATAATGAAGATGGAGCAATTCTCAAATGTCAATTCGCAATATGTCAAATGAAAGTAGAAAAGAGATACTAATAAAATTTACTAAAAAAAAGATAAAAAAGTTATCTAATATAGTTAAAAATCCTATTGCCAAATTTTCAAAATATTGTGGTTTAAAAACATTTAGAAACAATTTAAAAATATTGTCCGCAGAAAAAATCATTTTACATATTCAAAATGCTGGTGTTTTACACGAATTTTTAAAAATGTAGTTCAATTAGTGACTAGTCGTGGTAAGTGAAGGGGGATCTGGGGACCGACGAATGCACGAGTTCAAAAACTAAAAAAGGCAACTTAAAACTACTATCATTTTCTATATCTCGGGATATACTGAAAAAATTTTGATTTTTCTTTTTTTAATTTGTATTTAATATTTTTGTACATTACAAAAATGCAATTTGTCTATTTGCAATTTAACATTTGTTGATTAATAAACAGTCTAATTTGTTTAAACAATTTTTGAAAAAATAATTTTTTTCCAAAAATATTTGTTTTTAATCATACTACCATTATTAATCACAGAAAAAGTTAAGGTATACTTTAATAAATAACTTCAATAAATAATTATCTAATAAAAATAATTTATTTATTTAACTTTTAAGTGTAATTTAACTTTTTCTATGATCATTAATGATAATATGATTAAAAAATAGGTTTTTGTAAAAAAATATTTTTTCAAGAATTGTCTAAACAAATTAGACTGATTACTAAATAATAAATTTATAAACAAATTGCATATTTGTAATGTACGTAGAAATTTCATACAAAATTAAAAAAGAAAGATCAAAATCCATTGAGTTGATCCATAGATACAGAAAATTGTATCAGTTTGAAATTGCTTTTTCGGTATTTTAACTCGGTGGATTGGTAGGTTCCCCCTAGTAACCGTCTGAACTACATTTTTGTGAAAATGGTAGAGGGTGCTGTAAAGATACAATGTTTGTGCAAATTTTTTAACAAAAAAATACAAATCCCATTATTTAAAATGACATCAATAAAATTCCTTAATCATTATAAACAAATTAGCTGTGAAATAAAAAGAACACATGCCTAATTTTGTCCCAAATGAACCCAGGCTAAGTTTTTTTATTTGAAAATTCGTGTTAAAATACTAGCTTTAAAGATTGTTGCTACGGACAAATGTTTATAAACTACACAATTTCAAAAATTTGGGATTAGGATTTTTGATTATATTAATTAATTTTTTTATTTTTTTTTAAATATATTTTGATATTATCATTTGTCATACTCAGAATTGCCATACTATTCATTATTTTCTCTCTTATGTTATTGCTAAATAAAGGTCTCTGAGATAAACAAATATAATGCCTTTAAAAATAATTAATCGATCGGCCTCAAATTTTGAAGGTTTGTTAAGTACCAAAATACCCAACTTTGGGTGAAACTCTAAAAATTCTAACTTAAATTTAGTAAAAGTTATTACCAAATATCTATTTTCAGTTATTTTGCAATTTGCGAAGCAACAAATTGACTTTTAAGATTCAAAAATCGGTATTTTGAAGCTTTTTCAATGTTTTAAAAAAATCAGATTTTGTAATCTTATGTCAACTATTTAGCTTTTTAATGGGGTACAAAAATCGAAAAACTCGATAATTTTGCACTAAATTGTTAATAATTAAAAAACGGACGCGAACTCTAAACAGGAAAAAGGTAGGTTTTCTTCCTATAGGACTACAATAACTAAAAAAGTATTCAGCTACCTGGATCTTTGAGTGTCCTGAGAAAATCTTTATTTCGCTGGACTAATTACAATTAATTAAAATATGAAATAATAATTATTTTGGGAAAATGACAATGACTATACTAGAATCAAAAATATCCAAAATATTGAATAAAGATTCTAGCAATATACATGATTCTAGCAATGTCTATTATTTTTCACTGAATATATTTTACATTTTAAGAGAGTATTTTTAGTGCATAAATTTCAGCATCGCTACCATTATTAACAAAAAACTGTTATAATGCTTTTGATCAAAATTTTTCGCTTGAGTTCAACGACGAAAAAACTAAAACAACATAAACGTCCCTTACGTTTCACAGCAGGTTAGGCACCGCTTTTTTGTCTTGCGTATATTTTTTACCCTTTTATCTTACGCCGCGATCGCAAAGGCTTTTCCAAAACAACATTTTTCATGCAGATGACATTTGTTTGACCAGACAAAAAACAAAACGGTCGTTAGCCTATATACCGGTCGTTTAGTATTACAGCAGAAAAAATAATTGGAGAAACGATGACACCCAAGCGACTCCATTTTCAAACAAATAAATATTTAAAAATAAAATCTTTGGATTTCTTAATTCGGAAACAGATTATCTCTTATACTTATTCCCCATCCTTCTAAAGCTTGCAAGGAATAAAGGGTGATGAATTCAGAGACATGGGGAGTCTATATAATTGCACACCACAACACATCAATTCAAAGAGGCAAATATATACAAATCTGTTTCTTAGTACTCAATACGTGAGTAAAAACGCAGGTAGATAAAGGCCTTTAATATTTAATTTCGATTCAGAGATCATTACTACCTCTCTATGGACCATTTCGAACTTTTGTTCTCTTCAGGAGAGAATGTAATGATTCCTTGAATCGAAATTAGACATATTTGCCAAGTATGCCAATTACAAGGAAATAATTAACATTTAGATGCACTCGCGACCTCTATTAAAGAAACGGCGAAATCCAAGCAACTCCATTTTCAAACAAATAAATATTTAAAAATAAAATTTTTGGATTTCTTAATTGGGAAACAGATCTCTCTTATACCTCTTCCCCATCCTTCTTAAATTTGCAAGGAATTAATAAATAAATAAAAAATGCCTCCTGTCGTTCTCTTAAAGTCGTCCGTCCATTTCATCTATGGTCTTCCTATTTTTCTTTTCTGTTTCCAAAGTCACTATAGGTATTCTTCTTAACGTGCTCTATCAAGTTTCTTTGAAGTTGACGATTAACATGGCGAAACT
This sequence comes from Diabrotica virgifera virgifera, assembly GCF_917563875.1. Classification (NCBI taxonomy): domain Eukaryota; kingdom Metazoa; phylum Arthropoda; class Insecta; order Coleoptera; family Chrysomelidae; genus Diabrotica; species Diabrotica virgifera. Next base: position 242,817,506 of record NC_065448.1, on the reverse strand, counting down.
GTCTCTATCTCGAGCTAAATGGTGTTCTGCTTTCTTTATTCCTGTCCACTCCCGGATATTCTTCAACCAAGAGGCCTGCTTTCTATCAATTCCTCTGCGTCCTTCGACTTTACCCATCATAATAAGTTGAAGAATATTATACTGGTCTCCCCTTACTACGTGTCCAAAATAGCCCATCTTTCTATATTTGATGTTATCAAGCAGCTCGCGGGCAGCATTTGCTCTCTTAAGGACGGCCACATTTGTCAGCATAGCCGTACATGGTATTTTCAGTATACGTCTGTGTAGCCACATTTCAAAGGCCTCCAAACGATTAATGGTGGATATTTTTAATATCCATTCTTCGACACCATACAAGAGGACTGACCAAATGTAACATTTAATCATACGCTTTCGAAGTTGAAGTTGCAAGTTATCATTACAGAAGAATAACCTCATTTTTAAAAATGTCTTGCGAGCTATCTCGAATTTACATTTTATCTCTTTATATGGATCTAGTTGTTCAGTAATATGGCAACCAAGATATTTAAAACTGTATACTCTTTGAATTATATCACCATCAACATAATAACCGTGAATCTTGATGGGCCAAACGGCTAAATACCATGTATTTTGTTTTTGAACAGTTTATGTTTAGGCCAAACTCTCTTCCCACTGCGTCAATGGCATATAAAAGGTGTTGTAATCCATTCATATCATCACTTAAAATAACTGTATCGTCTGCATATCTGATTGTATTTATTAGAATTCCATTAACTTTCACACCCCATTCCAATTTATGCCTCGCTTCCTTAAATATTCTATCTGAATATAAATTGAATAACAATGGGGACAGTATACAACCCTGTCTGATACTTCCTTATATTTTGCATATTTCTGTTGATTTTCCATTTATGCAAGCTGTCGCTGTTTGACGCCAGTATAATTTTTCTATGATTCGTACATCTTGACTATCAACTCCTTTAGCCTTTAATATTTTAATTAATTTGTGATGTACTTGATCAAAGGCCTTCTCATAGTCAATAAATACTGCAAAGACGTCTTTCCTTTGATCTCGGCATTTCTGCAATAATACATTTAGTGCAAAGAGTGCGTCCCGGGTTCCCAGTCCATTTCTGAAGCCAAATTGTGTTTCATCCTGGTCTTCTTCACATTTATCTCTGATTCTACTGTGGATGATACGTAGAAAGATTTTCAAAGTGTTGCTCATAAGGCTTATCATTCTATAATCGCTACAGTTTGTCGGACGTTGTTTTTTTGGTAGGGTTATGAATTCGGACTTTAACCAATCTTCAGGGATATCTCCAGTCGAATAAACATCATTAAAAAGTTTGGCTAGTATTCCAATGTTTTCGTCATTTATGAGCTTTAACATTTCTGTAGGTATGTTGTCAGGACCAACGGCTTTCTTGTTTTTTCCCAATTTTATAGCATGTAGTATTTCTGATTTTAGTATTTCTGGTTCTTCATCTTCATCTAAAGTCTCCAGTTCTTCGGGTCTATCATCATTATACAGTTCATTTATATAGTTATACCAGGTAGTTCGAATTTCGTGTTCGTCTATTATCATTTTTCCCGACGAATCGGTTATAGTATGTGGAGTTTTCTTATGATAAAAACCAGCTACTTCTCTAGCATTTTTAAATATATTAAACGTATCATGTTTTTCATTTAACTTTTCTAATTCCTTGCATTTATCCTCCATCCAATTTTCTTTAGCTACCTTTATTTTTTGTTTAATTAGTTTCTGTTTTTCTTTGAGTTCTGTCTTTTTATATTTCAGTTTTCTTCTTTGTTCCATCAATTCCAGGATTTCATTAGTTCACTATGGGTATACTTTTTGAAAAAGACTGAATATATATCAGATAAAACTGTTGAGAGTGTTCTCTTTCTTCCATTATCCCTTTTCTTTGGCCTTATCAGGGTGGCAGATTGGGGCTTGCTATTTTAATTTCGATTCTCCTATCTCTTGGATTTTTTTCTATTTCCTGCCATTATTCCCAATATTGCTCGAGTGATATTTGTTTAATTTTTCCTGTCTCTACTACTTGCTGTATCCATTTTTTTCTTCGTCTATCTTTTTTTTCTTTTTACGATGTTCTTTGCTTTGTGGAATTTTCTTGTAATTGGGTTTGGTTGCATCCTTATCAGATGCCCATACCAGTTCATTTGTCTCTTTACTATTTTATTCAAAGTTAATAGTGTTTTTAAGTTATAACTTGTGATAAAGTCAGTTAAATTAATATAATTACTTATATAATGTCAAAATAATAAAAACGCTTTACGATATGAGTTTGGAGGTATCCTACCTATTTTACGAAAATATGTTGTTGATTTTTAGATCACATTCAAAATTTTTGAAAATTTAGACATTGCTGCTCCGTTATAAACTGTGTCCGAAAACTATGGAATAAATTCATTATTTCCTAAATTATAAATAAATAATGTATTATCTTCAAGCAACGGGAACAAAAAACAAAAAGTAAATTTTGGCGAATGTTCTAGAATGTATTTTATCCTGGTGAAATCCTCCACCATTTCAGAGACTTAATAATTGCCAATAATTGGTCACGGTCACCCTAAACCTCTAACCACAAAGAGAGGGTGGACAAATTATTAGGAACAGTAAAACAGTTTTTAATTTTTTGAATTTGTTCAGCAAGTAATCGACTTTAAGGCTTACATTTATTTTTTGTATACGAGAGTGAGTTTTAAGGTCACAAAACCAATGAGTTTTGTTAGTAAAAGCAACTTTTTTAGCAAACGAATATTTTTCAAAAAAAAAAATCACTAATTTTAATATTTTTGGTAATGAACCCTTTGTTAGTGTTTAATTGCAGTTTCTACGCGTCATGGCATGATCTGAATACAAGCTTCTGCGTTATTTTTAAACGTTCTTATTTAGTTCAATAGTTTGCATCAAATCTTTAGACGTTAATTTGACTGCCCTTTCTTCAATGCAAACGAATGAAAATTTGCAGACATACGCACTCGCGGGAACAATACACGAATAGTCAATAAAAAAGATTTTTTTATGTTTATTAATTGTTTAAATAAAAAAACGATTTTAATGGAAAATGCTTAAATTCTCTTGTTATTTACAATGTAGAAACTTGAAACTTTTACAGATTGTAGCTAATGATATGAACTATACATAATTTTACTTTCGACGTTAATTTTTTACGTTATGCTTCATAAATAAACAATATTGTTTCAAATTTTTTGCCTATTCCGACTACTTTTCATGTTTGTACATCATATGTTTTATACATATTTTAATAAACATAACGATATATTTTAATGTTTGAAAAGTGTAAAACTAAAAAGTAAAAAATAAAAAAATATGAAAAAAAATTTAAGAAACGCTTTTATTTAGTTACGAGTGACTAAGATTAAAAATATTATAAAAAAAAATCAACTAAAAGGCAAAAAATAAAAAAAAAATGAAAAAATCCAACACATTCGTTAAAGAAAAGCGTGGGGCGAAAATCGTTGATTCAATGAAAATGCGCCACGCTTTTCATTGACGAATGTGTTAGATTTTTTCAATTTTTTTTATTTTTTGCCTTTTAGTTGATTTTTTTGTAATATTTTTAATTTTAGTTACTCGTAACTAAAGAAAAGCGTTTCTTAAACGCTTCTGATTTTTTTTCTGAATTTTTTTTTCATATTTTTTTTAAGTTTGAAATATGATACCATTCTTTAATAAGAGCTACAATCAACTGGCGATAATAACTTTCGTGACCCCCCACAGAAAAATGAAAACGGAGAAGACCAGCAACGACTTATATAAAGAGCATCTCCAAAGCGATCTTGGAAATAAATTTATGAGAAGAAGACTGTCACAATAGAAATGAGTGGCTATTGGAAACGGGGAGGCATAGAACGCTATAAAACATAACGGGAAGTTACCAAGTACATAATAATATACGTTGTATATAATATAGGTACAATGTAAAACAAAAATAAGAGCAGGACATTATTTGACAACAGAAAACATAGTTATAAACACAGAAATCCCTCAAGGCGATTCACTAATGCCTTTTATATTTAATTAATTAATGGATAAAATAATAGAACACCTTCCCAGAACAGTTGGATTTAAGGTGGGTAACACATTCTTTAGAGTCGTTTGCTACGCTGACGATGCTGTCTTTATCGCCGATTCTGAAGACAATCTCCAAAGGCTACTGCATGCATTTATTACTAACGCTAAACAACTAAATATGCTCATGAGTACCGAGAAGACTAAGTGCTCAGTAATTTCCAAAGAACCGATAAGATGCAAATTGAAAATTGACTCCAAAACTGTGGAACAGGTGAATCACTTTAAATACTTTGGAGCGGAAATAACAAGCTATGGAAATCTCTCCAAAGAGGTCAGAGAACAAACAATGAAAGCAGCTACCCAAGTAGCACAATAAAAACATTTTAGTTATATTTAAGGTTTATAAAGGTTTTATTGTGGTAAATAAGAAGATAATGGTTTTAAAGTTACCTTGTAGATATACTGTCAGAACTTTAAAACTCTTAAGCATTTGTCACTAGTTCTAAAGTATCTAATAAGACTATCAAATAAGACTAATTAATCTTAATAAATAATTTGTCTTATTGTAGTTTTAAAATGGTTTATTCTCAGTTCACTTTAAAACTAAATAGTTTTATGAAGAACTTCCTGACTGTTTCTTTTCATTAGATTCTTGTTTGTTACCTTTTAGTTTTAAAGCAGTTTTAAAGATTCTCCTAATATGACTAATAAAATCTATTATTAAAACTACTTGATCCCAAGACTATTATGTCAGTAAAACATATGCCTTAAAACTTTGTTTTTAGTTGTCTTTAAAGTTGCTTTCTTAAAAGCAATTAGTAGGCTATATTAAAATCAAACGCTCTTAACTGGATCAATTTGGTTATCGTATAGACTAAACTATGCTTCTTATTAGAAACAATAAAACTAAACCCATCCCCTCTTCTTCCATGTCCAAAATGGTCGGCTATTTGTTTTAGAGCGAAACAGTAGTGCAGTGTGTTGTAAAAAGTGGAATTACAGTTAGTATGGAAGAAATATGTGACGTAGGTACTTAAAATATAAACGAACTGGTCATTTAAAAAAATATATAACACACACAGAACTACGACGCCTCGATTTTAGGTTAGATTCACATTAAAACCGAGTGTCATTATTGACAGCAGCATTAAAACTAAAAGGTTTTAATTCCAAGGCAACCTTGCTTTTATGTAGGATATATGCTCTTGGCAAGGTATAAAACAAAACCATTTGATCTTAACAATTCTCTGTCGATAGACCAAATACTTTTATTTGGATTTCGGCCATATTGCTTTCTGGAGATGCTGAAAGCCATGATAGATTACAATATAAGGCTAACATAAAAATTATAAATAAGCGATTTAAAGACATAAATTCGATTTACTTTAACATTACATTAAAATTGTAGATAAAATTAATATTTTTCGAATTTTAATTTTTTTATTATTTTTATTCTTTAATCGCCAAAAGTCAGAAATTTTAGGGCGCGTGGGTTATTTAGACCTCTTTTTGTTAACATTATCAATAAAGTTGGGTGCGCTAGTGATTTTCTACCTTGACCTTCAGCCATGGACCTTCAACCTTTCTTCGTCCTGTACTGTGTTTTCCTGCTATTTTTTCTTGCATAATACTACTTTATAGCAACCTATATTTAGGAACTCTTATTACATATTTCCGAAGGAATTCAAAATAATCTCAATTTTTTACAAATAGTTTCTGAGGACTTTAGAATTGAATATAAACTAATTAGTGTAACAGGCATTCAATAGTTTAGATTTTTCCATTGCGTTTCCAATAAAATTGTGAATTCCCTGTTTACCGCCATGTATATGTTTAACTGTTATGCACTCATTTTATACACTAAAACATCCAATTAATATAATGGTATACATAACAGGTACATCTCTTGTTAAAATGAGATTATATATTAAAATTTTGTAGTCGGTTATACAATAAATGGTAGTATGTAGGTATTAGCTTTTGGATATCAGCAAAAAAATTTAATTTAATATTTTTTGAAAATCCCGATGGAAAAAATGGATGGACCAAAAGAATGAAAATTATCTATCCATTAAACTGTCCACAAAAGTGCAGCAAGGATCATCACAATAAGTCGAACGTTTGGGAAACTTATTAAGAACAAAATAGAAAATGAATATTAAGCTTAGTCCTGTCGCCAGGGGGATACAACGGCCTCCTTAATTCAGTTGGACTTACCCAAGTTTTCTTTATGTATTTTTACCCGTAGATCACGAATTTTTTGGGTAACAGTTGATCCGGATGTCGATAAGATTGTTATAAACAAAGAACTTGAGGAATTACATAACAGCGATTGCTCGCAAAACAAAACATTATTTTGTATTTTCTGGGTGATTCTCAGCAAAAAATGGTCTTTTGGACAAGTTTTTTCGTAGGATGCCTAGTTTTCGAGATAAACGCGGTTGAACTTTCAACAAATCGAAAAGTGCAATTTTTGAACCCGAATAACTTTTGATTAAAAAATAAAATAGCAATTCTGCTTACAGCATTTGAAAGTTCAAGTCAAATTCTATCGGTTTTGATTATTTGCATTGCTGAAAACTAAGTTTTTATTTGTTAAACAAAGCCATAAACAAAAAGTTTCCCGTGCCCAATGCATGCGTTTTAATGTACGTAATCTACGTTGAAATTGTCTGTATGCACGCTTACTCGTTTGGTTTCAAATTAGAAATGCATTGAAAACATCATTTAATCACTATGTGTTTATAGCTTTGTTTAACCATAAAAAAATTAATTTTTAGCAATGAAAACAATCAGAACCGATAGAATTTGATTTGAGCTTTCAAATGCGGTAAGCAGAATTGCTATTTTATTTTTTAATCAAAAGTTGTTCGGGTTCAAAAGTTGAAATTTTTCAATTTTTTTTAAGTATAACCGCGTTTATGTCGAAAACTATGCATCCTACGAAAAAACTTGTAAAAACATTTTTGCTTAGAATGACCCAAAAAATAGAAAAAAATGTTTTGTTTTGCGAAAAGTCGCTGTTATGTGATTCCTCAAGCTCTTTGTTTATAATAACCTTATCGACATCCGGATCGACTGTTGCCCAAAAAATTTGTGTTCTACGGGTCAAAATACATAAAAAAACTTGGGTAAGTCCATCTGAATTAAGGAGACCGTTGTACCCCCACTGGCGACAGGACTATATGAGGTAAACTCTATACTAAAACAAGCCGTTTTTATAGAAAACCCACCGGCAACTATTGATGAACTCCGTGAAAAATTTTGAACTTTTTCAAAAGAATGCAGCAGCCTATTTTTAATAACAAGCTAAGCATCTTGTTAAGCGTTATGAGTACTGAGTGGAACGCAATGGCGAGCACTTTGAACACATTTTGTATAGAAGCAAAACTTAAAATTCGCATTATTTGAAATGTTGTTATTTCATTTTTCATGTTTAATAAAGCTTTAGTTTTTCAGTGTCATTTGATTTGGCGCATACTCTATTAAATATTTTCAAAGAGATAATGAAAAGATCTAACTAAATTACAATAATAACCGCTAAACTTACCTTTAGACCAAAATCTACGTAGAACTATATCTCTTATGCTCCTGGTGTGTATCAGCATCCACTAATCGTAAACTGGCTCTTCTCTGCATCCTTTCAACCATAGTTCGCGTTCGCGTGAATCACTCCGGACATCTTCGGATCCCGGCGGCGACCAACTCATTCTGACATATATACACGCCATCACCAAACAGTTCCTATTGGTTAGCCATCAAGAAGTCTAAAGAAGAGATTTTGATGATTATTTTTCAGATCTTGCGCTGCTGGTAATGTAAATTTATTACACTTTAGAAATTCTGTCTTGCTCCTCTTCGTTGATCTTGTTTTGTCCCACTTCTTTCTCCACAACAAAATCCCTCTTTTAGACGACTTTTTGGCAGCACCTGGATCAGCCTTGAACAACTTACCCCGGTCTCTAAAGACTCACAGATTAGTTACGCTTATTGACCACTTAGAAACTGTCAATGATCCAATCTTATATCACACAGTTATCAAAATCTCGCTTTCACTCTTACCCTGTGGAGTCAATACATTATTTAATAAATATTTTAACTATTTTTTAAAAATATTTCAATATTTGAAATTAAATAATTATATCAGTAATTTTGTATTTCATTTTATATCTCCTATCTCCACCAGATATAAATATACTCTTACCTTTACCGATAATAACGAACCGACATACGATACCGTACTGGATGCTGTAACAAAAAGAAGATTTAAGTTGATAAAGATTTAAGAAGATAAGTTATATTTAAAAATGTTATAGGTAAAAAATAAAAAGAAATAGGAGAAAAGAAAGATGGAATAAGATCATCCTACCAGGAAGCAAAAAAATGGAAAGAGTTTACCAGAAAAACAACCCATACATGAGAGATTATAAAGGGATACTGCTAAATTGGCCGGAAAAAATAATGAAAAACTGGCAAAACTATTCCACAGAACTGCAAAATAAGAGCGAAGTACAAATGGAAACAAAACATGAAATTGAAGATGATCAGATAGCAATAGAAATACCCACAGAGCAAGAAATAACAGAAATACCGAACGAAATGATAAAATCAGGACGGAAAGACTACAAAAAGAGATATATGGCCTGATAAAAAGAATATGGGAAGTAAAAAAAAATACCAGAAAAGTGGGCCATAGCAAGGATATGCCCTATGTATAAAAAAGGTGATAGAATTCTATGCTAAAAATATAGAGACATCGCACTAATAGAATTAGTTTACAAAATCTTAGCACAAAGTATAAGAAGAAAGGCTAAATCATTATTCGGAAAAATATTGGGAGAATACTATTACCTCCGATTTCGTTGAACCTCCATAGATTTGTATGAAAATTGGTGAGTAGTTAAAGGATATCTCAAGGAACAAAGGTGGTATGGTGCTAACTTGCGCTTTTACCCTGGGGGTGGATGTTACCCCTTCTCGGGGGTGAAAATTATTTTATTGAAAATAACCCCATAATTCGATAGAGGAGCAAATTCTAAGTAAAAGTTGTTATACATTGTGTCCGTAAAATATGGAACAAATTCTTTTTTAGCTAAACAGAGCATTTTAAGAAATAATCCTGAAACAAGTCGATTTTTGATTTTAATTTACGGTAATATTACTCTACTATACAGGGTGAACTACTTTCGAGTAATGACGTCACCGTCATTTTTTTTTAAATGGAACACCCCCATTTTGTCTCAATTTTCGGATTACACTAGCTGAGCTGATGAGCTGATTCCAAAAATGTATCACATGTTGATTCAAATTGGTACAGGGTGGAAAAAAATACAATAGCTTTGTGTGTGTTCATAAAGTAACGCGTTAGTTAAATTAAAAATATTATCAAAAATACTTATTGTATTTTTGATATTTTAATTATTTTTGATTTTAATTAATTTTTGATATTGTTTAATTTAATATTTTAATATCAAAAATTAATTAAAATTTAATATTATGAGCACACACAGAACTATTGTATTTTTGTCCACCCTGTACCAATTTGAATCAACATGTGATACATTTTTGGAATCAGCTCATCAGCTCAGCTAGTGTAATCCGAAAATTGAGACAAAATGGGGGTGTTCCATTTAAAAAAATGACGGTGACGTCATTACTCGAAAGTAATTCACCCTGTATATTAGAATATTATTTTAAAATACGGTAAATTAAAATAAAAAATCGACGTGTTTCAGGATTATTTCTTAAAATGCTCTGTTTAGCTAAAAAATATTTTGTTCCATACTTTACGGACACGTAATTTGACTTGTTCGCATCATGAGTGTATGGTGGCAAGTCACTGGCAAGACTGTATGGTGGTGCTACCATACAGTCATGATGTGAACAAGCCAAATTCGAGCTCAATGGTACCTAGAGCATGAAACATTGGATATTTTAAACATCCATGTTTAAATTCACACCTTTTTGCTATGTTCCTATGACGGATTAATTGTAAAGGGTTTTTACCCAAATATTTTTTACTTTTTTTGGTTAGCATGTTAGATTCAAACAAACACTGATGATGATTGGTCAACCGATTGAAAACTAGTTCTGTTCTGTGATGTAGCCCTGTATAGGGATTTTAACAAATATACTTTTTATAAGGGATTTTATGGTTTTTTGAAATAAAAAGTATAGAGCATTACGCACATTATTGAAATCCAAATACGTATCAAGAAAAACAAAAATCAGACCTTTTAAGACTGTCATCAGACCTACATTAATATACGCATGCCAATCATCGGTACTGATAAAGTCATAAACAGAACCTTTAGTAAGATGGGAGAGAAAAATGCAAAGAGCAATATATGGAGGTTTGAAAATGGAAGGTCAGTGGAGAAGAAGAACCAAAAAAATTGGAAGAACTATATAAAGAGCCAACGATCACAACGACGATAAAAGCACAGAGATTTCGATATCTGGGGCATATCGAGAGAATGGGAAGTAAAACAATGCCAAAAATGGTAGACTAAGAGCTGCTATAGGTGAAATTTCTTAATAATTTTAGGCACGATGGGACCCTATAACTTAAATAGTAGAACCTAAAAGAAAACGTCTAAATACTGTGCCGTCACTTTTCAGTGGCACATGCGTCGACAGTGGCGCATCAAACTTTCCACTTATGGACGGGATAAATAAATTAAAAGTTACCCTCCCTTACTAACAGAATTAAATGTTTTTTATTTTTTTAAGTGCTATGTGATTAACACATAAGATTCAGCGTAAGTTTAACCCACCACCTCCTTCCCCTGCCCCCACGATCAAAAACTTCATTTTTCGTTTTTATTTTTTTTTTTTTTGTAGGATGCAATCAATTTTAAAATTTCAAAAAATTCACACGTATAGCTGAGGCTTTTATAAAACACGTCTATTTTTTATAGACCCGTAGGTAGAGTGTACATAACCTCAAAAAAATGAAAGAAAATTTTTTTTTAAAAAAACGTATAACTTTTTTTGGAGAATAGCTGCAGGTCTAATTTTTTCTTAGTCTTGTGTGTTTTATCAAACACTAAATTTCTAATTTTTTTCAGATTTTTCCGTAAGGCTCGCCTCCTTCAAAAATCCGAAAAACTGTTTTTGGGGGGTTTTTGGGGATTTTCCCTATTTTATAGACTTCATAATATATCAAATAAATTTATTTTTGATAGGTTATATGTAACTTGAAATAATTGAGTCCTGTAGAATATTTAAAAATGAGAGAAACACGTTAAAGCCCCCCCAAAACCCCTTAAAAACAGTTTTTTTGATTTTTGAAGGTGGCCAGCGTTACAGAAAAATCTGAAATAAATTAGAAATATAGTGTTTGATAAAATACACAAGACTAAGAAAAAATTAGATCTTCAGCTATCCCCAAAAAAAAGTTATATACTTTTTTCCAAAAAAAAATTAAAATTTTTTTGAGGTTATGTACACTCAACCTACAGGTCTATAAAAAATAGACGTGTTTTATAAAAGCATTAACTATGCGCGTGAATTTTTTGAAATTTTAAAATTGATTGAATCCCACAAAAAAAATCGAAAAATAAAGTTTTTGATGGTGGGGGCAGGGAGAAGGGGGTGGTGGGTTAAAATTACGATTAATCTTATGTCTTAATCACATAGAACTTAAAAAATTAAAATAATTGAATTCTGCTAATGAGGGAGGGTATTTTTTAATTTATGTATCCCGTCTATAAGTGGAAAGTTTGATGTGCCACTGTCGACGCATGTGCCACTGAAAAGTGACGGCACAGTGTTTAGACGTTTTCTTTTAGGTTCTACTATTTAAGTTATAGGGTCCCATCGTGCCTAAAATGATTAAGAAATTTCACCTATAGCGGCTCTTAGTCTATGGTACTCTCGCGAAAACCAATTCAAAAGAGAAAGAAAGGCAGGCCAAGGAAAAGATGGAAGGACAGTGTGTAAGAAGACCTGAAGAAAAGTAATATTGAGAGATGGAAAGAACTAGCATTGGACAGAAGGAGATGGAGGGAGGTGGTGAGGGAGTGTATAAAAAGACTGAAGTGTAATTAAATTAAATTTATAAGTTATGTAAATTACTTATAATGTTATTAATTATTTATGCAATCAGAAATGTTAACATTTTAGCCCTAGGCCTGCAAGGCCTGTCGAGCTTAATAAATAAATAAATAAACTAAGGGAAGAATCAACGAAAATAAAATACACAGAGAATCTAGACAAAGAGATGGACAAAGAACATATAACAACAGAAAAAATAGAAGAAAATTAGGATATATTTAAAAATGTAATGATATAAACAGTTAAATCAATATGTGGGACTACAAGAAATAACAACAAAGGGAAGCGAACATCCTGGTGGAACGATTTAGTGAAAAGAGAAATGACAGAAAAGAAAAAATTATGGAAAGGATACATAGAAGACGAAACACAATAAAAATATGAAAATTATAAGAGACACAGAACAATAGGTAAAGAGATAGTTAAGATAATTAAGACAGAAAAAGAAAAGTTGGGAATAATTCGGAGAAAATGGAAGAACGGAAGAAGAATGGAAGAAGAATGAAAGAAGAAAGCAGCACAGAAAACGTAAAATGATTTTATAGAACACTGAAAACCTAAAAAGCAGCAACAAAACAAATAATGAGCAAGGAAAGAACAAAAACAAACGATGATAAGAAAATAATGAAAAGATGCAGGGAAGATTTTGAGCTGACACTGAACGGGAAGCAATGGAATACAATGGAAAAAGAAAGCCTACACTACAAGTAACGAATATCTATACAGGTAGGTACCCTAAGTTTTGTTGACGACCAAATAGTGATCGCACAAGCCTAAGATGACCTCAGTTTTATGATGAAAAAACTGGAACGGAAATATACAAAGAATGGGATGGAAATAAACCTAAAGAAAACTGAAAACCTAACAACGTAGAATACAGAAATAAAACAGCTGAGAATAGATGAAGGTAAAAAATCGACGGAACAGACGAGTACAAGTATTTAGGCTTGATAATATCAAAAAAAAAAAGGAAAAACGGAAGAAGATATAAGAAATAAAGAGTTGGACACACAAGAACTGCATACGAAAATTAAAGCCAGTAATATGGGATAAGCCGGTTTCGATAATCTAAGGAGATAAGAACATCAGGATAAAAACAAAATGAAGAACATGAAGCAAGGTTCAAAATTATGGTATTAATTAATGTTTTCGAGAATAGTCCACTTTTGAAGAAAATCCCCAAACAGGTCGATTTTTATTTTTAAATTATTATCATTTTTGACATCTATGCCATAATAATGACGTCATCCATTTGGGCGTGATGACGTAATCGAGGATTTTTAAATATGAATAGGGATCGTGTGTTAGCTCATTTGGAATGTTATTCAATTGTATATTTAGTAATATAAACAGTCACATCATTATTTTTGTACAGGGCGTCAAAAAAATAATTTTCAAATTAAATTAGTTGGTGCAAAAAGAGGAATTTTTGTAGTTTATTTAACTCAAAATACATTTTACTGCTGTTTACCTGTTTAGAAATAATGAAGAAAATGTAAAAATTTATTTAATTAAAAAAATAGGTTTTTGGCCACCCTGTATAAATAATGATGTTAATGTTAATACACTCCTGGCCAAAAAACCGGGACACTTTAAAAATGGGTCATTTTTGATGTCTCGAATCTCCTAAACCTCTTGCCCGATTTTAGTGATTTTTTTAAATATGTTATAGCCTTATTCCCTAAGAATATGGATGTAGTAATAGTGTTGCTGAACAGGTGAATGTCATTGTATACCGGGTGTAAAATAATACTGTGTTTTTTCCTGAAAGTTCGTAACACCCTGTGGAATATTCTAGCATTTAAAAAATATTGAAATTAAAACTCAATTATAGCCTTACCCTTTCTTAACAATCTGCTTTTTGACTCATTCACTTATGTTTTAGAATGAAAAAGTTAGGTACTTTGACAACTAGCCATGTTCTTCATCAATACAGGGTGCTTCTAAATAAGTGCGACAAACTTTAAGGGGAAATTCTGCGTGAAAAAATAATGACCGTTTGATTTATAGACATATTATGTCTGCAAATGCTTCGTTTCCTAGATACCGGATGTTGAATTTTTTCTAACACGCTGACAATTTATTTATTGATCTAAAACCGGTTGAGATAGGCAAATGAAATTTGGTGGGTTTTAAGAGGCAGTTATTACGCATTTTTGACATACAATTATGTATTTTAAATTCACCATTGGCGTGCATATGGGTCATATTACTCGGTCATATTACCTGTATGCACGCCAATGGCGAATATAAAATTTTTAGTTATATGTAAAAAAATGTGAAATAACTACCTCTTAAAACCTACCAAATTTCATTTGCATATCTCAACCGGTTTTAAAACAATAAATAAATCGTCAGTTTGTAAGAAAAAATTAAACATCCCGTATTTTGGAAACGAAGCATTTGCTGACATATGTTTATAAAGCATACTCTCATTATTTTTTTATGCAGAATTAACCCTTAAAGTTGGTCGCACTTATTTAGAAACACCCTGTATTGATGAAGAACATGGCTAGTTGTCAAAGTACCGAACTTTTTCATTCTCCAACATAAGTGAATCAGTCAACAAGCAGAATGTTAAGAAAGGCTAAGGCTACAATTAAGTTTTAATTTCAATATTTTTTAAATGCCAGAATATTCCACAAGGTGTTACGAACTTTCACGAGAAAACATAGTATTATTATTACACCCGGTATACAATGACATTTACGTGTTCAGCAACACTATTACTACATCCATATTATTAGAGAATAAGGCTATAACATATTAAAAAAAAAACACTAAAATCGGGCAACAGGTTTAGGAGATTCGAGACATCAAAATGACCCATTTTTAAGGTGTCCCGGTTTTTTGGCCAGGAGTGTATTAGTGAATAGAAACATTATTTTAAATGAGATACCACACGACCCCTACACCCATTTAAAAAACCATCGATTACGTCATCACGCCCAAATGGATGACGTCACTATTATGGTATATACGTAAAAAAATAATAATTTAAAAATAAAAATCTACCTGTCTCGGGATTTTTCTCAAAAGTGGCCTATTCTCAAAAAAATGAATTTATTCCATAATTTTGAACCTCTCTGTATAATACCATGACAAAAATTATCTTCACTTATGGGTGTGAAAATTGGTCGATAAATAAGAAACCCAAAAACAAAATAAGAGCAACAGAGATTGAATTCCTAAAGAGAAGCTGCAGGGTAACAAGAAGAGATAGAATAAATAACATAGAGATTAAGAATAGAATGGGCATGAACTCAGATATAATAGACTACATAGAACAGAAGACATTGACCTGCTATTATACGGGCATGTCAGAAGAGTAGACCAAGATGAAGTGGGCGATGAAGTAGATCTTTCATAGATGAAGTGGACGAAGCAATGGAAAGAAGAAATCTGCTGGGAGGGGACTGGCAAAACAGAAAAAAACTGGAGAGAACAGTGTGACAGATACAGTGAAAACTGTGGACATCTTAGTATATAAATATGCATGATTACATTAATAATACAATAAATACCTAATATGAAAACATTTGTGAAGCTTACCATGGGTACCAGTCTTTCTGCCATATACCATATCCATAAATCCATATCCACCTTTTCCACAAGGACGCGGCACTAAAACAAAAAGAAAACTGTTAAATAAAGAAAATTAGACAATATAAACAATGAATTACTAACTCTAACATGTGAAATAAATGTGTTTGCTACAAATTCAGTCTTATTTTACATTTATTTCAATATAAAACACTTATAATTTGCGATTTTGTTAAGAACAATGCATTTACTTACCACTTGCATTCAAACAAAGAAAATTGAAATGATAAAAATGAAGTGAGCTATCTATGATCTATTATCGATCGTAGAGCCTTTTGACGCTGCCGAAATACACCCGATGTGACTGCGAATATTACCGAGGGCGGACTTCGCTAAAGAACCGGTTTTGCTAGTGTGTAACAGTACACGCAAAACTAAAATTTTGTTTACCTAAATTCACATAAAAACTGATTTTAAATTATTTATTTAATAGGTAATTCAGGGTAGGGCGTAATAAATTTGCAATAACTTTTGAAAGAAAACCTGTAGGATTTTGAAACTTGGTACACAGATTTATGTTAGTATTACGAGAAACAGTAGTATTGAATCTGATATTAATAATTTTTCCTCTTCTTATTTTCAAGCTTTATAATTTTATATTATTCTTTTATCAATAACTTTTGAAGGAAAAACTGTAAAATTTTGAAACTTGGTATATCGATTTATGTTGGTACTACGCGAAACATTATTGAGTCTGACAATTCAATTTTCTTCTTCTTCTTCTTATTTTCCTGTTTTATATTATTTTTTTATCAATAACTTTTGAAAGAAAAACTGTAGAATTTTGAAATTTGTTATATAGATTTATGTTGGTTCTATGAAAAACAGTATTAAACCGGATATTGATAAATTTTCTTCTTCAAGTTGTTTTCATGCTTTATATCATTTTTTATCAATAACTTTAGAATGAAAAACTGTCTAATTTTGAAACCTGGTATATAGATTTATGTTGGTGTTACGAAAAATAGTATTGAATCCATAGAGTTAAATATTAGCATATATATATATATACCTCTATGATTGAATCTGATATTAATAAGTTTTCTTCTTTTTCTCATTTTCATGCTTTGTAATATGTTTTTATCAATTACTTTTGAAGAAAAAACTGTAGAATTTTGACACTTGGCATAATATAATGTATATTTTTGTTCGTATTACGAAAAACAGTTTTAAAGCTGATGTTAGATAATAAATACTCTTCTTCTGATATTAATAAGTTTTCTTCCTCTTCTTATTTTCATGCTTTGTAATATGTTTTTATCAATAACATTTGCAGGAAATTCTGTAGAATTTTGAAACTTGTAAACTGCTCGTCAAAAGTTAGGGATATAGAAAATTCTGCTGATTTTCATAGTTGATTTTTCGCGAACAGACGGATTCCGTTATTTTTTTTATTTTAGGCTTTTCTTTAGTATTTACACAGTTGTGCAAAGGTTTACTCAAACTTATTTTTTGTACTTATACCGGGTGAAAGAAAAAAATATGTTTTTCTTGTGTTAAGTTTGAGACACCATGTAGCGAGAACGAGGTACAAATGTGAGTATACATCAGAATAATATTGTAGTCTTATGTTTTGTGAACATGCTGTTGTTTGATTGTCCCTGATATCTTTATAAAAAAAAAATTGACGGTTTTGTAATTTAACATGTGTTTTAACCGAAACAAAAGTTTGAGACACCTTGTAGGGAGGAAAAGGCACAAAGGTGAGTATACCCCGATATTATGTTGTAGTCTCATATTTTTTGAATATTTTTTTTTAATTTCTCTGATGTCTTTAATAACCAAGAAACTAGACGGTATTAATCTTTAATATGTTTTTCTATGTTTCACATGTGTGATGTGAAGCATGTCGTCAATAATTCAATTATCTTCGTCTTCTTATTTTCCTGCTTTATATTATTTTTTTATCAATAACTTTTGAAAGAAAAACTGTAGAATTTTGAAATTTGTTAAATAGATTTGTGTTGGTTCTATGTAAAGCAGTATTAAACCGGACATTGATAAATTTTCTTCTTCTAGTTGTTTTCATGCTTTATATTATTTTTTATCAATAACTTTTGAAGAAAAAACTGTGGAATTTTGAAACTTGGTATATAGATTTATTCTGGTACATATTACAAAAAACAGTATTGAATCTGATATCAATAAATTTTCTTCTTTTTGTTGTTTTCATGCTTTATATTACTTTTTCATCAATAACTTTGGAAGGAAAAAATGTAGAATTTTGAAACATTATACAGATTTATGTTGGTATTACGAAAAACAGTGTTGAGTCTGATATTAGTCAATTTTTCTCTTCTTCTTGTTTCCCTGCTTTATATTATTTTTTATAAATAAGTTTTGAAGGAGAATCTGCAGAATTTCGTAACGTATATAGATTGATGTTGGTATTACGAATAACATTATTGAATCTGATATTAATAAATTTTCTTCTTCTTATTTTCATGGTTTATATTATTTTTTATCAATAACTTTTGTTTGAAAAACTATAGAATTTTGAAACTTGGAATAATATATTGATTTATTTGGTTTTACGAAAAAAATTGAATCTAATATTAATAAGTTTTCGTCTTCTTCTCATTTTCATGCTTTGTAATATGTTTTTATCAATAACTTTTGAAGAAAAATCTGTAGAATTTTTTTTTTTTTTTTTTTTTTTTTTATTGAAAATTTACCGCATCCACCAAGAGGTGATTAGCGGGAATACAGTGTAAAAGTACAGTTCCAATAACTTACAATCTATAATATAATTCTATGAGTTTTAAATAATTATCGATATTATTATCTATAATTACAGTATGTATCTTAAATTAAGAATACAGTGTAGGTATAACTTCCAGTAATTTAGATTCTATAATATAGCCCTATACATTTTAAATAGTTTGCGATATTGTCATAGTAACCATCTGTGCCTAAAAGTTTGTTGATGTTGTTAGGAATATTGAATCTAATTCGTTCATTTGCAAAAAGTGGACAGTCAATTAAAAAATGTTTTACATTATTTATTTCGTCACAAATTTCACATTTAGGGGGATCGTCTCTTGTAAACAGGTGAGAGTGCGTGTATCTTGTGTGACCTATACGCAGACGTGTGATAACAGTTTGAAGTTTTCGGGCTCGTATTCTCGATAGCCGCGGGTAAACATTATCCTTGATTGTTCTTAAAGATGTCTGTGAATATTTCCATTCTTGGTTCCATTTACACGTGATTAGATTTCTAAAGTACGATTTTATGTCACTCGCGAGATTTCGACACTCCGTTACCTCTGTTTCGACACTTTCCGACACTTTACGGGCGCACTGATCTGCTGCTTCGTTTCCATCGATACCAATATGAGATGGGATCCATATGAGGGTAATGCGTCTGGAATTTTCTTGAGCCTCTTCTAGTTCAGATTTTACCATTTTCTCTAGGGGGTTTTTAGGATACACATGATTTAAAGTTTGTAAAGCACCGAGTGAATCACTTAGGATCAAGCATTTTGGTATTTTGTTTTTGTTGACATGTTCAAGGGCTTTGAGTATTGCATAAAGTTCAGCAGAAAAAATACTGAAATATTTGGGAAGTTTTACCAAAGTGGCAACCCCACCAGAAGAATAATTACTATTACTTTTTCTGTCATTTCTAAAACAATTGAACTGCTTAGAATTGTAACCTGTGTTTGGACTAAGGTTAGTTTCTTGTAGGCAAATTATTTCTGGACAGTATTCTGATTGGATGATTTGAAGCATGGGTAAACGATGGAACAGTCCATCAATATTCCACTGTAATATAGAGTTGAAAATTAGGCATCGGAGGAAGATAATTCACTGTCAGTGATATCTTTACCTAGATAGTGATTCAATTTATTTTTAAGTCGGGTGAAGCGATGTTTCGTAGTTTTGTCTGATAGGTATGGGTAAGATATGGTTAATAGGTTTATTAAACCGGGGAGATCGGTTGTGTATTCCTGGATAATTTCTATAGGTGAATTGTTACCTTGGGTATTTTCAATTAGCATTATTAGCTGATCATAGTTTAATGGGAGTGTTGTGGAATTTTTATTCATGAAAAATTTAAGTGCGTCAGGAGTAGGTGCTGTGCGTTTAGGTTTTTTGGGCTTTTGGATGTTGGTTTGACGTGGTGTTTGAGGGAGAGCAAACGTTGGATTATTAGTATTCAGATTTTCGATGGGAGGGGATAACGTTTCGTCAATACTTCTTTTCACAGATGTACTGGATGATTCTCCTATGATTCCGAGTGAAGCTTGTTGATCCATTACTTCAGAGGTTTTTTCACATGGATTTTTAGTGGGAATGTTCTCTTCGGTGGGAATTATTTTGCTCGCTTCAGAAGTTGGCAGTAGGGTTTGAGGAGTAGAAGAAATTGAAGAAGGTTTTTGAATATTTATGTTGTTTGGATCACCGTCTTCAGCTTGATGTGATTCAGTATGGGAGAAAAGTTGTGTGTTCTGTTGCTGTGGCGTAGATTCGGTGGTGGTGGTTAGGTCATAAGAGATAGTAGAGTTTTGAGATAACACATTGTCTGTCACAAGTTGTGTATGCTGTTGCTGTGGCGTTGATTCGGTAGTGGGAGTTGGGTCATGAGAAAGAGTAGAATTTTGTGATAACACATTGTCAGATGAAGTATTGGGGCAATTTGACGCAACGTGTCCAGCCTGTTTGCATACGAAACATTCCATCTTGTCCGTTGAAAGAAAAATTCTATTATCATTGCCTTCAAATGAAATTAATAAGGAGGTGTGAAGCTCGAAATTATCAGAGGGTGAAAAGACATACACTTGGCGGCGGAAACTGAGGATGTGGGAATATTCATCACCTGGAATTCCTGCTCTAAGGAAAGACACTGGGGAGGCTATTTGAAGACCAAGACTCTTGATTGCATTTTCTGCAAGTTGGTGGGGAATATAAGGAGAGATATTCGAGATTAATATTCTTTTTGTCGGGGAGACAAGTTTCCTAATACTTAAAATTAGGGATCCGATTAGGATAGTTGGGTGGGACTTCAGAAGTTGATCAACGAGATTTGGGTTGGCTAGATATATGCAGATTCTATTATTTGAGATTCTGGAAGCAAAGGAAATATTTTTTGGTCCGATGACATCACCAATAGCTTTAACGTAATCTAGAAGTTTAAGGTTTTCTTCTGCGTGAAGGACTATGGCTTGCTCTTTTTTGGGTAGGGATGGTGGTTTCGGCGAAGATTTTGCAGCGTTTACGTACGAAATTGATGTAGTAGCTTGAGTATTTGTAGCACTTTGAAGGGCCATGGTTGAGGTAGAAACTGTAGGATTACTGTGTATGTTTGTACTTGTCATGCAGATACAGACAATAGCTTCGTGTTATATTTTTTCTTTAAATGGTTCTGGTATCAGAATTGCATTCAAAGCCATTATGCTGGATGGTCAGCAAGAACCAGCAAACTGGTGAAACCAGCCGCTGGTATGCACTTTTTATAAATTAAATACAATTTATAATGGTTTAATAATATAAAGAAAGCAATACGTACAAATTTTGTCCAGAAATCACTTTTTAAAATACACTATTAAATCGAAATCAAATACACTAATTACTACTGATAAGGTAAACTAGATTTTAATTATACTTGGCACAGGTCTTACTCGTATGAATGCTAGAACAAGACTCCCTGTAGAATTTTGAAACTTGGTACATATGTATTATTCGGTTCGTATTACGAAAAACAGTTTTAAATCTGATATTAGGTAATAAAAACTCTTCTTCTTATTATTTTAATTCTTCAGATCGAATCACCTCATCTACAATATACGTACATAGGTACCTACATAACCAACCACGTGAAAATACAGTCATTTATGCTGTTTTAATGATAGTCTTGACAGTTATAATAAAATAAATATCCTAATTAATTAGGAACTTAATGAAAACGAATATTATGTAGTCGAGATCTCAAATTACAATTGAAAATACTTCCTTGAAATACTATGTTTTATGTATACAGTGTGTCAATTTTAAAATTTACAATGGCTATATCTCACGAACAAAAGCTGATATCGAAAAATGCTTGAAACCGTTTCTAGGATAGTAAGGGGGAACTAAAATGACATGAAAGAGAACTCACCCCCATCAACCCTCTAGGCCCCACCCATCACAACCAAAAAAGTTTAAATTGCAAACCCCTACTTGTGATACATCATTGAAAAGGCTATAAAAAATGCTAATCAATGGTATAATTAATAATTATACAGGGTGAAGCAATAATTGTGAAACTTTGGCTTAAATGAAAAATTTAATAAGGTTTTGTTGAATTAAAAATGTCAATTAAGTAAATATTTAATGTGAATTCCGTTGTTTGGTAAAAAATAATACAGCCTATTTTCATATTCTGCACGAAATTTAGCAAATGTTCTAGTAATAGGGCGACATGCTTGAGTAATTCTTTCTCGCAATTCCCCAAGTGAAGCAAGTTGAGTTTTATAAACAACTGATTTAGGGTAATCCCATAGAAAAAAGTATATATCCTACTATATAACTATTTTATAATATCCTACTATAAAAAGTACTATCCAATTGTATAAATTATAATTATACAGGGTGTTAATATCAGCTGGCTTACTATGACTTTTGTATTTGTAATGATATCTCCCGGACTATTATTTTAAAGTGTCAGCTCGCACTTTTTTTGTTAATTAAAACTTAATTTGCCATTTTTGCCTTAAATCAGTTGTTTATAAAACTTAACTTGTGGTCACTTGGTAAATTGAGAGAAATAATTACTCAAGCATGTCGCCCTATTACTAGAAAAACATTTGTCAAATTTCGTGCAGAATTTGAAAATAGACTGTATTATTGTTTACAAAACGGTACCCACTTTGAATATTTACTTAATTGACATTTTTATCAAATTTGTAGTTCAACAAAACCTCATTAAATTTTTCATTTAAGCCAAAGTTTCACAATTATTGCTTCACCCTGTATAATTATTATTTATACCATTGCGTAGCATTTTTTATAGCCTTTTCAATGATGTATCACAAGTAGGGGTTTGCAACTTAAACTTTTTTGGTTGTGGTGGGTGGGGCCTAGGGGGTTGATGGGGGTTAGTTCTCTTTCATGTCATTTTAGTTCCCCCTTACTATCCTAGAAACGGTTTCAAGCATTTTTCGTTTTCAGCTTTTGTTCGTGAGATATAGCCATTGTAAATTTTAAAATTGACACACTGTATATCCATATACCATCAACAACAGTATCATCCTGTTTTAATTTAAAAATAGTCACCCAGTTTCTATAATTGATCTGTAATTAAAGTTGTAAAACATTGTAAAAGTCAAAAAATGCCTGTTTTAAGTTCGTCCAACAAAACTGTAGCGTAATTACTCCTTTTCGTTTTGTCAGCTGTCACCTACAGCATGATTAATGAAGTTTATCCTGTATGTAGTTTATAGCTCTTCACATCAGAGGTGCGAACTCTCATACATAGTGTATCGATCAAAATTGTCTTTTGATTTATTACTTAACTTTATTAAGGCTAGCACTCTACATACATATTGCACTAAACTATTCAAGTACATAAATATATCACGGGTAGTTTATCAATACACCATTGAGTTTAAAAAAAATACAATTACAATTACAGTTACTAAACAAAACAACAAACGAATACACAATTAACAGGCTCACTGCCGTAACGGTCATATCGTCTTTCCGGATGGCATGTTTACTTGTTTACTGCTCTTATTTGAAACTCTCTGATTCGCTTATTGCGGTGAAGCACTTCACATGTATTGCCAAAGATTTTTATATGAATCAAAATTCTAATAAGTCAGGAAATAAAATTCGAAATTATTTATCCTCCGAGCTTTTTAAGTTGGAAAAATAAAGCATAACAGAGTGGCGAAATACTCGAAAAGGGAAATCTAAATTGTATTTCACGTCCTGTCATTCACCGTGATAATAATTTTAGCGAACTAATTCCTTTAATATCTACCAAAGGTAAATAAAGTATAAACTAAAAGAAAATAAAAGATTGTTCAGATTTGATTACAGTGCAGAGCCTCTATTATGTGCTTATACCTATTTTTATATGAGTTGTCTTTCGCAATTATCTTCCATTTTTTTCGACATGCGCATAGTTTCCCATTCTACAGGTTCTTACTTTCAGGATTTTTATCTCTCATGACCTTGTTCTCCCATCTCTCTATGTATCTCAGTCATCTCAGCATCTGCGCTTTAATCCATTTAACTATACCTTCTACCTTTATTATGTCTCTCCGTTCATGATTCATTCTTCTTCTCATTTCTCCGTTTTTCATTTTTGTAGGGCCCATAATTCTTCAGAGGAGTTTTCTTTCGAATATTCTCAATTTTTCTTCACCTTCTCTGAACCACATTGTCTGAACTACTGGTCTGATTGCTGTAAAACTCTGTGTATTTTCAGTTTTGTATTTCTGACTAAGCTCTTATTCTTCGTTAGTCTATGATATATCCAGTATGAACTGCCTGTTAGTAGTCGCTCTATTACTTCTTCAATTCTCTAGTAATTAACTAGTTTTGATGCGAAATAAAATCATCAAAACTACTTAATTGCAAAAATGCCACAAGAAAATAGCTTCAGAACAACAATTCTCTTGTATTTGCCATTCAAAATTACTCCCAAATATTTAAATTGTTGAACTCTTTTAAAAGTGTAGTTTTTTATCTTGATTTCTCTCGTCTTGTTATCTTCTCTTCTGGAGTAGAGTAGATATTTTGTTTTCCCTTTTTAAATTTCTAGGCCTTTTTTCCGTGCTTCATTTGCCAAGATTGTTACTTCTTTTTTAATCTTTCCTAGTCTCTTCCTATAAGAACTATGTCATATTCATAATATGCTACAGCTTGTGTTGATGAGTGGGCTATATTTGCTTTAATTCCTTTGGCCTTAGTTGTTCCTTCTACTGCTATGTTGGATAGTGTGGTTGGCAGAGAATCACCTTGCCGCACTCCTGTGTCTATTACAATTGATGTTATGCTACCTTCTTACTTTACTTTCCTTTAGCTCATTTCTTTCATTTATCTTACTCTGATTAGCTTTGCAGGTACTTTTTGGATTTTCATTTCAATAAACAATTCAGCTAAATTTAATTTTCTTCCATTGCACCTCTCCAGGGTATATACCAAATCAACATACCTGCGAGCTATTAAGTTGGTTGGATGTAAAATGAAGAATTTTATACCGATAATAATGCCGCTACAGAACATGGCACTTCCTCTTTTATATTTGTGAACAGTATGGATGGCGGTTTTGACAAAACACCGGTTTTCGGTTATACCCGTTCTTTTTGCTTACGGTTTAACCTAGTTTTTTCAAAAACCGGTTTTTAGATTTTTTAATCCAATAGGTTACAATGTTACATTTACAATGCACTTTAGTTTGCGATACTCCACTCGACTCGATACTCGATATCAATATGATCAAAATTAGTACTATCGAAAGAACATCAATATCAATATAAATAAAACACACTTTTTAATAAAACAATTTTAATCTAATAATTATTATATTTATTTATTATTTTATTATTATTATATATTTATTAAATATAATAAAACTTAATTGTTTCTGGCTGATGTGAGTTTGCACTTTCAGTTTGCTTCTGTATTTATAAAATAAAATTTGAATTATGATTTTATTTGGAATAATTACTTGAGAATAATAATTATGATTGGGATCCAAAATAATACCTAACCTAATCCTCATCACCGTAAAAACCTAATAACCGGTTTTTACTTTAAAAAGAAAAAACCGGTTATAACCGGGACAAAAAACAACAGGTAAAACCGGTTATTTCAAAGTAAAAAAACCGGTTTTAAGTTAAAACCGATAGGTTTTTCCCATCCTTAGTGAACAGATCTAGCAGTTTTCATTCTTGCTTGTCTTTCTCGACCTCTAAGTACACGAATCCCTTGATCATTTGATTTTACATAAATCCTACTTTCGTTTGAAAATAGTCCCCCTTTTCCAATTTTCAATGTTCCCGTTTTGGTGTTAAAGACACCAATTTACGTGATCAATCCACTTCTTCTTCTTTAGGTGCCGTGTCCGTATTCAAACGTAGGCCGTCATCATGTTTACAATTTCCAGAAACCTCTCTCTATCGGCTGCTGCGCGAAATAATTCTTCTACTGTGCAGCCACACCATTGTCTAATATTACGCAGCCATGAAAGTTCTTTGGAGCAATCCATCTCTTTCCCTCCACTTTTCCTTGTATTATAAGGCGAAGCAGATGGTATTGAGGTCCTCGAATTATATGGCCGAAGTATTCTGTTTTTCTCCTCTTTATGATGTTTATGAGCAGACGTTCTGAATTCATCATTTGAAGAATATCTTCATTGGAAGTGTGCGAAACCCACGCTATCTTTAGGATTCGTCGATAGCACCACAATTTGAATGCTTCTATTTTGTTTAGTATTGTGGTTTTTAACATCCATGTCTCACAACCATACAATAGGATAGACGACACATAACATTTCAGGACCTTCTTTCGAATATTCATCGACAGGTTTCTGATACATAAAATTGGTTTCCAGGTCATAAAAGCCTTCCGTGATATTTCGATCCTATGGGCCATTCCACGAACATACGCCTGTTTTGGATTACTTCGACAACGAATATTTTACTGTGCAACATAAGAAGTACGAAAGTAAATGGCGCTAATAATTATTCCAATAAACAACAATGTAAGTTGCAATTTACGTTCGTTCTTCTTATTTTGCACAGTAAAATATTCGCCGTCGAAGTAATCCAAAACAGGCGTATGTTCGTGGAATAGGGTATAGTTATTATCTCTTCATCAGAGTCACAATTTACATTTAACCGGCTGCCAAGGTACTTGAAATGATTCACCCTTTCTAACTCCTCTCCATCAATCTACTGCTGCCTGGATAACTCGAGATCCCGTAATTTTCTCTTGCTATATAGTCCTTGGGCACACGAACTCTTCTTCTTAACGTTTTAACTGAAAGACTTACACCTATAGCTTCCAAAAGCTGCTGGTTTAAAATATATGGTAATTCCATATAAGTTTGGTTGAGATATATTCCTATATTGACAATTTCAATCACCTGGAATATTATTGATTTACATGAAAAATTGTTAAAATATTAAAAATAAATTTCTACACTTAGTATTTTATTAAAATTAAAATAACAATATATTATTTTTGATCACTTAAAATAAAAGTTGGGACTAAATCCTGAAAAACGGGAAACTGTTGGCTTCAAAGGTATTCTTAAAATTCTTATATTCGTTTCGTTTGGAGTAACGGTCCTTTTAAAGAATTTATGGAAACGTGAACTTAGTATATAAAGATATCCATTATTCTTCCAGCGAAGTTCTGCAACAAACTGAAGATTGACTGGATCTGACACTAGCACCCTAAAAAATTAAAAAAAAAAATAGTGTGATCAACAAAATATTTTCTTTATTTAGCTTAATGTCTCTACAACTAATGGGCATTGGCATGGTACAGTTGATTTCGCAATCTGATGTGTAATGTCTAGTGTGTGTGTTAAGTAAGTGCCTTGTTAGTTAGTAATGTCGACTTTATGGACTTTACAAAGAGACGCTAATTATACCCGAACTTCTGCGGTCACTCTGGTGAATACCGATCACACAATGAGTTGTAAAGAAAAAAATAGGGGTGTACCAATACAACAAAATAAAATTATTAGGCGTTTTGTAGATTTCCATAAAGCCTTTTGTAACGTTACAAACGTCACATCTTTGATATTTTGTTTTTAAATAATTATTTTACCTTATTTTCTTTAATATTTCATTAATAATTATCTTCTTCTAATTGGTTTACCCATTTTCCCCTTTAAAAATCGGTTGGCGCTCTCTTTTATTACCTTCTTTTATTATCTTCTATTTAATATATCTCTTTCATTTAAATCATCATACTGAACATACCTCGTATATTCATACTCTCCAAATATCTGTATTTTCAATACGGAACATGCCGCTACTTCATAGTACTTGGTTGTCATTTTAAACGTCGTTTTCAATGACAGTGTCACTTCATCGACTTGACCCCCTACTCCCTGACATACACTGGAAGGGAAAAATTAATCCTTAAAAAGGCATGTAATTCGAAAAATAAATCATTTCTATTTCAACAAATCATCTTCCTCTTGGGGTGAGCTACATATAGTTTTTTTTAATAATTTCTTACAGTAATTATATTTCTCCATCTAACAGTTTTTATATTGTTTTTTTTTTATCTAACCTTCCAATTTCAGACCATGTGTTCTGATATTTTAGTTTCAAATATAATTATCTTTTAATTTACATGTATGCACGTTTAGTAATCAGAATTTTAACTATTCTCATCTAAATTTCATTTGATTTATTCTTGTCATCTGCTACTCTTTCTGACGATTAGAACGGCAGATGGCACACGTTGGTTTTTCTTCTTGATGATTGATATGTGTCTCTATTTTATAGTTTTTTGGAAAGAAACCACTTTTCTCCCTCCGGAAGTTTCAACAACCCTCAAATCGCCGGCGATAGAACAACGAGGACCATGTCATCAGGGCTGCAACTGCATCACCAAGACTGCAACGACCAACATCCGTAGGCCTGGTGGCCTAGAACATCCACGTCTCCAGAGCCAGTTGCAGAACCAGCAGCAGTACCATTCGACATCAAGAAGATACCATCAGCTACCAAAAGCCATAAGTATAATCCAGAATTGTTAGTTTTTGGCAAGAATTTAAATACATTTGTTAATGCAATTTACAAGTCATTTTATTTATTATATCTTTATGAACAATAAACATGATTAGTTAAAAACTATGTTTTGTTTGCTTCCATTCCAATTTTCAGAGTTCATTCTAAGGTTAGGACAAGACGAACACACACCTGAGTGACTGAGCTAAGCTAAGGGTGTAACGATGGCTATCTTGGTTAGTTGAGGTAATATTTTCGAATATTGTTTCAATTAGCTGGGGTAGTCAATCGCTTAATTCGTTACACTTTGACACCGTATAGAATTTGACAAAATTCTGCAAGCACTACAAACATGCCGCATTGACTACCGATACACAAGGTTAATTTACGGTGAAACTACATAAAGACACGGATCATATCCCAATCGGCAGAGGAGTCCGACAGGGCGATACGTTATCGTCTAAACTGTTTAGCGAAGTACTAGAATATGCTTGTAAAAGACTTAACTGGGAAGAGCGAGTCCTGAATATTGACCGTAGAAAATTAACAAAAATTTGAAATTCGCAGACGACATAGTTTTATTCTCTGAAAATCTCAAGGAGATATGTACAATGCTACATGAACTTCAGTTAGTGTGTGCCAGTGTAGGCCAAAATAAACATCTCCAAAACAAAATTCATGACAAACCTAGTACCTAGCGGAAATATCAATATTGGAGACGACGAAGTAGAGCTAGTGGAAAAATACATATACCTTGAACGCGAAATAAAGATCACAACAGACAACCAAACATGCGAACTACGAAGAAGAATAAACCTAGCATGGGCAGCCTATGGAAAACTTTAATAAAAAAAAAGAAATATAAGTAGAAAAACGATATACCAAAATCTTTAAAACATAAAACATTTGACCAATGTATGTTACCTGTCATGACTTATGGTGCCGAAACTTTGACATTGACAGATGAAAACGAAAAGGTCAATGCTGAGTATATCGCTTCGTGGCCGAGTTAGAAATGAAGACTTAAGACGAAGAACAGGGGTTACTGATGTAATTTCCCGAATTACCATCCTGAAATGGAACTGGGCCGGACACGTCGCCCAAATCAGTGATGGGAGGTGGACAACGAGATTACTTGAGTGGAGGCCGAGATTAGACAAAAGAAGTAGAGGAAGACCACCTATTCGTTGGACTGATGATCTCAAGAAAATGTCGAGAAATTGGATGCAAAGTGCTCAAAATAGAGCACAATGGACAAAAATGAGAGAGACCTATGTCCAGGAATGGACGCAAAGGCCTGGAGGATGATGATGTGATGAAGGCCCTCTCTTATTGAACCGCAAAACTTATTGAACAGCCTAGTGTGTATGTATTGTTCCTACTTGTTCATGATGAGACCAAGATATTTGACATGACAAAACTATGAAACTATGAAACACAGCAACCAAACTTATAGTAGCCCAAAGAAGAATGGAACAGCCTCTAGTTGGACTGATCTCAGAGACAGGGTTAGAAATGAGGAAGTCAGAAGAAATACAGGCGTCACAGATATCACAGATCGAATATCATGACTGAATTGGAATTTGGGGAACCTTGTATCCTGAATGAAGGACGGGAGGTGGACCCAAAAATTATATTGTTGGGACCACGAGCAGTCAGAAGAAGTAGAGGTAGACCATCTACACGATAGACATCCCACATAACAATTTCATGTTCTTAGTAGATTCATAGAACATACTTTTCAGAAAAAGTATATACTTAGAATATGCGTAATTACCATTGCGAATGTGCAGAGCATATACTGAGTATATACTACATTACAGTACTTAAACGTTCTATGTATATACTTAGAATGTACTACCGCACTTCTTTTCAGTATATACCAAGAACATACTTTTTAGAAGATTCTAAGGAGGTGCTATAAACCTTCTATTTATATACTTAGAATGTACTATCGCACATATTTTTAGAATATGGGAAGAATATTCCAAGGAAGTGCTATATACCTTCTAGTTATATACTTAGAATGTACTATCGCACATATTTTTAGTATATGGGAAGAATATTCCAAAGAAGTGCTATATACCTTCTATGTATATACTTAGAATGTACTATCGCACATATTTTTAGTATATGGGAAGAATATTCCAAGGATGTGCTGTATTTCTCAGAAGTATGTTTTCAACATCACCCAATCTCATCCTATAGGTTCTACCAAAGAATACTAACACACCCACTATGGGGGTGTGTGTATTCTTTGGTTCTACTAATATATTATAGTTACATATTCTAATTGCATATGAGAATGTAGTTATTACATTCTACAATATTACGTAAAAAGTAAGTATAAAATATATAAACTTTAGTTAGTTATATAGGTACCTATGTATAATAAATATTATATGGGTAAGTAGCCTATAATATATAAAATATAAGTAATATATTTAGTTATTATGTGCACATCAAAATAAAAATGCTGCTTATATAATTATATAATAGCCAAATATATAAATATGTATGTAAATTACTAAAATTTATAGGTATCTATATACATTATACATACTTTTACTTACTAGGTATTTAGGAAATAATGAAGTACCAATATGAATTTATTATTTTCAAACTGCTTTTTATGTTCTTAAAAATGTTTTAGTCCTTGTAGCTAGAAATACTTGGTCCTACCTAACATCGTAGACATAAATGCATAACTGTACTGGAAACTATTTTCATATAATTTTGCTCTTTTTTTACCTACCCCCTTCCCTTGTGCAGGTATAAAATGCAATGCAAGGGTCAGAATGACAATGAATGGCCGTTTCCGGATTCCCGAAAATTATAGGTAAAAATACTTAACACTTATGGTATAAACTCAAATCAAAATGGTATTTCATTTCAACTGAAAACGAAACGAGAATTTCTCATTTTTCTTCAATAGAATCAAGTTTTAAACTTTTTACCATACAATTAAAACGGTTTAAGAAAAAATGAATTAGATAGTTCAGTAGTACCTACCAAAATACATAAATTTTATTAATTATTCTTAATGCGAAGTTGATAATCTATATGCTAACATATTGTTCTTCTTCCTATAGGTACATTCAGTATATTCTTTTTAAGATATTTTAAAAGTATATACAAGGATGTGTTAAGCATATACTTTTGCATATACTTACGCATATACTAAGAATATTCGATTAAGGTATATTCTAAGAATAAACTTTTACGAACATTCCGAGATACTACGTACCCGAATGTGCTCAGTATATTCGGTGCAAGAATATTCTTTGAGGCACATGCATAGAACATGAAATTTAGAATGTTTTTTATGGTACATGCTATGCTTGTACTACGCATATACTAAAAAGGATATACTTCGACGAATGTTGGTAGGATATGCTTAGAACATGATCCGAACATCATTGTTATGTGGGATACGACGTCAAAAGGGTTGCTGGTAATTGGTTACAGGAAGTCCAAGAACTGGAAGAAATTAGGGGAAGCCTATGTTCAACTTTGGATGCCGAAGGCTGGATGATATTGTAAGCTTAAAACATTGATTACTTTGAATCTTTCTTTTGTAGAAATGTTGTGTTTTGTAAAAGTGAATATTATTGATTTTGTGATAGATACAAGATTTTTTCAAAGAACCCCACACATGACTATCAAAATGCATTCACAACATTTCACTGTTTGGTGCAGATTTTGGAATGTTTTGGGACCATACTTCTTTTAACATGAGGCTCTGCAAGCAAAGACTGTTACTTGTGCTCGGTGTCGTAACATGAGGAGACTTATTTCTACCTTAATTGAATGATATGGATATGGACGAGATGTGGTTTCACAAGACGGTGTCACATATCATACAGCTCGTGAAACAATTGAATTACTATATGATATTTTCTGGTCGCCTACTCTCTCGTCTCTTGATCAGAATGAGCCACCTAGATCGTGGGATTTAACACCACTGGATTTCTTTTTGTAGACCTGGGTATTTAAGGAATAAATTAACTCTGCATCAACAACATTCAGCCACATTTATGCAAGGTGGTCATAAAAAATTTCGAGAAATGAGTTTTTATGTGCCAACACAGCCGTGGAGGGTATTTTCCTTTGATATTCCATATTTTTTCCATATAATATGTTTTCTATTCAATTTAAATCTTGCGTAAATTTGGGGATAACCTTTATATTCTTCTGTAATTCGTACACAAAGGTTGTGAGTTTTAAAATAATATATGAACCAGTTATCTTTTACCAACCAGTATACTAGTAGTTAGCATATGGTAATAATTGATCTTGAGAAAGCATACGATAGAGTTCCTCGAGAGATTATGTGGTGGGCAGTCAATAAGAAAGGAGTCCCTGGCGAATATGTAAAGATTGAGAGAGATATGTATGAGGGAGTAACGACTAGTATTAGCACAGGTGTGGGAGAGACGGATAAATTTCAGGTGAAAGTAGGATTGCACCAAGGCTGGGTGCTTAGTCCTTATTTTTATTCTCATTAGTTTTGGACCAGATAACAGAGAAACTACAGGGTAGCATTCCATGGTGCCTAATGTATGCTGATGATGTAGTGTTAATAGGAAATAGTGAAAGAGACTTGGAACAAAAACTGGAACAGTGGAGGCAAGCTCTGGAAGGAAAAGGTTTAAAACTTAGTAGGACAAAAACAGAGTATTTGGAATGTTCATTTAAAGATGGAGTTACTACAAATAAAATGGTATCTTTGGATGGTGAAATGATTGTGAAAAGCAATAGTTTTAAGTACCTAGGATCGGTATTACACAGTAATGGAGAAATAAATGGAGATGCATGCAGTAGAATTAGGGCTGGATGGATGAAGTGGAAAGAAACGAGTGGTGTGTTGTGTGACAGAAAAATTCCAATGAAGCTGAAGAGAAAATTCTATAAAGCAGCCATAAGACCGGCTATGATGTACGGAACTAAATGTTGGGCAGTGAAAAAGAAAGGGGAACAACGAATGCATGTGGCGGAAATAAGAATGCTTAGATGGATGAGTGGAGTGACAAAGAAGGATAAAATTAAAAATGAGTATATTAGGAGAAGTCTAGGTGTGGCACCAATTGATGCCAAAATGAGAGAGCATACGTTAAGATGGTTTGGTCATGTTCAACGTCGAGACGTTAATCACCCAATTCAAAGAATAGCTGAAGTGCAGATTTCTGGAAAGAGTAGGAGAGGAAGACCAAAGAAGACCTGGGGTGAGACGATAAGGCAGGACATGTTGGTAAAGGGGATTAACATTGATATAACTCAAGATAGAATTGTGTGGAGAAATGCAATTAGGGAAGCCGACCCCGCATAGGGATGAGGCAAAAGAATGATGATGATGATACTACTAGTTATTGCAAGAGCGACTTACTGCTGATTATTATTGACAACATTCCAAGCGGCGATAGACGTTTCTGTCATTGGACTAAAGAACAAAGTGTTATCATCTTCATTAATCGCCAGAGGAAGTCCTTGGGATGATTTCTTTCCCGCTACCATTATCGGAATTTTCTCAAATTCAGCTGGGGGTCCTTTCGTTAATGTTGCTGTTGGAATACTAAATATTCTAAAATTGGAAAATATATTTTACAAGTATAATAAACGATAACATAAATTTATATAAATATGTTACTGTGAAAGTCCGAAATCCGGTGAATGTCGAGATACACCAGTGAATGTCAACATTCACCAAGTCGCTTGGTGTGTGTCCGAATTATTGGTTAAATATCGTATTTTCTAACATTCACCGGTGAATGTCGACATTCATCACACATTTTTGGTGTATGTTAAAATATATTTCATATCACGTAAGTTTCTTCCCACATAACAATTTCATGTTTTTAGTAGATTCATAGAACATACTTTTCAGAAAAAGTATATACTAAGAATATGCGTAATTACCATTGCGAATGTGAGTATATACATTACAGTACTTAAACGTTCTATGTATATACTTAGAATGTACTACCTCACTTCTTTTCAGTATATACTGAGAATATACTTTTTAGAACATTCCAAGGACGTGCTATAAACCTTCTATTTATATACTTAAAACGTACTACCGTACATCTTTTTAGTTTATACTAAGAACGTACTTTTTAGAATATTCCAAGGAAGTGCTATAAACCTTCTATTTATATACTTAGAACGTACTACTGCACATCTTTGTATTAGAAGAATATATTTTTAAGGATATTCTAAGAGAGTGCTATCAAGTGCTATATTGCTCAGAAGTATGTTTTCAGCATCACCTAATCTCATCTTAGGTTCTACTGGTTCTACCAAATACCTTTTATATTTACATATTTTAATGGCAAATGAGAATGTAGTTAGCACCTATATTCTGCAATATTACTTAAAAAGTAAGTATATATTTATAAATTTTAGTTGTCTATATAAACTATTATATTATAATATTTAGCTAAACTAAACTACGTATGAGTAACTAAAATTTATATACTTATATGTACTTACTTATATGTATTTATTAAATAATATTGAGTTACCAAAATAGATTATACCTATTTTGAAGCACCGCAAACAAATTTGTTATTTAAATAAAGAGATTATGTATGTTCTTTAGTCCTAGTAGGTACTTTATTATCATTCGTCTTCATCCTTACTGCCACACTGCATAGATACATATTTTCGATTTCATGTTTTACCGTTATTTCCTACCCTGATCCATTCAGGTAAGAAATGGTCAGAACAAGACAAGACGGGGTTAGGGGGATATGTATTGTGGAAGTGGAATAACAACATCGGTGTTGCCAAACGGAGGGAAATTTCACTTTTTGCGGGAATTTTCAACATAAAAGGTGATAAAGGGAAAAGTAAAAGGGAATTTTTGTTTCAGTCCAAATTGTGAAATATTAAAAAAAATCAAAATATTTGAAAATAATTAAACATATCTTCTCAGATTTTGTAAACAGGGGGGAATTTTTTATAAAAGTGGGAATTTTTAAGGTTGACGGAAAAAGCTTACTCGATGGTTGGCAACACCAATGCCTTTGCGGTTGTGGGTTTTGGCATGCTTTGGTTCTGGAATGGCCCGTATCACAGCTCCCCGTATTGAATTGAATGTACCTAAATTAAAATTCCAACGATGTTTAAATACTCGTGATAAACTCGAAATGGTAAAGTTATTTCAATTATGAAAACGAATTTTTAATAATAAACGTTAATACAATTAATGTTTCAACTTTTTTACCATACAATAAATTTGAAATGAAATTCGTTCAATACTACCTACATACATAAATTTTAAAAGTATCTACTTA
This sequence comes from Diabrotica virgifera virgifera, assembly GCF_917563875.1. Lineage (NCBI taxonomy): Eukaryota > Metazoa > Arthropoda > Insecta > Coleoptera > Chrysomelidae > Diabrotica > Diabrotica virgifera. The sequence continues at coordinate 242,781,816 of NC_065448.1, read as the reverse complement.
TAAGTGTGTGTTAAGAATGTACTTATAAGTATGTGCTAAGAATATTCGATAAAGTTATAATCTAAGAATAAACTTTTACGAATATTCCGAGTAACTACGTACACGAATGTACTCAGTATATTCGGTACGAGAATATACTTTATAGTATATGCAAAGAACATGAAATTTAGAATGTTTTTTAAGGTACATGCTATGCTTGTACTACGCATATACTAAAAAGAATATACTCCGACGAATGTTGGTAGTATATGTTTAGAACTAGGGCTTACAATACCGAGCCAAAATCTCAATACCGGTATTTGGTATTTAAAATTTCAAATACCGGGATCCCGGTATTAAAACCGGTATTATGAATAAAAATATCCACGTTATATTTATACTATCCTCAGTTGTTATATCGACTTGTCATTAAATAATACGGCTTTTTATGCACAGTCATTTGTTTCGAGCTTCTGTCATATGTCATATAATCCGTGTATATTAATATTATACACAGATTATACAACATATGACAGAAGCTCGAAACAAATGACAATAGATGAAAAGCCCTATATATGAAACCTATTAAATTTTGTTTTCAAATGAGAAGATGTTTATAATATTACATAGAGATTAGGAATAGATAGATACAAAAAAGGTGCAAATAGAAAAACTATATATTTGATTCTAGGATAAATTTTGCATATACAGTGGAACCCCGATAAGTTGGCCTCCGATAACCCGGAAGTCCGGCTAATCCGGACCGATTTTCGTCACCCGAAATTGACACAACCTAAACTGATGTGAGTTTTTTAGCGAGAAATGAACAATACTGTATACAACTTTACGCAATTTAGAATTTAGATGTAGGTACCTACTGTGCGTATGTACTTCATGTTTTTGCAATTATAATGGAGTTTATCTGTAAGTATACTGTATATTATTAATTTTTACCATATTCTCCGGCTAATCCGGATTTTCGATAACCCGGATCGGCCGCGGTCCAGATTAATCCGACTTATCGAGGTTCCACTGTAGTACTTTTACTTGTGAAATTTGCTATTTTTAAATTAATTTAACTTTAAAATATATTGATACAAAGATTAACTTACTGTGACATATATTCAATATAGATTACTCTGTGTTTAGACTGCTATATATTTTCAATTATTGTAAATAATTCAGAAAATAAGTGAGCCTAATTTATACACCACAATACACAAAAAAATGAAAAATAGATCTAAAAATGTAAAAACAATTCTGATTATCTTACGGCTTATTTATAAAATAAAGTAGTCTAATTTTAAAAATTTAAGAATTTTTATATAACTCATTTTATGTATTTGTTTAGACGAGATTTAATAATTTGGTCGTAGAAACTGATAGAACCATTCGCCTGAAATTAACGACATTCACGCTTTTAGAAAGCGCTATACTTGACTTGTATATAGGTAATAAACGTGTTTAATAAATATTTTTTACAATGAAATTGGTTGTTTATCTTCAAAAATAATTTCTTGTAATAGCAAAAAATATTTTATAAGAAAGTTTATTGTACATCAATTCACTTTTTATAAATTAAGCTAATACCGACATACCGGTATTTTTATTATAAATATCGGTATCGAATACCGGAAAAAAATCGTCCGGGATTCCGGTATTCGGGATCCCGGAATACCGGTATTGTAAGCTCTACTTAGAACATGATACGAACATCATTGTTATGTGGGTTAAACTTCTTGATGATGATTCTTTACGAATACTATGTAAAATTTTCAATAATATCTATGACACAAGCAATATCCCAAAAGATTGGCTAGTTTCAGAATTTATTACCTTACCAAAGAAACAGGGAGCAAAAAAGTGCGGAGAATATAGGCTAATATGTCTAATGAGCCATACATTAAAACTTTTTCTTAAAATTATACATCGTAGAATATAGAAGCTATGCGAAGACAGAATACAAGACACACAGTTTGGATTCATGAAAGGCGTAGGTACAGAGATGCACTGTTTAGTCTACAGGTTTTATTTCAAAGATGCAGAGATATGACTTGCGATCTTTACACCTGCTTTGTGGACTACCAAAAAGTATTTAATACGGATCAACACCGAAAAATGATGGATGTTCTAACAAAAGCCCAAATGGATGATAAAGACCGACGTATAATACAAAATTTATATTGGAACCAATCAGCCACAATAAGAACGAATCTTGGAGGTGAACCAACGTAAGCGATTCAGATTCTGCGAGGCGTTAGACAGGGATGTAAACTTTCACCGTTAATATTTAACCTATATTCAGAGGAAATATTTAGTGAAGCCTTGGAAAATTGCTAACATGGAATACTTCTAAATGAAGAACGCCTAAACAACATCCGCTATGCAGACGACGCCGTTATTTTTGCAGACAGTTTGAAGAGTTTCCAGTAACTAATAAACAAAGTAAATAAAGTAGGTGAAAGATTTGGACTTTAAGTAAATATATCAAAAACTAAATTTATTATCATCAGCAAAAATAAAATTAGAGACGCCCAACTACCTATCAATAAACTGTTAGCTTAGTCTGGGCTGATTATATCGGAGAATAGGCCATTTTTGGGAAAAGTTATTTACCAGCAATTTTATTTCTGGAATCGAATCTTATTATTGTATGTATTAATAATATAGGTATGCAAAGTCCGCAGATAGTGTGCTACTTTTTTTATAAACAAAATGGCGCCCGAAAATCGTGTTTTTTTCAATTTTTTCTCTATAACTCCAAAGATTTTACAAAATCTTTAAATTTAACTTTACACCAAAAACATTTAAATAAAAATTCACCGCAATTAAATTCTGCATAGAGACGTGTTCTTTTCGATTTACTTTGACGAAAACTTTGAATTAACCGTCGCTATAATAACGACAATAATTATGATGCATAAGAATAGCTATGATTTTTTCATAAAAATACATCATACCTATCTAATGTACCTTACAGAATTGAAATTAGACTATTTAAGCGGCCTCGGGAATATTTTAAAATTATAAACAATTTTTTGGCTTATAAACAAATAGAATATCTCGGGAAATAATAAACTAAATTAAATTGTAAAAACGGTTTTCGAAAAACAGCGGCAGGGCGCTTCTTTTAAAATAAAAAACGTTTAATTGTGATGAGTAGTTCCTGAGATACAACCGGTCAATGTTGACCGGAATTTATGGCAAAGATATAAACAATAGGATCATAATTTTTAAACCATCACCTTTTTATTTTTGTCCTCTTTCTCCACACCAATTTTCATATCCTTAAAGTACTTATAACATATATTATTATAATAAAAACTATCGATAATACGTGTGAAAATTGCCAAAACTAGCAAAATTCCAATCAAAAATTAGGTTGGAGAAAATGTAACCCTCTATGTTCAAAATCGGTATAAGTTAAAAAAAATGCATTTTCTCGGCTTTCCATAGAGCAATTTCCTTCATTCTTTTTTTGTTTCCAAGTAACTCGAGTAGAGCTATCGAACTAACGCATTATTAAATGTCAAACTTGTTTTGGTTTTGGTATAAGAAATTAATTTATTTATTATAACACAAAATTTTAATTTGTTTAAATAAACATTGTTTAAATAATTATACAGCTTTCAAATGAGAATATTTATGTTTTTAACTTTAAAAGGTTCACTTGTAGTAAGTTTATCTAAAAAAAAACCTACAACTGGAAAGAATATGTAGTTTTCTGTTCTTATAAATAAATTAATCTATTATAACAAAACAAAAGCAAGTTTGACATTTAATAATGCGTTAGTTCGATGGATCTACTCGAGTTATTAGGGAATAAAAAAAGAATGAAGGAAATTGCTCCATGGGAAGCCGAGAAAATGCATTTTTTTAACGAATCCCGATTTTGAACTTTGAGGGTTACATTTTCTCCAACCTAATTTTTGATTAGAATTTTGCTATTTTTGGCAATTTTCACACGTATTATCAATAGTTTTTATTATAATAATATGTTATGAGCATTTTAAAGATATGAAAATTGGTGGGGAGAAAGAGTACAAAAATAAAAAGGTGATGGTTTAAAAATTATGATCCTATTGTTTATATTTTTGCCGTAAATTCCGGTCAATTTTGACCGGTTGTATCTCAGGAACCACTCATCATAATTAAACGTTTTTGCTTTTAGAAGAAGCGTCCCGCCGCTCTTTTTCGAATACCGTTTTCATGATTTAATTTAGTTTAATGTTTCCCGAGATATTCTATTTGTTTATAAGCCAAAAAATTGTTTATAATTTTAAAATATTCCTGAGGCCGCTTAAATACTCCAATTTCAATTCTGTAAAGTAGATTATATAGGTATAGTGTCGTGTTATGAAAAAATCATAGTTATTCTTATGCACCGTAATTATTGTCGATATAATAGCGACCGTAAGTTTTTAATTAACAATTCAATTGTTGCTAAACTGTTCATTAAATTTTCATCGGCTTCTGGAATTGTAATCTATACAAAAAGGATTTTATTAACGTTTCGACGCCCAAGTCGGGTGTCGTTGTCAAAATACAAAATAATACTGTATTATTTTGTATTTTGACAACGACACCCGACTTGGGCGTCGAAACTTTAATAAAATCATTTTTAGGTAAAATTGTGGCTTATTTCCCATTTGAATATACTTGATTATAAAAATGCCACAAGAAAATAGCTTCAGAACAACATTATACAAAAAGGGCTTTTACATTACCAAGTTATTTAATTATTGATTAACAATTACTTATCTAAAATTTTAGTTGAAAATTAAAGATTTTGTTGGAAAAACCCGCTTTTTCCGGGGAAATTTTTCTTCGAAGTGAATCGGGAAAAACACGTCTCTATGCAGAATTTAATTGCGGTAAATTTTTATTTGAGTGTTTTTGGTGTAGAGTTAAAATCTTTGGAGTTATAGAGCAAAAATTGAAAAAAACACGATTTTCGGGCGCCATTTTGTTTATAAAAAAAGTAGCACACTATCTGCGGACTTTGCATACCTATATTATTAATACATACAATATTAAGATTCGATTCCAGCAATAAAATTGCTGGTAAATAACTTTTCCTTGTATTTTGATAATTAGCCCAGAGTATCTTGGAACAATAGTAAACAAACAATGGGATCACTCACAAGAAATAAAATATAGAATAGAGAAGGCTAGGAGTGCATTCAATAACATGGCCAAACTCTTTAAATGCCACAACCTTAATCTGGAGATAAAAATAATTCGGAAAGCGGTGAAGATCATAAGCCAACATGTGGTAGTAGTAGTAATCACTTTATTTATTTTTTTTTTTTTTTTATTTAAATTAACGTGCATGTGACATCTATGGCCATTAGCACGAGTTACAGTTTACATGGTAATATTATAAATTACAAATTATAAATATATAGTTAACATAAGTAAAAAAAGATCAGTTAACAATAATTATATTTTGTTTAACAGTTGATTCTTCTCGAGGAATTTGATAACCTTGTTGATTTGGTCTGTACTGTTGAGGACATCTTTGAAGTTAGGACTAATACCAAGCTGTTGGCGTTACGGGTATGTCCTATACGCAGTCTTCGTAAGATTGCCATGTTTTTCCGAGATAAACTAGGGCAGGTAAATAGGTTCACTGAGGGCTTAATTTTATGCAGCACTGAAGTAATTTTATTCCAGTGAATTTGCCAGGTGGATAGAGCGTGCTTCTTCAGTCTGGCTTTTAGATCATTACAGATTTGTACATTAAGTATGGTATCCATCGATGATGCAGCTTTTTTGGCAAGGCAATCGGCTTTTTCGTTACCACTAATGCCAACATGGGATGGTACCCATAATAAAGTGACTTTTGTATTATTTTTAGAAAAGATCGGTATCATTGGTGTTGGAGGTACATGAATTATTGGATGAAAGGCTTGCAACTTCGTCAGCGTCTACGGGATTTAATGTGATCTTAAGCTTTTTAGATAATCTTGTAATTCGATTTTTAAGCGATCTATCAGATACAGCTTGATATATTTACGTAAGGTCTTCTAAAAGAGACTTAATGTTGATGGTAAAGTTATGAGCTTCTTTGAGAGGATCACTGCTACCAAAGAAATTTTCCAGGAAGGCAATAAGCTGTAATGCTGTCAAAGAAAATCTCTCTGGGTTAGCACTAATTAATTGTTCAATAGTTGATTGAGCAGAGGGAGTAATTTTACCAAGTTCTTTGTCATCAGTTTTTAATTTCTTTTTAGGAGCTGTTTTAGGAGTTGCAAAGGCTGTGGGAGATTTATCATTTATAGGGTTTAAGTCTGGGGGGTTATCAGTAACCGATAAAGTGGGTGATTCGAGACTTGTGTCGGTAGAATAAGTTGTTTTGATGCAAGGATTTGAAGGTAAGGACACTGACATTAGAGACTGTTCATTTGGAATTATTAAGTCGTTATTAGTTGGATTGATTTCTTCTTTTGAGGAGAAGAAAGGACGAGACATAGTAGAAGGAGTTTCAAATGGGATTAGGCTAGAAGTTGTATTTTGAGAAAGATTGGTAGATATTTCTTGAGGGTTAGAACAGGAGTCTGCAGTGTGTCCAGATTGTTTACATAAGAAACATTCAAGTTTATCCGAAGTGATAAAGATTCTATTATTGTTATTTTCATGCGATATTAAAATTGAGGTATTTAATTCAAAGTTTTCTTTATCCGGTATAATATAGATAGAGCGTCGAAAACTGAAAATGTGAGCGTATTCGTCCTCAGGTGAGCCGTATCGGATAAAAGAGATAGGAGAAGCAAGTTGTAATCGAAGTTCTTCTTTAAGTGCTTGCTCTATGAGTGAATTCGGGATCGAAGGGCTCACGTTGGACAGTAGTAGCCTCTTTGCAGGTGTAATAAGTCTGCGAATAGATACTGTTTGATTTCTAACAGTAATGGTCGGATAATTTTGCAGAAGATTATCCACTACGGATAAGGAAGAAAGATATATGCATATACGCTGGTTAGAAATTCGTGAAGCAAAGGTTATTTCTTTAGGGGTAACAATTTCGCCGATTGCCTTGATGTATTCAAATAGCACGACGTCAGGAAGAGCGTTCATAACGATGGCGAAACTTCTACTGGGACATGATATTGCTGTTGTAGGTTTTTTTGGTGTGATTTTTGTTACTGCGGCGAAGCTGGGTTGTACTGTTTGTGATGATGTTTGAGATGATGTTGATGCCATAATTTGATTTTAATATTCTGGATGCCAAAATATTAAATATGTATGGCCAGTAAGAACTGGCCTAATTTTTTGGTTGTCGATATTTGCTGTTAATTAAAAATCGCCTTACCAGTATTTTTGTTGGTAAACACAGCACATTAACTAACTAGTTTTTATATGATACACTATTAGCAGAGACGATAAGTGAGGAGTACTTTACTCGTTGGCTTCTGAAATGGGAATGAATCACTTTATTATACAAAATAAAATACAGATTAAAGTTTCTGGAATCTGCTTGGTTCGACCTGAAAAAGACTGCTTTCCGATATTGTAACGCAGATTAGTATTTCCACACAGAAAATACTATCAAATTCAATAGAGATACCCTATATATTCGTTAAAAATATTACCTATCAGTTGCAACTGCTTGGTAAAACACCGTAGCAACCTGAGGTGAATGCGCCAATCCTATTATTCCATCCATCAGAGAAAATTGTTCTCCCGCTATGTTTATGTTCGCATAATCTGGATTAGGATACATTGACGGGTCTGAAACTCTCCATGTTTTGTCGCTAGAGCCATCGTAGACTACGATTCCTAAAATTAAACTGATTTATTAACATAAAGAATATTCTGGAAATTAAAAATGATTTTGCTATCTTTTGACACGTTTTTCACAAAATAGTACGTATATGCAGTGAGAAATGAACGTGTGGAATAAAATTATAGGGGAGTGCAATTAGAACGAAAAGATACAATGTTTCGGAAAAAATCAAACAAGGTTATATTTTTCTAAAACTTTTTTTGTTACTTTATAAATATGTTAAAGTAAAAAGTTCTACTCACAAATTTCGCCGCTAATTGTTTATTAATTGTTTAAACAATAACAATTGTTTTGTATAAATAATGTTAAGAATATGGGTGAATTAATTTTGTGAAAACATTTTATTTTGATAAAAAATGTTTTTATTTTAGTTTTGATTATACTGAACCCGAATCTGACATTACAATTTGCAAATTCAAAATGGCGGATTCAAAATGGCGGATTTTTTCCTAAAAATCCTTAAAAAGTAGTTGTAAAATCCGAATTTTTTTTATAAAACGTGTTTGTTTACATATATGTGGATATTTTTGAGAGGTTGCTGAACCTGAATCAAATTTTGATAATTTATATTATAAAATGGCAGATCCAAAATGGCGGATAACTTAAAAATAGTTGTAAAATAATAATTTCTTCACAAAATGTATTTATTTCAACATATATTTATTTTTGAGAACTTTGATAAACCTAACTTAAATGTTAACATTATAAACTATAAAATGGCGGATCCAAAATGCGGATTTTCTAAAAAGAACATTAAAAAAGAACCTTTTTCTAAAACATTTATTGTTTTTATTTTTAACAGGTTGTTGAATCTGAATTAAAGATTAAAAATTTAAATTTCAAAATGGCGGATCCAAAATGGCGGATATTTAAATGAAAAACAAGTAGAATCCAATTAAACAAATATGGAATTTCATTCTTAAAAAAAAGATAAACAAATAATTTTCACAATAATATTAAAAATTAAAATGTATTAGAAAGAAAGAACAAATTTTCGATTAGAAGGATATAATTACATATTGGAACATAGTTTTTAATTCCAAACAACTTTTCTTTATAAAAATTTTCGATATTGTGAAATATAAAGGTACTTTACTCTTGAGTGAAATTCATATTTTTTGACATACCTCGTACAAAATTAACAAAATTTGATATTTGATGGCTGCATCTTATGTTATATACGATGCAGAGTATTTTATAAAGAATAACTTTTTTTCGTAAAACTGATATTAAAAAAGTTATCAATAGGTTCCAAGTTACGCAGACATACTGTATAAGAGCTAAAAAAAATTTTTTTGTTGAATATTTATTATTGTTGAAGCTTATTATTAAATATATTTTAGGTAAGTTTTAGAGAAAAAAGTTTTGATCACTCTGTATATACATTTTTTCAGCTGATAATTTTCGGTTTATGTATTCCATTTTTGTTATCTTTCTTAGTTTTCTCAAAAAGAAATTGTTTATTTCATTTTAAAACTAAAATAATTCAGTGTTTTTTAAAGATTACATCCTAAGCTTCAAAAAAATATCAAAAAAATTGTATTAGATTTATTCAAACTTGAGTAATACCGTCTTAAAATGGTGGGAATTCTGTAAAACTACGAAGATTTCAAAAATTACATTTTTTGAGACATCGTATTATTTGAATTAAATTTTTGATATTTTTTTTGAATGAAACATCGTCTAATAAGATGATTGAGAGATAAGTTGTGCAAATTTGAGTGTTTTATATGTAAAATTGTATTAGTTACACATTTTTAAATCATTTTTAAACAAAATTCATGTAAGGCTCACTTTCCGCCCACACCGTACTTATGTCCATACATTTTATTTCTTTTTATTACAACCAGAAGATAGCTTGTTTCATCTTCTTACATGTCCAATTTGTAAAATTTCTTTTGATCCATTAGTTAAAGAATTACATTAAAAAAACTCAACCGTGCACTTCTTCCAACGCTAGTGTACAGTGCGCCAATGTGTGTGAGAAGGGTGACTTTAGCGTTATAAATAAAAAATTACAGAAGCTAGAGATTTAATTTTAGAAAAATCTTTATATAAGGTTTATTTTGGAGAATTTTCTGAATTTTTCAATGGTCAAGTCAGTTTTTTTCTAAAAATTATATTTTCGGAGTTATTTAAAAAACATCTAACTTCGCTGTTCATTTGTTTAATAAAAAATGAAGCACCCACTTCTCGAGTAGAACTTTTTGATATGTTGTTTATTAAACATTTCTTAATGAAATTACAAAAAGTTTTATCTTGTTTGATTTTTTCCGAAGTGAAAATCTAAATGCACTCCCCTATTATTGCTATTCTTGTTTCAAAAAATTATAAAAAAACGCTGAGATCTGTCGATTTTTATATACACTGTGTTTCAACGAAAACTTGACCCCCGCAGAAAGTTAAAAACCAAGATATTCTTCAAAATTTAACAAAAATACGCCAATTTATACTAGGAGGCGGATAAAATTTCATACAAAATTCATACCCTCAAATGTAACCCCCTACAGCCCCTTTTTAAATAGCAAATGTGATCGAGTGGCATATCGTTTGAAAGGTATTTTTCTTCTCTACATAAAACTCTATTTTTTTTTTAATTTGCTGAATAATTCTGAAGATTATTTTTTGATGATTTTAACTTCCAATCGTATAGTAAGATATTTGATCACGTGTTTAATTCTGTCCAATCAGATTAAAATTATACTGAGAATTATCTACTGTAGAAAATTACCGGTAGAATTTTTTTAAGTAGATTGTTTCTGTTTAATGGCAACCAGTTTCCTAGTTTTGACAACTGTCCCATTTAAGAAAATATCCATAGTATACGTATTAAAAAATAATCTGACGAATATGACACGACAGTAAGAATAAATAAGAAAATAATGCTTCATTTTTACTCAAATTTGTTGTCATTGGGCAATAGCCACTCGAGCCCTGCGGGCTCTCCTGTCTATTGCCAGACAACAAATTTTCGAAAAACTGTCGCATTATTTTCAATTTATTCTCACTCTCTTTTGATATTATACCCGATAATTTTGGATTTGTCTAATTGATTGGTTGAAAATCATTAATAACAAAAAAATATAAAATTTCAGCAAATTTACCAATTAAATATTCGAAATAACCTCCTCTGACCTCCATACAATAATAGAGCCTATTTTCAAAGCCTCTTCGTGTATTTGAATCTACCTTAAGGGGGGATATAGTCAAATCTGCGTTTTTTTGCATAATTTTAAAACGTTTTCCCTTGAAAGTGGTGGGGTTAAATTAAATAAGTAAAAGGATATGTTAAAGAACAACACTTGGAAATTATTCAGTTAAATTTTTATTGAAAAATATTTAAAAATGAAGCAGTGGCGTCATTTTTAAATAGACGATCCAAAAAAGAAGATGATTTTCGGTGTACACTATATCTTCAGACAAAATAATTTGAAACATACAAACCAAAAGATTATTTCAGTTTAAGAGTTTCTTAAGGTAGTGACGTCGAGTTTTTACGATTATATTGATTTTTAAATTTATGGTATAACTTTAAATTAAAAAATCGAAAAAAAAAACAAAAAAGTGTGTTTGGTAAAGAGAAAAATGGTAATATAAACAAAAAATTGTTAAAATAAGCAAAAACTCGACGTCACTAGGTACCTAGTAAAATATCTAAAAAAGAAGTGTGCACAATTTAAGAAAGATCGATGCATTACTTTTTGAGTTATGATATACACCGCCTCAAAAAAACATGTTTTTCAGAAAACGCGTTTAAAAAAAATGTAGTTTTGTCAATAATACTAAGAAAATTTTTGAATACATAGATCCATATCTCCGTCAATTTTGCTCGGATTAACTTGAAATTTTAATGGTATACTCTTGAAAATATTTACAATCGAATAAGATAATAAAAAAATCGAAAAAATAATCAAAAATACTATAACCCCCTTAATTTAATTGAAATTGAATATTCAATCAACAGATAAGTTAGAACCCAAAATTATCTTTAAAGTTATTAGGTAAATTAAACTACGTAAATTAAAAAATATAGTGTCGTGCAGAGAAAAAAATCTTTCAAATGATGTGCCTCTCGACCAAACTTGATATTAAAAAAAACTGGAGTTGATGCGGGGCAGTAGGGGGTTATATTTGAGGACATAACTAAACTGAAAAATCTTAGATACAGAATCCATTATAATAAAAATTAAAATTGTAAATAATTATTTAAATCTGCAAACTTTTCTTGATGGAAATTCTTTCTGGTACATCCTTAATCTGCGACTTTTACAATTTATAAGACAACAGACGACGAAGAATATAGAAAACAAAAAGGACTGTACATATTTACAAATTCTGTTTTCTAAATTTAAAAATGAGAAAAAGGATAGGGAACTTGACAATTTTTTTTATTTATCTATTATATTTGTCTACATAATATAGAAACAACACATACCAAATATCAACCCTCAAATCGCAATATTTAATTTACAATGAACATTTAAAGTTGTGATCGCCAGCTATCCAACACGTAAAGCGCCGCACGCTATGTGACGTCACGCTGCTCGTTCCAGGATAAGAGAACAAAGAACTGGCAACACTGGAAGATTGTTTGTAATTAATATTGACAGTTCGTTGATTTAAAAACATTGTGTTTTGAAGGCAACTAAAGATCAAAAACGTCGTTTAAAATGGTTAGAGGCATGCAAAAGAAATGAGGAAGATATTTCACAGAAGACATGTAATGATCAGTTTAATGTGAGTATAAAAATCAGACTCTATTCTCATCTACATATCAGTTCAATAAGAACTTATTTTATGTGCACTTCTTTGCTACACAATGCAATAATAATATAATGCAATTATATAATACCTAATATAATACCGTAAAATGGGGTGACTTTGACCGATTTTGTACTTTAATCCTATAAAAATCATATTTTAAATTGTGCTACATTTTTCTATATGCAAATATGTTATGGGTTTAGGCGTCTACTTTCAGTAGCTTAGATTATAATTACAAGAAAATAATCATGACTTAGAAAAAAAAATAAAAAATGGCTTTGGTCAAGTTCACCCCATCTGGGAAGAAGTTGACCGTATATGCATTTTGCCTGTAAAATTATTTTTCCTGTAAGTGGGGTTAATTTGACCGTTTTTTAAACAATTTTTTCTTAATTCGTTATATCGGTGGATTTAACAACCCTTGGAATATTAACTCTTTTTTTTTAATTAAAAATTAATTCTTAGATATTTATAAATTTGAATCGTAAAAAATAATTTTAAAAATTATACAGGGTGGCTGAAGTATATCACAATAGATATTTTTCTATATTTTCGGTCAAATTCACCCCAGCGGTCAAAGTAACCCCATTTTACGGTATATTATATTAATGCAATATACAATATAATAGGTATTTACTAGAGTTTTACAAAGAACCTTATGTTTTTAACACTAATTCATTTAATTCTTTACGATTTTATGATTCCTTATGATTTTATCGCATAATGTACCGTTGTAGCGTTGCAATATTTATTGCTTTCGCCCGTTTATAGGGACGACCAACAAACTGTCCGACGTCACAACCGATTCCGCCCGTTGAAAGAATAAATAAAATTCTGCAATAATAAAATATGAGCTTTTTTGTAAACTGGGGTTCTTTTAACAACATTAAATAACGTTTATCAGTAATATTTCCTTAATATAATTTTTATGCAAGTTCCCTATTAATTAAAGGATGTCTTCGCACTGAACCGATTTTTAGGTTACTAATAATTTTCCTGGATTTATTTATTTACAAATTCTATCATCTCAGTAATTATTATATTACCTAACAGAGCAAATAATACAATTATCGCAGTCACTATCAAAAATGAAACCAGAGTCTTATTGGACCTTGATCTATTCAATTAAAACGTGACGGCACGACTTTAATCATTCATAAAAAATAGAACACAATTTACCTGGTGCTATAGTGTCGCTAATATACACAAAAGCCGAGTCACATTTTCCTTGAATACTTTCATCTATGATAAGGTTAGTAAATATGGAGGCTGCCTGAATTACCTCCCTAGGAAAGACAATAGTCCTTACAACTTGATCAGTCTTTAAATCAAATATCAATATCTTTGGTGGACAAGCTCTTCTAAAGTTTTCAATGGTGTCCAAAGTCCCAGCGTCTAATACCTTAAAATTTAAAATACAAATTAAAAAAAATTATTTATTTATTATTATTTATTTATTTATATATTTATATATTTATATATATTATTTATTTATTTATTTATTTTTCTTCTTCTTCAGGTGCCATCTCCGCTACGGAGGTTGGCAATCATCACAGCTATTTTAATTTTTAAGGCAGTAGCTCTAAATAGTTATCCAAAGCTGCATGCAAACCGTTCTCTCAGGTTCTTCAGCCATGAAATTCGTCTTCTTCCGATGCTTCTTCTGCCATCTATCTTTCCTTGCATTATAAGTCGCAGGATGCCATACTTCCCGCCCCGCATCACATGTCCGAGATACTGTAGTTTTCTTTCTTTAATTGTAACTTCAACTTCCTTCTCTTTACCTATTCTTCTTAGTACTTTGTTGTTCGTAAATCTATCTACCCAGGAAACACTCATAATTCTTCTATAGGTCTACCTTTCAAAGGCGTTAAGTCTTCTCATTGTCTCTGCATTTAACGTCCATGATTCCACTCCATAGTATAATACACTGTATACGTAACATTTTGTTAGGCGTACTTTAAGAGCTAATTAAATCTTTGCTACATAGGACCTTTTTCATTTTCATAAAATTAGAACGTGCTTTTTCGATTCTGACTTTGATTTCTGCAGTGTGGTCATTATTTTCTGTTATAAGTGTTCTTAGGTAAGTGTACTTTTTTACTCTTTCGATCTGTTGGCCCTCTGCTATCAAGATTTCGTTAGTATTATGGTTGTTTTTACTAATTTTCATAAACTTCGTCTTTTTGGTATTGAGAGAGAGTCCGTACTCCCTACTACACCATACTATTTTACTCATGAGTCTTTGTAGGTCTGGTAAACTATCGGGTATTATTACTGTATCATTTGCATATCTGATGTTGTTAACTAAGTCTCCATTTACTCTTACGCCGACTGTTTCATCTTCCAGAGTTTTTCGCATTACCTCTTCAGAATAAGCGTTAAATAATAGAGATGATCGTATGCAGCCTTGCCTGACTCCTGTCTTTATTTCCATCTCTTCAGATTTTTTTTTCAATTCTTACTGTTGCTTGCTGATTGTAATAGAAGTGTGTTATTAGTCTTAAATCTCTTTCATCTAGGTTTTTAGTTTTCAGAATTTCCATGAGTCGATCATGTTTTACTTTATCAAACGCTTTATGGTAGTCTATAAAACAGACGTAAAGAGGACGGTTAACATCCAAACATCTCTGTGTCAACACGTTGAATGAGATTAATGCCTCCTGGTACCCATACCATTGCGGAAACATATTGAGTGTCACTAATATCCAGCTCCAGTTTAGAGTGTATTCTGGCGTGGTTAATTTTCAGAAGAATTTTCAAGGTATGTGACATTAAGCTTATGGTTCGGTAGTCAACTGCATTCTTTGGCATTCACTTTCTTTGGCAAACACACAAATGCTGATGTTAAAATTTCTCTAGGGATGATTCCCGTAGTATAGATAGCGTTGGACAGTTCCACTATTATGTCCAAATTTTTCTCGTTGACCAACTTTATCAGCTCGCTAGGTAATTCATCTGGACCAGCAGATTTATTGGTTTTCATAGAGTCTATTGCCTTTAAACTTTTAACTAATTTAAACTTTTACTGAATTATTATTATAGTAGACTATGCAAGTCAACAATTTGGCATCTATCAAGATGTTAATTTCTCATAGCCTATTGTAGGCTTGTTTATTAAACTAAGCAGAAAATGAGGATTTAATGATAAAAAACGTGACAATTTGTTAACATACCTAACTTTTTTATTATCCAACATAAGTAAATGAATAAAAAAACAGAATGTTAAGAAGGTCTACGGCTACAATGGAGTTTTAATTTCAATATTTTTTAAATCGTCCATAAGGTGCTCCGAACTTTGAGGTAAAACAGTATTATTGTTACACCTGGTACACAATGACATGACACTCCATGGGCTGTCAGTAGTCACTGATGATGATGATGATCTATTGTTTGTTATACTACAGTTGTTTATTACTAAAACGTAAGGAAAAATCAACTTACCCAAAGTCTATTACAGGAATCTATTCTAGTTCTGTAGACCGATATAAGTCCAGAACAGTTATAATTTCCACTCCCAGCACCATGTAGAGTCCAATCAGGGTACGCTTGAAGAACCGGACTTATATCTTTTGGATTATTGATGGGAATGGAGGTTAATGTAGCAGGAACTCCAGATCTTAACCTCGGAATAGAGATGAATATCCTGTCGTTAGTTATCTCAATACCAGTGGGCACTGTAGCTTCTGGTTTAAAATTATGAGCCGCCAATTGTGGCGGGAAATCAAATGTCAGAAAGTTCCATTCTTTTATTAATTGTAGACTCGAGGAACCAGTAATTAAGAAAACTATTAATGATGCAATTATTGCGTGTTTCATTGGTCTACGATATTGAACTAATATGACCTGAAAACAAAAGCAAATTATATAATCTACATTAATAGGACTGGATCCTGTGTACAAAAAAAAGTTTTATTAAGAGCAAGCTGAAAATTTGTTAATAGCTTAACGGTATCTAGTCGGGCAATCTTTGATGTAGGGGAACATTGGAACAGGGGAAATTTTAATTATGGAACTGGTTACAGATTTCGAACGGCAGACTACGAAAATGTCCCCTGTATTTTGTCGGACAGAACTTCCAATTGATTTGGTACTCTCTCATTAAACTTTTATGCAAAAATCAGACTGCTATTTACCTCTAATATAATGCCTATCATTTGACATGTTGTACATGTCGGACTTATTAAAATACCCAACATATTAGTCGGACAAACATTTTTTCATATATTATATAAAGTTTGCTACTGAATAAAGTTAAAAACAACCTGCTAGTTTTCACAATCATAAACTTTGTCAGGATAATACATTCCACAATTAAAATCAGGTTCCACAAGTACAACTTTCCCTGTTTCAATGTTCCCATACATCAAAGTTTGTCCGAGTAGACACCGTTAAGCTATTAACAAATTTTCAGCTCGCTACTAAAAAACTTTCTTTGTACACGGGATCCAGGCCTATAACGCACATCTTTAACACGTTCACTGCCAGACATATTCACGAATCAGAGCACTAGTAACTCGCCATATAAAGAAAACGTTGTGCAGCCCAGTGAGATAAGTTAGTACTATCGTGTGTCGTTGGTCCGGTGCCATATAACATATCAAAACAGGAGAAATTATTTTTCTTAAAAATGACGATGAAATAACCATTAACAACCGGAGGGACGTGCGAGGAATTTTTGTTATTTCTCCCTCCGGGGAAGACCTTTTGCAGTGACACTTCATCGCCAAAACTTTGATTTTCGACCACCTAAAGACTTTATTAAACGCTTAAAATTTAGGTGTTGTCGTCCACTTTAATAATTCGTTGAGTTATAATATTGCAAAATAAATAAACAGATAAGAGAAATAATTAACAGCAACGCGTGTTGACTTATTTATGGATCAAAAAGCTCAATTTTTATTTGGTTAAAAAAGTTAAAGGCTTTCGGGCTTCGGGTCAAGAGATCCCATAGATAGTAACTCTTGTATACATATAGAACTGCCTTCGCTTAAATTTTTATGCAATTTGAGATTGTCAGGAATAAAAATGTTTAATTTCCAGTTGTGACTTCTTCCTTCCTCTTTCCTTGTGCACAATAGGCTTTTCTGCAGTTGAAGTAATAAAGAACAAGTACAGGTCAAAAATAAACGAGGAGAAGAAAATGAGAGTAACAATTTTGAAACTGGAGCCCCTGTTTTAGAGGCTTTGCTCAGAAAAGCAATCACATAATTTTCATTAGCCAGCCAGTTAGATAAATATCTCTTTTTATTTTAATCTCTATGCCTTAATTTTGCTCTTATGTTCGAATAAAAATTTAAATGTCAGAATAGTGCTTTGCTGCTAATCTGCTGCTAGGCTGATACTAAAATTGATTTTTGGGGACTGGGTCATAGTACAAATAAGTTTGGGAAGCCCTGTTTTAATATATGTTTGAAGTTATACTTCTTTATAGTCCTGTCGCCAGGGAGGGTACAACGGCCTCCTTAATTCAGATGGACTTACCCAAGTTTTTTATGTATTTTGACCCGTAGAACACGAATTTTTTGGGTAACAGTTGATCCGGATGTCGATAAGTTTGTTATAAACAAAGAACTTGAGGAATTACATAACAGCGATTTTTTGCAAAACAAAATATTTTTTAAATATTGAAAATATTTTTTGTATTTTTTGGGTGATTGTCAGCAAAAATGGTCTTACAAGTTTTTTCGTAGGATACATAGTTTTAGAGATAAACGCGGTTGAACTTTCAAAAAATCTAAAAAGTGCAATTTTTGAACCCGAATAACTTTTGATTAAAAAATAAAATAGCAATTCTGCTTACTGCATTTGAAAGCTCAAGTCAAATTCTAGCGGTTTTGATTAGGTGCATTGATAAAAATTAAGTTTTTATTTGTTAAACAAAGCCATAAACACATAACACATAGTGTTTCCCGTGCCCAATGCATGCGTTTTAATGTACGTAATATACCTAGAAATTGTGTGTATGCGCGCCTACTCGTTCGATTTCAAATGGGAAATGCATTGAAAACATCATTCAATCACTGTGTGTTTATAGCTTTGTTTAACACTAAAAAATTAATTTTTAGCAATGAAAGTAATCAAAACCGATAGAATTTGACCTGAGCTTTTAAATGCGGTAAGCAGAATTGCTATTTTATTTTTCAATCAAAAGTTATTCGGGTTCAAAAACTGCAATTTTTCGATTTTTTGAAAGTTCAACCGCGTTTATGTCGAAAACTGTGTATCCTACGAAAAAACTTGTAAAAACATTTTTTGCTTTGAATGACCCAAAAAATACAAAACAATGTTTTGTTTTGCGAAAAATCGCTGGTATGTGATTCCTCAAGTTCTTTGTTTATAACAATCTTATCGACATCCGGATCGACTGTTAGCCAAAAAATTCGTGTTCTACGGGTCAAAATACATAAAAAAAACTTGGGTAAGTCCATCTGAATTAAGGAGGCCGTTGTACCCCCACTGGCGACAGGACTATTTACGATTGAGAGTGAAATTTTATAATTCTGGGCGCATACTCACACAGACACAGAATATATTAGTGTTTTTAGTAAATGTATTATTTATTATAATTTTTGTGTCTTTGGATTTGTCGTCCTCGGGAGTAAGATAATAAAATATCTATTATAACATTTTTATACTTCACTTGATCTATTTGTCACCGTGATGTGTAATTTTATCCGAGACGTCACGTAGACGGGGCTTGATAGCTTGGTTGGTAGAGCATTCGACCATAGATCGAAAGGTCCCGGGTTCAAATCCCGGACGATTCATATTTTTTTTATTTTTGGTACTGTTTTAATAAAAAATTTTTGAAAGTGGTAGGTAAGAAAACTAGTTTAATATTTAAATAAAAATACAAGTAAACTGTATAAAATACACATAAGTGTATTTATTTTGTTGCAATTATAATATAGAAGTGCGTAGAATTCTTACGTGCGTACAAAGTACACAAACATTCATTTTATGTTAAGTGCATTTTCAAATTTAAAGCTTAATTCTTAATTTGCACGAATTATTAAAATTTCAAAGATTGATCAAAGAAGGCAAAATTTGGACAACTATACTTTTTAGTTATCAGGCTTCTGTACAAACAGTTCGTTATATCAACCAGGATATACACATACACAGCTCCCCTAGCAACATGTTCAAATATCAACCGTGACACAACATTAGTTCATTACTATTGAGGGTGTGGTCTGTACGCGCTTTTAAATGATAGTTTTAAAAATGTTCTGTACCTCGACATGCTGCAATGCCCATATATTAATTCAACTTTTTTTATTTTAGATGACGCATAAATTACTAATTCTTCTTACTGGTGAACAGATGTTATTTTTCCTATAAATGTGAAACCGCATTTGTCAAACGCTCTGTGAACATTGATTTATAAACGGATATTAATAGGCGCAACAATAAAGCAATAAACTGTTGCCACTATAGTATGCGGTCTATCCTTAAGATGCGGTCTACCTTAAACATGAGGTCTACCTTAAACATGCGGTCTACCTGTGCTATTAATGATAGTGTGCGGTCTACTGATCGCAATCTGATAATTCCTGAAAGATTTGAGCAAAATAGTAAAATTCAAGAAAGCTCTTATAGAAAAAAATATTCAGTCGCAAGTAATAAACATTTAGTCCAAGTAATAAAGCTCAAAATAGGACAAAACCTCGCAATTTTTACAGAATGGATCGATTTGCTTGAAAATTTGAGAATAAGTAGTGGATAGCCCAAGGATCAAAATCTATTTCAGGCCAAAACGCGCTTATACCATGGGCAGGTTGCCACCCCATCTCAAGGGTGGAAATTTTTATTATATTTTGACTGCAAGAGTTGGTAAAAACATTCATTATAAGCAAAAAACGTTATTACATTTTTTTGATAAAATTAATAGTTTCCGATTTATTCGCTATCGAAAGTGTTAGTTTTATATCGAAAAAATCAATGTTTTTAATCAGTTTTCTGCTAATAACTCGTTTTATCAAAACAACTCTACTTACGAAAAATCATAAATTTTTCGTTTTATCAAAACAAATTTACTTAACAAAAATTTACCTTTTAAAAAAATAAAAAATACCGTTTTTTTTTTTATTTTATTTAAGACCAATAGTAATCGAGCTATACTTTATTATAATAAGTATGTTGGCTCTTCTTCGTCAAATGCTAAATATTGTAGTTTCAAAGTCAAAGGACGGGAAAACTATGCATTTTTTCGAGGATAACTTGTTAAAACTTATTTAAATTATTTAAAACTATGTATCTCCAGAAATAAAAACAAATCTCTAGCTTAAAAAATTAAGTGACTTATAATGAACAGAATGTCAGTCCCTATTTTTTTCAGCAAAAAAGTGATCATAAACAACCCCCTAATCACCACCCTAATTAAAATTTGTCATCAACCTGATTTGGTTTTCTTGATTTATGTATTGTTTGTAAGTTCTAAAGGTTTGATCGGCTTACAATTATTAGTGTTTAAAAAAATGTAGTTAAAAGCGAATAACGAGTTTTTGTAGTTTGGCAAAAAATGCCCTTTTCTTCATAATAGAAAGATTAGCATCAGAGATACGAAAAAATATTTAAATATGAAATTGTAGCTTAATTGATGGATTCGACCGTTACTTGATGGAAGTTCATTTTATCTCACAATAAAACACTGAAAAACGTTTCTTTTCTATACTTCCACAAAAATTTATTGCAACTATGTTATTACTACAGCTGTTTCGGCAAAGTGCCTTTCTCAAGTGATATATTTTACAATGTGTTTGCCTTTTTAAGTCTTTAACTGAAGAGGTTGGGGAGTGGGGAGCTGTTTGTCTCGAGTTGGTCATTCAGAATTATATCTGTATTTTTCAATTTATTAATTTCCATTGATTCTAAAAGTGATAGCTTAAGGCCTTTATTTTGGATATGTAGAATTTGAAACTCTTTATTGAAAGAATGATTATGATCTAGAAGGTGAAGTGCGTATGTAGAAGTATCTGTTTTTCTATTGTTGAAAGCTCTTTTGTGTTCTGCTATCCGTTTGTCAAAAGTTCTGCCAGTTTGACCGATGTAAGTTTTCGGACAATCACCACAAGTTAGTTTGTACACACCACTCTGTAGTTGCTTTCTCTTTCGGCTTTTATTGTTTTTAATATGTTTGCTTAAGTTGTTGTTAGTTCTGAAAGCTGCATCATCCCATCCTACACAACAAAAATTAGCAGCCTACCGTAGCATGATACATAGACTGACAGAAATGCCTATGACAAAAAATAACTTCGAGACAGAGCTAAATATCATTAGACAAATAGCAGTAAACAATGGCTATAACGAACAAACAGTTAACAACATTTTAAACCAAAAATTCCATAAGAAAGCCTTGAAATTAGTGTATCCACCACCACAGAAAGAACCCATTACCTTCTGCTCTCTCACATATACTGGCAAAATAACAACAAAAATAGCCAGATACATAAAAAAGAAAGGAATAACACCAGCTTTCAGAACTAACAACAACTTAAGCAAACATATTAAAAACAATAAAAGCCGAAAGAGAAAGCAAGTACAGAGTGGTGTGTACAAACTAACTTGTGGTGACTGTCCGAAAACTTACATCGGTCAAACTGGCAGAACTTTTGACAAACGGATAGCAGAACACAAAAGAGCTTTCAACAATAGAAAAACAGACACTTTTACATACGCACTTCACCTTCTAGATCATAATCATTCTTTCAATAAAGAGTTTCAAATTCTACATATCCAAAATAAAGGCCTTAAGCTATCACTTTTAGAATCAATGGAAATTAATAAATTGAAAAATACAGATATAATTCTGAATGACCAACTCGAGACAAACAGCTCCCCACTCCTCAACCTCTTCAGTTAAAGACATAAAGAGGCAAACATATTGTAAAATATATCACTTAAGAAAGGCACTTTGTCGAAACAGCTGTAGTAATAACATAGTTGTAATAAATTTTGTGGAAGTATAGAAAACAAACGTTTTTCAGTGTTTTATTGTGAGAATTGTAGCTTATTTAATTCCGGTCAAAATATAATAAAAAATTTCCACCCACCAGATGGGGGGGGGTAGAAACCGCCCCCATGGTAAAAGCGCCTATCGGCATCATATAGATTTTGATCCACGGACTATCCGCTACTTATTCTCAAATTTTCAAGCAAATTGATCCATTCTGTAAAAATTTCGAGGTGAAAAGCTGTGTTTTCAGGACTAATTTTGACGAAAATAAACGTAAAATGAAAGGGGACTGTAATAATATACAAACAAAATGCACCCCAACTATTTACACAAAAGATTTATATTATGTAAACGAATTATTTACAACACCATGCAGCCAAATTATTATTAAAGAATAAATTCATGCACTCTTTTGAACAAGTAATTTAATATTCAAATATCTAATAGATGTCGCTACCAAGAGTCCGATAAGCAAAACTATTTTGATAGTTTTGCTTATATAGGCAGCTTCGTTTCGTTCCGATTGAGAGTTTCGATTGAAAGTACTCAGGATAACTGAGTACATAGCAGCTAGCTTCAACAATAAGCAGTACACTGGAGCAGCATTCCTGGACGTAAGCAAAGCTTTCGACAGAGTACGGCATAAGGGGCTCATATTTATAAAATGCGAGGTTATGGGTACAGAGGGGCGATGACGAGGCTGATCTCCTCGTACTTATCCGGCCGGAGCTTCAGAGTTCGAATAGGACAAGTCCTGTCCGAGCTCGGAAGCCCGGAGGCTGAAGTACCACAGGGAGAGGTCCTGTTACCTCTGCTGTATACAATATACACCGCTGACGTACCTAGAACTCCGGGTACCCTTGCTCAGTGGGGCTTGGTACAATGACCTGGGGCCCAAGCAAGCAATTTTAGTTCCGCGGATAAGTAATCAGAAGATAAAGGCATAGAGCGCTTCACGCTGGCCTAGTTTTGAATTCGATTAAGGCACCACATTGGTTTCTTATTACCCAGGATTCCATTGTGAAGAGCATTTGGCTACGATACTTGTGCCCCCATCCCGCATCAGCGTGCTATGGGGGAGGAAAGGGATGGCCTGGGGCATTGGAGCGAGGTGGGGTGATCCCTGTTTCCACTCGGGTCAAAACACCTCGCCCCAATGAACTGTTACACCCGAATGTACTTTTTTCGATAGGGTGAACATCTCCCACATGTCGGGTTGAATCATATTGCTTGCTTGCTTTCGATTGAGAGGTGTTCATGTAGTACCACTGAAGACATATGGAGAGATAGAAATGTACATATGGGAATGATGCATCACCTCTGAACCGAATTGAAACATACGCTATTTTTTATTTTTTCATTTTACTCATATTTTGAGTACTAGGTTACAACTTTTGTTGCATTTTTCCTAGACGAATAGACGGAATGTGATTGCGTTTTGTAGAGTTCCTTTCGTTTTCTTTATTCGTCGTCTCCTTATCTTATAAATTGTAAAAGGCAGGGATAAAGGATGTTACCAGAAACTGGTTTAACGAGATAGTTTTAGATTTATTGTTTATATCTGGGTTAGTTGTGCAATTAACTCTTTTTAACTCATTAACTGCAATGTAATCCCTCTTATATGCATCCACATGAATTTCCACAATATCAAGCTCATGATGCTTAGCAAACCAGGTAATTGTGTCAGTTCTATGGAAAGCAAAGTTTTTTCTTTAAGTGCCGATCCTCAGTTTATGGAATTTAAGCCATTTTGCTCTCCGTATGGCCAGTTTTGCAAGGTTTTGAAGATATATCTCCCTTCATTTGTCCCGCCAAGTCTGATATATCCAAGGATAACTTGTTGCCACATGCCTTATTAATAGAATGGTCTAGTGAACTACATCTTTTTATTTTTGTTTTATTTTGTAAACGTATTTTTGCTTTCCTTAACAGCGTTTATTTGCAGCTCTTAGTGTGTTTATACGACGTGTGAGATTATCTTAGCTATCTTATAACTAACACCACAATTTGTGCAATGGCAAGCAAAAGGCCTAGCCGGGTAAGATGGTGAAAAGTGCCCCCAGCTCGATTTAAATTCCATATAGGCCACTTTTTAGCACATATAGAGGAACTCACTTTCTGAAATTTGTAGACCCCTAGGTGGTCACGTGACCCCCCTAGAGCCTAATTAGGCTTTTTATGTTTTTATTTTTTATCTCAGCCGCATCAAGAGCTAGCCAAAAACTTTATTTAAAAAAGTTGTAAGTTTCAAAAAGATCTATATGAAATTTTTTTTTTTATTTTTTTGGCGGGAAATTCGAATTTTTAGAACAATTTTAAACTTTTAAATAACTCTGAAAAAAAACTAAGACACTCGTTTTTACGAAAATTAATTATAACGTGTATTTTTGCACAATCTTTCACCCTGATTTTTTTTAGATTTTTAAAATTGGTGAAACGTACCTTTAAAAATTAAAAACCGCATTTTTTCGTTTTTTTTTTCGTTTTTTGATATAATTTTATACATATTTTTCAAAAAAGGTAACACCGTCACTGTAATAAGTAAAAAACTGAAAAATAATTGGGGTTTGCTTTATAAAATTTTTTTGTAACGCCATCCATTTTTAAGATACAGGGCGTTGAAGAAAAAAAAATTTTACACATTTTTTACGATTTTGCTGAAACTACTGGCAACATTGTAATAAAACTTGGCGGGTTTTAAGAGGTAGTTATTGTGCATGTTTTGACATACAATTAAGGATTTGATATTCATCATTGGCGCGCATAGGGGCAATGGTGTGAACTTTTTAAAGAATAAAGATAGTACGCCACCGACATATTTCAAATTAACAATCGTTTTTGGATTCCTCGTTCAATTTGTGACAAAAAATCTATCTTCTTATTTTTTCTTACGACGCGCCATTTTTATTCAAAAAATAAAAGATCTTAATCCTTACAAAGCATTCGAACTTCTAGTAGTTTCTACATCTACATATAGGCCAATCAAGTTAGGTTTTTACTAGACATAACGGAAAAGACGAGGTTTGACAGTTGAAATGTGTAGTATGAGATATTACAAAAAGACTACCATCTTGGGATTCATCAGTTTTTTAGTGGAACATTTTTTAAATAAACAATCAAAACGTCAAACTTAGTTTTTTGCTCATAACTTAAAACCTTGTTTATTTAGAAATTTGACGTCCACAGGTAACTTTCTCAGAAAAAAAAGGTACATCGAATGAGATACGCTAAATAAAAATCGGTTAATAAACAAAAAAGTTATTGCAAAACGGATGACAAAATCACTGTTTTTGAATATAGTTAATAACAATTTTATTGTTTGTTAAAATACGTTTTAATATACCCAAAATTGAGGGCACTATGGTGTTTGAATGGTGTGCAAAAAATGGTCCAGATCTGTTAAAGAGTTTTCGTAAAATTGAATTTGTTTATAAAATTTTTTGAAAAACGGGCTAATTTCTGAGGCTGGTCCAGTTAACATGGATGAATGTATCTCAATAATCCGGGGCCCATTTCCTTCGTTAAGATGTATACTAACAGCTTATGAAAAAAAAGTAAAAAAAAAATTACATATACGTACACAAAATTATTTGTTAATAAATAGCAGTTTTTAAGCTTATAAACAATTATAATAATTTCGTAGAAATTAGATCAAATTAAATGGCAATAAAAAATACGGAAAGCTGGTTAAAATACACAACTTTCAAAAAAATTTTTAGGTCCTACGACCCTTGGGGTCTGAGATAGCCCCTTTTTTGAAAAAATCACTGTTACGTTAATTAACAACACTAAGAGCTGAAATTAACCAATCTTTTATAAGAAAAGTCAAAGTTTTTAACAAAGTTTTTAGTAAGAAAAAATGTTAAAAATTGTTTAAATAAGAGTGTTATGAACACAGAGTATTTTGCGTTCCGACTAAAGTAAAAAATAGCGGGCGTAGTCGACTGACTGAATAGTGGGAGCGGTTGGTGACCGGCATGCGGCAGCAACTATTAAAATTACGTTATCCCGACCACAAAAATCCACTTTAAGGTGAATGACAAATTTTTGTCATTTCTTATGTTTTCGAGGTCTCTGAATCGGAATATGGAGTTAATTTTTTTCTAGAATTAGTGGAACATGTTCAAAACTCAAATTTTATGCAAAAATGCGAAAAATCCATTTTGATGATTTTTCAATTTTAACTCATTGTATTTTTGGTCGCTGTAAATATTTCCTTTTGAAAATTTTACTGTTATCTTTGAAGCATTTAGATAACAATGAGATTTGTCCAAAATGACTCAACACGTTAAAAGAAAAGTTGTTAATTTTTAAACATTTTGTCGTCAGATTTCGTTAGTTTCATGTTTACTTAAAAAAGTTGAGTGACAAACTTTTTAGTTTATAATTTTAAAAATTTAATTTAAAATATGCAATGGGAAAATGTTATGTGACTTTATAGACGAGCGGCACACCCCAAAAAAAGCTTATTTCTCGAGATACTGATACTAATTTTGGTCATACTTTATACATATTTTTGATGGTGCTGAAAACTAAAATTAGGGTTGTTTTGAATTTTACGTGGGGGAACATTATCAAAATCGCAACTTTACCCTAAAAATAAAAAAAAATCAGGTTTTTTGAGTTTAATTTGCTACAACTCTGTTCCATTGTAATATTTTTTTTCTGATATTTTTATAGTATATATTTCTCACCTTTCTGAAGACAATGGGACCTGCTTCAATATTTCTGTTTTGCCATAAAGAAAGTTATAAATTGTTTGAAGTAAGAGTGCAGATTCTTGAATTGCAAAGTTTAATGGCAAAAGTTGAGTAACAAAATTTGAAATTTAGCTGTTTAATTAATTTTAAGTTTAAATCTAGAGTACAGAGAACAAAATGTTTTATAGAAAAAAAGTGGTGTAACTTTTAATTTTAAGAAAAACGTGATATCATTTTTTTTTATTTTTAGGGTAAAATTGCGATTTTGACAATGTTTCCCCATCTAAAATTCAAAATAAAACTCATTTTCGTTTTCAGCACCATAAAAAGTATAAAGTAAGACCAAACTTAGCCATTCACCACACCGTGGTTGATATCTCAAGAAATGAGCGTTTTTTTTGGGGGGAAGTACCACGTACCACTCGTCTATAAGGTCGCGTAACTTTTTTTTCTGTTGCATATTTTGACTTTGTGGCCTTTTTATTGTTATTTTTTAAATCTGTTTATTTAAAATATAATTTTACTAAATAAATGTGCAACATAATAATATTCATAAAATTCAAGTTTCTACCAAAATATATAAATATAATATTAAGCTTCAAATCCGGTATACTGTCAATGTTAAAAATGGGCTGCAACGGTCTAGCGCTAGCGAATGCTAGTCCGCGAATTTATTCTCGTTCGGCTGCGCCCATCATTTTTTTTTACTTTTATTTAGTCGGAACGCAAAATACTCTTTCTTTATAACAATACTGTTTAAACAATTTTTAACATTTTTTCTTGCAAAAAACTTTGTTAAAAACTTTGACTTTTCTTATAAAAGATTGGTTAATTTCAGATCTTAGTGTCGTTAATTAACGTAACAGTGATTTTTTCAAAAAAAAAGGGGCTATCTCAGACCCCAAGGGTCGTAGGAGCTAAAAATTTTTTTTAGAAGTTGTGTATTTTAACCAGCTTTCAGTATTTTTTATTGCCGTTTAATTTGATCTAATTTCTACGAAATTATTGTAATTGTTTATAAGCTTAAAAACTGCTATTTATTAACAAATAATTTTATGTACGTACATGTAATTTTTTTACTTTTTTTTTTCATAGGGTATTAGTATACATCTTAACGAAGGAAATGAGTCCCTGATTATTGAGATACATTCAGCCATATTAACTGAACCAGCCTCAGAACTTAGCTCGTTTTTCAAAAAATTTTAAAAACAAATTCAATTTTGCAAAAACTATTTAACAGATTTGGACCATTTCTTGCACACCATTCAAACACCATAATGCCCTCAAGTTTAGGTATATTTAAAGATATTTTAATAAACAATAAAATTGTTATTAACAATATTCAAAAACAGTGATTTTGTCGTCCGTTTTGCAATAACTTTTTTGTTTATTAACCGATTTTAATTTGGTGTATCTCATTCGATGTATCTTTTTTTTCTGAAAAAGTTACCTGTAGACGTCAAATTTCTAAATAAACAAGTTTTTAAGTTATGAGCAAAAAACTAAGTTTGACGTTTTGATTGTTTACTTAAAAAATGTTCCACTAAAAAATTGATGAATCCCAAGATGGTAGCCTTTTTGTAATATCTCATACTATACATTTCAACTGTCAAACCTCGTCTTTTCAATTATGTCGAAAAACGGCTTATTTTTTACTAACTTGATTGGTCTAATACATAATATATTATACTCGTACATCCATTATAAAAATTAATTCGCATACTTTGGAAGCGTTAAGATATTTTAATTTTTGCAACAAAACGGCGCGTCGTATGAAAAAATGGGAAGATAGATTTTTTGTCACAAATGGAACGAGGAATTCAAAAATGATTGTTAATTTGAAATATGTCAGTGGCGTATCATCTTTTTTTCTTTAAAAAGTTCAGACCATTACCCGTATGCGCGCCAATGATGAATATAAAATTCTTAATTGTATGTCAAAAAATTCACAATAACTACCTCTTAAAACCTGCCAAATTTTATTGCAATGTTGCCAGTAGTTTCGGCAAAATCGTAAAAAATGTGTAAAATTTTGTTTTCTTCAACGCCCTGTATCTTGAAAATGGATGGCGTTACAAAAAAATTTTATTAAGCAAACCCCAATTATTTTCCATTTTTATCTATTCTAGTGACGGTGTTACCTTTTTTGAAAAATATGTATAAAATTGTATCAAAAAACGAAAAAAAAAACCGAAAAAATGCGGTTTTTTTATTTTAAGGTACGTTTCACCAATTTTAAAAATTTGAAAAAATTCGGGGTGAAAGATTGTGCAAAAATACACATTATAATTGATTTTCGTAAAAACGAGTGTCTTAGTTTTTTTTCAGAGTTATTTAAAACTTTAAAATTGTTCTAAAAATTCGAATTTCCCGCCAAAAAATTTAAAAAAATGTTTCATATAGATCTTTTTGAAACTTACAACTATTTTAAATAAAGTTTTTGGCTAGCTCTTGACGCGGCTGAGATAAAAAATAAAAACCTAAAAAGGCTAATTAGGCTCTAGGGGGGTTACGTGACCACCTAGGGGGCTAAAAATTTCAGAAAGTGAGTTCCTCTATATGTGCTAAAAAGTGACCTATATGGAATTTAAATTGAGTTGGGGGCACTTTTCACCATCTTACCCGGCTAGGCCCTTTACGTATATTAGAAAAAAAAGAATGTGTGTGTACTTTGTACGCACGTAAGAAGTTATACTTCTATTATATGATTTCAACGAGATAAATATACTTTCAACAGGTTATTTGTATTTTATTTAAAGATAAAACTAATTTTTACTTACTATTTTCCAATAATAAGAAAAATAAAAAAAAATAGAAAACACACGGATTCGAACGGGGGACCTCTCGATCTCCAGTCACACGCTCTACCACTGAGCTATACTCCCTTTGCTTTGACAGTTTACAAGATTTCTCATACGTACTGACAAATTTAATAGACCAAGTGAAGTACACAAAGTTACTTTAAATATACTTACTATTTAAAATAAATAAAATAAATTTCGACCAAGAGTCAGGATTCTGTTAACCGAGATACGATAGTATCAAGCGGCGCCGCTAGGAGGAGCTTCTCCAACAATGCGTCTCAGAACACCTTAAGAACACTTGGTCATTTTGTACTCTAAACCGAGTAAAGCATGAAAAAGAAAAAGAAAATAATCGTTTTCGTTTTGATTCAATTCGAGTCTCTTGCCATCCTCTGACACAGTGTTTCTGGGTCTCTACTCTTTATCGAAGAGGCTATTGCAAGTAGACTGAATTGAATCAACTCGAGACGAAGAAGAACTGCATCTATTAAAATATCTGCAGTATATGTGGTTAGACTGTCCTCTAACGGGGAATGACAAAATAAATAAAATAAATTTGCTTGATACTATCGTATCTCGGTTAACAGAATCCTGACTCTTGGTCGAAATTTATTTTATTTATTTTGTCATTCCCCGTTAGAGGACAGTCTAACCACAATATACTGCAGATATTTTAATAGATGCAGTTCTTCTTCGTCTCGAGTTGATTCAATTCAGTCTACTTGCAATAGCCTCTTCGATAAAGGGTAGAGACCCAGAAACACTGTGTCAGAGGATGGCAAGAGACTCGAATTGAATCAAAACGAAAACGATTATTTTCTTTATACTTACTATTATTATAAAGTATCTTATTCCCGGGGAAGACAAAACCAAAGACACGAAAATTATAATAGATATATTTACTAAAAACACTAATTATATATTCTTTTCAAGCACAGCTTATTTGCGCTACATAAAGATGTAGCGACTAATACCATACTGTCGGTGTGCGCATGCGCCAGAGAATGTAAAAATTCACCCTCGTGCCTAAAGAAGTATAACTTCAATAAATTCTTCACAATTCTACAGAAATTTGCCATCATACCAAGTTTTTATACTCTTCTTTGGAGATGGTTCTAAGGTTCTCTCCTTATTCGACCATCTCTGATTTATTTGACATTCAATTTATGAATTTAAGATTTGTAAAATATAGTGGAAATATTAAACAATATTTTTTTAAATTTTCTTCACTTTCTTTAGTAATTCATTTTTCCGTATTTGGTAATATGATAATCCTGCAACATACTTTAATTATTAATGATCAGAATATAGTTATTTTCTTAATCGCTCTACCATTTTCATATTTATAATTTTCATATCTACAATTATGTTATAATAAATTACCCACTTTCTCAAATAGTTTATATTTGCACCTACATTTTTTGTAAATATCTATGTATGGCTATGTGACATTTTTATCCGAAAACAAATTAATCCGATCGTTATTTTTCAAGTAAACGTTGTTCCTGGTTAGTTGCCGCTAGCTGTATCACAGGCGTGTCTTTTAGTCTGGCATTGAACTACAATTGCATAATTTGTTTAAGAGTACATAAAATATGTACTTTCTTACTTGTCGAATATTTTTGGTAATGGTGTGTAAAGGTCATTTTTCTTTTGACTTGCTTTATTTAATTGAGATTGGACTAAATTTTTATTCGTCTAATACTTAATAATGTGGTCATGAAACTCTGCCACTTTTCTAGTAGCCTGTTTTTCACTCAATAATATTTATCACAGGAATCAAATACAATTGACTGCAATAAAAGTTACATTTACTTTGTTTTATTTTGAGCTTTCGGTTTCCATTTCGGAAGTCTTATAAAAAACTCTTAAATAAAGTTTTGAAAAGCACGTGGGTAACTGGACTTCGTAAGTCCTTTGTAAGTCCTTTTGAACTTTTCGTGTAACTTTGAGTCGATTGATATATAATTCACTAATTATTAGTCGATTTTACCAAACTTTACAATGTAGCGTGTCTCCGCGAGTATCGAGGGTACACCACCAGTGGTGGTGGTAGAAATTTCAGTAACTTAGTTAATTCATATTATGATAAAAATTCCAACGCAATGTCGTTAGACCACTCCATAGTAAAATTACCACGACACTGACTGTTCCAGCCCTTAGCCGATTCGGAAGAGTTGGAGGCGTACATACCTACTTTGTCTCAGCTTCTGACTTTCTTGGGACCGTGTTAGTTTACCGATAAACGAAGGGAGAGCTCATGTCGATCCGGGCCGGCCATAAATAGAGGGTTGGTTCCTAGCCCAAGGATCGTGAATCACAAATTTTTAGGGAATTAACGGCTATTTCACGTTGCCTTGATTACCATCTTTAATTTTTATCGTATTCTATTACATATTTTCTTTTTTTCTTGGCATGTCATGCCATGTTCCATGGGATCCTAACTTTATGAGGATCACTCTGTACGAAATAATTCTCGTTTTGAATATGTAATGAGGGTACTGTACTCTCAAGTACTAAGAAATACACTATAATAAATCTATAAATGGATTGTTAAAAAAATATTCCTTAAATTTACAGTATATTACATAAAAGGAATGTTTTATGGGTAATAAATTTAATACTTTAGTAGAACATTGCATAACGAATGGTTTAAATAGCAAATTATACAGAAGGAAGAAAATTTTTAAGTCTCATTTCAAAATGCGAAAACTGGGGCAAGTACGTAGTGGATGTGAATTTTTCCAAACTATTTATAGTAGGGGAGGAAATTGTGCTAAATTTGCAGTTACTCGAGCGTTATGGGGACCGATTGGGTTGTGAAAAGTAGGTTGTAAAACCAAAAAAAGTTAAGTAAAATTTTCGATAAAGTGGGGGACTTTTCCATTTCCAACAATTGTTTTTTTCCGATTATAGCGCCATCTATCCATAATTCGAAATATTTCGAATAATTTTTTACGTAAATTATCTCCTTATTCTTTTTCTTTCTTTTTGTATGTACGCTTTAAAGCCTGTTTCTTATTCAATATTACCCTCCTAAATTGTTTAAGTTATCGTACCATCTTTTTCTTGGTCTGCCAATACTTCTTCGTCCATTTGGTGACTTATCTCGTGCTATTCGTACGATCCTATCCTCTGACATTCTACTAATGTCTTCGTTCCACTCCTCTTTCCGTTTTGTCACACATCCATTTATGTCTTCTACATTACATGATCTTTTTATGTTTCCGCTTCTTTCCCTATCCAACAGACTTTTTCCTGATATTTGTCGGAGTATTTTCATCTCTGTTTTTTGTAGTAGTCGTCTCGTTTTAGATGTGTCAGGTCGTGTCTCCGCCGTGTATGTCAATATAGGTCTAATTGCTGCTTTATAGATTCTTGTTTTTGTGTCTTGTCTTAGTGTTTGTTCTTCCAGATTGTGTCATTAAGAGATCCCGCCGCTTTACTTGCTTTTAAGCTTTGTTGTCGTATTTCCTCTTCAACATATCCGTAACTGGTTATATCTATTCCTAGATATCTAAACCTTGCTTCCTGCTTTATTATTTTCCCATCAATTTCGATTTTAAATCGTAGTGGGTATTTAGATGTTGTCATACATTTGTTTTTTTCTTCTGATATTATCACATTGTATTTCTAGGCTGTTGTATTGAAGATGTGTGTTAATCTTTGGAGATCGTCTTCTGTCTCGGCGATTAATGCGGCGTCGTCGTCTGCATAATATAATATTTGAATATCTGTGTTCTCATTCTGTAACCATGACCCTTACGTAATGCTTTTATTATTTCGTCCATCATTATATAAAAGAGCAATGAGCTTAACGAGTCACCTTGTCTGACTCGGCTTTGTACTGGTATAGAATGCGTTAGTTTTCCATTTATCTTTGCCTGTATTCGATTATGAAAGTAGATGTTGTTTTCGATGGTTTGTATAATATTTATTGGTATGTTTTTTCTATACAGTAAATGTAACACGTCTTTGACTTGGATGCGATCGAAAGCCTTTATCAGGTCTATAAAACATAGATATGCTGGTTTATTGTACTCAATGGCCTTTTCTGTGATTTGTCTCAGTACAAATACGGCGTATACACAGAATCTTCCGGATCTGAATCTGAATCCTTGTTGTTCATCTGATAAAGTTGTTTGTTTATTGATTTTGTTGGTTAGGACTTTTCTGGTTAGCTTAAGTGCGGTGTTCAGTAGACATATACCTCTATAATTGTTGGCGTCTTCTTTGTCTCCTTTCTTGAACATTGGTATCATTATGCTGTTTCTCCATGCATTTGGTATCTTGCAGTGCAGTATTAGTTTCTGTATAAGTTTTGTCATCTCTAGGATTATACTTTCTCCTCCGTATTTTAGAAGCTCGTTGGTTATTCCGTCTGGTCCTGGTGACGTAAAGAATCCAAATCTGCAATAAAAATTGGGGGCTCCTCTTTAAGATCTTTTTCTAACAGAGATTTTTATCTGTGTTACAAAAAATTTATTATAATTTCTTTAAAAATTATAAATATTTTAAAAATATAATCAGTAGCCTTTATCTCATAAACTGTTAACCGCGTCCACAACGATCGCCTGACCTGTCTCCAGTTGAATTTATGTATATGGGACCTAAGTTGCACGCTCTTTAATTTTCAATACACTGCAAAGGCTTTAGCAGCTTTTACTCACGAACTTTCAGTAGCTTGGAAGAGACTTACCCCAACATAATATCGATCATCATCATCATCATCAGCCTCTCTCGATCCACTGCACCCTGTTTGTCTCCAAAATGTTTTATCTTGTACTTTCTGTATCCAGTTTTTGTTGTCTTTCGTAAGTCGTCTTGCCATCGTGTTGGTAGTCATCCTCTGCTACGTTTATTCGTCTTCGTTCAACTAATTTCTGAGTCCTGTTTTCGTCCTTCTCCTCCTTTCTTCTTCTCTTTTATTCTTTCCATTTAGCCCAAATTGTCTAAGTGATGTTTCTTCTGGACATGTTGTAATTCCTATTTTCGCATAGAAGTCACCACATATTATCACGTATTACGTCGTTTAGTGCTATTGAGATGGAGCCGTAGAATTATTCGACTTCTTCATCTGAATGGCTGGTTGTTGGTGCATGGACTTGAATTATCTTAATGCTGTAACTTTTATTGAGTTGTAATGTTAAGCAGGCAACTCTGTTCGATATTCCCTTAATAGATGTAATTTGCTAAAATTTTGCTATTCCCTTAATAGATCTAATTTGTTCCCTGGGTTGGCTGTATACCTTATAGTTAAACAAACTGGAACATGAAGTAAAACCACTTTTATGTAAAAGGTATATTTACTAAATTTTTTTAAAAATCCTAATGGATTGAATAAAATATGTTCATCAGAACGTTTTCGAACCTATCGGTCCATCATCAGTGAATCTAAAATCAAATAAGTAATCCCACTATTAAAATTGAAAAGATGGTTGAAATTTTGAAAGTTACAAAAGTGTGGTTATGATTACTTACTTGGATACTTGCAAAATAGCCACAGAACCAAACAACGGTTGTGATTATAAATCAATCCACATAGTGTTAAAATAATATTGTAATGGCTAAACGCCGATGTTCATGGATATAACCTCCGGGAACATGGTGATACTCTACCCGAGGATCCAATCAACCATCTTAGGTCAACGATGACTACCAAGTGTCAAAGGTTTTTAAGAAAATGCTTAATGTGACATTGACAGTTAAGGAAGAAGGTAGTCGATTTTCAAAAGAATTTAAAACAAAAGTCATGATCCAAAACGATGATATGGTAAAGATTTTAATATCTGAAAATGTCTGTTATTTAAATGTATTGTTTTTTAAAAATGTGTTTTACAAAATTAAATTTTTTTTAACTGTAACTACAAATTGACTATATAAAATAAAATTAAACTGATCAAATTAATCAAGATGAAAAAGTGGGCTGATTAGTAGTAATGATAGAAATAAAATAAATAAGAAGGTGATGAGATAGAAGAAAATTTTTTTAATTTTTTTTAATTGGGATATTATTATACAAAGGAATTGTCAGCAACATAATGTATACTAATATTCTATTGGTGTTTGTATATGTAGAAGGGAAATATTTATTTGAATGTAGGTGAAAAAGTTGAAAATAAATAAATTGGAATTTAGATATAGTGAATCTGATAGTAGGAAATGTATGATTAAAGGAAAGCAATTATTATGAAACATTTTTTATCAAATTGAGAAAATTCTTGTGACAAAATGGTGAATAATAGTAAAATTGAAGATAAATAATTGTAGGTTTATAGGTGAGCCCAGTTGATACAAAATAAAATTAAGATTAAATTAATATAGAAAACAGGTGTAATGAATAAAACAGAATTAGCAAAACAAAATTAAGAGAGTGAATATTGTTATAATTTAAATTGCAA
This sequence comes from Diabrotica virgifera virgifera, assembly GCF_917563875.1. Taxonomy (NCBI): domain Eukaryota; kingdom Metazoa; phylum Arthropoda; class Insecta; order Coleoptera; family Chrysomelidae; genus Diabrotica; species Diabrotica virgifera. The sequence continues at coordinate 242,745,424 of NC_065448.1, read as the reverse complement.
TAATATGATGTAATTTGATCGATATATTGACATCTGATTGATATATTGACTGGTTATATATCTGATTGATATATTGACTGGTTGACATCAACCAGTCTTTTGCGACGTTCTTACAACAAAAATCCAACTGTACTGAAAAAATTAACTTTTATGACAATAATACTTATGAAGAAAATTTAAAATTTTCATTTTAAATGGTGACTGTACATAAAGTTAATAAAGTTCTTAATTCAATACAAAGCAATGCAACCGGTATGGATGAAATTTCACCTCTTATGTTAAAATACTGTAGTCCGTTCATTGATAAATACATAAAACATATTATAAACTGTTGCATCGAGATAAGCTATTTTCCAGACCAATGGAAACTTTCTGTAGGAAGGCCACTCCCAAAGTCATCTAACCCAACAAGTTATAATGACATTAGAGTTATAAGTATTCTCCCTGCTCTGTCAAAAATATTTGAGAAGGTACTTTATGAACAAATGTATGACTATTTTACTATGAACAACATAATTCCAAACTCACAATGTGGTTTTCGTAAAGGTTTTGAAACATCAGTAGCACTAACGAATGTTTTGGATGATATATTTAGAGCATATGACAATAAAATGTGTTCTGCTTTGGTACTTTTGGATTTTTCTAAAGCGTTTGATACTATTAAACATGAGTTGCTGGTAGCTAAACTTAAATACTATGGATTTTGCGAAGAATCATTTTTGCTCATTGCATCTTATTTAAGCAATAGATTTCAGTCAATTTTCTCTAATAATAAGTATTCTAATAGAGCAGAAATACTTGCTGGCGTTCCTCAGGGTTCGATATTGGGTCCTTTGCTATTTCTTATTTACACGTCTGATATATTGAAATCTATAAAATTTTGCAAACTGCAAGCGTTTGCTGACGATACCCAGATTTATGTATGTTTTGAATTAGAGCACTATAAAGAATTTCAGGAGTGCCTTAATCAGGATCTTCAGGCGATTTATAAACTTTCTTTGGATCATAATTTAAAGCTAAACCCTGACAAATCGTGTGTTATGATTTTTGGTAATCAAAATAAAACAGAGTTTCTTAAAAAAAATTTAAGTATTTTAATTAATAATTCCAAAGTAAACTTTGTAGAGAAAAACAAAAACCTGGGCGTTATTTTAGATGAACAGCTTAGATTTAAAGAACATGTAAAAAAATTTGTTCAAAAATCATTTTGTTCTCTAAAAATATTATATAATAATAGACATGTCCTAAACAAAAAATTAAGAAAAAATTTATGTGAAGCTCTCGTCTTATCTAATTTTAATTACTGTGATTTTATTTATGGTTTTTGTTTAGACAGTTACAGTAAAAACCGTATACAGAAAGTCCAGAATGCGTGTATCAGGCTTGTTTATGGTTTGCGCAAATTTGATCATATAGCACATTTATATAAGGATGTTAATTGGCTTAAAATGAATGACCGAAGGACTCTTCATTTTGCTACCTTTTTATTAAATATAATAAATAATCCTACTTCACCAACTACGCTTAGGGAACGCCTTATATTTCGTAACGATATACATAACCTTAACATCAGAAACAGGATTAAACTAACAATGCCTCAACATAGCACCGCTATATTTCAGAGATATTTCTCATATAATGCTGTTAAAATTTTTAATTCCATTCCTAATGATTTCCTCCCATTAAATATAAATACCTTTAAAGTCAAATATAAAAAATACCTGTTAAATATGCCATAATAAGTAAACAGTTCTTAAATCTTAAAAAACCAACTAAATTATTAAATTTTAATTTATTAGCTAATTTGTAGACCAAATAAAATATTTATTCAATGATATTATTAATTGTCAATCCGTCATTTTCTTTATCAGTATAAATTAACATAAAAGCCTTTGTGTAACTTATCTTATAAGTGACAAAAAATATAAATGTATTAGGGTTCTGGTTTGGTTCAGTTGAGTAGCCTTGAGCTAGACTTGCGCCAAACCAGGACATGATAGGGAACATTTTTTTTATTATTGTAACTGACTGTAATTGTTTTCCCCTTAAATAAAGTCCTTTATTATTATATTATTATTATTATATTTTCTTTGTATAAAAAAACCAATGCCTCCCTCTGACGTTTCTTCATTAACCATAATACAGAAAAGATGACCTGTGCTTCGGGTCTTCAGACTTTCATTTTTCCTTCTCACTTCGCTGACTCCTATTATGTCCCATTTGATATTCAACATTTCACTCTCCAGATCTGCAAGTCTTTCTTCAGATAAGCGACTTCTCGTATTGTAGGTAGCAATATGCATTAAGATGTGTCTTTTTGGGTCTTGTCGTTTGCGAATTTTTGCCTCCCCCACTATCCTTGAGAGAACCTTATGTGATGTGGGATTTACCATTACTGATCTACCCACCTGGGTACGCCGTGGATATCGATAACCTCATCAGAATTATGTCCAGGCATGTCAGTGAGTGTATACAAAGTCGTGATTCTTCAACACATTATTGAACCAGCTTCTGAAGTAAGTTGATAAATCAAGCGGAAAATTTTCTTTTGTCACTCTGTATAAGTAATACGCTATGATTTTGTCGTATTTTTTAAACATATGTAATTTTTGACACCGTTTTAGTAAATCAAATTTAAGTACGTACACTTTAGGAAGGTAATTAAAGTTTATTGGTATTTAAATAGTGCGATAAATAATTATTGTTTATGCCCCTGCATATGCTATACATATAATTTTACCATAATTTTACAATAAACTTTCCGTTTGCTGAACATTTATATTAGTTCTTATTTATATGTAAATACATGTCGATAATAATTATTTTGTAATAAGTATGCAAAATAGTGTACCTAATGAAACGAGGCATTTCAAAAGATGGAGCCTTCACTGTCCTATTTCAAGTTTATGGATCTCAGATAATCCGGCTGTATTGTTCCAGAAAAAACACAGTTTGTTTTTTTGATAGTAATAAAAACTGCTTATTTTACTTCAGTAAACACAAACATCTTCTACTTCTGATTCCTATCAGTTTCGGATATTGGAAATCATATTGGCAATTATAACCTTGCTCGCTGCGGCTCCAAACAGTTCCGTTGAGGTTTTTTTAAACCATGTTCTCAAATTCCGCAGCCATCACATTCTTCTTCTACCGGGTCCTCGCTTACCTTTGACTTTACCTTCCAATATGGACTGCAGCAGGGAATAACGGTGATGATTTCTCATAACGTGTCCCAGATACTGCAATTTTATGCGTTTGATGGTAAACACAATTTCCGGTTCGTTCTTCATTCTTCCTAGATCTTCCTTGTTCGTGATCCTTGCTGTCCATGATATTCTCAGCATTCTTCTAAAAAGCCACATCTCAAATTCTTTAAGTTTTTTAATAGTGGTGTCTGTAAGCGTCCATGCCTCCGCTTCGTACAATAATACAGAGAAAACATAACATCTCAATTGTCTCATGTCTGTATACAGGGCTGCTTTATCCATTAGGCAATATAGGCAGTCGCCTAGGGCGCAAATTATGAGAGGGCGGCAAAAATACTGTACAAAAAAATATTTGTATATAAAAATTATAATCGAATAATATTTATTTAAGTACATACTATATCCAGCAATGGAATATAAGTGGGCATTCATTTCTAGAAAACAAATTGCATTTTATTAACACTATTCATTCAAAAAGGACAGAAGTCGTAAATTTAGGGATTATTGCGCCGTCGGCAGTATCTCAAATGCGCCGGGCGCACTGTTCTATATTTGTTTTAAACTGAATCCTTTCGGGTTATTCGTGGCTGAAAAGTTGCCATTTTCATTGAAAAATGTCACCTTTTCGGACGGTTTTTTGCGAATACCTTAAAAATTATGCATCTAACGAAAAAAACTATATAAAACATTTTTGTAGCTTATGAAAAATCATATTCGTTCCTTCATAAGTCTTCTAGTGATAACATAAAAAGAGATATGGTAGGTGAAAAGAATTTTTCTGTGCATGCTCAAATGGGTATGTTCAACATAATAACAGAGAATTGGTCGATTTTAAGGGTATAATGCTATCAATATCTTTTGTAAGTACTGCCTGAAAATACCTTTACAACGACCGCACTGTTAAATTTCGATTACACTAAAACTGAGCGAGATATGGTACAACAAAAAAGGATGACTAATTTATTTTAAGATAAAATGCGAAGTATGTAAATTTTAATCCCTCATCCACCAAATTTAAATGCATCGTTTTGCTTCTACAATACCTTTTACTATAGTGTTATTTCTATGTTCAACAAGTTGGACGGGTATAAAATGTATGGTTTTTGAAAAAAATAAGATCAAATTATAGAGAGCATTTTTAATTTTTTTTAAATCTTCCTTTTTCTCCATGTAACTCGAAAATGATAATAAGAGACAGTAATAAAAGAAAAATTAAATTGTTATCTAAAAGAAAACCTACATTTTTGTAAGGTATTTTTTTACGTATCTCTTATCACTTTCGAATTACATGTAGAAAAAGGAAGATTTTTAGGAAAATTTAAAAATGCGCTATATAATTTGATCTTATTCTTTTCAAAACCATTCATTTTAAACCCGTCCAACTTTTTGAACATACAAATAACGCTATAGTAGAAGGTATTCTAAAAGAAAAACGATGCATTTAAATTCTGGTGGATGATAAATATACTTCTCATTTTTTCTTAAAATACATTAGTCATAAGATTTTTTGCACCATATCTCGCTTAGTTTGAATGTAACCGACATTTAACAGTTCTCGTTTTAAAGTTTTTTCAAGCACTACAAAAGGTATTCGTAAGCATTATACCTCTAAAATCGACATTTTTCTGTTATTTTAAGTTGAAGGCACCCATTTGAGCATGCACCAAAAAAAAATCTTTTTTCACCTACCATCTCTTTTTTTTTTATTAAAACTAGAAGATTTATGAAAAAATGAATCTCTCTGATTTTTCATAAACTACAAAAATGATTTATATAGTTTTTTTCGTTAGATGCACAATTTTTATGGTATTCCCAAAAAACAGTCTCCGAAAAGTGTAATTTTTCAATGAAAATGGCAAAATTTTAACCACTAATAACTCAAAAAGTATCGAGTTTTCAAAAAAATTTATAAAACAGTTATTGCTTAGAATTAGGTTCTCTGGCCACTTCCGGTGTTAGTTTGATAAAAAAAATTCCACCCCCGAGATCGGGGGTACCACCTCTAAGTTAAAAGCGTCATAGCGTAGACTTTGTTTCTTGAGCTATTCCCTACTTAAAGTGAAAATATCAAGTAAATTGATGCAGTAGGATGGAATTCGGAGCCAAATATCCTCACTGACTGCACTAATAGATACCTACATCATTCATACAAGAATGCATTCACTTAAAGGTTCATTTGGATACCACAATAAAATCACCAATCACCAATAATTGACATATCTAAGTATTTGAAGAAGAGTGGATTGAGAGATATTTTCCCTAATTTTTGTGCCTATTTGTGCCTCCCAGTTGCCAACCAACGTGTCCGTTAAAAGTAATTTTCGAAAATGTCAAGAATTTAAAATACTCATGAAAATAATATCCGAACTAGTATGACTCAAGAACGTCTTAACAATTTGTCGATTTTGTCCATAGAATGTGACAGTGAAAGTAACAAAGGCGATCAATTATAACGACATTATAGATGATTTTTCCAAAGAAAAATCAAGAAAGAAATCTGATGTGATCGAACTGGAATGAAAACTTTTTTATATTCTTATTTAAATAAAAAAATCTGCTTGCAATTTTTTTTTTCGCAAAAATGCTACATGGTACATTGTACATGCTACAAAAATGGTACATGCTACAAAAATGGTACATGCTTGAAGGGCGGCTACTAGAGAATTGCCTAGTGCGCCAATTGACCTAAACGCGGCCCTGTTTGTATATAGGGATATATTGTGGCTTTTTAAGATGGCGCGTATTTTGTTAAAGACCGTTCTTGCCTTTCCTATGCGGCACTTTATTTCCTGTACATTGCTCCACTGCTCATTTATATTAGTTCTCAGGTAACAATACTGTTTTACGCGCTCTATCTGCGTTCCATTAATGTATACATGAGTTCCTTTTATATTCCCTTTGCTAATAATCATGTGTTTCGTTTTTTGGATATTAATGTTTAGTCCGTACTGTTGACTGTACTCATTGATTCTGTTCATTAGTCTCTAAAGTCCCTCTAAGCAATCTGCTGTCACCATGGTGTCGTCGGCATATCTAATATTTTATACTCTTTCTCTATTTAGAAGGATACCTTTGTCTACTCCGAATAGAGTCTCGTTAAAAATTCTCTTTCTTTTTCTTCTTCACGTGCCACCTCCGCGACGGAGGTTGGCAATCATCATAGCTATTCTAATCTTAGATGCTGCTGCTCTGAATAGTTCGGTTGATGTGCATCCGTACCATTCCCTCAAGTTACGCAACCACGAGATTCGTCTCCTTCCTACACTTCTCTTGCCCTGGATTTTCCCCTGTATAATCAACTGAAGTATGTTGTATCTCTCATTACGCATAACATGCCCCAGGTACTGCAGCTTTCGTGTCTTGATGGTTTGCAATATTTCCAGTCTTTTGTTGACTCTTCTCATGACTTCGTTGTTTGTTTGTTTATTTGTTATATGCTCGGTCCGGTCTCTCAGTACATATTAAATATCAACGGCCATAGAATACATCCCTGTATAAATACACGTAGTATTTTTAAGTGATCTACGATCATTAGAGTTCTGAAATTATTCTCAGGTCTTTGTCAGCCAAGTCCACTTCTTTTAAAATGTTAATCATCTTTTTGTGTTAAACTCTGTCAAATGCCTTTTCACAGTGGATCAAGCACGCGTATACGTCACAGAGTTATTCAATCAACGGTCTCAGTTAACGTCTCTGCATCTTTAAATCAGGACTTGTAATTCGAAAAGTGCCCATCTGGTACACTTTTTGTTCCTCGCACTTCTTATAAATTCTTGCATGGATGACTCTAAGAAACAGTTTCAACATATGGCTTATTAGGCTGATTGTTGAAAGACAATGTTTATTGCAATTTTACGAAAAAAAAAATGTATTCTTTATAAAAAGTTCTGCATGGACCAAAACCTATGATAAGATTATCAGATCATAAGATCATAAAGAATGTGATGTACAAACTATTAACCAAGATATTAACAAACAGATTAACAACTAAATTAGATGGATACAAGGCAAGAGAACAAGCCGGATATAGAAAGAGCTTTAGTACAAGTGACCACCTTTTAACGATGAAGATATTAAGGTGATACAGTAGCGATCAACAGGTAGCCAAAACGCGTTCCAAGATTGCGGCTGTAATTTTGAATATTTTTTCGAGATATTTGGCACACGCATTCGTAATATAATAAAGAATGGTGGTACGGAGCCCAATTTGAAAAATATATTATTATGTGGAAATTACTCTGTAATTAAATACAATATTAAAAAGACAAGCCTGTACCGCCATTCAGAAGGACAAAAAAATACACTTTCTTCAAATAAACTTTTTTATCCGATGACGAGATTTTGTGTTATTTTGGAACTACTAATGAAATAAATAATTTTAGTAGTTCCAAAATGACACAAAATCTAGGCATCGGATAAAAAAGTTTATTTGAAGAAAGTGTATTTTTTTGTTCTTCTTAATGGCGGTATAGGCTCGTTTTTTTAATATTGTATTTAATTACAGAGTAATTTCCACATATTAATATATTTTTCAAATTGGGCTCTGTACCGCCATTCTTTATTATATTACGAATACGTGTGCCAAATATCTCGAAAAAATATTCAAAATTACAGCCGCAATCTTGGAACGCGTTTTCGCTACCTGTTGATCGCTACTGTTTCCTCTTAATCGAAAAAGCTAACGAATATCATATCCCGCTATACATGGCATTTATTGACTTCGAAAAAGCATTTTATAGTGTGGAACACTGGGCAGTAAAGAATTCCCTACAAAACAGCAGAACAGACTACAGATATACCGACTTAATTACAAATATATATGATAAGGCAACAACAATTATTAAGCTAATGAAACAAACGGAGCCTACTAAAATAAACCGAGGAGTAAGACAAGGAGATACCATCTCGCCCAAGCTATTCAACCAAGCTCTAGAAGATGTGTTCAAACAACTACACTGGGATGGCTTGGGTATAAACATAAACGGGTAATATCTGAATCACTTACGATATGCTGATGATATTGTATTAATAGCAGAAAGAAGTGAAGAATTACAAAAACGATGGAAGAACTAGATAGAAAATCGACAAAGATAGGACTGAAGATGAATTATAGTAAAACAAAAACCATGACCAATCAACAAGAAGAACTAAAAATTACACTGGTACAAACAAGAATAGAACAAGTAAAAGAGTATATATTATATCTAGGACAAATCACTAGATTAAATAAAGAAAATCAAACCGAAGAAATAAAGAGAAGAATATGATTGGCCTGGGCATCATTCGGAAAACTGTCTTATATTCTAAAGAACAGAAAATACCCGCCATACCTAAAAACAAGAGTATTCAATCAATGTTTACTCCCTGTTCTAATATATGGCTCTCAGACTTGGACGTTTACAAAAGAAAATATGGAAAAAATAGCAAAGGCAAAGACAGAAAGATCCATGGAAATACAAATGCTGAGCATTAAACTATCAGACAGGAAAAGAAACGAATGGATCCGTAACAAAGTGAAAGATGTCTCTACCCAAGTAGCAAAGCTTAAATGGAAGTTCGCCGGACACACCCTACGGCAGAAGGATGAAAGATGGACTAAGAAAATTATACATTGGAGACCGTGAAAGCACAAACGAAAAAGGGGAAGGCCACAGATGCGATGGTCGGATGACCTGAAGAAACACACTGCGTCAAATTAGATGCAAATTGCCCAAGATAGAGAGGCATGGAAGAAGGAAGAGGAGGCCTATATTCAAAGATGGATGTTTAGGGCTGATTAGATAGATAGATAGAAGATCATAAAGATGTATCCATCGGATATTAATGTTTATCAATGTTATACGAAATTTGTCAAAAAATATGAATTTCTCTCAAGTAGCTTTCAGTACCGAGTTTCGAGTACCTACCTTCTACAATATCAAAAATTGTTATTAACAAAAATAGTGAACTTGAGAGATCTGAGTAAGTTCAACAGACTAGTTCCTTTAAAAGTTCAGTTAGTTTGACTGTTAGACACTGATTTCTTGTACTTAGATTAACTATAAATTAAAATTAAAACTTCTTACAGTACCATTTTAAAAAGAGAAGTACATATTATAATATGTACAAATTATGTAAAAGTATACAGGTAAATGATAAATTAAACAATAGGTGTATAATTACGATCACAATTGAAATTTATGTTTACTAACATTATATCAGTAACTGAGCAACTCTAGTTGTAGGTGAACTGAAGGCCGATCAGTAAAAGGTTTTTAGTAATTATATGTTGCAAGTTCGCTAAGACAGAAGAATTACGATTACGACTAGATTATATCGGGATAAAAAAGATCGACATTAACATGCACAAACGTATAAAATAAATGTAGAAAAAGAGGCATAACGGATATAAATATAAGTTTGAAGAAGCTGTTTTCGCTATTTTTACCGGACTTTAAAATACACTTAGGGCATAAGTTTTGTAGCACCAAAAATTATGTTCATTTTAAAAATTGATTTTCTTTTAAATCGCTTTACGAATTCCACTATTTTTTTTATTATTGTTTTCACCCAATTTTGAAAAAATGTGAAAACTGGATTATCCACGTCCGTCTGTCCGTCTGTCCGTAACCACAACTCCTCCGTCATTATACTAGGTAGAATGACAAGTGAGGTGTCAAATGAAAGCTTATAATCCAAGGATGGTACTAAAGGTGAGAAATTTGACCTAAACTATCTGTCCGTCGGTCTGTCCGACCGCGAATATAACTCCTCCGTCATTATACCAGGTAGAATGACAAATGAGGTGTCAAATGAAAGCGTATAATCCAAGGATGGTACTAAAGATGAGAAATTTGATATTGGCTGTCTGTCCGTCGGTCCGTCTGACCGCGAATATAGCTCCTCCGTCATTATACCAGGTAGAATGACAAATGAGGTGTCAAATGAAAGCGTATAATCCAAGGATGGTACTAAAGGTGAGAAATTTGACTTAGGCTGTCTGTCCATCGGTCCGTTCGACCGCGAATATAACTCCTCCGTTATTATACCAGGTAGAATGACAAATGAGGTGTCAAATGAAAGCTTATAATCCAAAGGTGGTACTAAAGGTGAGCAATTTGACTAAGGCTGTCTGTCCGTCGGTCCGTCCGACCGCGAATATAACTCCTCCGTTATTATACCAGGTAGAATGACAAATGAGGTGTCAAATGAAAGCTTATAATCGAAGAATGGTACTAAAGGTGAGAAATTTGACTTAGGCTGTCTGTCCGTCGGTTCGTCCGACCCCGAATATAGCTTCTCCATCATTATACCAGGTAGAATGACAAATGAGATGTCAAATGAAAGCTTATAATCGAAGAATGGTACTAAAGGTGAGAAATTTAACTTAGGCTGTCTGTCCGTCGGTCCGTCCGACCGCGAATATAACTCCTCCGTCATTATACCAGGTAGAATGACAAATGAGGTGTCAAATGAAGGCTTATAATCCAAGGATAGTACTAAAAGTGAGAAATTTGACTTAGGCTGTCTGTCCGTCGGTCCGTCCGACCGCGAATATAGCTCCTCCGTCATTATACCAGGTAGAATGACAAATGAGATGTCAAATGAAAGCTTATAATCCAAGGATGGTATTAAAGGTGAGAAATTTGACTGAGGCTGTCTGTCCGTCGACCGTCCGACTTCCAATTCCACTTTCGATTACTTTGGGTGAAAACCTAGGACTTACGAAGTCCAATTACTTGTTTTAGATTTTTCTTTAGGCGAATGGAGAGATGAATATAATGGATATGAAGAAGCTTGCCTCCAATAGAAGCGCATGGAAGGGCACTTGTATATTTAAGGATTATGAGAAAGACCCCTGTATATTTAAGGATTCTGGGAAAGACGATTTTTCTTTGTTATTTCCACTGTTGAGCAAACTTTTACTAAAATTTCTTTTTTGGGCTTCTACCGGGTGGAAGAAAAGACATATTTCCTTTATATTAAGTTTGAGACTCCCTGTAGGGAGGACAAGGTACAACTGTGGATCGACATCGAATTCGTGTTATAGTCTTATATTTTGTAAATACATATAGTCAAAGTAATGAAGCTTAAAATAGGACAAAACCTCGCAATTTTTACAGAATGGATCGATTTGCTTGAAAATTTGAGAATAAGAAGTGGATAGTCCAAGGATCAAAATCTATATGAGGCCGAAAGGCGCTTTTACCATAGGGGTGGTTGCCACCCCATCTCGGGGGTGGAAATTTTTTATTTTATTTTGACCGCAAAAGTTGGTAAAAACATTCATTCTAAGCAAAAAACGTTCTATACATTTTTTTGATAAAACTAATAGTTTTCGATTTATTCGCTATCGAAAGTGTTGGTCTAAATCGAAAAAATCATTGTTTCTAATCAGTTTTCTGCTAATAACTCAAAAAGTTTTTGTTCTATCAAAACAAGTTTGCTTAACAAAAATGTACCTTTTGAAAAAATAAACAAAATCGTTTTTATAATTTGCTTTAAAACCAATAGTAATCGAGCTATACTTTATTATATGTTAGCTCTTCTTCGTAAAATGCTAAATATTGTAGTTTCAAAGTCAAAAGACGGGAAAACTATGCATTTTTCGAGGATGTTGCTGTTGTCAACTTGTTTAAGCTAATTTAAAGTATTTCAAAATATCTATCTTCAGAAACCAAAAAATAGCCCTAGCTCAAAAATTAAGTGACTTATAGTAAAAAGAATGTCAGTCCCTATTTTTTTTTCAGCGAAAAACTGATCGTAAACTTCCCCCTACTCTCCATCCTAATTAAAATTGGTCATTAACCTTATTTGGTCTTCTTAATTTATGTATTGTTAATAGGTTCCAGAGGTTTGACCGGCTTAGAATGATTAGTTTAAAAAAAAATGAGTTAAAAGCGAATAACGAATTTTTGTAGTTTGGTAAAAAATGCCCATTTCTTCAGAATAGAAAGATTAGCATCAGAGATAGGAAAAAATATTTAAATATAAAATTGTAGCTTATTTAATTCCCAAGAACTTGTTTTGCAAAAATTTTTTCTACGGCAAAAATTGAGTGAGCTATTGAAAATTAAAACTTGTAATAACATGCAAAAACCGTCTTTACCAACCCTTTCAAAGTCACCTCTTTTTGCGAATGAGGATTTTAAAATGATATAATATTAATAGCCCTGTAGGTCCTGTAAAAACCTACAAAATTCTTTTTTAACAAACTTTCTAGGATAAAAAATAAAAAAGTTACGGTTAAAAAATCAATATATTTTTTTTTTTGAAAAAAAAGGAGATATCCAATTGGAAGCATAATAATGTAAGTTAGCGGTGTTCTTAGTCATCGGCCTTATTCATTCTTCTTTATTTATGTATTATTCATAGATTCCAAAAGTTTGACTGCCTTAGAATGATTAGTTTTTAAAAAAATGTAGTTAAAAACGAATAACGAATTTTTGTAGTTTGGTAAAAAATGCATTTGCCTCAGAATAGAAAGAGTAGCATCAGATATACGAAAAAATATTTAAATATAAAATTGTAGCTTATTTAATTTCCAAGAAATTGGATTGCATAACTTTTTTCTACGGCAAAAATTGAGTGAATAGTAAATGAGTATAATACCGAAAAACATTGATTTTTTCGATATAAAACTAACACTTTCGATAGCGAATAAATCGAACACTATTAATTTTATCAAAAAAATGTATATAGAATTTTTTGCTTAAAATGAATGTTTTTATCAACTTTTGCAGTTAAAATTATAATAAAAAATTTCCACCCCGAGATGGGGTGGCAACCACCCCCATGGTAAAAGCGCCTTTCGGCATTATATAGATTTTGATTCTTGGACTATCCACTACTTATTCTCAAATTTTCAAGCAAATCGATCCATTCTGTAAAAATTGCGAGGTGAAAAGCTACGGTTCCTGGACTAATATTTTGTTTTTCAAGTTCTCTGATACCTTTAAAAATAAAGAAAATATACGGCTTTATTCTTGTATTTGTGTGTAAAGATGTATTTTAACTGAAATAATACTAATTCAACAATAACAAATAAAACTTAACAAATTTTATAAATAGAGAGACACATAAAGGCACACTTATAAGAGTTATTTGTCGACCAGATGAGCGGTATGCTCAGCTCAACATACGAGAAACAAGATTATTTAATGGAGACTTTGTGATGTTTTAACGCACCAACTGCGCTCAGCCTTTGACATTAAAAACACCCTCAATGCTAGTTCACCCGAAATCCATGAGAGGTCGTCGTTGTGACTTAACATCGCGATTTAGTTTACTTTATATTTCTTTCAGTTTTTCAAGTTTTATTAGATAACTGTTGTTTTACTATTGCTACGTTTTGTTCTTTCTTTATTGTCAATTTAGTATTGTTTCAGTTCAAACACATCATGTTAAAGAGTAAAACTGCCCATTTGCTTTATTTTTAGAGATATCAGGGAAATTAAAAAAATAATACGAATACGCTTCTAAAATACGAAAAAATGTTTTGGCAACTAGTAATAGTTTAAAAGTTATTTTAAATGCTTGGACACTGAGAGTATCAGTAATTTTGAAGAATTGTGTACTCTCTTTGATACTTATTAAAAGTAAAAGTCTTCAGCATCCATATGTACCAGAAGCATATGCATTTAGCATATGTTTTTACACAATATGTTTTCCGTTATTAAAAAAAATTACCTCTGGTATAAACAATTTAAATATTATTGATTTGTCAAGTACTATATTATATTTCCGGCTTATAGACCAGGAGATAATAGATACAAGTTCAGTCACGATATTGTTCAGCCACGATGGGGTGTTGCAATGAATTTTTGAGTCCTGTCATATCCATAGAATGACAGGATACTATCAATTTTATGAAGAAAATGTTTTCTCAGGACTCTAAAAATCACGAAAATTTTATTATTTTCATTACTTGTTTGCACTCCCTTAGCTCTTTTGAAATCCTCCTGCTTAAAAAATTTTCTTCGTAAAATTGATAGTATCCTGTCATTCTATGAATATGGTAGAACTCAGAAATTCATTAAATTCTATTTATTTTTTCATGGGAAATCTAATTTTTATAAGAGACCCGTGACTTTTTCCACAAATTGTAAGTACCTCCCCTAACCTTCCAGTATTGCAAAGGGCAGGACTCAGAAAATCGTAGCTAAACTTATATCTAATATCTCCCGGTCTATTAGGAGTAGTCATAAAGGCGTAAATTTATTTTTACAAAAGTTATAAACAAACGAATTTGAAAAATTTTAGAACACGACATTTTTTTGTATTTCTTAACAGATAAAATATTTATATTTAGTAGAAATACATAGCTTTTTAATGGTACGCTAAAATTCGAAAAAAAAAATGGCATTCTTCGCACTAAATTCCTAATAATTATAAAAACCCGCATAAGTTCTCTTACTCTAGGCATATATTGTACAATCTACATTAAAGAAGAATCTTTAAAGAAAACACCCAGATAAAATACTTGGGATGTGTGCTAAATGACCAATGAGACCGCAGTCTTGAAATAGAACGAGGCATTGAGATAGCCGACGTATCTCAGGCGGTAGTATTTTTGGCTCGAGTGCTGATAGGCCGGGGTTCAAATCCCACCGCCGGCAAGAAGAACTAGACAATGTCTAGAGGCCCCAGGTCGACTCAGCCTGAATAAAATGAGTACCTTGGGTAAAAAAAGGGGTAATAATAGGCGGTTGAAGCGTAGCACTGGCTCTGTTACCTTCCTTGTATACCGTAGGCCCTAGATATAGCAGACTACCCTGCTATAATCTCAAAGCCGCGTCAACGGTATAAAACGGGAGACTATTATTATATTGAAGACCAACTAAAGGGAAGTGGTTCGAAAACGGGAGACCAACTGAAGGGAAGTGGTTCGATGAAGAGTGTCGTAACATAACAGAGAGAAAAAATAATGCATATCAATGACTACAACAACAACATAGAACAAGACAGGCAGAGGAGGAATATAGAATGCTAAGGAGGGAAGAGAAGAAAATACACCACAGAAAGAAAAGAGAACATATAAAAAAGAACTCCAAGAAATTGAAGAATTAAATAAACCAACAGAAACCAGAAAATTCTACCAAAAACTTAACAAAAGCAAAAAAGAATTTAAACCAAGAACAATGATGTGCAGAGACAAAGAAGGGGATATAGTAACTCAACAGAGTGAAATACTGCAAAGATGGACTGAATTCTTCAAAGAAAAGTTTGAACAAAACGGAGATCCACTATACGATGAAATTATACTGGATCAAACGGATACCAGAGAAACAACCCCCCTTCAGTAGCTGAAATGCAAGAAGCAGTTACCACACTGAAAAACAACAAGTCACCTGGATTGGACAACATTAGCGCAGAATTAATAAAAGAAGGCGGAGACTCCCTATTGAATGCGATAAGACTGGAATACCGGAGTAATCATTCCACTACATAAAAAAGGGAGATCCGCTTCAATGTAACAACTACCGGGCAATAACGCTACTGACTTGGCATATAAAATACTGTCAAGTATTGTGTATGAGCGATTGAGACCATATGCGGAACAAATAGTTGGGGGATATCAATGTGGTTTCTGCAGACAGAAGGCCACAATAGATCAGATCTTCGTTTTGAGACAAATCTTGGAAAATACTAGTGAATTTAATATAGAAACACAGCATCTCTTCATTGACTTTGAGAGTGCCTATGATAGTATCCATCGAGAATTTCTGATCAACGCCCTGAAAGAGTTTAATATTCCAACTTATCTCATTGATATAGTAAAAGAAACTTTTAAAGTACAAAGCAGAGTTCGAATTCAAAACGCACTAACAGATACAATCCATGTTAGAACAGGAATACGACAGGGAGATGCCCTATCCTGTATTCTATTCAACATCACATTAGAGAAAATAATTAGAGAGTCAAAAGTCAACACCAGAGGAACAATAATAACAAAAAGTGTACAAATATTGGCATTTACAGATGATGTTAATATCATAGCTAGAAGCAAAAGAGAAATGATAGAAGCATTTAATGCGATAGAAAGAGCGGCACAAAATAGTGGCCTAAATATTAATGAAATAAAAACCAAATACATGATGGCCAGCAAATCGACAGGCCAAAGAAACCTACAGAATCTGACAATAAGAGACTATAACATCAAAAGCGTAAAATTTTTTACATATCTAGGTTTACTAGTTACTGCAGATAACAATGTCAGCGAAAAAGTTAAGAGAAGAATATGTACATATTGCTAATAAAACATATAATGGACTCATAAAACATCAAAACCCTGATAAAACCGGTCCTTATATATGGATCAGAGACATGGACACTGTCGAAAAGCGATGAGAACTTATTAGGTACGTTTGAACGAAAAATCCATATATAAGGGAGTGAAATAAAATGACGTATGACGCAGAAGATATAATTTTGAACTACACGCAGCATACAACGAACCCGACGTCATAACATCCATAAAGACCGGATGTCTGCGCTGGATGGGCCATGTTGAACGAATGTTAGAGACCGAAACACCAAAACACATAATGAAGCAAACACCAGTAGGGGGAAGGTCAAAGGGAAGACCCAAACTTAGATACATGGAACAAGTGGAACAAGATCTGAAAACACTTGAGATTACCCACTGGAAGAACAAAGCAAGGAACAGAACAGAATGGCGGAAAATCCTAGAACAAGCCAAGACCCAAAAAGGGTTGTCGAGCTACTGATGATGATGATTATTATATTGAGATAGCTGAAAGCGCTTTCAATAAAATGAAAGCTATATTATGCAATGCAATACTGTAATATAAATTAGATCTATAGTATTGATATGCTATGTATTTTCTGTCCATTTAGATAGAGTTGAAGTCTGGACAATAATTACGGACGCAACTGCGAAAAGACTTGCCAGCTTTGAGATGTGGTGTTATTGAAGAATGTGGAAAATATTATGGACACGACACATAACAAACACGAAAACTTTAGGAAAGATAAAAAGGAAAAAAAATAATTGATGGATTCGACCGTTACTTGATGGAAGTTCATTTTATCTAATAATAAAACACTAAAAACGTTTGTTTTCTATACTCCCACAGAATTTATTATAACTAAGTGACTACAGCTGTTTCGGCAGAGTGCCTTTCTCAAGTGATATAGTTTACAATGTGTTTGCCTTTTTAAGTCTTCGACTGAAGAGGTTGAGGAGTGGGGAGCTGTTTGTCTCGAGTTGGTCATTCAGAATTATATCTGTATTTTTCAGTTTATTAATTTCTATAGATTCTAAAAAAGACAGCTTAAGGCCTTTATTTTGAATATGCAGAATTTGAAACTTTTCATTGAAAGAATGATTATGATCTAGAAGGTGAAGTGCGTATGTAGAAGTGTCTGTTTTTCTATTGTTGAATGCCCTTTTGTGTTCTGCTATCCGTTTGTCAAAAGTTCTGCCAGTTTGACCGATGTACGTTTTCGGACAGTCACTACACGCTAGTTTGTACACACCACTCTGTAGTTGCTTTTTCTTTCGGCTTTTATTGTTCTTAATAATATATTTGCTGAAGTTGTTGTTAGTTCTGAAAGCTGGTGTTATTCCTTTCTTTTTTTTTTGTGTATCCACCACCACAGAAAGAACCCAGTACCTTCTGCTCTCTCACATATACTGGCAAGATAACAACAAAAATAGCCAGATACATAAAAAAGAAAGGAATAACACCAGCTTTCAGAACTAACAACAACTTCAGCAAATATATTAAGAACAATAAAAGCCGAAAGAGAAAGCAACTACAGAGTGGTGTGTACAAACTAACGTGTGGTGACTGTCCGAAAACGTACATCGGTCAAACTGGCAGAACTTTTGACAAACGGATAGCAGAACACAAAAGGGCATTCAACAATAGAAAAACAGACACTTCTACATACGCACTTCACCTTCTAGATCATAATCATTCTTTCAATGAAGAGTTTCAAATTCTGCATATTCCAAATAAAGGCCTTAAGCTATCTTTTTTAGAATCTATGGAAATTAATAAACTGAAAAATACAGATATAATTCTGAATGACCAACTCGAGACAAACAGCTCCCCACTCCTCAACCTCTTCAGTTGAAGACTTAAAAAGGCAAACACATTGTAAACTATATCACTTGAGAAAGGCACTCTGCCGAAACAGCTGTAGTCACTTAGTTATAATAAATTCTGTAGAAGTATAGAAAACAAACCTTTTCAGTGTTTTATTATTAGGAAAAAAAAAAATACTCAACACCACGGAGGAAAGAAAAATGAGCTGCTATATATTAAGAAATGAAAAATATGAGTTGATGCGATGGGATTTACAAGCGAAAGTAAAAAAAAATTAATGGAGTGGAAAAATAACAATAGAACTCTTCAGAGTAGCTTCAGACAATGCCCTTAAAGGGTGAGGCAAACGGGGAAGAAGCAGCCATAAATTACCGGAAAAATTTGTCCTGGGAAAAGGTGTTTATCTGGCTATTGAGATGATCTGAGAAAAATTTAGTTCTCTTGATTCTCAAATACTAACAGGAGAATATTGGCGTCATGATTTGCTATTATAAATTTATGATACAACACGTCACGATTACTGTTTCGTGGATAGTCTGATTTAATGTTGACTTATATAATCAAATACGATATAAGCAATTACATCCTAAAACAAGACTACCTCAAAAATACACCGGAAAACGTCGCAAGCACTATTTTAAATTATTCTTATTTTTTAAAACGTTTATTAACCCGGCATTGGTCGCTAGGTAGGTTGTTACGAGAGTGGTCGCGCGTGAGATTTTCTCTCACATATCCAACTTTTGCCTTTCTTTACAAAATTTTACAAAAAGGATGAGGTTTCATCAACGATAAAGCCATTTTCTTTAAAAAGACAAGACGTTTTTCTGTTTTATTATTATTGTCTTTATATAAAATGTGACTATTGATGCCGCCAATATTTAACATTGAAAAATAGATGGTCACTATCTACAACTAACCCGTGAAACAGAATACAGTAAACCCTCGTTATCCGCGGACTCATCAACCGCGGTTTCACTTATCCGCGGTTGCGATTTCTGTTGAATTTTTAATGAGAATATTTTATTATTTTTATACATTTTTTATAATTTGACCAGTCGCGTTAAATTACTCATGATACACCACTGGCGCTTGTTCTAGGAGCAATTAGTACGGCAATTAGTACCGGCGAATGTAGACGCTGATCTCAGCGTCTTTATTTTTGTTGATATGATACTATTTCACGGATATGCAATAATGTACATATTTTGTACTTCTACAGTTCTCGTTTTAAACCTCGAAAATTACATAGTTTTGATACTGAAAAAATGTCTTCATCTGAAAGGAATAGTAAAGATTTTGTTAAAAGGAAAAGATGTGTAATGAGTTTAGATAAAAAAATTCAGTTGTTGGACTGTTTAGCTGCAGGAGAATCATTTGTAAGTGCCTCAAAGAAGTTTAAAGTGAATGAGTCTACTGTAAGGACTATCAAAAAGAGTGAGACATCCATTCGTTCCAGTGTTTTGTATGGCACTAGTTCAAGCAACAAAGTAACTTGTTTTTCGCGATCTCAAACCTTGGAAAAAATGGAAAAGCACTGGCCGTTTGGATCGAAGATCAAACAAAAAAAAGAGTGCCAATTAGCACGCGAATAATACAAGAAAAGGCTCTTCGTCTTTATGAAAATCTAAAGGCTGACAACGAATCTTCTAGTTTCCAAGCAAGTAAAGGATGGTTCGAAAGATTTAAAAAAAGAGTTTCTTTACATAACGTCAAAATCGTGGGAGAATCAGCTTCAGCGGACCAAGATGCGGCCAACCAGTATCCAGCTAAACTTAAAGAACTCATAGAAAGGGAGGGGTATAAGCCGGAACAAGTTTTTAACGCCGACGAAACAGCCCTTTTTTGGAAAAGAATGCCTGCTCGTACCTTCATATCGGAAAATGAGAAATCTGCACCGGGCTTTAAAGCAGCAAAGGACAGGTTAACTGTTTTATTTTGTTGTAACGCTTCAGGTGATCATATGTTAAAACCAATGCTGATTTATAGGTCTCTAAATCCACGGCCTCTTAAACATAAAAATAAAAATGAACTACCGGTATTTTGGAGGGCAAATAGAAAAGCGTGGGTTACGGCAACATTGTTTACGGACTGGTTTACTAACTGTTTTGTGCCTAGCGTTAAGCAATATTTATCATCAAAATCGCTACCGTTTAAAGCACTTCTTCTTATCGACAATGCTCCTGGACATCCGGAATCCCTCAACTTAATAGATTCACATGTGAGAATTGACTTTTTACCTCCCAACACCACTTCGCTTTTACAGCCTTTGGATCAGGGAATCATAGCTGCATTTAAACGGTATTACCTAAGGCGTACATTCAGCCGTATCTTCAATTGTATGGAATTAGACCCTTCATTGACCGTTACCGATTGTTGGAAACAATTTAATATTTCTCACTGTATAACTATAATCAAAGAAGCCACTGATGAAATACGCCCATCAACTATAAACGCGTGTTGGAAAAATCTATGGCCAGAAGTTGTTATTGTAACCTCAGAAGTGTCCCATAAAACAGAGGAAGTCGATGATATTCTACAAGTGATGCACAAAATACATGGGGAAGGTTTTGAAAATCTGCAATCAGGTGATGTTGAAGAAGTTCTAGCCGCCAATGACAGTGAACTTACAGAACAGGAGCTCCTCGAAATACTGGAAAATAGTAAAGAAAGCGATGAAGACGATAACTCCCAAGAAGTAACAGCCGAGACGGCAGTCACATCTCTCACTTTAAGCAACATAAATACAATATTATCATCTGCTCAAAAACTTCAGGATATGGTTTTTGACGTGGATCCTTCTATGGAAAGAAGCCTGAAATTCAAAAATGGCTTAGAAGGCTTATTGGCACCGTACAAAGAAGCGCAAAAGGAAATTAGGAAGAAAATGAAGCAGCCAACCATCCTGTCATATTTTAAAAAATCAAGTTTTTAAAGCATTTTATACTCTTAATACAATGTCGTTATGCATAAATTTAATAAATATGACTGTCTAACCGCTTATTTTATTGTTTCATTAATATATGTACATAATTTCATTATATTTTTTTCTATGTACTAATATTCTTATCCAAATTGGGATTATATGTCATATTATTCTTTGGATCGTGGATCCCTCACCAACCACGGTTTCACCAACCACACCTTTCTCTTCGGAACGTAACCCCCGCGGTTGACGAGGGATTACTGTATAGGATTTTCATATCATCGACCACATCTACGGCGCCTTTTATTACATCATAAAAGGATATTATTTTAGGTTTTAAGGGGCAAAATAAAATTAATTTTTATACACAGTTGGTGACGCCGGTGGTCGCTTGATGAGAGAATCTCTCACATGAAGCGCACTGACTCAACAATATGGTGATACTAAGTAAACTGAGTCACTATCTGAGCGGACGAGTCTATGAGATTGTCGAGGGAGGATAGTTAGGAGACTAGATGGAACTACAGCGCGTATAATTTCCCAGAAAAAAAGTGGTGCGCAATTTTCTGAAACCGTGAGAGAAAATCTCATATAGCGACCACTCGCGGGTTAAACTTTCCTAGTTATCAGTATGTTAAGAGGGTTAAAATTGGAAATTTACCATTGAAGTAGAAACTTGCGCATATAATTTTTTTATTATTTTTTTTTATATATTCAAATGGATTTATAAAATTCATCAAAACGTTTTCGGTCTGAGAACGTTTATGCATCAGTATATGAAACTAGCCCCATAATTAGCTAAAACGATCTTTAAATTATTAAACGATCTTTATATTATTTAAACTAACAACTTTATCAGATGAATACCAAGGATTTAGATCCGGAAGGTCCTGCGTGGACGCCGTATTTGTACTGAGACAAATCACAGAAAAGGCCATTGAGTGCAATAAACCAGCATATCTACATATATGTTTTATATACCTGACAAAGGCTTTCGATCGCATCCAAGTCGAAGACGTCTTACATTTACTGTATAGGAGAAACATACCAATCAATATTATATAAACCATCGAAAACATCTACTTTTATAATCGAATACAGGCAAAGATAAATGGAAAACTAACGCGGTTTTTACCAGTACAAAGCGGAGTCAGACAAGGTGACTCATTAAGCCCACTGCTCTTTAATATAATAATGGATGAAATAATAGAAGCAGTACGTAAAGGTCATGGTTCCAGAATGGGGAACAAAGAAATCCAAACATTATGTCATGCAGACGACGCCGCATTAATCGCCGAGACAGAAGACGATCTCCAAAAGATTAACACTCATCGTCAATACAATAGCCAAGAAATAAAATATTATAATATCAGCAGAAAAAACCAAATGTATGACAATATCTAAATACCCACTACGATGTAAAATCAAAATTGATTGGAAAATAATAAAGCAGGAAGCAAGGTTTAGATATCTGGGAATAGATATAACCAGTTACGGAGATGTTGAAGAGGAATAATGACAACAAAGCTTAAAAGCAAGTAAAGCGGCGGGATCTCTTAATGACACAATCTGGAAGAACAAACCCCTAAGACAAGACACAAAAGCAAGAATCTAAAAAGCAGTAATTAGACCTATATTAATATAGACGGCGGAGACAAGACCTGACACATCTAAAACGAGACGACTACTACAAACAACAGAGATGAAAATAATCCAACGAATATCAGGGAAAAGTTTGTTGGATAGGGAGAGAAGCGAAAACATCGAAAGAATATCATGCAATGTAGAAGACATAAATTGATGGGTGACAAAACGGAAACAGGAGTGGAACGAACACATTATTAGAATGGCAGAGGATAGGATAGTACGAATAACGAATAGCACGAGACAAGTCACCAAATGGACAAAGAAGTATTGGCAGACCAAGAAAAAGATGGTACGATAACTTAAACAATTTAGGAGGCTAATATTGAAGAAGAAACAGGCTTTAAAGCCTACATACAAGAAGAAAGTAGAAGAAGAAGATCTTTAAATTACATAAATTAAGCATTATAATTAATTAAAATTATGACACCAACTCAACGTTAAAAGATAACTTATTGTTAAGGGGATATACATATCCCTGCGCGAAAACCAGGTTCCAATCTGGTGAGAGGTGACGACCAACTGGTCATCCCCTCTCACTAGATTGGGTATTTAAAAAAATTAATAAAAATTTTTCTGTCATTTTACATTAGAAGCTTTTACTTTCATTTTAAGTTTTTAGAAATATGGTAAGTGTACAGCCACCTACAATAATTTCCCTTTTAAATTCAGGTTAAGATTGGATAATTATAATATGACACTAATAGGGCGTAACAAAAAAGGAGGTCATAAATTAAATTACATATTGTGGGACCAAAAAATAACTCGACTGAACTTAACTTACCTTTAGTACAAATGGGCACATAAAAAAGTTGCAGCCCTTAGAAGTTATAAAATGAAAATCTATTTTTTCCAATATATCGAAAACTGTTACAGAATTTATATTGAAAATGGGCATGTGGCATTTTAAAAAAAAAATAGTAACAGTGAAATTGATGCACCCCATAAACGTTTTATGAAGACTTTGTTTCCTTAAACCCACCGAAACATTTTTGTGTACGTTCCAATTAAATTATTATTTTGGTACTATTCGTTAAACAGAATGTTTTTAAAACTTGTTTACCTCTTAGTACTTTTTCAATAAGATGCTGCATATTTTTTAATAGTAGTAGTATAATTTTTAATATGTTTTAAAAATTTTGAGTACCTAACAAAGCGTAAATTATAAATAAAACTAGTTCTCTTACTTAACCATTATCTTACTCTACTTTATCGTACTTAAGAATTTACAAATATGTGTTGGATTTTCTCGATAGTTCTTGATAAAAACTGGCCTACCGAAAAAGTACTCAGAGGAAAAACTATTACAACATTGTGTTTGACTAATGATACCACAATAATAATTTAATTGAAACACACACTAAAATTTGTGGAAGTTTAAAGGCAAGCGTCCACAGGTCCGCATCATACGCATCGGACGGATCGCATCAAACGGATTAATTTTTCATACTGCATCCACTGTATCGGCAGCAATCGGATTGCCGATGCGATGCCTACCTGCGGAAAGTGTTTGTGAGAATGGACGAAATCCTATGAAGAATAAGTAATTATTAAACCTATACAGAAGTAAAAACTTCAAATTGTATTTTGGTATAAAATAGTTTATTTAAAACTTCTAAAAGTCATCCACATGGATTGCAAAACGTTTTCGTTCTGAACAGAACATCTTCAGTGCCTGGAATGAAGTATTTCCACGTTAGATTAAGGCAAAAAGGTTAAAATTGTGACTGTTAATGAGAAAATTATGTGGAGAATACTTACATTCCGCAAAGTATTTGTAACTAGCACACCAATGAAGGTGGTAACTTCAAAATATATGGCTTACATTGTACCTTATGATAAAATATTATGACTACAAGTCGATGTTCCTAGATTAAAATATGTATGTGCCTAAAGAGCAACATGTTTCCCTGCTCGAAAAAACTAGGTACTTGCCATTTGAATTAGCACAGACCAACTGATGTAAAATGAAAAGGAATGACAAAGAGTGACATGACAAGACAAGGTAAAGTCAATTTTTGGTTACGACCTTCAAAAAGTGTAGTTTTAATTTTTTGGATTTTAATAAAATGTAAAGGTAGGTAAAAGCTGATTGAAAATATAATTAAAAATGTTTAGAAAATAAGTTGAGAATCTATTGTAAAGTCTAAATAGCAACTCTCTAATCCAGAAAAAACTTTAGGTTTGTTGGAAATAAGATCGGTATAAGTCATGGTTAGAAGCTTGACGTCATCGATTGTTAAATTTAAAGGTGAAAGTTTAATTTGGTGTAATAGAATGAGATTTATACTATATGTAAACATTAAATGACCTGAAGTGGAGAGATTGGATGGTAAATAAAGCGGATTTTAATGTAAATGTTATAGATATATGTAATGTTGGTTGCCTAACATGGTGAGGAATGTTTAAATTTGGCTGTATACTGTTGTAATGATGATTCTGTCCACAAACCATACATACTCATAGACGTTTTACGTAAATTGTCAAGGTCAAGACAGCAAATTAGTTACCATTCCAATCCAGAGATGTCGCTGTCAGTCAATTCTCTTGTCATATTTAACAACTGACAGTTGAGAATTAAATTAATTTGTTATTTACTTTTTATTTTACAGTTTGTGGCTTATTTTATTATAGTGGTGTTACGTTTTTAATTAGATTTAATCACAATTTTAATAAGTGTATTAACCTCCTCTCCATTTTTTAAGAGTAGAATTTTTAGTTTACATTGACCATCCCGTGTTGTGTTTCTCCACATTAAAAAAAACAATATAATAGATCCTGAAACAGTTTATTCCAATAGGCAAGTGTGTCATCAACATTTCGGACCTATATATTTTTGGAAGTTTGTAAAAGATTATAAGGTAATATTTATCTAAACAATCATCCTATGTACAAGATTCTTTCAAAAATTTTCATTCAACTCGATACACATCAGTGCTTTCACGTGACACATAGCAGTAGTGTTTAGCATTTTGAAAACAAATTGGAATATTTGAAGTTTTCAGTAAAATATGGAATAAAACATTGAATTGTCTTTCTGTTGTTTTAATTTCCTGCGAAATTTCATCAAAAATCCCGCAAAATTTATAATTTGAAATTCTCACGTAACTAAAATTTGTCAATTTAGTTCCCATTCCAATCAAGAGATGGCGTTAATTCGATCCGAAAGATTAACATGGTCGTGAAACGTCTATAAGTATGTATGGTTTGTGATTCTGTCTGTTAAAATTGTAAAGGAAATTATGGAAAAAAATTAAAGTTAAAATAACTAAAAGAATACAGATCAAGAGTAGATTACAATATTAAAGAGATAATTGTAAACAATGGAATTAATAAAATAATAATGGATTAGTAACGAAAAGGAAAATAAAATATGTGACAGCCAAATCTAATTACACTTTATGTTGTTTAGGATGGGATAAAATCGTTCAAGAAGAAATACCATGAAGGCTTCCAGCAGCAGTGGTTAAAGTGTGGGTGAATAATGTAATGATATCTAATAATATAGGATAATTATGTGTTAGTGTCAATATGTAATGGAGAATCTAGAATGCTGAGTATCTGAGATAGCGAACTATGAGTTTGATGTGGTATATGGTAGGGGAGTGAACAAACTGAACCAAGTTTGATGTAATCTTAGTGCAAGTTTATAATCTTAAATGACAGAGATGTTAACCAGAATTAAGAATGGTGAAAAAGAACTAATATGAAATTAAATTAAAATAGCTGAGTAATGTGGGTTGCCTGATATGTAGATGGAAAATGAAAAAAAAAAGAAGAAAAAATGAACAGACTGAATTTAAGCTAATGGATTTATGTTTGCAGTACCCTATTGTTTAGTATAGTCTAATAAAATTATTTTGAAAGAGAAAAAGGTAACATCAAAATAAAGTAATCAAAATAAGTAATTATTACTTGGTTGTTAGTAGAAGAGGAAGAAGAAGAAAGAAATTTAGAAAAAGAAGCATAATTTTTAGATATACAACATATTCAACAAGAAATCGAGACATGGAGAATGTCACACACTATCACATTTTTATTCACTTTGCAAACATTTTTTTCTTAGCATTGTAATATTACAGCTTATACACCGATTCTCTCGGTAGACCGCAAGCTATAGAAGAAACAGGACGGTAGACTGCATAGTAGCACTCATTTTTCTAATTAATTATACATTTGAGTATAAAGGAATACACAAAGCTGTTAAAATTTGATTTAAATGGAAAATAGTAACTATATCAGTAAAAGTTTGTATTCAAATATACAATTAGTAGTCCAAGTAATGAAGCTTAAAATAGGACAAAACCTCGCAATTTTTACAGAATGGATCGATTTGCTTTAAAATTTGAGAATAAGTAGTGAATAGTCCAAGGATCAAAATCTATATGATGCCGAAAGGCGCTTTTACCATGGGGGTGGTTGCTACCCCATCTAGGAGGTGGACATTTTTTATTATATTTTGACCGCAAAAGGTGGTAAAAACATTCATTCTAAGCAAAAAATGTTCTATATATTTTTGTGATAAAATTAATAGTTTTCGATTTATTCGCTATCGAAAGTGTTAGTTTTATATTAAAAAAATTAATGTTTTTAATCAGTTTTCTGCAAATAACTCAAAAAGTTTTCGTTCTATCAAAACAACTTTGCTTAACAAAAATGTATCCTTTGAAAAATCAACAAAACCATTTTTTTAAATTTTCTTTAAGACCAATAGTAATCGAGCTATACTTTATTATATGTTAGCTCTTCTTCGTCAAATGCTAAATATTGTAGTTTCAAAGTGAAAAGACGGGAAAACTATGCATTTTTCGAGGATAATTTGTTTAAACTAATTTGAAGTATTTAAAAATATCTATCTCCAGAAATAAAAAAAGTCATTAGCTAAAAAATTAAGTGGCTTATAATGAAAAGAATGTCAGACCCTATATTTTTCAGCGAAAAAGTGATCTAAAGCAAACCCCTGATCACCACCCTGATTAAAATTAGTCATTGACCTTATTTTGTCTTCTTTATTTATGCATTATTAATAAGTTCTAGAAGTTTAACTGGTTTAGAATGATTAGTTTTTAAAAAAATGGAGTCAAAAGCAAATATCGAATTTTTGAAGTTTGGTAAAAAATTCCCTTTTCTTCAGAATAGAAAGATTATCATCAGAGATACGAAAAAATATTTAAACATGAAATTGTACCTTATTTAATTCCCAATAAATTAGTTTGAAAAAATTTTTGCTACGGTAAAAATTGAGTGAGCTATTGACAATTAAATCTTGTAATAACATGCAAAAATCATCTTTACCAACCCTTTCAAAGTCACCACTTTTTGCGACTGAGGATTTTAAAAGGATTTAATATTAATAGTCTTATAGACCTTGTAAAAACCTACAAAATTATTTTTTACCAAACTTTCTAAGATAAAAATTAAAAAGGTTACGGTTAAAAAATCAATATATATTTATGAAAAAAAAAGAAGAAATCGAATTGGAAGCATAATAATGTAAGTTAACTTTGCTTTTAGTCATTGGACTTATTCATTCTTCTTTATTTATATATTATTAATAGATTCTAGAAGTTTGACTGGCTTAGAATGATAAGTTTTTAAAAAACAGGAGTTAAAAGCGAATAACGAATTTTTGTAGCTTGGTAAAAAATGCCATTTTCTTCAGAATATAAAGATTAGCATGAGAGATACGAAAAAATGTTTCAATATAAAATTGTAGGCTATTCAATTCCCTAGAACTGGGTTTAAAAAAATTTTTTCTACGGCAAAAATTGAGTGAATGGTAAATGAGTATATATCGAAAAACATTGATTTTTTCTGTATAAAACTCGCACTTTCAATAGCGAATAAATCGAAAAGTATTAATTTTATCAAAAAAATGTATAAAACATTTTTTGCTTAGAATTAATGTTTTTATCAACTTTTGCAGTCAAAATATAATAAAAAATTTCCACCCCTAAGATGGGGTTGCAACCGCCCCCATGGTAAAAGCGCCTTTCGGCATCATATAGATTTTGATCCTTGAACTATTCACTACTTATTCTCAAATTTTCAAGCAAATCGATCCATTCTGTAAAAATTGCGAGGTGAAATGCTTCGGTTCCTGGACTATAGTTAGAAAAATGTGTTGTTTTTTTTTAACGAGAAAAATCTTAAGTAGTTAGATATTCGAAATATCTTTAGAACGACCAATAAACATGAAAAATAAGTAATGTGTCTGACATTTTAATCCCCAAATTCAACTTATGGCCTATGATATTTTTTCTGCATATACCTGTGTATAAACTAAAAGTTAAAACTGAGTTTACTTGTCTGATTACTACAAAAAGTTATACATTAAAAATAATTATAAATATTAAATGCCCGCGGGGTGCGTCCCCTCATCGGCGTTCCGTATGATTCAACGCCCCTCGAAGCAACCCTTCGACATTACCGATGATGCGATCCGTACGATGCGGATCAGTAGACGCAATTACATAAGTTTTTGTACAAGGCAAACTAAAATCCGTTGCGTACGATGCGGGTCTGTGGACGCTTGCCTTAAGGGAACAAAACTCCCCTAAAAATTTTATGGGGTGCACAAATCTCACTGTCATTTTTTTTTAATGTTCCTACATTACAATGCCATTATATCCATTATAATATTTTCAATATAAAATCTCTAATTGTTTACGATATACATATTATAAAAAATCAATTTTCATTTTGTAACTTCAAACAGCTGCTACTTTTTTTATGAGCCCGTTTGTACTAAGGTAAGTTAGGTTCAATCGAAATATTTTTGGTCCGAGAATATGCGATTTAATTTATCACCCACCTTTTTGTTACACCGTGTAAACTTTTACAATTTATATTTAAGATCTTACTAGTTCTCGAAATTTTTCAAAACATTTTTATTTGTTAGAACGTATTTATTTGTGTATTTATTAGTAAATAACAAAAATTAAAACTATAATAACGAATTTATAAAATGAGTTTCTAAAACTTTAGAGTAATAAAAAAATTAAGTCAAACTCACCCACGCAAAAATATGCTTTACTTACGTTGAAACAAAGACAGTATAACAACGGAGTACGATGTCACCAAACCGAACTGTTTGCTTGCTTCACGGTCAAATAACACACAGTATAGTATAATGCACAGGTTGTAAATGCGAGGAAGGATTGGCACGACGAAAGTGTGGTAAGAATATAAAGGATAGGGTTATATACATGTAACATATTGAAAGTTGTTCATTTCCCGTAGCTTAATCGAAGAAAAAATAGTGGCATACTGATACATGAGTTTTCTAATAATTTTGAGAATTCGTGTAAAAGCTAATTTTGTAATACAAAATGTTTAGTCTATTTAAGAATTAAATAGTAGGCTTTTAAATAGTAAAGGCTTTTGTAAACTATATAGTGTTTTAACCCACTGTATCCAGTGACTGATCATCAAGGGGGGTAGGGTAAATTCCCCCCTCCCCCCAACCAGGTCCAAAATTAAAGAAAAAAGGTTGAAACATAAAAATAATATATTATTATGATCTGCTTTCTATTACTTTTATATTAATTAGTATTTATTTGATTAATTATTTAATTGTCGCAAATCGTACATAAAAAATATTAAGAAAAAAATCTCAGGGTGCCTTTTGTCATAAAAAAATTTAATCAAATTATCTTAGGTTATACTTATCCTTTCTCGTGGCTTCAGTATCTCTTAATTGATCCTTGTCGGGATAAAATAGGAAAAGGAAATAAATAGAAATATCATAAATAAGCACATACAAATATATTTATTATCAAAAGCAATGCTCTGTAAATTTATCAATTAACTCCTGTGGGCATAACTGTCCAAAAGAAACCTTTACGATATAAATTAAACTAATTCAAACAAATATTTATCTCTTTGTTCTTGATACCATTAATAAAACAAGCTAAACAAACAAATTTGGTATTCGCAAAATTAATTATACTTCCTATTAAATTTTTGAAATGTTGGAACCTTCAATTCATATGCTTTTGCGTAAAAAAATTAACTTCTGATTATAAAGAAAATCTATCACATAGGTTATTGACTGACCTTTTTGATTCACACACAATGATGTCTCCTCTTGACCCAAACAGCTCCTCCTTGTTGATTATGTTAGGCTACCAATCAAAGCCCTCTCCGTTGTCAGCAAAAATCCAGCAGCATACCAGCAACTATTTCTCCAAAACACCAGCCAGGCTTCCTTTGAGCAGGACTCGTTCAATAAACTCCAAATCTCTCTCCTCTCTTTCTCTCAACAATAATCTCCTGAGACCCAAGTATCTTTTTTACTTGGTGTCACAAATAATTTTAATAACGATAATTCTTGTAACGTACTCTCTTGGACTTTACAGGATCAAAGAGGTATTTCTTCTCGATTTGATTTGTCTCTCGTTCCACTTTTCAGCTACTCTCACTATCAACACAACCACTAGTACTTGCTTCTGAACTACTCACGAAATCTTTTGGCTGCTCCTCTCGGATGCCGGTAACACAATAATTTTTTCTTTTCCAGACTGTCTCAACATTCAAACCTGTCTTTCCCCATTCCAAGTTGCCAAGCCAATCAGAAACATTTCTCTCTCCACCTTACTCTTTTTCATTCGAAAAACCCAGTCATTCTTTCAAACAATATTTCTACTCAACTAATCACTTTTCGGAAATTATCTTAATATTCTTGTCCTTAAACAAACAGATTTAAAATTCCAAATCTCTTTACCATTAATTTTTCTAAAAACTAATAATTACAGCTATCTGTGGATCCTACCTTTCACGTAACAAAACAAATGTCTTTAATTCTTCATGGAAAACTCATTAAGGAGAAACCACCTTGCGTGAAAGCTAACTTCTAATAAATATTTACAAATCAATATACAGGGTGTATCAAATTTATGTGCCCGCGTTATATTAAAAAAATTAAATTTTTATTCTATCTTTGATTGATAAATTGATACACAATAATATATATATATATATATATATATATATATATATATATATATATATATATATATATATATATATATAAAACCTCTAGTTAAGAAAATTAAGGGAACCTAATACACAAAGTTATTGTACATGTCTTTTATATAAGAAGTTCTGAGTTTATCTTTTTTATCACTCCTAGACAAGTTCTCCTTAGACAAGCCTCCCTAGACAAGCCTCCTCCCAAGGCAAATGTCTAGATCTACCACTGACTCTATCTTTGTAACAAATCATCGATTTCAAGTGAAAATCTTATACAGGTATTAAAGGTTCTAAAAGGTTCTGTTGACAGCTATCCCTCATACACCTTCAAAAAATATTTACATTTTAAAAACAGCTCATGATTTCTTAAATAAATACAGCTAATTTTGCTTTGTTTATTTAAGCAATCATAAAAATGAAAAAAAATCATTTTTCGCCTACAAAATATACTTTAGTCCAGAAAGCCACTGCGCATCTGCTAGGAAAATATTCTAATTCGGATTTTTTGCACAATCTTACCCAAAAAGTACCCCTTTTAACAAAAGTTCTTTTTAACCATTTTTTAAACGTTTTTTTTTGCTTTTTTCCTAAAATTATTTTTTGCATGGAAAAAAGTTTTCTTAGGTTTGTTGGATCATTCCAAACAGTAAAGGTCTTTAGTGACTTTTCTCTAAAAATGATAGTTTTTGACATATAAGCGATTAAAAATTGAAAAATTGCGAAATCGGCCATTTTTAACCCTCAAGAACTATGTGAAAAACTGAAAATTTGAATGTTGCCAAGGTAGGTAGATATTCTTTAAACATCGATTGATGAAATCCCTAAGAGTATTTTGCAATACAATATTCAAAACTCCTTTGTTTTTTAATTGCTAATCAAGCGTGAGCGACACTATTTTCCACCGACAGTATGGTGCAAATGAAAGGAATAAATTCGTTATTTCGTAAACCGGCGACTTTAAGGTAAAATCCCGAAACAGGTCGATTTTTATTTTTAAGTTGTGATATTGTGGCATATATGGTATACTAGTGACGTCATCCATCTGACCGTGATGACGTAATCGATGATTTTTTTAAATGAAAATAGGAGTCGTGTGCTAGTTCATTTGAAAGGTTCTTCAATTCTATATTCAGTAATGTAAACATTTACATAATTATTTATACAGGGTGTCCAAAAAGTTTTAATAAATTAAATTATTTGACAAAAAAAGAAGTAAAAGGACACTCTGTATAAATAATTATATAAATGTTTACATTACTGAATAGAGAATTGAAGAACCTTTCAAATGAGCTACCACACGATCCCTATTCTTATTTAAAAAAATCATCGAGTACGTCTTCACGCCCAGACGGATGACGTCACTAGTATACCATATATGCCACAATATCATAACTTAAAAATAAAAATCGACCTCTTTCGGGATTTTTCCTAAAAGTCGCCGGTTTACGAAATAACGAATTTATTCCTTTCATTTGCACCATACTGTCAGTGGAAAATAGTGTCGCGCACGCTTGATTAGCAATTAAAAAAAAAGTTTTGAATATTGTATTGCAAAAAACTCTTCGGGATTTCATCAATCGTTGTTTAAAGAATATCTACCTACCTTGGCAACATTCAAATTTTCAGTTTTTCACATAGTTTTTGAGGGTTAAAAATGGCCGATTTCGCAATTTTTCAAATTTTTATCGCTTATATGTCAAAAACTATCATTTTTAGAGAAAAGTCACTAAAGACCTTTTCTATTTGGAATGATCCAACAAACCTAAGTAAACTTTTTTTCATGAAAAAAAAAATAATTTTAGAAAAAAAGCAAACAAACGTTTAAAAAATTTTTGACCACCTTTTGGCCCTGGCAACATGCAAATTTGTAAAAAGGAGTCCTTTTTGAGTAATGTTGTGCAAAAAATCCGAATTAGAATATTTTTCCTAGCGGATGCGCAGTGGTTTTCTGGACTACTTGAACATCTAAAATCCTTGAACAACAGAGACCAGGATGATCACATAAGCAGGATGTCTGAATCAAGGATAGTAAGAATAGCCAGGGACAAGTCACCGTTAGGCAGGAGAAGTATAGGACGCCCAAGGAAAAGATGGAATGACAACTTAGGGGCAGAATGAAAGGCACCGTTGAAGAAAAACAGGCATTACTGTCCATATAAAAGAAGAAGAAGAAGATACTTTATAGATTGCTTATACACGTTAGATAAAAAATGTTCTAATTGTAGATCCTGAATTTATTTTTTAATTTGCGTGTTTGTAAATTAAAATACGTACATAAACAATCGCCTGAAATGATATGCAAAAATCCTTATTTTTGCAGTAATTTATGAATATTAATAACTTTTTATTTAGAATAATGATACGTAATAAACTACTTACAATAATGGAAGTTAATGAACTATTAAAATGTGCTTAAAATAAGCTAGATATACCAAATAGTTTAAAAGATATTCAATATGTTTTTCTTTGAGAGCGATTTAAACTTGCATCGATTCAATCGAATCAAAATTGTTATAAAAAACCTTTAATAAAGGGCTGGACCCGGATTACGTACACTCGATGCGCATCGTATCCGCCATGTTTTACTGTAGCGCCTTATGGGAAAACATGGCGGATACGATGCGTATCGAGTGTACGTAATCCGGGCCCTGATTTTTTAGCTTATAAACATTTATAAAAACTTTGATCCTTTTCATGTCACACGCTTGTAAGTAGACTCACCGAAAATATGATGAAAAACACAATATAAAAAACCTTCTATGACCAATAGAAACCAAGATGGCATTTGTTTTTTAAAAGGTGTATTTCCATTGTTTATATATTGTACTAAATAACTTAATTCGGCCATTGACCGAAGTTTATATTCATTGTGGTTCAACGCGTTGTGAATTTCGTTTATTTCTCACCTCGCCTTTCGGGCATTTTTGACATGCACAGAACGCGTTGTGGGTATAACGCGAAGACCCACAATGCGAAACTACGAAGACCGTCGGACACACACGACGATTTTTCGCGTTATGGGCAATAAAAATACCAACAAAGCGAAACTTCTAATTGTATTTAAAAAATGTTAATAAAAATACGTTTATAAAAATTATGGCTATAAAAGATGTAAATGATGCTAAATGATGTAAATAAAAATAAAAATACCCACATAGCGAAACTTCAAATTTTATTTATAGTCTAGGAACCGAAGCTTTTCACCTTGCAATTTTTACAGAACGGACCGGTTTGCTTGAAAATTTGAGAATAAGTAGTAATTAGAGAATAAGAAGATAGTTCAAGGTTCAAAATCTATATCATGCCGAAAGGCGCTTTTACCATGGGGGTGGTTGCCACCCCATCTCGGGGGCGGAAATTGTTTATTATATTTTGACCACCAAAGTTAATAAAAACATTCATTCTAAGCAAAAAACGTTCTATACATTTTTTTGATAAAATTAATAGTTTTCGATTTATTCGCTATCGAAATTGTTAATTTTATATCTATGTTTTTCAATGGTATACTCGTTTACGATTCACTCAATTTTTGCCGTAGAAAAATTTTTTTAAACCAACTTCTTGAGAATTAAATAACCTACAATTTCATATTTAAACATTTTTCGATCTCTGATGCTAATCTTTCTATTCTAAAGAGAATGGCATTTTTTACCAAATTACAAAATTCGTTATTCGCTTTAAACTCCAGTTGTTTTAAAACAAATCATTCTAAGCCAGTCAAACTTCTAGAATATATTAATAATACATAAATAAAGAAAAATGAATAAGGCCAATTACTAAAAACATTTCTAACTTATATTATTATGCTTCCAATTGGATTTCTCCTTTTTTCTTTCAAAAAAATATATTGATTTTTTAACCGTAAATTTTATTTTTTATCTTAGAATGTTTGGTAAAAAAAATGTTGTAGGTATTTACAAGATCTATAAGGCTATTAATATTAAATACTTTTAAAACGCTCAGTCACAAAAAGAGGTGACTGACCAAAAAGATGGTTTTTGCATGTTATTACAAGTTATAATTGTCAATAGCTTACCCAATTTTTGCCGTAAAAAAATTTTTTGAAAACCAAATACTTGGGAATTAGATAAGCTATAATTTCATATTTAAATATGTTTTTGCACGATTGATCATTTTTGACTGTTTACCGTGACAGATTTTACGTCAGTAGGTGACATTTACTAGCAACTCGACGGTAAGTAATCCAACTCGACGGTAAGTACTCCAACTCGACGGTAAGTAATTCGCTTACCGTCGAGTTAAAAAATCTCTTAATTTTAATTTATTTTTTGAAAGAATAAAGAAAACTAACGAATTATTTATTAATATTGAAACTTATGGTACAATTTGTTAAATTATTTAATGAAATCCCACTTGTTTGGGCTGTGGTTTCACTTCTAACAGAAACTCCTGCAGAATCGCATACATTAGTAGTATCCAATAATTTTTCTCTTCAAATACGCGATCAAAGTTGAAAACTTGGAAATATCAATGCCATCATAAAGAAAAACGGTGGATTTAATCATTGAATATTCTGCCCAGAGGCTTCCAGGAGCTTTCAACTGCATATGTCTTTGAACGAAATATGCCAATAGAGTCTTTTCTTCGATTCTTAAATTCTTGCCTTCGCACCATTTTTTAAAACTTTGGTAGGTATTTTGATAACGGATTTTGGATTTTTCGGGAATAATTGCGGAACACCCTTCTTCCCAAGCCCGTTCAATTTCTTCAAATTCACTTTCGCTCATATTTTAATTTATAATAATCAAAATTGTACTTAAAATTATTGACAACTAAATAAAAACTCAACTCTCCATTTTTGGTATGCACCCTAGTTACTACCTAACAACCAAAGTTGTTATGCACCCTAGTTACTATCTATCTTGATAAAATGAATGAAACTAGTCAATATGACGAAAATGTTTAATTTTATAATTTATAATGGTATCAATCGTGCAAAAAACGTTATAAGCATGTCGAACGTTAAGGGTAACCGATCTCAGACAATAATTGGAGTCGTCGCCCCGCTCCTCCTCCAAACAATTGTCTTCGATCGGTATAAAACCCTTACCGTTCTCCATACTTAATATACTATTTCGTATCTCTAATGCTAATCTTTCTATTCTAAAGAAAAGGGGATTTTTTACCAAACTACAAAAACTCGTTATTCGATTTAAACTCCATTTTTAAAAAACTAATCATTCTAAGCCAATCAAACTTTTAGAAACTATTATTAATACATAAATAAAGAAAAGCAAATTAGGTCAATGACCAATTTTATATTGTGGTGATTAGGGATTTGTTTCCGATCACTTTTGCTGAAAAAAAAAAATAGGGACTGACATTATTTTCATTATAAGTGACTTAATTTTTGAGATAGAGGCTTTTTTTATTTCTGGAGATAAATATTTTTAAATACTTTAAATCAGTTTGAACAAGTTGTCCATGAAAATTGCTCAGTTTTCCTGTCTTTTGACTTTAAAACTACAATATTAATATTTGAAGAAGAAGAGCTAATATATAATAAACTTTAGCTCGATTACTATTGGTCTTAAAAGAAAATTTAAAAATCAGTTTTGTTTATTTTTCAAAAGGTACATTTTTGTTAAGTAAGGTTTTGATAAAACAACAACTTTTTGAGGTATTCGCAGAAAACTGATTAAGAACATTGATTTTTTCGATATAAAACTAACATTTTCGATAGTGAATAAATCGAAAACAATTAGTTTTATCAAAAAAATGTGTAGAACGTTTTTTGCTTATAACGAATGTTTTTACCAACTTTTGCGATCAAAATATAATAAAAAATTTCCACCCCCGATTTAGCACACGTTCTTGAACACAACACAATTTCTTGAAAATATGTACAGATAGAAATAATTTAATCCTTTTTTATAAATTTATATTAAATATATTTAGATATTTGATTTCTAAATACAAGGTGTTTACAAATGAATGATTTATATGTTTAAATTTCAACATAAATAATTTCAAACGGAACACGCGTGACTTTATATAAGAAATATTATCATAAGAAATTCATTCATTTAATTAATAATTTTGATTAACTAATTAATAATAATTAATAATAATAATGATATTAGTCCTCATTGTTTATTGAATCGAAGATACTGATGATGAAAATATTCTGAAACTGTTTTATTGTGCCATGTAAGCTAAATGTTCTGTTTTTATGGGATTAAGCCACGATTGATTGTAATGAAAATTATTATTTATTTAAAAGACTATCCATTTAATAGCACATAAAATAATACAATATCAAAAACATTACTCTACATCCCTCCAGACTGAAAACGATGGGAAGCTTCTCTGGTTACACCTCCAAGGCTTCTAAAATTTTCAAGCCATAACGGATGCTGAGACTAAAGAAGACGAGGGAATTTTACAATTTATATTTTACGTCCCATCTGCTCAGCGCGGTAAAGTTCCAACGAGAATGGTTCCCTTCGTAATCCAATCAGAGTAAACATGTAAATCAAAAATGAATAACCATTTTCAATTTCGTTGCAACACGAAACTACAGCCGCATCATATCCTAGTTCAATCAGAGAGTGCAGCAAACACCTCTACCGGTTTCTAAACTTATTGGTCTCTCATCAGGAGGCACATATGCTGCTCTCTCTAGCCCAAAGGGGACAAACCCCGGTGTGCAGCCACGAATTGCAACGAACGAAGTGGCAGGGATGCCACTGATGCTTGCTGCACTCTCTGATTGGACTAGAATATGATGCTGCTGTAGTGTCGTGTTGCAATGAAATTGAAAATGGTTATTCATGTTTGCTTTACATGTTTACTCTGATTGGAGTACGAAGGGAACCATTCTCGTTGGAACTTTACAGCGCTGTGCAGATGGAACGTGAATTATAAATTGTAAAATTCACTCATCTTCTTTAGTCTCAGCATCCGTTATGGCTTGCAAATTTTAGAAGCCTCAGATATGTAACCAGAGAAGGTTCCCATTGTCTTCAATTTGGTGGGATGTAGAGTGTTTTTGATATTGCATTATTTTATGTGCTATAAGATTGAAGACTTAGTCTTTTGCTAGCAGTTGCCGCTAGGCCAGGCTAGGCCAGGCTAGGCCAGGCTAGGCTAGGCCGATGAGAGACTAATAAGTTTCGATACCGGTAGAGGTGCTTGCTGCACTCTCTGATTGGACTAGAATTTGATGTGGCTGTAGTTTCGTGTTGCAACGAAATTGAAAATGGTTATTCATTTTTGATTATTACTTATTTATGTATATTATTTATTTATAAAGCTCATTACATTTCGTGATGGCCTAGTGCTAAAAAGTTTAATTTTCCTTTTACAATTACTTTCTTCATATTCTTCCATTGATTTATATTCAATGTTTTTTTCTTTGTCTTGGTCTACCGTCTTTGTCTATCCATCTCTTTCTTGGTCTACCTTTTCTTCTTTTTTGTAATGGCTTTCGTGATACCATTTTGAGCATTCTGTCCTTTCTCATTATTTCAGTGTATCCTAAATATCGTGTTCTCTGATGTTCTTTGATTACCACGGCAATTTGCTATTTTTGGTTCGTTATATAGTTCTTCAAGTTCTTTATTATCCCTTCTTCTCCACTGACCACCTATTTTCACAGCTCCGTATATGCCCCTTTATGTTTTCCTCTCCCATCTTTCCTCTTCTCCTTCTTCTTCTTTTTCCGCTTATTAGAATACCGGTTAATGGAATATCCCAGTTTAAGGAATAGAAATTTGAGGCCCCAAAACGTTTTTACTAGGCTTATATGATCAGTTATTAGAATAATACTGTTATTGGAATACTTTTTCTTGGAACGACGGCTATTCCAATAAGCGGGTTCGACTGTATTAGTTTTTCGCTACCGTCAAGTTTGGCAGGAGAGCGCTGTTGCCAAATAAAAAACGGATATTTACTTACCAAATCTGCTGCAGCCTACACTGTTTATCTTTGAATTTAAGATTGTGAAACAAAGATAACTATCTTTACTAAAATTGTCAAACTGACATTGTCCGACATAAGGTTATGTAAGACGTTTGTTTGTTTGTTTATTTTTTTTTCTTCTTTTATGGCCTTTGTGAGCTGTGCCCATTTAGCCAGCAACATTTCTTAAAATTAACGCTTAATTAAAGCTACCGTTCAAGACCAATCAAGGATAGGACAGGGAAAGTAAATGTGGTAAAAAAATAAACTGTTGTTAAAATATAAACTAAATAAATAAAATTCAATTTTAAAACAATAATTTGACATTATATTTAACCTTCCAACATTATGACAGACGTCAGTTACAATTTACCATCTCACCAAATATAATGACGTCATATATACTCGTCACTACTTCTACCCAATGAAATGCTCGATGTAATAGGAATGGAATGTCAAAAAATCTGATTATTCCCTATAATCTTTTTCTCATGAGGATCTTTCAGTGCGTCATAGTTTTTCGATTTCTTTCTAACGCATTAAATTGTATGTGACAGAAAAAAACGCACGTCGGTGATTACATTTCGTCGGTGACATTTATAACATTTATTCTAGTTGTCAATAGATGGCGCTATAATCGAAAAAAATTTATTTACTAATTATATAATATATATAATCTACGAATATAATCTATACAATTTATTAGACTATACAAATCAAAGAAATTACCATTTTATTAATGCAATAAACAATTGATTTTTTTTACACCAAATTACAAATAAAATGTGACAACTGTCAGATTTAACTAAAATGTCATGTTAGAATAAATGTCATAAATGTGTATTATCACGGACTTACCTTTTTTTTCTATAATTTGTGACGCACTGAAAAATGCTCATGAAAAGAAGCATATAATATATTTTTTTAAATTTAGAATATGGAAACAAGGGGAAAATTACGTGCATTATGTATTGTTTGACTTCTAGTTTATATTTCCGATTTTTTTTAAATCATATTTCGCATGCGTATGCAGGTGTAAGCCTAATAACTATTTTTTAGATTCTAATTTTTATTTTTTTGAGACATATTTAGATTTAAGTAATGTTCGCAATGCTCCATACTTTTTGTTTCCTTTTGCTATTGTCGCCTTTATTTCAACTTCCTCATGTTCTTGAGTGCTTACTAAATTTAGAAAAAAATTAATAAAAATTGAAAACATACATTATTATGATTGAAATTCTAATCATTTATTATTTGTACCATGATATGCCTATATATCAAATTTATTAAAATAAAACTATTTATAATGGATAATATTAATAATATCGTTTGGCATTTTTGACGGGGAGATCATTTCGGGCAGGTTCTGGCGCCAATTACATATTTATCCCTGTTTCAAGCGTCAATACACACTAGCCCAGCAGAACAAACGCTTGTATCATTTTTAAAAATGAAAATGTCGTTGTTAGTGACGAGTTTCGAACTCATTCGCTCTGGCCAAGTATCTTTCTGTTGAGCTACTTTATACTGTGTATTCAGATTTCTACGTCACAGTGTAGTTTATTTTTAAGCCAGGTTAATTGATATCGAAATAGTGGTGGTCAACGTTTTATTTATTTTTATCGTAATAACCTGCTCTGCTTAAATATAGACCTCATTAGCCAATGAAATAGTTGTAAAGTATTCTTGATTATAATAAATATGTATGTAAAAAGGTAGTATGTCTACTGAATTCTAATGGTACAATTACTAGAACATATTAGGTATGTAGGTATACACTAATTAGATCGTAGCAACATATGCATTTAATAAATATAATATGATAAAATGATTATTATTTAAAAAAAAATTATCTAACGGATCAAGTTATTTTATGTATTCGCATGTATGCAAGTATCGTGCATACCCTGGTGTTAATTGGTATAAGACTGGTAGGTACATATTGGCATTATACTTTATAAGTTGCTTAAGCAAGCCACTCACTGCACTTCGGTGTCGTTCGACAAGATCGTTGATGATATCAATTCTGCAGTACTGCAGCATAGAAACAAGTTTCTCTGTGTAGACCAGGGCGGATCTGTGAAAAAACGTCTATTTTTGGATTCCACACGTCTATAACGTGGCATTCAGATTTTTGCAGCTAAAGTTAGGTGACAATTTCAACAATAATAATTGACTTATGTTCCTTCTCAAATATGCACCGAACATGCATCGGCAACAAACGCGGTCCAATATTGCGAAAGTTCTGCGAACTTTCAAAAGTGAGCCAACAGTGCGTCGGTAATTTGCCACACTGACAGTGACGTTTATACTATCAAAATAGTATATTAAGTATGGAGAACGGTAAGGGTTTTATACCGATCGAAGACAATTGTCTGGAGGAGGAGCGGAGCGACGACCCAATTATTGTCTGAGATCGGTTACCCTTAACGTTCGACATGCTTATAACGTTTTTTGCACGATTGATACCATTATAAATTATAAAATTAAACATTTTCGTCATATTGACTAGTTTCATTCATTTTATCAAGATAGATACTTTGGTTGTTAGGTAGTAACTAGGGTGCATAACAACAGTGGAGAATTGAGTTTTTACTTAGTTGTCAATAATTTTAAGGCTATGGGTACATAATTCGCAAATATTTTACGGCTATCCCTACTTTTTCTGTCTTTACACGGCAAATTACGTGTAGTAAAATTCTCACTGGTATGGAAACTGAAGATGTAAACATTAGGTTGATAGTGACATTGTCATTAGAAAGGTAGAGATGGCTATTTCGGTTTCGTTCAGTTTTTGAATGTTCTTGGATAACCTTTACTTGTATAAATGATAGGATTATTTTTTCACTAATTATGTATTCAGTGGTTACCATTATTTATATATGTACTATACAAATAGTCGAAAAAGAAAAAAAGTTGTAAAGTTATTTTAATAATGTCCTGTTACCATGGAAAGCCTAGATAAGGTTTGAACATGTGAAGAACTGCGTTGTATAAATGTAGTATTACTGAATTATTTTATAAATCGAAGAAAGCGAAGAAATAGACGGTTAGCTCAATTGAAGTAAGTACTTTTTTACATAAATCAAATTTATTACTTTTGTATTTTTCAAATTAATTTTAAATTTATAGTGAAAATATGATCTATAAAATCTATCGGTAAACCAATAATTTTCGCATTAAATTTTATTCTCGTTTAACTTTCGGATGACCAAGCGGGGGAAATTTGGACCCCAGCGTATGTTTTTCTTTAATAAATTCAAAATAATTTTAAATTTTAACTCATTATTTTTTTATTTGACTTTAGTATCATTCCAGATATCCTCATATTTTGAAATAAAAAAAAATTCCCTATATTTTACGAATAAAAAATATATTCTGAAGTTGATGTTTAGTAAAACACCGTCTATTATGTGTAATTCCAAGTAGTTTTACGCTAATGACGTCGACTTTGCAAAGTAACAAGACACTTACTCAACATACACACTCCACATGACACTAATACTCGTGTTGTGACTGGCTGAATGACATAAAGTCCATGCCATAAAAAAAACTTCATTTTTTTGTTATTGTCATTTTTGACATTTTTGACCTGGGGTCATTTTCCCCCCTTTGTCATCCGTGTAACAAAAAAAGGTTGGTCATCGGAAGGTTAAAGAAGTAAACTATGTGTTGGATTGTTGGAAGTTTTTGCCGATTGTAGATATGTTTGTGGTCATATCAAATGATCACATCAAATGATTTATTACTATGATCACTACAAAGCGTCGCGCCAGCCGTGTCTGCATTACATCAATCGTGATGGAATTAGTTTTCCATGTGCTT
Source organism: Diabrotica virgifera virgifera (assembly GCF_917563875.1). Classification (NCBI taxonomy): domain Eukaryota; kingdom Metazoa; phylum Arthropoda; class Insecta; order Coleoptera; family Chrysomelidae; genus Diabrotica; species Diabrotica virgifera. Next base: position 242,701,871 of record NC_065448.1, on the reverse strand, counting down.
GTGATTTGTGAATTCACATTTTTACGTACCAAACTATTAGAATTGTACATGAGTAAAAATGAGTGACTCAGATCCGAAGCGACAAAAGAGATACGCGAGGATAAAAATGAACAATTGTTATTTGTTAATCTTCTTCACAATTACTAAATTTTATTTGATAAAAGAATGACCCCAAAAATTAAGAATCTCCTTCTTAGTTTGTAAATTTTTCTATGACACACATTCATAAATGCTGCCATATTGTAACAAAAAAACACCTACGCCGAAGACATCCACTAACCAACTTCACTTAAACTGAAGCAAAATACTACTAAACAAGCACATACTTCAAAAGCGTAGTACATTCTTCTATGTAGGCTGGTAAATAGTAGCAAATACTACGGAGAAAAGCAAATGCTTTTAAGTGTAGTGAAATCTTCAAAAATGTAGTATGTACTTGAAGCATTAGCATTTACTACATTTTATGCCACCATGAGCACTTTACTTTATAGCTAAACTCGTACCTATTTACGGTTATCGGAACAAACTCTTATAAAATAATATTTTTATTTGAACTTTAATGGCTTGAAATACTTGGATTTTCCATAAAAAATATATAAACAATAAATAAGTTTTTATTAATTGTACGCCTTAAATAAATTATTATTTTTCAAATACACTATCAATACTATTTAATAAACAACTCTTTGATTGATTTTATTATCATCGTAAAAGCGTTAAAAAGCAGTAGCAGAATGAACTGCTATATCAAAATAGCGGGTCGGACACATCTCCACTTGTCACTGTCTTGAGTTTTGTCATAACATTATATTCGAATGAGTGCATTGTATGACAAAGATAGCGAATGTTCGATTTCCACTAACTTATAAATATTTTTAAAAAATTTGAACACAAAATGAAAGACTAAATTATTATCGAGGGCCGAAAGTCCCTTAGAATATATAAGAAGTTTCTTTCAAATGAGATATTTGAAATTAAAAATCACGCTACATTTTCTCTTAGTTTTTCACCCCTGTAACTTATTAAAATAAACATTATAGAAGTTCTCGGGGACTTTCGGCCCTCGCTAATAACGTAATCTTTCATTCTGCGTTTAAATTTTTCAAAAATATTTATTAGTTTTCTCAGGATTCGAAAAAAATGAATCCCCATTTGAATAACATTGCAGCTGAAAATACGTACCGATCCTCTTAAAATAGTTTAAATCTGGTTTAAATTTAAACAAATTAAGGCAGTGCATTAATTTTTTAACTGATTTCTGTGTAATTTGTGTAGGTATAAGGATTTAAATTGAATAGTATTAATTAAATACAGTTTAAAACTTTTAATTTATTATTTTAATAAATCTTCGTTTGGAAATTGTGATTTTTATTTTTAGCAAAAACTGTGGTTGTAGAAAAAGTATAGTGTGTAACACCTGCAGAAAGGTAATTTCTCACTAGTTTGAATTGCAGCACTTGCTTGCGCTCATACCGCAACTTTTTAAACTCGTGAGAAATTAGTACCTTTCTGCACTTTTTGCACAATATACGATTTCGTAACAAGTACGGAAAGTCATACTTTTCCTCACGCGATTGCAGTTTGCCGAACGATGCGAAGCGGAGTTCGGCAAGCAGTCGAGTGCGGAAAAGAGACTTTCCGTAAAAGTTAGGAACAATAGTTTTTCTACGAGCGTTAAAAAATAACAAAATCTTAATCAATTAATTGAATTAATAAAAAAATACAAACACAAATTAATTCTTTGACAAGGTTGTCAAAACCAAACTTTAAATATAATTGGTTTGCATGACGACGATCTTGGTTTCCATGAGGACGATTGAAAACCACTCTTATTGTCTACTAATTTGACTTTCGAATATTATGACAAAATAATTTTATTTCATCAAATTGTCGCGTTAATTTCATTAAAACATGACCACAATAAGATACATTTGAAATAAATTAGTAAATAATAATATCTAAATATTAGTTTATTGCATGTATTATAATTATTTTAAGGCCATATTAAATGCAGAAGTAATGCAGAAAAGTAATGAGGAAAAGTAAAATTTTCCCAACTAAAATGCGTGCGGAAAAGTAGATTTTTTTTGCATACTCGTAGAAAAATAATAAAAAAGGACCATTATTGATAATCTTGATAACGTGTACTTTCAAGATAATTAGCATTGACACATATAAAAAATAAAACCTATGTTACTCAAGTAATCTCCAGAGATATTAATCTTATCAGACATAATAATTACCTGGCAGGCACTAAATAATTTAATCGCAAAGGCTACTTGCATAAAGCAAGAAATCCAATTTACTTTCTGTCATATCACCGCCAACTCAAAATAAATAAATATTTATATTTCCTTTGGTTTCGCTTATTTATTTTAGCCTTATTCTGATGTAAATGTCATACGTTATACCCGTTTGCATTTTATACATACAAAGACATACTGATTTTGTCACTAATGAAAGATTATTTCATAATGTTTCTCACATAATAAATATATAGTAGTAATTTTATAATTTATCTCAGATAATTAGTTAAGTTGTTTTAGTTTCTTGACAAATTCCGAAATACAGGGTGTCCCGAAAAGATTGGTCATAAATTATATCACAGATTCTGGGATCAAAAATAGGATAATTGAACCTGATTTACGAACCTGACTTACTGAACAATGGCACGATATTTTTAATTTACATAAAAAGGTAAAAGCGTTTACATCAACTACCAAGCGAACAACTTTTCACACCATGCTGAACACGGATGGCAAACTGCTAGAATCAACAGAAGATAAACTGATGGAATGGGAAAACTATATTAAAATTCTTTTTCACGACATACGAGAAGAACCAAGATTGGAAAATAACAACGAAGGGCCAGCAATTCTGAAATCTTAAATTATAAAATGCAATTACATAATCAACTCAAAACAAATAAAAGCTCAGGTTAAGATGGAATATACCCAGAAACGTTGAAACTAATCAGCGAAGAAAATATCGAAATATTTGCCCTTTTATTCAATCGCATTTATAATACAGGTAAAATACCCCAAGACTGGCTAGAGTCAATATTCATCCCACTACCGAAAAAGCCAAACCCACAACACTGCAATGAGTTCCGTCTGATAAGCCTTATAAGTCATGCAGTAAAAGTCCTATTAGTGCAAGTAATTAAGCTTAGAATAGGACAAAACCGCAATTTTTACAGAATGGATCGATTTGCTTGACAATTTGAGAATAAGTAGTAGATAGAAGGATCAAAATATATATGATGCCGAAAGGCGCCTTTACCACCGGAGTGGTTGCCACCCCATCCCGGGGGGGGGGGGGTGGAAATTTTTTATTATATTTTGACCGCAAAAGTTGGTAAAAACATTCATTCTAAGCAAAAAATGTTCTATACGTTTTTTTAATAAAATTAATAGTTTTCGATTTATTCGCTACCTATCGAAATTGTTTGTTTTATATCGAAAAAATCAATGTTTATAATAAGTTTTTTGCTTCTAACTCCAAAAGTTTTCGTTTTATCAAAACAACTTTACCTAACAAAAATGTACCTTTTGAAAAAATAAACAAAACTTTTTTTTTTAATTTTTTTAAGACCAATAGTAATCGAGCTATACTTTATTATATGTTAGCTCTTCTTCGTCAAATGCTATATTGTAGTTTCAAAGTCAAAAGACGGGAAAACTATGCATTTTTCGAGGATAAGTTGTTTAAACTATTTTAAAGTATATAAAAATATCTATCTCCAGAAATAAAAAAAAGTTTCTAGCACAAAAATTAAGTGACTTATAATGAAAAGAATGTCTGTTCCTATTTTTTTTTTTCAGCAAAAAAGTGATCGGAAGCAACCTCCTAATCACCACCCTAATTACAATTAGTCATTGACCTTATTTTGTCTTCTCTATTTATGTATAATTAATAGGTTCTAGAAGTTTGACCGGCTTAGAAAGATTAGTTTAAAAAAAATGGAGTTAAAAGCGAATAACAAATTTTTGTAGTTTGGAAAAAATGGAATTTTCTTCAGAATAGACAGATTAGTATCAGAGATACGCAAAATTGTTTAGAGATGATATTGTAGCTTATTTAATTCCCATGAACCTGGTTTGCAAAAATGTTTACTATGGCAAAAATTGAGTGAGCTATTGACAATTAAAACTTGTTACACATGCAAAAACCACCTTTACCAACCCTTTCAAAGTCACTTCTTTTTGCGACTGAGGATTTTACAAAGATTTAATATTAGTACGCTTATAGATCTTATAAAAACCTACAAAATTCTTTTTTACCAAACTTTCTAAGATAAACAATAAAAAAGTTACGGTTAAAAACTTACTATATTTTTTTGAAAAAAGAAGGAGAAATCCAATTGGAAGCATAATAATGTAAGTTAGCGGTGTTTTTAGTCATTAGCCTTATTCAATCTTCTTTATTTATGTATTATTAATAAATTCTAGAAGTTTGACTGGCGTAGAATGGTTAGCTTTAAAAAAACTGGAGTTAAAACGAATAACGAATTTTTGTAGTTTGGTAAAAAATGCCATTTTCTTCAGAATAGAAAGATTAGCATCAGAGATACGAAGAAATATTTAAATAGGAAATTGTAGGCTATGTAATTCCCAAGAACTTGGTTTGCAAAAATTTTTTCTACGGCAAAAATTGAGTATATAAAAAATTGAATCGTAAATGAGTATATCGAAAAACATTGATTTTTTCGATATAAAACTAACACTTTCGATAGCGAATAAATCGAAAACCATTAATTTTATCAAAAAAATGTATAGAACACTTATTGCTTAGAATGAATGTTTTTATTAACTTTTGTGATCAAAATATAAAAAATTTCCACCCACGAGATGGGGTGGCAACCACCCCATGGTGAAAGCGCCTTTCGTCATTATATAGATTTTGATCCTTGGACAATCCACTACTTATTCTCAAATTTTCAAGCAATTCAATCCATTCTGTAAAAATTGCGAGGTGAAAAGCTTCGGTTCCTGGACTATATTAAAAATCGTACATAATCGTATCTTTACAAAGTGCGAAACAATCATCGGAGACGATCAGTTTGGATTCAGAGCCGGCATTGAAACGAGAGAAGCCCTCTTCAATTTACTAGTTCTCACCCAAAAATGCTACGATCAACAGAAAGATATATTTATATGCTTTATAGACTTCGAAAAAGAATTTGATAGAGTAAGAGACGACCTACTATTAGAACGTTTGCAAGAAGTCGGTTTAGATGGAAAATACATCAATTGACTAAAAAACTTGTACTGGAACCAAAACGCCAGAGTTAGGACAGAAGGTTCCACATCCGCAGAAGTAGAAATTAGGAGGGAAGTTAGACAGGGATGTGTTCTGTCGCCTCTGTTGTTTAATCTTTACTCCGAGTTTCTATTTAAAGAGGCACTGGAGGACTCCAAGGATGGAGTCAAGGTGAATGGCGTAAATATCAACACCATCAGATACGCCGATGATACGGTGTTGATTGCGGATTCCGTTGTGTCTGCAACGACTCATCGACAAGACCAACTCGACCTGTGAGCAATTTGGTATGAAAATAAATATTAAAAAAACCAAAGTGATGTCAATCCGAAAAAACCAAAACGTACCTCAACCTTGCACAATAAATGGGCACATTTTAGAACAAGCCAATAGATCTAAGTATTTGGGATGTTGGATCGATAGCAGCCTAAATCCTGATCTAGAAATAAGATTGAAAATAGAACAGGCCAGAAAATTTTTCGAAAAAATAAAAAAAATAATGTGTGTGTACTTTGTACGCACGTAAGTCTTTAATTATATGACTTCAACGAAATAAAATAGGTAAATCAGTTTATTTTTATTTTATTTAAATATTAAACTAATTTTAATGCTTACCACTTTCCAAAAATAAAAAAAGAATAGGTATGGTCTGGATTTGAACCCAAGACCTCTCGATCTGTAACCGAACGCTATACCAATGACGCTACGAGCTCTCTGTTCACAGTAATGCTCTCTTTGACAATTCACGGCAACAAAGAGACGAGGTAAATAAAAAAAATGTTTTAATAATACTTATCTTACTCCCGAATAAGACAAATTTAAAGGCACAAAAATTATAATAAATATATTTACTAAAAACACTAATATATCCTTTTCGCACCTTTTTTGGACTGATATATTTATACATAACTTCAAAGTTTAGCAACTAACACTATACTGTCTGTGTACGCATGCGCGCAGAATAATAAAAATTCACTCCCAATCGCGCCTAAAGAAGTATAACTTCAAAAACTGATTTGTGATTCTCGCATAAAACTCGAAATTCGACTACGTTTATCCAAATGCTAGGTCTGGTCGACTCTTCTCTATACAGTTGAGACATGGACCCTTAAAACAACAACTGTAAATAAGTTGGAGGCCTTTGAGATGTGGATCTACCGGATAATCCTCAAAATTTCATGGACATCGCATACCTCAAACGAAGAAGTGTTGCTGCATAGAATAGGCAAGGCAAGAGAACTTTTCAACACAGTGAAAGTTAGAGAAACATCATACCTAGATACAGAGAAAAAATAAGTACTAATAAAAATCGAAGGAAGGAGAGGACTAGGGAGGAAAAGACTGTCGTGGCTCAGAAACACCCGACAATGGACAGTGCTAAATTTTGAACAGCTAATAAGAACAGCTGAAGACAGAGAAGAGTTTAAAATTGTAGTAGCCAACCTCCATTGAAGAGACGGCACTTTAAGAAGAAGAATAAGAACTGATTCTGTACCATCATTGTTCTCAAAGGTTCTGTAGAGAAGATCATCTTTTGGTACAAAACAATTCCATTGGCTCCAGTTGGACTTGACTTCTGGACTACATGCACTAATATCTTGCCAAGAAGGCCTCTCTCCACGACGTATTCAATCCAATATGGATCCTGGATCATTTTGATCGTAGATGCATGGATCATTTTGAGTTTTTTTAGTTTTAAATTTCTTTTTAATTTGAAAACGATAAAATTTAGAGAAAAATTACTTTAAGGTATGCCAAATGTTTCTCATTACTAAATTTTTTCTTCTCTTTCCAATTCTTTTTCTGCAATTTCTTTTTATTAAAACCAGGTTGATATATTTTCATGATATATTCTAACTAACACACCATTTATTTATTGATATTATTATCTCATTTGGATTTAATTAAAACAATATCCTTGAATTCACAGAACAAAAAATTCTTGACATTGTGGTTCATTAATGTGCAAATCAGACAATATCGCTTACTTTTACCGCAAGTACCAATAAATATAAATATATTCTCAGCGAACTGACCGGCGAAAGTAAGAGTGGTTTGGTTTACGGTACTGTATATCTTATTCAACACACGATGGTACCAAGCCGGCACCAATCATGTTTTGATTATAAAAACCTAGCAAACGTAGATATATTAAACATGGCACCTGCGCTTAATAAATCAAAAAAGCAAAGTTTCGAGAAAACGATGTTTAAAGTTTGTCCTATATATTTTAATAATGTAAAAATATTTTCTTTTTATCATTTCTTTCACTTTTGCGGAAAATTAAACACAACCATTTCTTGAGTGAATGAGGTTAACTTTGTATGTAAATTAATGGCAAAATAATAATACACTATACACTTACTATAAAGACGCGCTGAGCTGGCCACCAGCCGTCTTACACTATCGGCCAAGAAACGCAGATACGCCCAATACTCCACTAGGAGTAATGGTCCAAGAGAGAGAGAGAGAGATACACTTACTATAAAATTTCAAACTCAAATATAAAATTAGTGGTGAAAACAAGTTTGTGTAATATAGATAACTTCTAAACGCAAAAACATGATAAAAAACAGCAAAAAATTCAGTAAACTGACAGCCACAAGTACATAAACCAGAAACGTTACAAATTGTACATACATTTGAAAACGTCCCCAATCCTCTTTTGTGTACCTATCTCTTTTCGATGTACTCGATAAAAATAACAGACGTCTTTACTTAATAACAGGCGGTAGCTGATTTGTCTTTAGTTTCATGCGTGGAAGACAATGGTGCTAGATGAAAAGTATGTGTTTTATCTCGCTACGTAGAAGGTTCTGTAATTTGGAAATGCACTAATTTGCATATTATTGCACTTATTTCACTTGTATCATCATCACTCTCTTTGCCTTATCCATATGCGGGGTCAACTTCCCTAATTTCAGTTCTCCACATAATTCTATCTTGGGTTATGTCAATATTAATCCCCTTTACCAACATGTCCTGCCTAATCGTCTCCCCCTCCCCACGTCTTCTTTGATCTTCGTCTCCTACTCCTTCCAGGAATCTGCACTTCAGCTATTCTTCGTATTGGGTGATTAACGTCTCGACGTAGAAGATGACCAAACCATCTCAACCTATGCTCTCTCATTTTGGCAGCAGTTAGTGCCACACCTAGACTTCCCCTAATATACTCATTTTTAATTTTATCCTTTTTTGTCACTCCACTCATTCATCTAAGCATTCTCATTTCCGCCACATGCATTCGTTATTCCTCTTTCTTTTTCACTGCCCAACATTCAGTTCCGTACATCATAGCCGGTTTTATAGCTGTTTTATAGAATTTTCCCTTTAATTTCATTGGAATTTTTCTATCACACAACACACCACTCGCTTTCTTCCACTTCATCCATCCAGACCTAATTCTACTGCATGCATCTTCATCTATTTCTCCATTACTTTGTAATACCGATCCCATGTACTTAAAACTATTGGTTTTCACAATCAGTTCACCATCCAAAGATACCATTTTATTTGTAGTAACTCCATCTTTAAATAAACATTTCAAATACTCTGTTTTTGTCCTACCGAGTTTTAAACCTTTTTCCTCCAGAGCTTCTCTGCACTGTTCCAGTTTTTGTTCTAAGTCTCTTTCACTATTTTCTATTAACACGACATCATCAGCATTCATTAAGTACCATGGAATGTTACCCTGTAGTTTCGCTGTTATCAGTTTCAAAACTAATGAGAATAAATACGGACTAAGCACCGAGCCTTGGTGCAATCCTACTTTCACATGAAATTAATCAGTCTCTCCCAGACCTGTCCTAACACTAGTCGTTAATCCCTCATACATATCCCTCACAATCTTTACATATTCACCAGGGACTCCTTTCATATTGAGTGCCCACCACAAAATCCCTCGAGGAACTCTATCATACTCTTTCTCAAGATCAATGAATACCACATGAGCGTCTGTTTCTTTACTCCTGTATTTTTCCATCAACTCCCTTATAATGAAAATTGCATTTGTTTTCGATCTGCTCTGCATAAAGCCAAATTGATTCTCGGATATTTCGGTCTCTTCACGTATCCGTCTATCAATTAGTCTCTCCCATATTTTCATTGTGTAACTAAGCAATTTTATAGCCCTGTAGTTTGTATATTGTTATTTGTCTACCTTGTTTTTGTAGACAGGTACTAATATACTGCTTCTCCATTCGTTTGACATTTGTCCAACTTCCATAATTCTATTAAATAAATCTGCTAGCCACCTTGTCGCTGTCTCTCCCAATGCTCTCCATACTTCCCCAGGGATATCATCTGGTCCGACCGCTTTTCCTTTCTTTATTTTTTGAAGCGCTTGAGCCACTTCCTCGTTTGTTATTTTGGTGTCCATTGCTGCTACTGTCTGTCAAATTATTCATTTAATAAACGAAATGAATTTCGACTCAATTCAAGCTTTCTGCTTAACCCAGGTATAACATACCAAAAACATTTAATAAACTGTCAAAGTACTTTCTCCATATCTTTTTAACATCCTTTTCGTGGATGTTCAAAAGAGATGGAGAAGACTTATTGCACTTGTATAGAAGCCAAATTTGAAGTTTCTTGAAGCCGCGCCTTAGCAGTAAATATCTTCAATACTCAGTAATAAAATTTCAGTGTCGGTAACCAATCACTAAGTTAAAGACAGTTCTTAGACCATTTTTAGATGCACCATAATATGCAAATTAGTGCCTTCCCAAATGAGGGGACCTCTATTTGTTTAGGATGCCCACGTGCAACCTTGTGTTCCCAATGAATAAAACTGCTGACTAAGTGGACTGTATATATTTTTATTACTAAGACATGTGTGAACTCTTTGAAGACAACAAACAGACTGATAAAAAATGAACTTGTCGCTAATAAGCCATATATGCACGCAGGCAGGGCCGTCTCAGGACATTTCATTAAATATTGCAGCAAACATGCCGCCCCTCCTTGAAAGCACAGTCTTTCAAGATAACTAAAACTAAAGTTCCTATTATACCAACAAAACAATGCAACAATATAACCTAAAACCAAAAATAATGTCCTAAAACAAACGAAAGTTTCTCTTTCCCCTATGTCTAATTATCCATCGGTAACACGCAAATTTTTGCCACCGCACGTTTAATAAAGTGTCCTTTACTCGTTTTGAGCGTCACTACCCGCACAATACCGTCTTTTCCAAGATGCACCTCCATTACCCTTGCCAAAAACCATTTCATGGGTGGTACCTCACCCTCCTCCAAAATTACTATTTGCCCGGGTTTAATCTGGTCAGCTGAAGAACGCCATTTATTTCTTTCTTGCAAATTTGCCAGATAACCCTTGGACCATTTACTCCAAAAATTTTGCATCATCTGCGTTACCAATTGGAACCTTTGAATACGACCCGGATTCAGATGTAGAATGTTTTCTTGCGGTAACGACACCAATGGACAGCCAATTAGAAAATGCCCAGGAGTGAGAACATTAAAATCAGTAGGATCCTCAGAAAGAGGGGTCAAAGGACGGGAATTTAAGCAGGCTTCAGTCTGCGCAATTACCGTATTCAACTCATTATAGGTGAGACTAGTGTCCCCAACAACCCTTTTTAAATGATATTTTGCCGATTTTACAGCTGCCTCCCATAAACCACCGAAATGTGGAGAATAGCTTGGTATAAAATGCCAGTTAATAGACAATTCAGATAAGTATCTAGCAAAAGTACACTGATTTACCCTATCCCGTAAAAAATTAAATAAATCCTGAAGGTGGTTGTTAGCCCCTACAAAGTTACTTCCATTATCCGAATATATATCCCGTGGTAAACCCCTTCTGGGTGTAAATCTTTTAAAACAAATCAAAAATCCCTGAGTAGTTAAGTCACTCACCAACTCCAAATGACCCTTTGTCACCAAACAAACAAAAATACAGAAATACCCCTTAATAATTTTTTGCCCTTTAAGCTTATGAGCCCCTATATGAAATGGACCTTCATAGTCAATGCCACACCGTTCAAAAGATTTAATACTAGGAGTTATGCGACTAGCCGGTAAATTTCCCATTTTTTGTTTAAGATGCAATGGCTTTGCCCGAAAACACGTTATGCACTTACGTAATATATCCCGAACCACGCTCCTACCCGATATAGGCCAATAAGTTAATCTCACAATATTTAATAACGTTTGCGCACCCGCATGCAAATTTCGATAGTGTTCGTTTTGTATTATGAGTCTTGTTAACTTATGTGATTTCGAAAGTATAATCGGATGCTTTTGGTCGTACCCTACCTCAGCATTCTGTATTCTTCCTCCTACCCTTATTATACCCGAATCATCTAAGAATGGATTTAAACATATTATTTTACTTGAATTCAAAACCCCTTTTGATTTTTTCAGAGCTTGCCAGTCTTCATAAAAACTCTGTTTCTGCGATAATATTATTAATCGTCTCAAAGCTGTTTCTTGTTCGTCACTTGAGAGAACTTTACTTAAAACCCTTTGTTCCCTTTTTAATTTAGAATTTTTGTAGAATCTAAATAATATCCAACCTGTTACATTCTTTAATCGTTTAAGACTAGAATATTTATCGAATATGTCCTGTACTAAAATTGAAGAAAATACCAATTTTGGCTTTCTAATTTCTGGCAGCTCCTCGACTTTAACGTCTAATTCTGTTTCAAACCACATTTCTTCGTGCAGTCCTAAAAAATTAGGACCATCCCACCACAATCTAAAATCCTTGGATTGCTCTGGTTCTATCTCTCTTGATAAAACATCCGCTGGATTTATCTCTGACCTAACATGTCCCCAATAATTTTTATCCGTTAACCGTTGAATATCCCCTACTCTATTCGCTATAAAAGTTTTCCATTGGCACGGTTCTCCCCGTATCCATGCCAATGCTATCGTGGAATCTGTCCAAAGTCTTACCTTGGTAAACCTAATATTTAAAGATTTAATCACCTCTTTAGTCAATTTTGCTCCTAAAAGAGCAGCACATAGCTCCAGTCTTGGCAAGGATACGGACTTCCAAGGAGCCACCCTAGATTTTGAACAAACTAAATTTACATTATGTATACCGTAAAGATCCGTTGATTTTTCACAATCAATTTTTCGATTTATTTTTAATTCTTCCCGAGCCGTTATTTTATCCCTGAACCTGCTCCAGGACGAGTGAAGTTCCCGAGGTAATAATTCATCCCATCCCAATTTCATCTGCCATAATGCTTGTACTATTAATTTTTCCCTTATCATCACTGGACTAACTAGGCCCAGTGGATAGAATACTTGAGCTACGACCGATAGAATGCCTCTCTTGCTCACCTTATCTTTTATTGTACCAATCTTGATTCTAAAATGCAAAACATTTTCCTTTAAATTCCATAATAATCCAAGTGTTTTATTAATCCCATCTTCCGCTAGATAATGTTCTATATCCCCTGCCGAATTAAACTCATCCATAAGAACCTCTGGATGATTTGACTTCCATTTTCTTAATGGAAGATATCCTGAATCCAAAATACTACTTATTTCCCCTTTCAAACTTCTAGTTTCTTCGACCGTGTTTGTACCCGTTATTAAATCATCCATATAGAAATCAAGAAGTATAACTTCACTTGCCCTTTGATATTTATCCCTCTTTTCCCTAGCTAACTTTAATAAGCATCGACCTGCTAAATAACTAGATGGAGCTAACCCGTAGGTGACCGTGTTCAACCTATAAACTCCTACTTCATTTTTCGTTGAAAATTCCCTTAGAATTCCTTGAAATTCCCAGTTTGAATCATAAATCAAAATCTGCCGGTACATCTTAGCTATATCAGCAACAATTACTATAGCATGTTCCCTAAACCGTAACAAAATATTAAATAGATTATCCTGTAACTTAGGACCCGTCATTAAATTATTATTCAGCGACATTACCGAATCGCTAACCGCAGACCCGTTAAAAACAACCCTACATTTCGTAGTGATAGAAGAATCCTTGAACACCCCGTGGTGACAACGATAATAAGCAGCTCCTGAGAATTGATTCTCATCCTCAATCTTGGACATGTTTCCTAACTGAATATATTCCTTCATAAAATCATGATATTGCTGCTTCATGTCGGCGTTCCGTTCTAATTTCCCTTCCAATTGACTAAATATTTTTAACGCCGTGTCATAAGATTGGCCCAACTTATCCACATTATCCTTAAATAGATATTTCACAATAAACCTGCCTTCCCAGTTTCTTTCCCTAGAATTTTTAAATAATTCCTCACATCTTCGTTCTTCCGCTGTATGAGGTGTAGCTTCCTCACATTCATCCAAGCTCCGAAACCGTTCTAATTGTGCTTCAATATTTTTATTTTCCGTAAAATTGCAACTTCGTTTTTTGTGCTGGGCACTAACCCCTGGTATTAGCCCCGATACCATCAAACCCAATTTGGTTTTTTGAATAAAAGGTCCCTCTTTATTCACCTTGAACCGCCCTATACAAAGTAAGTACCAAAATACAGTTGCTCCAAGTAGCAAACCTATTTTATTTGTTTTCCAAAACTCAGTATCCGCTAGAGTAATATTTTCCGAAATTTTAAAAGTATTTACTAAATCCATGCTACGTGACGGTAGAACGTCAGAAATTTTATCAATGGCTAAGAAACAACCATCCATTTGAAAACTATTACATTTAGACCACACCGTTAAGTTAACCGAATCCCTTATGTTTGTGCAATTGTACTCTATCCCTTTTACCGGTATATTTACTTTAAAGGACTTTAGTCCTGTCTTTTCCCATAATTCTTTAGTCATAAAGTTTGATTTTGAAGCACCGTCTAATAATGCTTTACAGTCACTTAATTTTCCCGATTTTTCCATTATTTGTAAATGTTCCGTAGATAATAAAATCTCCCTTGAATCCGTATTTTCCGATATCCTCACCGATTTGTAACTGTGAACAAGATCCTGTTCACAAGTCCGCGTACCTTCTGTATTCCCTTGAGCCTTCGAATTTTCATTATAATTATTTCCCGAATTATCCGCTGTGTTAACAGTGCTTTCCCTATTATTGTTATTACCCGAATTAATCCGATTTGCCGTATTATTTGCCGTGTTGTTATTATTAACCTGATTTCCCGTATTATGTGCCGTTTTAGCAGTGTCTTCCCTATCATTATTATTACCCGAGTTAATCCGATTTACCGTATTATTTGCCGTATTATTATTATTAACCCGGGTTCCCGTAACCGCATTTCCCGCAGTCGTATGTTCCGTAACCTCATTTTCCGTAACCGTATTTTCCGTAACCGTATTTTCCGTAACCGTATTTTCCGTAACCGTATTTCCCGTAAACCGTATTTCGTAACCTGTTCCCGAAAAAACAGGTACCGTATTATTATCCGTTTGTGGTGTCCCGCGACTAGCCACATTTGTATTTACCGAATCCGAAATATTTCTACCGAAATTCCCTGAAATATGTGGCAGAATATTATGATTTCTACCACAAGCACTGCAACCTGGCATAGTACAGCCTTCTACCCTATGATTCCGCCTTTCCGTTTGAGCCCGATTGTCCCTATTTTTTACCAATGCTCCTCTTTCCGTTGGAGCCCGATTATTCGTATGTTTTAATAATGCTCCTCTTTCCGATGGAGCCCGATTTTCCGTGTTTTTGCTAATACCCGCATTTTTAGAACCATCGTATGAATTTTGTAATTTACCCTCAGCTAACGCAATAATCCTAATATAATTATCTTCGAAACTAACCCTTTCATCTAATTGTTTCCCTGAACTGTCTAATATTTCAATTTTTGACTGAATGTCTGCAAATTTATCCCAATTTTCTTCACATTTCGATTTCCGAAGACGTAATTCTATGAATTGCAATTCATTATCCCTTATATTATTTATAAATGTTTCAAACCGGCTTAATTGACCTTTAATTACACCCCTTCTAGCAACTAAATCTGTTAGATCACCCATTATAAACCAAAAATAATTTATTAAAACCAATAATTATTAAATCAACCAAATGTATTATCAAATTAAATTCTCAAATTTTAAACTCCGGAAATACAAGTAATTAAAATCAAAATTTACTACCTATGACAAATGAATAACATGCAATAAACACAGACCAAATTATGCTGTTTTTTTCGAATGAAATTAAGGAAAATATAAATAGGATATTGGCTCACTCACTGTTAATTTTATTATCGTCGTATACCATGCCGCTGTTAGCTGAAACCTGATCCGCTTATTCCAACTGCCGTCTTTATGATCTTTGTTTTCCGTCCGTTGAACTTGTAAAGCAAAACACTTAACCGTCTTGAGACCCACTTGTTGACTTCACCGAATTTTAACCAAACTATTCACTTATTACGTCACCGTCACCACGTTGACGATGTATGTCTTAGTGTAATCTAATTAAAACTTAACTGCTCCCTTGACCAATTTACATCGGCACTATAGCGAAATTTGATCCGTCTCGAATGGACCAATGTTTAGGATGCCCACGTGCAACCTTGTGTTCCCAATGAATAAAACTGCTGACTAAGTGGACTGTATATATTTTTATTACTAAGACATGTGTGAACTCTTTGAAGACAACAAACAGACTGATAAAAAATGAACTTGTCGCTAATAAGCCATATATGCACGCAGGCAGGGCCGTCTCAGGACATTTCATTAAATATTGCAGCAAACACTATTACTGACGCACGGGTAAAGAAGCATGGATTCAACTGTCAGTCTGGTTTCTGGTTGTCTATATGCTCAGCTGGCTGAAAGTAAGAGTGACTTAATTTGCGGTACTGTATTATTTATTTTCAACACACGGTGGTACGAAGCCGGCAGAAATCATGTTTTCATTATAAAAACCTATACCTGTAAATTTATGTTATAATATATTATACTATATGCATTTGTTTTTTATTAGTGGATTTTAATTACTCGATTCGTTTACATGTTGACATGTGTCAATGAAGCATAAACAAATTAGTAACACATTTTAATAACTTTACGGATAACATGATTTTATTTCTATTTGAACACTCGGAATTTATTTACAATATTTATTTATTTTGCTTTTTAGTATTGCTATTTAGTATGCTTTTTCTCATGGGCATTTTTCAGTGCGTCACAAAGGATAGAAAAAAAGGTAAGTCCGTGATCATATATATTTATAACATTTATTCTAACATGACATTTTAGTTAAATCTGACAGTTGTCACATTTTATTTGCAATTTTGCATAAAAACAAAATCATTTGTGTTTATTGCATTTATAAAATGGTATTTTCTTTGATTTGTATAGTCTTATAAATTGTATAGATTATATTCGTAGATGTATTATATAATTCGTAATTTTTTTTTTTCGATTATAGCGCCTGTATCAAAATGTATGAAAACTGCAGAAAATATGAAAACTAACTTGGGAAAAAAAATTATTTTAAAATAATATGGTTCTACAAGCTATGCGCAAAATCGTTTACCTTAAAATTGGTGTTCTTTAGAATTTGGTAAACTTGCAGACCCAAGGGTGACTACGCTCCTTTTTAATGGACTCCTTCCATGGAATTTGCGATGCATGTGGGACGGTACCGTCAAAAATCACGAAAGGTTCGGAATTCGGAGTTGTTTCACCGTTGAAGCCCGGAAGCGAAATCGTAGAGTCGTACCTTCTGTCCTAAAGGTACTCAACGGAGCATGTCCATTTGTATATAATGCGCAAAGCGAATTTTGTGCTTATGGATGAGTAAAAATTGATATTGAGCATTTATGTAAATTAGAAGACACACAAGGTTATTCTGCATCATTTTTAAAGATGGCAGTCACTAAATATAATTATTAAATTATCTAAAACTTGCTGGGCAGAAATTTAAGTCGAATTAGGAGGTCATCGCCGCCACTGAAGCCTATATTGCAGACCTCGAGAAAAGGTATTTTTCAGATGGGTTAAAGGAGTTGAAGCATTGCTGGGTCAAGTGTATCGAGCTAAAAGAAGACTATGTAGAGAAATAAATTACCAATTTTTCAAAATTTTCTTTTTTCTTTTTTAGGCTAAGTACTTATCGGACTGTCCACGTAGGCCTTCCCCAAATCTTTCCATATCTGTCAATAGCTTTTACAATATCGTCCTTCCATGGCATCTCAGGTCGTCCTTTCCTCTTCATCTTCTTCCTATCGACGGTCCCCAGTTTTGTATTTAGCATTCCATATTTTATCTTCCTGTCCCGCATTGTGGCCCTAAATTCTCCAGTTTAATCTTTTTATATATTATGTTCTGTTACATTTTTACTTCTGTTTTCTCTCTTGTCCGTTTGTTTGATATTTTCTGTCTTGCAGTTTTATTCTCTTTGAGATATTTCTATTTCTATTTTATTATGAATCTTTAAGATATTTCTATTTTGTTTATGTGGAACTGTGTTAATGTCCATGTTTCTGAGCCATATGTCAGAACGGGAATGATAAACTGATCAAATACACGGATTTTTAGGTACTGTATCTTTGTGCTTTTTAGTATCCATCTTAACTTTTCAAATGCTGCCCATGCCAATCTGATTCTTCTTTGTACTTCAATGACTTAAGTAGGTACTTGAAAGTAATATACAGAGTGTTCCAACGAAAATTTGACCACTCCCCCAGAAACTCAGAAACCAAGAGTTTCTTCAGAATTAAAAAAAACGTGTCAATTTGTATTGAAAGGGGGACGAATTTTCATGCAAATTTCGCCCCCCTTTCCCTATCTCGCATCAACCCCCAGTTTTTTTAATATCAAGTGTAGTCGAGTGGCACATCATTAGAAAAGTATTTTTCCACCTACCTCTACCGAAAGTATACTTTTCCGGACCTGATTGTAGGGAGCAAAGTTGTACTTTTCCTCCCTAGGGAGGAAAATATTTTTCCTCCCTAGGGAGGAAAAGTAAAAGTGACGTCATAATATTTCATTCATGAAATATAACTTACTGACGCCCTGTATAATATCTATTTTCTATTACGGAGTATCTATACATTTTAACGTTTATTTATAAAACATCCTATATTTTGCAGAATGGTAAAAAACAGTAAATTGTTATTTTGATTTAACAATGTTTACATTAATAATTTGACTTATATTTGACAGCTGACAGTTATATTGTACCTACTTGTTGTTTTAGTTCTAATAAATTTTGTTGGTTAGTTACATAAATAAATTAAGTAAAAATGACAAAATTACTTGTTATTTGAGGAAGGTGGAAAAACCATATGTATAACATGGGAGTAAAGTGCCTTTTCCTCCCTTGAATGATTACTGCCCTCCGCTACGCGTCGGGCAGTAAACTTCATTCTCGGGAGGAAAAGTTACACTTTCCTCCCTTGTTATACAAATAGCTATTTTTCTCTACAGGATCCTCTAATTTTTTTTTAATTTGCGGAATAACTTTAAAGATAATTTTGGATTTAACTAATTTATAATAAATTTCTGCGACTGCACCCGGCGTGCAGTCACGGATTGCAACGAACGAAATGGCATAAATGCCCTAGCGGCAACTGCTAGTAGAAGACTAAGTTTTCAGTCTGATGGCATATAAAACAACGTAATGCTAGCTCTACATCCCATCAGACTGAAAACAATGGGAACCTTCTCTGGTTACACCTCCGTGGCTTCTACAATTTGCAAGCCATACGGATGCTGTGACTAAGGAAGGTGAGGGAATTTTACAATTTATAATTCACGTCCCATCTGCTCAGCGGGGTAAAGTTCCAACGAGAATGGTTCCCTTCGTACTCCAATCAGAGTAAACATGTAAATAAAAAATGAATAACCATTTTAAATTTCGTTGCAAAACGAAAATACAGCCGCATCATATTCCAGTCTAATCAGAGAGTGCAGCAAGCACCTCTACCGGTTTCAAGACTTATTAGTCTCTTATCAGGAGGCACATATGCTGGATATATGGACTGGAATATGATGCGGCTGTATTTTCGATTTGCAACGAAATTGAAAATGGTTATTCATTTTTTATTTACATGTTTACTCTGATTGGAGTACGAAGGGAACCATTCTCGTTGGAACTTTACCGCGCTGAGCAGATGGGATGTGAATTATAAATTGTAAAATTCCCTCATCTTCCTTAGTCTCAGCATCCGTATGGCTTATGCATATTGTAGAAGCCTCGGAGGTGTAACCAGAGATGGTTCCCATTGTTTTCAGTCTGATGGGGTGTAGAGTAGCATTACGTTGTTTTATATGCCATCAGAGTGAAAACTTAGTCTTTTGCTAGCAGTTGCCGCCAGGGCATCTATGCCATTTCGTTCGTTGCAATCCGTGACTGCACGCGGGGGTTTGTTTTAGTTGGATCAGAGAGAGCAGCATATGTGCCTCCTGATGAGAGACTAATAAGTTTCGAAACCGGTAGAGGTGCTTGCTGCACTCTCTGATTGGACTGGGATATGATGCGGCTGTATTTTCGTCTTGCAACGAAATTGAAAATGGTTATTTATTTTTGATAAAAATATTTCCTTTGTTGTCTATTGTAATTATTGTACCACAATCCTAGATAAATCGGCTTTAACGTCATCCTTACATCTTTTTTTGGGATAGCCTACTGATCTTTGCCGTCTGGTTTCTCAAAAAGCATTATCTTTAACACTATATCTTCTTCTAATATTGTCAAATGACAGGTGCATCTTCTCCGGTTAGTTTTTGTATGTTTGACGATTGTTTACGATGTTTTCGGTACCATACAGAGTCACCAATTCAGCATTGTACCCATGTCACCGTCAAACACATACTAGTTGAATGCCAGCTATGCAACGTTCTAAGACAACACAAACTGGATCAAGACCTAATAATAGCCACCTTTAGTGACAATAGTAATTTTGATAATGTGATATTATTTCTCAAAAACTGTCAGTTATTCTGCCCCATAGAGATATTCTTCTCATCATTTTGCTCACATTGTAATTCTTTTTAAATATACCGTAATCCTTCCTATATATACTCCTAATCCTACGGTAATTTAAATAAAAATTGACCTGTTTTGGAATGTGTCTCCAAAATTGCCAATTCTCGAAAAAATAATTTATTCCATTTATAATTTTGGCCCTCACTGTATTATATAGGTCAAATTAATCAAATTGCCATCTTTCTCTTAAATTTTATAAATGTTTGTATGATTATAAGTATATAAAGTGAGTTAAGTATCTTATATCTTCATATTATAACGCTTACTTCTGATAGAAAATCAGTTGACCCAATTAAGGCTGCCTGCCACAGCATTGGTAAGAGTGGGTCGAGATCCTCAAGAGTTCATACTCAAGAACTCTCGGGGTAACCGTATGATAAAATACGTAATAGTATTGATTTTTATCTAGTAGACTATCTGAAAGTAGATTAAATTATAAAAATCAAAAAAATATATTATATTATTATGTGTAACAAAATTTATAAAAATTAATGGATTCGACCGTTACTTGATGGAATTTCATTATTTTACCAAAGAATAAAACACTGAAAAACTTTTGTTTTCAATACTTCCACTTTTTCTTCTTCACGTGCTATCTCCGCGACTAAGGTTGGCAATCATCATGGCTATTCTGATCTTAGTTGATGCTTTGCTTTGTTCTTGCTTTCTCTAAGTATTCGAACTTTGATTTCTTTGGAATAATCGTTTGTGTGATTAATTATTGTGCCAAGATAGTTGTAGTTTTCTACTTGTTCTAAAGTTTTACCTTTAATTGTCAGGCTTTCATCATTATTTTGGATTTTTGATATCCTCATAAATTTAGTTTTCTTGATGTTAATTGATACTCCATATTCTTCTCCATACTCAACTATCTTGTTCATTAGGTTTTGGAGGTCTTTAAGGTTGTCTGCTATTATGATAGTATCGTCCGCATATCTAATGTTGTTAATTTTCGTTCCGTTTACCTTTATTCCTGCTGTTTCTCCCTCAAGAGCTCTTTTCATAATTTCTTCAGAGTATGCATTGAATAGTAGTGGTGATAATACACACCCCTGTCGCACTCCTCTTTTAATTTCGAACTCTTCTGATGTGTGTTCGTTAATTCGTATGTGTGCTTGCTGTTTAAAATATAAATTTGTTATAATTCGAAGGTCATTGTATTTTAATTGTTTTGCTTTGAGGACGTCCATTAGCTCTTTGTGGCGGACTTTATCGAAAGCCTTGTTGTAATCTATGAAACAGACGTACATATCATGGTTCACGTCCAAGCATCTCTGACCTGGGAGTCCTTGTCTGTTCCTCCCCTGCCGGATCTTGGGCTCCGATTCACATGATCAGTTTCTTTTTTTCTTTTAGTACTCATTGACATGATAATTGTACTAGAGATATCCAATTGGATCTTTATTACAGTGGTTTCTCCTTGCCTTCTATATCCTTATGCCGTTGATCATTTATTTGATTCATTCGCCTTTGGTGCCAATTTCTTAGCGCCAGGACAAAAGAGTGCCCTTTCACTTACCAACTCATCCGCCCGAAGCCGTTGGTCAGTAAGTGTGGGATTGCTTATACCGGCAATCGCTCGGTGGAGTTTTCGCCATATCTGGCTACCCCCACTTAGTTTAGCCTGCAGACCAATGCAGTTACCCGGGGTATGGCGCGTGGAGTCATAAGTGAGAGTTAGTTGTCTTATGAGGACCAGTTATCAAGAACCATCTCCCGTCTATGACGCTCGATGTGGTCGTTCCGATAAAAGGTGCCACTCTATAACACAACTTTACACCCCACATTACATAGTACTTCCACACCAGTGGCGGCTGGTCAGAGGAGGCAAGGGAGGCTAGCCTCCCCATAAATGTTTTACACACGCTACACTGTTTTGTTTACTTTGCTATTTTGCTTCGCGTTTGAGATATCGCAAAAAGTTATTTGAACAAGTTGTTCCAAATGATATTCTAACCCCACATACCAAATTTCAGCACAAAATTCGCACTTTTATTTTTTTCGTTATTTGTAGTCGGGATCCTAAAATCGCAGAGGAGGCTGCTGGCCGGAAAATCTCACTTGCTAATCCTCCGCGTAGCCCATCAGCGTTTAAGGATGGTTTAAGGAGACCCGGTCTCCTTAGAGCTGCACATCGCTTAACGCACACGCTGTCCGGAGATCGGGCAAGTGAGATTTTTCGGCCAGCAGCCTCCTCTGCGGATTTTAGGATCCTGACTACAAATAATAAAAAAACTAAAAGTGCGAATTTTGTGATGAAATTTGGTATGTGGGATTAGAATAATATTTGGAACAACTTGTTTAAATAACTTTTTCCGATATCTGTAATGCAAAGCAAAATATCGGTAATTTACCGTGTTTTTGCATTCGCAGAGTAAGCCGCTTTTAGAATTAAAAAAATTCAGTTGAGTATCTTAAACAATGTAAGCCTTCAACCTGTATGGACTGCAAAACTTCAAATCTGTATTTATTTTGATATGCATATCTACTTACAGAGATAGAATTGTTAACAAATAAACGACACAAATTTTGGTAACACACTTTTACAATTATTATACTTACTATTTTTAAAATGATATGATATTATGAAATAATTGTGAATTATGATGATATTATAAAATGTAAATAAAAAATGGTCAAAAAAATGGGGCCATAAATTAGATTTTTTTGGCGGATTTTTTTTGCTAGTACAAATTTTTCTAGATAATTTACAGTTAGGTATAAAAATAAAAATTGAAAAAATCACGAGCCGCCACTGTTCCACACAATTTATTATACCTAAGTTAATGTCACTACAGCTGTTTCGGCAGATTGCCTTTCTCAAGTGATGCATTTTACTATGATGTGTCCGCACTTTAAAGTCTCTAATGGAATAAGTTGAGTAGTGGGGAGCTGTCTTTCTCAAGTTGATCATTTAGAGTTATATCTGTACCTATTTTTTAATTTATTAATTTTCATAGATTCTAATAAAGACAGCTTAAGGTTCTTATTTTGAATATTATGAAGAATTAGAAACTTTCATTAAAAGAATGATTATAACCTAAAAGGCGTAAGTAGAATATGTTTTTCTATTATTGAAAGCCCGTAAAAATGTATTCACTACCATAAAAACTAGTTGGCAGAGTTCTTCTATTGACTAGTTACAGCGCCATCTATCACTAATTCGAAAGAATCTCTCGAGAAAAATTACTTACTTTTGCTATAGACGTATATGTTAATATAGACTGAGCCTACCCTTCGCGTTTCATGACAGGTTTGCGGTATCTCTTTCTAGCACATTGTATCGAGAAATTAACACGAAACTAAGTGGGGCTATAGGCACGAAATGGGAGGGCTACTGTTGCAGTTTTACCATGCGTAATAGTGAAACAGCACTGAGCCACAAAAAAAAAAGATGGTGTCGTCACTTCACTCAACATGACACTTTGTCTGTGATAACATATGTATATATGTCTATGACTGCATGTTGCATCAGGACTCGAAATCTGCTATCAAAAATGGGGGTTACTATTTAAGTGGCCTCCATCCGCACACACAGGACTGGGTATGGGGGTCGTGTTTGATGTTTTTTGATAAATTTTTCTAAAGTACTGAACACGTATTGAGTTTTTTGGTCCAACGAAAGTAATATACTGTTAAATAATTTTATGGGGAGAAGTTGAAAAATTATTTTATGTCAAAGACCACGAGACCGTAGATTTTCATGACCCTCTATATGGTCAAATTTTGTAAATAAAAAATTAAGCAGTAAGAAGTATTTCGCGGAAGAGTAAAATTTTAGTGGTGAAGTTTCTACAAACATTTTGTAAATTTCAACAGAACGGACTACAACGTTTGTTTACAAAGTTAATGTATACCGCGGTTTCTTGAACAATAGATAGTGCTTTCTAAATGGTTTCTCAGAAAGAAACGATAATACACATTTTTATTTAGTTTAGGATAGAGGGTTTTTTAGATTGCAAATAAAAATAATTTTAATATCTCCTAGAAATTGACAAGAAAGAAATTTTGTATATAATACTATTTGTTCTTAAGGCTATGGGTACATAATTCGCAAATATTTTACGTGTATCCCTACTTTTTCTGTCTTTACACGGCAAATTACGTGTAGTAAAATTCACACTGGTATGGATATGTAAACATTACTAGAATGTAATTCTACTTGAAAATGTCATCATTAATTTAAAGAGATGGGTTTTGAATGTTCTTTGATAACTGTTATTTTTATAATTGCAAATTATTAATTCAGTTAATAAATGTGATAATTTTTTCACTAACTATGTATTCAGTGATTGTAATAATTTATTTGTGCAACAAAGACTAATACTCAATCGAGAAAAGAGGAAAAGTGTAAGTGATTTTTTAATAATATATTGTTATGGAACGCTTACAATTTTGAACATCTTTAACAACAAAATACTTGGATCACAGAATATATTATCCTGATGTATTCTCTGCTTGGATCTTCCACAAATAATACACAATAAATAACTTTTTATTAAGTTCACGTCTTAAATCAATCACTTATTAAATACACTATATATCAATAATATTTAAGCAATAACTCAACATATTCCCGATGCAATGTCAAATATTTAAAATTGTCACTGATTGTCAGTGTCTGACTGACAATATAATATACTGACAATATTATATTCGGCTGAGTGCGTTGTAAGACAAAGATAGGATTGGAAAATATTACCACGGCATAGTGTTCATTTTTTTCGAATCCTGAAAAAACCAATAAATTTTTTTGAAAAATTTAAACGGAGAATGAAAGAATAAATTATTACCGAGGGCCGAAAGTCCCTTAGAATAAATAAAAAGTTTATTTTGAATGATATATTTGAAATGAAAAATCACACTAAATTTTCTCTTAGTTTTTCACCCCTGTAACTTATTAAACTAAACATTATAGAAGTTCTCAGGGACTTTCGGCCCTCGCTAATAACGTAATCTTTCATTGTGCGTTTAAATTTTTCAAAAATACTTATTAGTTTTCTCAGGATTCGAAAAAAATAAATCCCCATCAGAATAGCATTGCAGCCGAAAATACGTACCGATCCTCTTAAGAAAAGACAGTAGGGACATGATGTGTGGAGAATGCTTGTGATTCGCTAGGAGACCGATGAAAGGAGAATAGAGTGGTGAGTTTCAAATTGATGAGAGAAAAAGAAATTCATTGTGTAATTACCATCCAAAGCAATCAGTGAAGTTTGAAAATAGTGTATTTGTGCAAAGTGTGTTAATATGGTGACCGTGGAAGCAGATTCGTGTGAGACGAAAACGAGATCAAGTCGAGAAGTACAAACTCCTTGTGTCCGAAAAGATTCCAGTTTCTGTGAGTAACGAGTAGCAATATTATATAAAGTTGAACGAGGTACCTAGCTAAAAAAAATCTTTGAATTCTAAAGATTCATATTGTTTTATCGAGTCAGAGATTTTAATTTGAGGAGAGAATTCGAACAAGTGCTGTTCTTTGAAACAGTTTGAAGGAGACGGACAGTTTGCAGAATCCTAGAAGCTCGTTGTGGGAGAACTAAGGACAGCACAATACAGCAGAAGAAATAAGGACTTCGGCAAAGGTTAGTCAGATTATTTGTGAAAAGAGAAAATTGTTTTGTACAGTCGAACCCGCTTATTAGAGTACCGCTTATATGAATATCCCGGTTTAAGGAATAGAATTTTGAGATCCCGGAACATTTCCATTTACTCCTTAATAAATTTAACCGTTTATAGTGATACGTTTTAGTAAAAGAATACCCGCTTTATCTAATAATCCTGTTACCAAAAACTTTTTAGGTACAATTTCCCACAAATTTTTATGTTTTCTGGTTTTATAGGAACTGTCGATAATATTTTATTTCTTACTTTATTATGGGTACCAATTCTACCTTCCGCCAAACATTTACCGATCGTAAAGTAGGTACCTAATTTTTCAATTGTGTAAACATTCTTATTGCTCACGCTTTGTTTACATGGGCGGTTTGCCAACGTTTGACGCCTCGGTTTACCTGAAAAACCCAACCGCAGCGGTTCAAGTTTAACATAGAAACAAATGCAACCGCTCAACATCGTACACATGCAACCTTTCCGTCGTCAAATCGCGGCGGTTGTAAGTTTACTAGGGGAGGAATGAGACCGCCAGTCAATCGCTCTCATGTGTACGAACCGCGGCGGTTGGGTCTTTCAGGTAAACCGCGGCGTCAAACGTTGGCAAACTGCCCATGTAAACAAGCTGTCACTCACCGCCACGTCGTTGTCTGTTTAGATTTTTAACAGTTGGAAGTCATAAATAACCCCTTGTAATATATAATAACCGCTGAAATTTTCTAGAGGGTAAAACCAATGTCAATTTTTTATTTATTATAATTTTAGAGCAACAAGTGACTAATATCGTTGATTGAGGTATTGGACCCCTATTAATATTTCAATCAACGCTAATATCTTATGTAACAAAACAAATAGTCTCAGATTACCGATTATTTTTCCAGAAAAAAGTAAGTCTGTTGGATATATGTTAATAAGAAAATATATAGGTATAGGTATATATACATATTGCATGCATGCACAGATAATGTAGTTTGGTGTTTGAATAAAATAAGTAGTAGTTACTCTAGGTACTGTATTATTGACATAAAAAGAAACAGAACCATATTATATATAATATATGTACATAACGTATGTATGTACATGTAAATACATATAGTATTTTTACTACAAAAACGTTATTACGTAGGTCAAAATTTTTGACGTAAGAGAACTGTCAAAACATTAGAATGTGACTTTTCATTATTGCCATGTTTATTATAAACATGGCAATAATGAAAAGTCACATTCTAATGTTTTGACAGTTCTCTTACGTCAAAAATTTTGACCTACGTAATAACGTTTTTGTAGTAAAAATACTATACTATGTACATGTAAATACAGTACCTCTACAAAGTGTGTTGTACTATTACGACGTATATTCGGTACATATATTTCTGCTAGCCACCACTGATCGGTTATTAGAATATCCCGGTTATAGGAATATTTTTGCTTGGCCCGAAGGCTATTCTAATAAGCGGGTTCGACTGTATTACATACCATATTTGTTTTTTTTTAAGCCACGTCAACTTAATAGTATTACAACATAAATTATTCATTCATAAATTCATAGAAGATATAAGTGGAAGTTATTTTTTTTTCTTTTTATAATAATAATAAGAGCAATCTACCGATTCAATTGAATGAATTTGGTTCGCAAAAGGGGATAATAGAATTAAATGTTTTTATAATTAGATAAGAAATTCTACAATAGAATAAAGTTTAGCATAAATTTGAATTTTTTTATATTTATTGTATAGTATATAAATAGTCATAATAAAATAGTATATAAAATTTACATGAGTTTTTGAGTATATTTATTTTCCCTGTTTTGTGCTGGATAAAGCAAGCAATGAGAAATACTAGAAGCCACAAAATAAAGGTAATACATACAATCAATTAGCCCTGAGAATATGTTTTTTATTAATAAAGAATGTGTGTGTACTTTGTACGCACGTAAGAAGTTATACTTCTATTATATGATTTAAACGAAATTAATATACTTTTTATTTATATTTTGTTTAAATATTAAACTCATTTATACTTACTACTTCTCAAACATTTTTATTAGAACAGTGCCAAAAATTAAAATAATAAAAGAATAAAACACACACAAACACATTAAACAAGCCACAAATGATGTCTGAACATTAATTGTCGAAAATTTTTTTAACTAAATACGTATTTTCTGAAAATACAATTATATAATAAATATACTTACAATCATAAAATGTATTAAAAAAAACAAAAAAGAAAGTTTCTATTGGGACTCGAACCAGCGCTGATAAGAGCGGTTGGTATTGGAATTCATTCGCCTTCTCCGCTTAGCCACGGACACTATGTGTCATTATTTACGAAGATCGACTAACTAAACGGATTAAACTTGTGATATTTTGATATTTTGAAAATTGATCAAATTGTTTTAATTTTGAATTGAAATGATTTAGAATTGAAAAAATACAACAAAACATAGAGTAAAAAAACAATATATTAGGTGAATATTGATAGAAATTTTGATGGTAATCAAATTATATAAATAAAAGTATTACATACTATGTATTTTGGCAGATCAAATAGGTAGGTTTATACTCATGATACATTAACAATTATTACGTACCTGTTGCTTTTAAAAACTATTTAAAAGTCACTACAATATTATAAACTTTTTTGTTTCTGTCCTCACAACAATAAAACTAATATATTATACATTTGTTTACCTTTACCTTTACCTCCAAACCACAGCTGCCATATCGGATAATTTTTGACATGTCATTTGAACATCCAATCAGAACAAAGTTATAATGCGCATGCGCCGGGCTGATAGGTTTTAACATATAAAAAAATCACCCTCTATTGCCGGTAAAGAAGTATAACTTCAAAAATTTTAATAAATTTTGGTTTTATTTCATGAGTAGCAATTAAAATAATTATTTAATTAATCTAATTAATAAGAGGCATCTTATGCCGGGTTGCACCAACAGATCTTAAGCTTAAGTCGAGAATTTCATAAGAATTAATATAATATAATTATAATATATTACAATAAGAATATCCTAATATAATAATAGATATAATTAATAATAAGGTAAGAATCTAAAATTATGGTGCAACGTAAGTGATACTCAAGGAGGCCCTTTCTATAAGTAGAGCTTAGCTAAGCTGGAGCTTAAGATCTGTTTATCAAGGAGAAAATACAGAGCATAATAATTTAATAATACATAAAAGTACCTTGACTAATTTGAATGGACGGGCTAGTTTACCAGACGAGATTAAATAATTAATAAGATCGATACCGTACACTAGACGGGGAGGTCACTACACTTGATTAGTATAAAGATTGGAAATATTCACATATACATATAGTCTGGGCTGATTAATTATCGGAGAATAGGCCATTTTAGGGAAAAGTTATTTACCAGCAATTTTATTGCTGAAATCGAAGCTTATGATTATATATATTAATAATACAGGTATGCAAAGTCCGCAGATAGTGTGCTACTTTTTTTATAAACAAAATGGCGCCCGAAAATCGTGTTTTTTTCAATTATTGCTCTATAACTCCGAAGATTTTAACTTTACAAAAAAAACACTCAAATAAAAATTCACCGCAATTAAATTCTGCATAGAGACGTGTTTTTTCCGATTTACTTTGACGAAAATTTTCCCCGGAAAAAGCGGGTTTTTCCAACAAAATCTTTAATTTCAACTAAACTTTTAGGTAAGTAATTGTTAGTCAATAATTAAATAACTTGGTAATGTAAAAGCCCTTTTTGTATAGATTATAATTCCAGAAGCCGATTAAAATTGAATGAACAATTTGACAACAATTGAATTGTTAATTAAAAATTTACGGTCGCTATAATAACGACAATAATTATGAAGCATAAAAACAATTACGATTTTTTCATAAAAAGATACTATACCGATCTAACGTACTTAACAGAATTGAAATTGGACTATTTAAGCGGCCTCAGGAATATTTTAAAATTATAAAGAATTTTTTGGCTTACAAACAAATAGAATATCTCGGAAAATATTAAACTAAATTAAATTATAAAAACGGTATTCGAAAAACAGCGGCAGGACGCTTCTTTTAAAAGAAAAAACGTTTAATTGTGATAAGTAGTTCCTGAGATACAACCGGTCAAACTTGACCGGAATTTACGGCAAAGATATAAACAATAGGATCATAATTTTCAAACCATCACCTTTTTATTTTTATCCTCTTTCTCCTCACCAATTTTTATATCCTTAAAATACTCATAACATATATTATTATAATAAAAACTATCGATAATAGGTGTGAAAATTGCCAAAAATAGCAACATTCCAATCAAAAACTAGGTTGGAGAAAATGTAACCCTCAAAGTTCAAAATCGGTATACGTTAAAAAAATGCATTTTCTCTGCTTTCCATGGAGCAATTTCCTTCATTATTTTTTTGTTCCCAAGTAACTCGAGTAGAGCCATCGAACTAACACATTATTAAATGTCAGACATGCTTTTGTTTTTTTATAATAAATTAATTTTTTTATTATAACACAAAATTTTAATTTGTTTAAATAAAAATTGTTTAAATAATTATACAGCTTTCAAATAAAAATATTTATGTTTTTACCTTTAAAAGGTACACTTGTAGTAAGTTTATGTAAAAAAAGGCCTACAACTGGAAAAAATATGTAGTTTTCTGTTCTTATAAATAAATTAATCTATTATAACAAAAAAAAAGCAAGTTTGACATTTAATAATGAGTTAGTTCGATGGCTCTACTCGAGTTATTGGAGAACAAAAAAAGAATGAAGGAAATTGCTCCATGGGAAGCCGAGAAAATGCATTTTTTTAACGTATACCGGTTTTGAACTTTGAGGGTTACATTTTCTCCAACCTAATTTTTGATTGGAAATTTGCTATTTTTGGCAATTTTCACACGTATTATCGATAGTTTTTATTATAATAATATATGTTATGAGCATTTTAAAGATATGAAAATTATATTGACCGTAAATTTTTAATTAACAATTCAATTGTTGCTAAACTGTTCATTCAATTTCCATCCGCTTCTGGAATTATAATCTATACGAAAAGGGCTTCTAAATTACCAAGTTATTTAATTATTGATTAACAATTACTTATCTAAAATTTTAGTTGAAAATTAAATATTTTGTTGGAAAAACCCGCTTTTTCCGAGGAAAGTTTTCGTCAAAGTGAATCAGGAAAAACACGTCTCTATGTAGAATTTAATTGCGGTGAATTTTTATTTGGATGTTTTTGGTGTAAAGTTAAATTTTTTGTAGTTATAGAGCAAAAATTGAAAAAAAAAACACGATTTTCGGGCGCCATTTTGTTTATAAAAAAAGTAGCACACTATCTGCGGACTTTGCATACCTATATTATTAATACATACAATAATAAGATTAGATTCCAGTAATAAAATTGCTGGTAAATAACTTTTCCTTGTATTTTGCTAATTAGCCCAGAGTAATAACATATTATAATTCATAGCTGTTCTATTATAAGTTGAAAATAGTTTTGATTTTGAGCCAAAAGATTTTATGCTTTCTTGGGAGACAAAAATGGTACAATACAAAACTGTCTTTTTTATCAAAAAGAACGCTGTGTTATATTGTCTGACGTAAATAATAACATCTACACTCACCGGCACAAAAAACGGGCACCCTAAAAAATGGGTCGATTTTAATGTCTTGTATTTCCTAAATCTGATGTCCGATGTAATGTCCGATTTAAGTAATTTTTTTTAATATGTTATACGCTCTGAGCTTCGCTGGTGTCGCTCCTAGCGGATTACTAATTCAACTTTCACCGGTAATTTTTAAATTTATTATTTAATTGTTATCGCTTAATATTTACAACGCAAAAAAGTAATTAAATTTTAATCGATTTTTTTAAGATTTTGCCAATTAGTCCATTCTTTCACGGTTTTTGCTCTAAATTTTAAAGAACCGCTTGGATTGACATGAAATTTGGTATACGTATAGCTTACATGTCAAAGAAAAAAAGTGATATTGTGCCGATGTGTGCTTTTGCCCTGGGGGTGACTTTCACCCCCTTTGGGGGTGAAAAAATATATGTCCAAACTAAGTCCGGAAATGGGTAAACTGACTAATTTTAAGTAACTTTTGTTCTATAGAGCTTTTTCGCTAAGTCAACACTTTTCGAGTTATTTGCGAGTGAATATGTTCATTTTTCAACAAATTAACCACATTTTTAGACGGTTTTTCGCATATAACTCAAAAAGTAAGTATTTGTCGAAAAAATGTTCTTAGCAAAAATATAGCCTATAAAAAAGTAAAAAAAATGGTGTACACGTTAGGTCTCTGAATCTCGTAGAACCACAGTTATAGCCAATGAAAAATAAATTCATATTCACCAAATTTCAAATAGAATATTTCGACGTGAAATATCCAAAAAATTAAGCACTTTTTGGGAAAAATTGAAAATGGTTATTCATTTTTTATTTAAAAAAGCTTTATTTTTTTTTACAAAAAGTTTGTAGCATTAAATTTAAGCAAGTTACGCTCAAAATAAAGTTGGTCCATTTTGTTTTTGCAAAAAAAATCGGGAAGACCACCCCCTAATTAGCAACTTAAATTAAATTAATCGTTACCGCTCCTCAAATTATTTTACTTATGTTGTGTTTATATGATCTGTAAGTTTCATCGATTCAAAGTGCTTAATTTTGAAAAAATTTGGTTTCAAATTTAAATTTTTAAAAATTTAAATTTTGAAATTTTTTTTTTTCAAAATAGCTTGAAAATTGTTAGAAGTACCAAAAATCTCGAAAAACAAAAAAAGTCAGATTTGCTTTTCTGAATATCACGTATTTTTTTGTTTTTCTGTTAGACAAAAATTGATTGAGATTTGGTGTTTCTAAATTTGCATACATTCGTGATCAGTGACTCGTTCAACCCCTTTTAACTACAGCCCTTTCAATAATAAAGACTTTGAACCGATGAAACTTACAGATCATATAAAAAATATATACACGAGTCAATAAACTTGTGAAGTCGTAACGATTAAGTTCATTTAAGATACTAATTAGGGGGTGATTTTCTCGATTTTTTTACCAAAACCAAAAGGGACTAACTTTATTTTGAGCGTAACTTGTTTAGTTTTGATGCTAGAATTTTTTTCTATAAAACAAAAATGAAGCTTTTTTTAAACACTTTAAATAAGTTGTAATGAACTTTCCCCGAAATGTGCTTCATTTTTGGCTTATTTCAGGTTAAAATATTCCATTTGGAATTTGGCGAATATGAACCTACTTTCCAATAGCTATAACTCTGCTTCTACTAGGTATAGAGACGTAATATATACACCATTTTTTAAATTTTTTACAGGCTATATTTTTGCTAAAAATCTTTTTTCGACAAAATACTTACTATTTGAGTTATTTGCGAAGAACCGTCTAAAAGCGTGGTTATTTTGTTGAAAAAATGAACGTATTCACTGCCAATTAACTCGAAAAGTATTGACTTAGTGAAAAAACTCTATAGAACAAAAGTTACTTAAAATTAGCCAGTTTATCCATTTCCTGACTTTCTTTGGACGAATATTTTTTCACCCCCAAGAGGGGGTGAAAACCACCCCCAGAGCCAAAGCACATATCGGCACAATATCACTTTTTTTCTTTGACTTATTAGCTATGTGTATGCCAAATTTCATGTCAATCCAGGCGGTTTTTTAAAATTTAGAGGTTTTGCAATATTTTACCGTTAAAGAACGGACTAAATCATTTTGACGTTCTATTGATAAAACATGAATTTCTTATTTCGGATACTTTCACAATTATCGTGTAGATGGCGCTAAGATTAATTTATAATTACATATTACGGAACATTAAAAAAACTTAAATTCAGTATTTAAAACGTAAGTATATTTAAGGTAAAAATATATACCATAGCTTTGACCAACTAATATTTTTTATAATTAATGTTTTTAATTTTAATTTTAAATTAATCACTTTGACATTTATGTCAAATTTCCGGTAAACGTTTACAGACTTGCCACTACTGGCGCTCGCGAGTTTGTAAATATCCCCTCTACGTACGAGCTCACAGCGTATAGCCTTATTCTTTAACAATATCGCTGTAATAATATTGTTGCTAGACAGGTACATTGTCACTATATACAGGGTGTACGAATCAAACTGTGTTTTTTTCTCAAATTTTGGAACACCCTGTGGAATGTTCTAGCTTTTATAAAATACTGAAATTAAAACCCAACTATAGTCTCAGATTTTCTTAACATTCTGTTTTTTGGCTCATTCGCTTATGTTGGATAATGAAAAAGTTAGGCACTTTAACAACTACCCCTGTTTTTCGTCAATACAGGGTGTTTTTAAATAAGTACGGCAAACTTTAAGGGGTAATTCTCCATGATAAAATAATGACAGTTTGTTTTATAAACGTATGTCCGCAAATGCTTCGTTTCCGAGATAGGTGGTGTTGAAATTTTTCTTACAAACTGACCATTTATTGATTGCTCTAAAACGGTTTATGATGTGCACATGAAATTTGGTAGATTTTAAGAGGTAGTTATTGCGCATTTTTTGGCACACATTTAAGGATTTTATACTCACCATTGGCGTGCATACGGGATATATCTAAAATGTTTATACCCGTATTCACGCCAATGGTGAATATAAAATTCTTAATTGTATGCCAAAAAATGCGCAATAACTACCTCTTAAAATCTACCAAATTGCATTTGCATATCACAAACCGTTTTAGAGCAATAAATAAATCGTTAGTTTGTAAGAATAATTTCAACACCCCTATCTCGGAAACGAAGCATTTGCGGGTATACGTTTATAAAGCAAACTGTCATTATTTTATCATGCAGAATTACCCCTTAAAGTTTGCCGTACTTATTTAAAAACACCCTGTATTGACGAAAAACAGGGGTAGTTGTTAAAGTGCGTAACTTTTTTATTTTCCAACATAAGCGAATGAATCAAAAAACATAATGTTAAGAAAACCTGGGG
Source organism: Diabrotica virgifera virgifera (assembly GCF_917563875.1). Classification (NCBI taxonomy): domain Eukaryota; kingdom Metazoa; phylum Arthropoda; class Insecta; order Coleoptera; family Chrysomelidae; genus Diabrotica; species Diabrotica virgifera. The sequence continues at coordinate 242,667,098 of NC_065448.1, read as the reverse complement.
CTACAGTTGGGTTTTAATTTCAGTATTTTATAAAAGCTAGAACATTCCACAGGGTGTTCCAAAATTTGAGAAAAAAAGAATGTGTGTGTACTTTGTACGCACGTAAGAAGATATTCTTCTATTATATAATAGGTAATTTAAACGAAGTAAATATACTTAAAAGGTTATTTGTACTTATTTTATTTAAAAATCAAACTAACTTTCTTATCTACCACTTTCAAAAAAGAAGAATATGTTCAAAAATTATATAATAATATACAGTAAAACCTCGATATAAGGGACCTCTACTTAACGGACTTCGGATATAACGGACAAAATATCCGATCAACTGTAACAAAAATTGAATGCAAAAAAAAACGAAAAATCGGAATCTGGAAGAAATATCAGCAAGGACAGGATCTCGGTACTGCTTTGTGCTAACGCCGATGGATTGTATCGATTGACTGCTATAATTGTTGGCAAATCTCGTAAACCTAGAGTTGTTAAAGATATGTATAATGCATCATCTGCTCGTTTCATATTATAGCTCTAATAAAGCATGGTCCACAATAGATATTTTCAAAAATTCTTTTTTTTTAAGAATTTGTACTTGCTGTGAGAAAATTTCAAGAGAAGAAACAGGAAATACCGCCGAAAGAGGCGAAATGTTTATTGATTTTAGACAACGCTCCTGCTTATCCTCCTGAAAATATTCGACATTCAGAAGATGGCAACTTTGATTGTTTGTTTTTACCAAAAAATACATCGCTTATTCAACCCATGGATCAATGAATAATTTTGGCAACCCAACGAGAATAAGTAAAAGTAAAAAAGTAAAAAAGTAAAAAGTAGCAAACAAAACTTGATACCTTTTTTAATTTACAGATGTGTACACTGTATCTAAATACAGTGGGTACATATTATCAAAATAAAATTTTTTATTGATTTGAAACCTATTTTTGTATAACGGACTTTCGGCTTTAACGGACATTCCGTCCCCCCAATTAGTCCGTTATATCGAGGTTTTACTGTACTTACAATCATAAAACCTATAAAAAAAATAAAAAAATAATAACTTGCTTGGGGCTTGAACCCACTTCACGTCTACCACGCCGTACGAAAGTTGACGCCATTTCAAACTGCACCAAACTCTCGTATACGTCATGTGGGAATATACACAAACTAAACGTTTACACCATAAATTTATATGAATTTAATAAAATTATTAGTTTGATTTTTGTCGACATAAAATACAACAAAATATGTAAGAAAACGATATATGAGATGAAGATTTGTAGAAAGTTTGTTCGCAATCAGATTATGTAAATTAAAGCATTGCCTACTAATAGGTAACTACATTATTTTGTTTACATTTTCCAAATAGATAGGTATTGAAACTATTAGGTATTTCCAACTGAAACATTTAGAATTACGTACCTGCGGCTTTTCAAAACTATTTAAAAAGTCACTATAATTATAAATTTGATTTTATTTCTGTCCACACATCAATAAAAACTAATATTATACAATATTTTTGTTTACCGATAACCTCCATATTGAACAATTATTGACAGATCATTTCAAAATTTCAACACCCAATCAGAGCCCGTATAACAACTAATACCATACTGTCGGTGTGCGCATGCGCGCGGATCAATCAAATTTTACCCTCAATCTATTCGCCGCTAAAGAAGAATATCTTCAAAAACACAGTTTGATTCGTACACATGACAATGACATGACCTGTATACAATGACAATGTACCTGTCTAGCAACAATATTATTACAGCGATATTATTAAAGAATAAGGCTATAACATATTGAAAAAATTACTTAAATCGGACATCAGGTTTAGGAAATACAAGACATTAAAAATGACCCATTTTTTGGGGTGCCCGTTTTTGTGCCGGTGAGTGTATTTTTGGTTTGATTAATTATACAGCTCGTACATAAACTAAAATTTGAGGTTTTATTGTAATACTAGATTTCCTAACTAACAATAATAAATCCAAATCGCACATAAAAAAGTTAAGTAGTTTTCCATTATACGATTCGATGAAATGGATAAGCTGTTAAAGATATTTTCCTGATGAAGTAATTAGGGTTGAACGTGTGCTATCAGTATAGCAGCAGATTCTATTAATAACGTTTGAAATCGATAGCATTTGCAACATACTCGAGTCTAAGAGCAGAGCAGTAATGGGGAGCCTCGAACTCCATCACTGTCGGCCTGACAGAGCCGCCAAGATTAAATCCGTGTAACAGATTGCGCTAATAGTTCTTGATACTTGAAAAATTACACCACTCGTCGTGTTTTCATAATTTCGTTATCTTTTAATGGTGGCTTATAGCTGCGCCAAATAAAATAAAAATCTTAGCTCTGTACAGAAGGTTTTTCATTAAATTAAAAATAATTTTACCCGTTTCAATGATCTATAAATAGGTCAGCGTCCTATTTATAGATCACTGAAAATTTTGATTACTTTAACCCTTAAAATTTGTTTCAATTTAAAGAAAAATTTTCCATGAGGTATATTCATGAATATAATTATTCTAGGACATATTAATTGCTGAATCGTAATTCCAAGCATTATTTTAGTGACCTATTAATAGGACACTGTTAAAAAATTACGCTAATAGTTCTTGATACTTGAAAAATTACACCACTCGTCGTGTTTTCATAATTTCGTTATCTTTTAATGGTGGCTTATAGCTGCACCAAATAAAATACAAATCTTGACTCTGTACAGAAGGTTTTCACGCTAAAACAGTGTTTAAATTAAAAATATTTTTACCCGTTTCAGTGATCTATAAATAGGTCAGCGTCCTATTTATAGATCACTGAAATTTTTATTACTTTAACCCTTCAAATTTGTTTCAATTTAAAGAAAAATTGTCCATGAGATATATTGATGAATAATTCTAGGAAATATTAATTGCTGAATCGTAATTCTTCTTCTTGTAGTGCCTATCCGTTTCGGATGTTGACGACCATCATGGCAATCTATACTTTGCACACTGCTGCTCTGAAAAGATTTGTAGTGGTTGTGTTGAACCACGTACGTATATTTTTCAGCCACGAAATCCTTCGCCTTCCTGGTCCTCGCTTTCCCTCTACTTTTCCCTGTAAGACCAGTTGCAGCAGTCCATATCTTTCACTGTTTCTCATGATGTGACCGAGGTATTCGATTTTGGCTGTTTTTATTTTGATTAACAGCTCTTTTCCTTTTTGCATTCTCAGCAAAACACCCTCATTAGTAATGTGGTCGGTATAAGATATCTTCAGGATTCGACGATAAAGCCACATCTCAAAAGCCTCAATTTTCTTGCAGGTGGCGTCTGTGAGAGTCCACGACTCAACTCCGTACAGCAGTATAGAAAAGATATAACATCGTAGTAATCTGACTTTTATGGGTATCGACAAATCATGACATTTGAACAACTGACATTTTTTGAAATGCGGATCTTGCTTTCTCTATCCTACATTTGATTTCTATAGAATAATCGGAATTCTAAGCATTATTTTAGTGATCTATTAATAGGACACTGTTAACAGATTGCGCTAATAGTTCTTAATACTTGAAAAATTACAGCACTTGTCGTGTTTTAATAATTTCGTTATCTTTTAATGGTGGCTTATAGCTGCTCCAAATAAAATACAAATCTTGACTCCGTACAGAAGGTTTTTCATTCTAAAACGGTGTTTAAATTAAAAATAATTTTACCCGTTTGAGTGATGTATAAATAGGTCAGCGTCCTATTTATAGATCACGGAAAATTTTGGTTACTACTACCCTTAAATTTGTTTCAATTTAAAAAAAAATGTCCATGGGATATATTCATGAATGAATATAGGAAATATTAATTGCTGAATCGTAATTCTAAGCATTATTTTAGTGATCTATTAATAGGACACTGTTAATAGACTGCGCTAATAGTTCTTGATACTGGAAAAATTACACGACTCGTCGTGTTTTAATAGTTTCGTTACCTTTTATTGGTGGCTTATAGCTGCGCTAAATAAAATACAAATCTTGAATCTGTACAGAAGGTTTTTCACTCTAAAACGGAGTTTAAATTAAAAATAATTCCACCCGTTTCAGTGATCTATAAACAGGTTAGCATCCTATTTATAGATCACTGAAAATTTTGGTTACTCTAACCCTTAAAATTTGTTTTAATTTAAAAAAAATTGTACATGATGTATATTCAGGAATAATTCTAGGAAATATTAATTGCTGAATCGTAATTCTAAGCATTATTTTAGTGGTCTACTAATTGGACACTGTTAACAAATTGCGCTAATAGTTCTTGATACTTGAAAAATTACACCACTCGTCGTGTATTCATAATTTCGTTATCTTTTAATGGTGGCTTATAGCTGCGCCAAATAAAATACAAATCTTGACTGTGTACAGAAAGTTTTTCACTCTAAAGCGGTGTTTAAATTAAAAATAATTTTACCCGTTTCAGTGATCTATAAATAAGTCAGCGTCCTATTTATATATCACTGAAAATTTGATTACTCTAACCCTCAAAATTTGTTTCAATTTAATGAAAAATTGTCCATGAGGTATATTCATGAATACTTCTAGGAAATATTAATTGCTGAATCGTAATTCTAAGCATTATTTTAGTGATCTATTAATGGGACACTGTTAACAGATTGCGCTAATAGTTCTTGATACTTGAAAAACTACACCACTCGTCGGGTTTTCATAATTTCGTTTTCTTTTAATGGTGGCTTATAGCTGCTGCAAATAAAATACAAATCTTTACTCTGTAAAGAAGGTTTTTCACTCTAAAACGGTGTTTAATTTAAAAAGAATTTTACCCGTTTCAATGATCTATAAATAGGTCAGCGTCCTATTTATAGATCAATGAAAATTTTTATTACTTTAACCCTTAAAATTTGTTTCAATTTGAAGAAAAATTGTCCATGAGGTAATATTCATGTATGAGGTAAATTCATAAATAATTGAATAATGAATGAATAATTCATGAATGAATAATTCTAGGAAATATTAATTGCTGAATCGTAATTCTAAGCATTATTTTAGTGATCTATTTTTTGAGGCCATTTTTTCAATATGTTGGAGATCGCCTAAAAAATTATGTGAGATAAAAGCTTAAATCATGTAATTTTAAAATGCATAATTACCCCCTCTGTGGCTCAGTGGTTCGTAAGAAACCCTAATATATCGTTGGGTTTCGCGATATATTGACTTGATGAACATCTGAAATTTATCTTTCGCAACACACTGTCATATCCGAGATGACAAGTTGACGTACAAAACCGCTTTTGTGAATTGTTTTTATATCTAATCTAGATCCTCATACATATTGGCCTAAAAGTTGGTATAAACCAGTTAAAGGATTTTTAGAATAAGAATAAAGCTTCTTACAGTTAAAACATTAAAGAAATCCATAAATCGTATATAATTTGTGTTATTTTTGAAATCATGGTCTGGCCTTAAAAGAATAGTAATTCCACGGACGTTGCTTATCCTGCAGTTTCGCCGTTTTCGGAAAGTTATAGGTAGGGCGACAGAAACTACATAAATTTCTCGTTTTCACAATTAGCAGCAAAGGACGTGTCCTGCCATTCTGCCAAGATCAAACACGGGGAAGCGCATAACGGATCCTCTAAGCGCCATTGCTAAATTTGTGTGTATACGGAATAGGATGCATAATGCCAGGTCCATAATTAATCTAAACGTCGTCCAAACAATCCCTATTTATGGACCGCCTAGAACGGCAAACTTGTGCTATTCAAATTCAATTCGCTGCTGTCGAATTCTCCGGGATATTTTCTTTTCCGACCGCTTTTTGTTTTGCACGACATTGATTTACGACTGACAATTATAATAAGTTGGAGCTTTCATTTTAAAGTTTAAATAGAGGAAACTATTATGCTCGCCATAATTGGAGTCCACATATATAGTTTATATATAGTCCATATTATAGTTTATAATAGAATTAAACATTTTAATTTATTCAATTGTTTTATCTAATAAAAAACTGTTGCTATTAATTTCAGAATAAGGTTATAGAGACCAAAATTAATCAGTTGAGTGTAATAATACCGACTAATTCTGCGAAATCAATACATGATATATTTGACTCAAGTTACTGATGTCAGTTCTCTTATTTAATGCATTGGGCTGTTTTAATATGTAACACATTTCCAAAAACTGTCTTTTAGAGGGGTTGCGTTCATTACAAAGGATTGTGACCTTGGTTGAAGTTTGTTTTAACAAATTAATATCACTACGGTGAGAAATTAGGCGCCCCTTAAAGGCTCGTCCGGTCTGGCCGATATAATATGAGTCACATTCAGCACAAAGTATGTAATAATAATAATAATAATAATGGAGTTTATTTGTAGCAAATAAATTGTACATATAAAATAAACTCAGTTCCTCACTGAAGTTGTATGTACAACTTGTGCGATAACATTCACTTGTTCCAAAGGATCAATGATGTTTTGGTCTTAGAGAACAAATTTCTAATTCTTTTGCAATCTTGATAGCAATATTGGGCAATTAAAATTTTATTCTTTCTGTGGTTTAATTTTTTGCGTTACTTATTATGTTCCTTTTGGGTTAATTATTTTTTCTATCAGGATCGAACAGCCCAGAAGCACATTTACAAGAATGAAGAGGTTTGACGTGAGGAGCTGGATGCATTCGAGATGTGGATGTACCAAAGGAAGGAGAAGTATTTCTAACAATTAAGAGAAGAACACCACGACATATGGGACATATGATGAGAGGAAATAACTATCTATTACTCAAGGTCATTATGCAAGGAAAAATCGCATACGAAGAAGTAACTCAAGGCTGAAGAACCTTAAAGAATGGTTTGAATGGAGTAACAACGAATTATTTGGAGCCGCTGTATCAAAAGTAAAAATCACTCTGATGATTGCCAACCTTAGAAGCAGAGGCGACACCTAGAAAAGAAGAATTTTTCCTATTATTACTTTTTTACATGTAAAAACGATTTCTATTATTAATGTTTACTTCCTCCCCATTTAAACCACTTAACACCTACATAATTTGTAAGTGTCCAGGTGTCCTAAGTGTCCATATTTTTTGACCGGGAGTGTATTTTTAAAGCACGTAATGTTTTGTATGTTGTCTGGATTTTGATATAAATATGTACACTTTATTCTATATAAATAATTTTGATTAAAAACATAAAAGATAGTATTATTATTGTACGTGAGTATAGTGAATATTACTGTTAGATGTTATAGAAAACAGTGACCAAAATTAAATAAGCAAGTATACCTTATTCAGACCGATTTTCACATTAAAGAACTTTAAAAACAAAATTTAAATATTTTTAAGTATGTCCTTCTCGTTAGTAAGAATAGTTCCAGCGTCTGCAACATAATACATCGGATTGGAAGCGAGTTCAAAATCGATTGGGGCCATGGTGGCGCCGAAATGGCTCCAATATTACAACTTCCAACTCCATTTCACGATGAGTTGCCAAAGCTCTGCCTGAATCTTTTCATGGCACATCATTCGACCCCCAACCCCAATTCTGCTGGCTAGTCGAAGAATACTTTACTCAAAAATAATATTCCATTCCAAACATGACAAAAAATTTAAGTTATGTGGAGTACGTTATAGTTTAACTAATTTAATCTATTTTAAAATAAAATTTAGCATAAAAATTTAATTTAAAAATATATTAAAAATTGTACAACAGTAACTTTTGTTACTATTATCAGTAAAAGTCTCTATAGTCTAGGCGCCAGAGGGGTCACCGTGTCCTTTTTAATTCTGATGGACAAACTCAACGGTTTCTTATGGATTTTTCGCTGGTGATTACGAATTTCGAGGGTGGATTTCGATCCGAGTGGTCAAAAAATTGTTATAAACAATTTAATTGTTTATAAGGCTCTGGCTCATAAACTAAAAGAGATAAAAAAATGTTTCAAATAAAATTTGTTCCTTAATAAAGAACGAAGAAAAAACCGTTTACTAAACAATTAGAACTCAAGATATTGTAAAATTAGTGCACAATGCAAATTGTAAATTGCAAAATAAATATTTTTCGAAGCTTTATCGATCGTAACTCGGCTTCTACGCATGCACATGAGCCTTAGAAGGTCTAATTTTAAAGCTTGAATAGGCTTGCAAACAAAGTTTGTTAAGGTACTAGTACACTTTACAAGGCCAAAAATAAGCATTTTTTCAAGATTTTTTTTTCACAGAATCTTTATTAAAAATGAACATAAAACTTTTTACGTATTAATATCTAACTCAGGGCCGGTTGTTCGAACGCTAATCAACAATGATCACTATCAAATATTTAATTGCTGTCACCAACTGTCAATGTCAACTTTGATTGGGTTACTGAAAACATAATTGATTATAATTATGAGATTAGTTAATCAATTAACATAACAATTATTAACGTAATTGATTAACTAATTTCATAATTGTAATCCATAATTATGTTTTCAGCAACCCAAACAAAGTTGACATTGACAGTTGGTGACAGTAATTAAATATTTGATAATGATCATTTTTGATTAGCGTTCGAACAACCGGCCCTTAGAGAATACAAAATATATATCTTTTGTCATTTATGCACGTACACTAATATTACAGAGGGCGCCAAAGTCGAGGCCTAAAAAAAAGTAGTTCCGATGGTGGAGAGTTAATCTCAGGATTGAGATCGCTGAAACAAAAAAATCATACAGCATTTGAAAAAGGAAGGTTTCTTACGTGAAAATTTACTACCGCTAGTGAAAAATTCCACAAAAAAAAATTTTACGGAAATTTGAAAAACTTTTGTGAAAAAATCGCCCGTTTTTCTTGTTTTTCATGGTTAAAAAATATTAATATTTTATTTTTTGATCAAATTGTGGTAAATTGTCACGTAAGAAACTTTCCTTTTTCAAATACAGTAATATTTTTTTGTTTCAGATACCCCAATCGTGAGATTACCTGTCCGCTATCATTTTTCGAGGCCTCGAATTTTGCGCCCTCTACAATATTAGTGTATGTGTATTTGTGCATAAATGAAAAAAGATATATTTTTTGTACTTTCTAAGAGTTAGATATTATATATGTAAAATGTTCATTTTTAATAAAGGTTCTGAGAAGAAATTCTTAAAAAAATTATTATTTTTAGTCTTCTAGAGTGTACTAGTACCTTATTACTTTATCTTCATTTGTTTTAAAGCTGTGCACGTTTGAAGTTATAATTTTCTTAAAAAATTTTGCAATAATTTGTTTATAAGGGTTTCAAGCAAATTTGAGCTATAAATATTTATACTTTAATTACCAATAATGATAGAAGAACTCAAAAGGAACAATTTGAGCTTACGAAAATGTTCGTAAGTTTATTTTTGGCCAAGATATCGATATTTTAATGGAGAGCTATGAGGCGCAAGATCGGCTCACAGTCAAGTAAATGAAGAAATTCGTATTCAAAATATCGATTTTTTCCTTTCCAAAAAGAAACTTACAAACATTTTCATAACCTCAAATTGTTCCTTTTGATGTGTTCTATCATTGTTGTTAATTAAAGTATAAATGTTTATAGGTCAAATTTGCTTGAAACCCTTATAAAAAAATTAATGTACAATTTTTTAAGAAAATATAACTTCAAACGACTATAACTTTAAAGCAAATGAAGATAAAGTAATTTAACAAACTTTGTTTGCAAGCCTATTCAAGCTTTAAAATGAGATCTTCTAGGGCTCATTTTCATGCGTAGAAGCCGAGTTACGATCGATAAAGCTTTGAAAAATACTTATTTTTCAATTTGCAATTTGCATTGTGCACTAATTTTACAATATCCTGAGTTCTAATATTTTATTTGAAACTTTTTTTTTTGTTTATGAGCCAGAGCCTGATAAACAATTAAATTATTTATAACAATTTTTTGACCGCTCGGATCGAATTCTACCCTCGAAATACGTAATCAGCAGCCAAAAATCCATAAGAAATCGTTGAGTTTGTCCATGAGAATTGAGAAGGACACGGTGACCTCTATTTGGCGCCTAGACTACTATTATAGGCGGATGGCTTTTTTGGAAAAATATCGATTTTATACCCACAAGGTGAAACTTGTCTTTTTAATCGATAGACTATGATGCAAATAAGCTATGTTTATAAGTTAACCGAAAATTTTAATGGTAACCTATTCTATTCATTTATTATAACAATTTTTAAACAAATTATCAAAAATTGCTTTTCTCGCTTCGAAAATACTTTTTTTCATAACAACGGTTATTTTAAGGCGACTATTTCACTAGACTGTTTTTAACTGATAAAACGGCATAGCAACGATTCGTTTCCTACTGACAAAACTCCTTAACGACGTGAAATCTCAGCGACAAAATTATGACAGATCCGTCACGAAAGTGTCTGGTAATAACAAATAAATAAAGATTATATTTCGTTGATATGGTGCATTAATTGTCTCGTGAAATAGTCTTGTCGAATATCATTCGAGAGAAAATTATTTCCCGCAAAATTTTCTCCTGGTTTCATTCAAGTTCGTGGCAACAAACTTTCATACCAGTGGAAAATATTGCCGGCAAAATTTTCTCTCTTGTAATATTATATACGAAAATTATTCTTATATAATTTTTTCGGAAAATGCTTAAGGCCATCGGTAGATAATTCGCAAATATTTTACGGCTATCCATCCTTTTTCTGTTTTTACACGGCAAATTACGTGTAGGAAAATTCACACTGGTATGGATATGTAAACATTACTAGAACGTCATTCTACTTGACAATGTCATGATTAACTTTAAATAGATGGCTTTTGAATGTTCTTGGATAACTTTTATTTGTATAATTGCAAATTATTAATTCAGTTAATAAATTTGATAACTTTTTCCCTAAACATTTATTCAGTGATTGTAATAATTTATATGTACAACAAAAACTAATACTCAATCGAGAAAATAGGAAAAGTGTTAAAGTGATTTTTTAATAATATAGTGTTACTATGGAACGCTTACAATTTTGAACACCTTGAACAACAAAATACTTGGATCACAGAATATATTACCCTAAAGTATTCTCTGCTTGGATCTTCCACAAATAATACACAATAAATAACTTTTTATTAAGTTTTTCGTCTTAAATCAATTATTTATCAAATACAATATATGTATATCAATATTATTAATCAACAACTCAAAATATTCCCGATGCCATGTCAAATATTAATTGTCACTGATTGTCACTGTCTGACTGACAATATGCTGACAATATTCTATTCGACTGAGTGCGTTGTAAGACAAAGATAGATTTGGAAAATATTACCACGGACATTGTGTTCATTTTTTTCGAATCCTGAAAAAACCAATTAATGTTTTTGAAAAATTTAAACGTAGAATGAAAGACTAAATTATTATCGAGGGCTGAAAGTCCCTTAGAATAAATAAAAAGTTTACTTTGAATGAGATATTTGAAATTAGAAATCACACTAAATTTTCTCTTAGCATTTCACCCCTCTAACTTATTAAAATAAACATTATAGAAGTTCTCAGGGATTTTCGGCCCTCGCTAATAACGTAATCTTTCATTCTGCGTTTAAATTTTTCAAAAATACTTATTAGTTTTCTCAGGATTCGAAAAAAATGAATCCTCATTTGAATAGCAGTGCAGCCGAAAATACGTACCTATCCCCTTAAGTAAGGTTGACTAAGTAAAGTAAGGAAAAATTTCGTAGGTTGACTTTGTTTTTCATCCTTTTTGTTTGTTGTACAATATTTTTAGTTTGAGCCTGGTGCATTGTGTCGACAATTAATTTGTTTGTAAAATATATTGATGTCCGTTGTGGTGTCTTTTAAGGAATTTATCAATATAGTTTTCGAATTCCTGAATATTAGCAGGTTTTTTCAGTTTTTCGTTACCCTCTATATTAGTCGCAAGTAAAATAAATTGTAATAAAATAATTATTCCAATATACTTATTTTTTGATAATTGTTTTCCTTGATCTTCCCATTTATATTCTTTGACTAGACATGTAATATTATGGAATGTAGTTAAGTATATCTAAACGTGCTTCAATTTCAAACTTTTCTCTTTTTTTTTCTACTTCTCGTATCTCGGAAACGAAGTTCAATACTCTAAACTCCCAACTTTGGATGCCGATGTCCGAGCTTCGCTTACATGGTTCCATAATTTTTCTTAAATCGTCGTCAGAAAACATTTAGAAAGTCTGAGGGTATTCGTATGTGGTAAACGAATTTTAGAGCAAATGTGGTCAATGATTCTTTAGTGATGGTGAATATCTTGTATATCTTTAGTATTATATTATTTATTATATTTTAGCATAATAAAAAACTGTTTCGATCACATTTACACGGACGAATAACTTGTAGAAAAAAGAATGGCTCAAAATAGATTCGTTAATCTGGCTTTTGAAGATCTTAAGAAGGCATATGACTCGATACCTAGAATATCTATAATGTTGAAATCTTGGGAACTGGGATGACAGACTAAACACCGTTTTTTCTCCTTAAAGAACAAAATTTATTAGTTAGTTTTGTATACGATTATAAAATATTTACATACCTTAAAGAAAATCGGTTTTATAAGTCTTTAACTATTCTAATCTTTAAATTAACAATGACAAATAATACATTAACAAATTTAAACAATAAAAATTATCAGATATGTACAAAAATATTAAATTAGATTTTAAAATTGACTGAAAAATATTTATGTCAATTTAGTGTCAGAATATTTATTATTCTTCTATTTCTTTACAATTATCCTTTTAGCCTTTTAAATACCAGGTTTTCATTATTACATATATCTATATACCCAAAGATTTGCTGACGAACAAATTAGATAAGGCGAAAACGGCGTGTTCGTTGGAAAAAATATTCCCATGAGATTGTTTTTGCACAATCACATTTGTAATACACCCCAGAAGGTTCAAGAAGTCGCCCACGAGAAAAGTGGTCCAAATTTTTTTTAACAATTTTTTTTAATCAAATTGCAAAAATTAATATTTTTGGTCTGGACAATTTTTTTTATATTTTTTAGACCATTCTGGACAAAAAAGGTTTATTGTAATTTTTTTCTAAAGTTGATGGTTTTCGAGCTATAAGCAATTTAACATTTGAAAAACTCAATAATGGCCATTTTTAAGGCTTAATAACTCGGTTAAAAATTATTATTATGAAAGTCAGAAAGTGACTAAATCAAAATTTAAATCCCTCCGTATATGATCCTGAAGAAATTTGTGTCATTAATTTATTACTAAGCTGTTATTTTTAATTATTAACAATAAGCCGTAAGAGCGTATTGACGCGGCTGTAAATGTGAGTGCGAGTAAGATGCCCCATTGGACTGCCGGAATGACATCTCTCTCGCACTCACCATAGACGGCCGCCTAATAAGTGCTGGAGCTCATTATTATTACTTAAAAATAACAGCTTAGTAATAAAATTATGGCAAAAATTTCTTTAGGATCTTGTAGGGTGGACTTTAAACTTTGATTTAGTCACTTTCTGACTTTCATAATAATAACTTTTAACCAATTTATTAAGCATTGAAGGCTTAGAGAAACTCTTGAACTTTAGAGAAAAATTACAAGAGACCTTTTTTGTCCAGAATGGTCCAAAAAACCTAAGAAAAATTTGTACGGGCCAAAAATATTGATTTTTGCAATTTGATTAAAAAAAATTGTTAAAATAAAATTGGCCCACTTTTCACATGGGCATCTTCTTGAACCTTATTCTGGGATGTCTCACAAATGTGATTATGCAAAACAATCTCATGGGAATATTTTTTCTAACGAACACGCCGTTTTAGTCTTGTCTAAATAGTGACCGCACAAGACGAAGATGACCTCAGTTTTATGATGAGAAAACTGGGACAAGAATATACAAACAATGGGTTGGAAATAAACCTAAAGAAAACTGAATACCTAACAACGGAGTAGTTATACAGAAATATAACATACACGAAGGTAAATAAATCAGAGGAGCAGATAAGTACCAGTATTTAGGTATCACAACATAAAACAAAGGAACAACGGAATAAGATGTAACAAATAGACTAGGACAAAAAATAGACTGCCTAAGAGACTTGAACCCGGTACTGTAGGATAAGAGCATCAGCATAAAAACGAAAAGTAGAATATATATAATACCATGACAAGAAGTATCCTCACTTATGGGTATGAAAATTGGACAGAAATAAGAGAACCAAAAACAAATAATCCTAAGGATAAGTAGCAGGATAACAAGGAGAGATAAAATAAATAACATAGAGATTAAGATAGAATAGGAGTGAACACCCGTGTTGAGCTGCCCCCCCCCCCACTTGCTAAAATCAAAAAACAAATAGCCCTGATTTATGAGCTATTTATGAGCTCTCATATTCCGCAAACTAAAAATTTTGAGCTCGTTCCACTGAGCAGGAATTTGATACTTTAGTGGGGGGGCTGAGTCAGCCCCCACCCACTACTTAAAAATAGGAATATTGAATCGGTTTTTGCGGCAGAATTACGAGCTATTTATGAGCTCTTGAAATTATATAGTTTCGATTTTTGAGCTGATCCCCTTCACCCCCAAACAACCCTTTAATTGATTTAATATAAGAGAAAAATGCTGAGAAAACTTAAAATATATCGTATTGCGGATATAATTCCTATAACTTATATACTCTAAGAATAAACTATTAAATCACGTGCATTTCGATTATTGAGCTACAACCCCTTCGCAAGAAAACCACCCTATCTTCCCGGCTTAAGAGAAAGTTGTACTTAAAATGCATTAAACTAATTATTTGGCGACGACATATCATTGAATAATTTATAAGCTACCAAACTACGTGAATTTAGATCAGTAAATTACAATTTATTTTGTATAGTGCAGTCACTGAAGGTAAAAATCAACGATTACCTTCAATTTCGTTGAACCTTCATCGATTTTCACAAAAATTGGTCAGTGGTTAGAGGATACGTCAAGAAACAAAGGTGACATGGTACCACCTTGCGCCTTTACTCTGAGGGTGGATACCGCCCCTTCTCGGGGGTGAAAATTATTTTATTAAAAATAACTGCACAAATCAATAAAAGAACAAATTAAAAGCAAAATTTATTATATAAAGTTAATAAAATAAGTCAATACTTTTTAAGCTATTAAAGATCAAAGATTTTAATTATTCGTGAAAAAAATGCATGTTATGAAGCGGTTTTTCGTAAATCACTGAAAAACTGTAAGTTTTTACAAAAAAGTTAATAGTAGTTTAATTCGTAAAGCTTATATTCTAATAATAAACTCTTAAATCACGCGCCTTTCGATTATAGAGTTACAACCCCTTCGCAAGAAGACCATCCCATATTCCCGGCTTAACAGAGAGTTGTACTTAAAATAATTTAAATTAATTATTTGGAGACTACATATCGTTTAATAATTTATGAGCTTGCAAAATATACGCATGTCAATTATTGAATTGCCATTTTCTTTCTATAGTGCAGTCACTGAAGGTAAAAATCAACTATGACCTTCGATTTCGGTAAATCTCCATTCATTTTCACGAATTAACAATAACAACTTTGGGTTTTAACCTGGGGTATATGTCACCCCTTCTCGGGGGTGAAAATTACTTTATTAAAAATAACCCCACAAATCGAGAGAGGGACAAATTGTAAGTAAAATTTGTTATATAATGTGATTAAAATAAATTAATACTTTTTGAGTTATTAAAGATCAAATATTTTAATTTTTGTGAAAGAAAATGCATGTTTTAAAGCGATTTTTCATAAATAACTCAAAAACTGTAAGTTTTTACAAAAAAGTGTTTATCACTAAAATTGAAGCCAATAAAAAATATAATAAATTGCTTACTTGAAAACCCTTTAATGTTAAATTTAAAGTAAGTTATTGGTAATTAAATGTATATTTTTTTCTGCGACTGTTCAAATCTAAGGATTCAAGCTTAAATAACGGGAAAGAGATGCATTTTATAACACTTAGGTACTAAATACTTATCAAAGTACTTAGAAATACCTATCCAAAATGAGCTCCACAAAAAGTTGATAGCATCAAAATCCGCTCACCAATTTTCGTGAAAATGAATGCAGATTTACCGAAATCGAAGGTCATAGTTGATTTTTACCTTCAGTGACTGCATTATAGAAAGAAAATGGCAATTCAATAATTGAGATGCGTATATTTTGCGAGCTCATAAATTATTAAACGATATCTAGTCGACAAATAATTAATTTAAATTATTTTAAGTACAACTCTCTCTCTTAAGCCGGGAAGATAGGGTGGTTTTCTTGCGAAGGGGTTGTAGCTTAATAATCGAAATGCACGTGATTTAATAGTTTATTCTTAGAGTATATACGCTATAGGAATTATATCCTCAATACGATATATTTTAAGTTTTCTCAGCATTTTTCTCTTAAGTTAAATCAATTAAAGGGTTGTTTGGGGGTGAAGGGGATGAGCTCAAAAATCGAAACTTTATAATTTCAAGAGCTCATAAATAGCTCGTAATTCTGCCGCAAAAACCGATTCAATGTTCCTATTTTTAAGTAGTGGGGGGGCTGACTCAGCCCCCCCCCCACTAAAGTATCAAATTCCTGCTCAGTGGAACGAGCTCAAAATTTTTAGTTTGCGGAATATGAGAGCTCATAAATAGCTCATAAATCAGGGCTATTTGTTTTTTGATTTTTGCAAGTGGGGGGGGGGCAGCTCAACACGGGTGGAGTGAACTCAGATATAATAGACTACCTACATCGAACAGAAGAGATTAACCTAGTACGGGCATGTCAGAAAAGCAGACCAAAATCGTTGAATAAATAGAATAACAAAGTGGATCCCGATAGGAACAAGGAAGAGAGGCAGACCCCGAAGATCCTTCAGAGATGAAGTGGACGAAGCAACGGAGAGAATAAATCTACACGAAGGGAATGGCAAAACAGAAAGAGCTGGAGAGAACGGTTGAGTTAAGGAATATAGTGAAAACTGTGGAAAATAACTGTTCGTATTATTACGACAGGTCTCTGAGATCAGATATTTCCATTATGTACTATAGACACACGTTTCGGTTTAAGGGTTAATAATGTTGGTTCTTGTACCAAAATATTTCATGAAAAAAGCCATAAAACATTTTTATTCATATCAAAAAATTTAAGTATGTGATATACAATAATTATTATATTGTATTGTATCGTATCGTAATCCTATTGTACCGGGTGTCCACTTATATTTTCCCCCATTTTAACTGCCTATAACTTCTAAACGGCTCAAGATAGAAATATGCGGTTTTCGCTGAAATATTTTATTTTAGTAAAAGTTTTGTCTGCATGTATTAAGTTTTTTATATCGCTATTAATTATTACGAAAAAGAATGGCGGGTTTTTTAAAAAAACTTTGTTGACTTTTTTTTTTAACGAAGCCCGCAGTATATTTTTCTGTAAATTGAAAGAACAGTCATTCACCTATCAACGATATAAAGTTTTTTAAAATCGGTTCTTAAATGACTGAGTAATTAATTTTTAAAATGAGAGGTGCAACGTGGATATCAACTAAATAACATAACTAAGCAAATTGATATTATGTTATGCGATTTCCACATTGCATCTCTCATTTTAAAAATTAATTGCTCAGTCATTTGACCACCGATTTTAAGAAATTTTATATCGCTGGATAGGTAAATGATCGTTCTTTCAATTTACAAAAAAATATACTGGGTGTTTCAATAAAAAAAGTCAACAACGTTTTTTTCAAAAATCCGCCATATTTTATTTAAAAGCGATATAAAAATTAAATCCATTCAAACAAAACTTTTACTAAAATAAAACATTTCAGCGAAAACCGCATATTTCTATCTTGAGTCGTTTAGAAGTTATAGACAGTTAAAATGGGGGGAAATATAAGTAGTGGACACCCGGTATTCGTGACCCGTCAAAATGGACTGGTCAAAACAGCCCCGTCAAAAAAGCCCCGTCAAAATAGCCCGGATACAAAATAGCCCGTGAACAAAATAGCCCCGACAAAATCGATCGCACACAAAATAGCCCCGGTCAAAACAACCCCGTCTAAAACAGGCCCGGCAAAAACACCCCCGATAAAAAGATTTAGCTTTTAATAAAAAGTACCATTTTTAAATCACTATTCTAATTGGGAAATAAGCCACAATTGAACCTAAAAAAAGATTTGATTAACGTTTCGACTTCCTTTCGGACGTCGTTGTCAAAATACAAAATATTTATAAATTAAACAAAAATGTTGTTGCTTAGTAAAAAAATTCGTCTAATAATTTAATTTAATCTGACTCATTTTTATCGGCATTTCAGACATATTATTATACATTTTAAAGTAGAATGCTTTAAAATGATATTGCCAATATCTATGAGATGCGTTCCTGGAACGACTTTATTAAAAGATAGTTCATGAGTAGTACTTTTACTAAAATAAAACATTTCAGCGAAAACCGCATATTTCTATCTTGAGTCGTTTAGAAGTTATAGACAGTTAAAATGGGGGGAAATATAAGTAGTGGACACCCGGTATTCGTGACCCGTCAAAATGGACTGGTCAAAACAGCCCCGTCAAAAAAGCCCCGTCAAAATAGCCCGGATACAAAATAGCCCGTGAACAAAATAGCCCCGACAAAATCGATCGCACACAAAATAGTCCCGGTCAAAACAACCCCGTCTAAAACAGGCCCGGCAAAAACACCCCCGATAAAAAGATTTAGCTTTTAATAAAAAGTACCATTTTTAAATCACTATTCTAATTGGGAAATAAGCCACAATTGAACCTAAAAAAAGATTTGATTAACGTTTCGACTTCCTTTCGGACGTCGTTGTCAAAATACAAAATATTTATAAATTAAACAAAAATGTTGTTGCTTAGTAAAAAAATTCGTCTAATAATTTAATTTAATCTGACTCATTTTTATCGGCATTTCAGACATATTATTATACATTTTAAAGTAGAATGCTTTAAAATGATATTGCCAATATCTATGAGATGCGTTCCTGGAACGACTTTATTAAAAGATAGTTCATGAGTAGTACTTTTACTAAAATAAAACATTTCAGCGAAAACCGCATATTTCTATCTTGAGTCGTTTAGAAGTTATAGACAGTTAAAATGGGGGGAAATATAAGTAGTGGACACCCGGTATTCGTGACCCGTCAAAATGGACTGGTCAAAACAGCCCCGTCAAAAAAGCCCCGTCAAAATAGCCCGGATACAAAATAGCCCGTGAACAAAATAGCCCCGACAAAATCGATCGCACACAAAATAGCCCCGGTCAAAACAACCCCGTCTAAAACAGGCCCGGCAAAAACACCCCCGATAAAAAGATTTAGCTTTTAATAAAAAGTACCATTTTTAAATCACTATTCTAATTGGGAAATAAGCCACAATTGAACCTAAAAAAAGATTTGATTAACGTTTCGACTTCCTTTCGGACGTCGTTGTCAAAATACAAAATATTTATAAATTAAACAAAAATGTTGTTGCTTAGTAAAAAAATTCGTCTAATAATTTAATTTAATCTGACTCATTTTTATCGGCATTTCAGACATATTATTATACATTTTAAAGTAGAATGCTTTAAAATGATATTGCCAATATCTATGAGATGCGTTCCTGGAACGACTTTATTAAAAGATAGTTCATGAGATTACATGAAATCAACTTTAACTAAAGAATATTCGTCACAAAAAAATCATAGCATGTGATCTGTCTTTAAAAAAACAACCACACGCAATGGTGACAGTAAAATTCTCGTGTTAGTGATTCCATAATAAATCACGTGACAGAAGACATAGGGTTCGAGATCTCTGAAAAGACCATAAGATAAACATCCAGGCCCGGATGTTCCTAAAAACGAGTTTTCGTCTGCCGAGCGCATGACGTCACTCACAGAGTAATCGCTGGCGGGATATAAGGAAACCAATATAAATAACGTCAAACTTCTCTTATTTTATTCAAATTACAAAAGGTAAAAATCTGAAATTTACACAGAAGTTACTATATAAGTAAATACAACTTTTTGTCCAAGAAATTTTAAAATAATTACCCACAAATTAAAATTAAAAAGGGTATTTAGAAGACCAAATAAATTTGTATAAGTAACTTAAAAACTAAACAAGTACATAATTACAAAATATGTTCGAGCATTATTTTAAATATTTAGTTAGGTTTGAATAGGGAACATGAAATAAATAAGTGCTGTTTTCGAATTAAAGTTTGTATAAATAAAAGTTTTATTCCTATACTTATTACTAAACTTAGGCAAGTATGCTAATAAAAACGTATGAAATATGCGCATATGCAGTAGTTTAAATAAAATATGCATGTTGTTTTCACCCAATTTTGAAAAAATGTGAAAACGTTGAATTATTTACGTATGTCTGTCCGTACGTCCGTCCGTAGACACAACTCTTCCGTCATTATACCAGGTAGAATGACAAGTGAGGTGTCGAATGAAAGCTTATATTCCAAGGATGGTACTAAAGGTGAGAAATTTGACCTAGGACTTCCGGTTTTCGAGTTGCAACCGGAAGTACTGTTTTAAAGTCACCGGAATAGTACAAGCGATATATTATTCGTTGCGCTTTAGCAAGACGAGAACAAATATATACTTCCGGTTTCATGACTGTCTGTCCGTCCATCCGTGAATATAACTCCTTCGTTACTAATACAGATATAATGACAAATGAGATGTCGAATGAAAGCTTATAACCCAGGGATGGTGTTAAAGATAAGGCATTTGACATCGGACTTCCGATTTTAGAGTTGCAACCGGAAGTACCTACCGTTTTAGAGCGATATATTATTTGACGTGCCTTAGCAAGATGAGAATAAATGTAGACATACTTTTGGTTATTATATAATTTTCGGTTAAAAAGTTCTAACCGGAAGTGCCATATAATATAATCGCAGAAATAGTACCTCTGACATAACAATCAAATCGTATTGAAGAGTCGAGCTTGAATCTTTGAAAATTAAAATTTAAAAGAGAATTAGGTGTTGAAAATTCTGGGAAAATTGTTGTAACCTGAACGAGGTTACGAGACGGTTACTACAGTTTCCCAGAATTTTTAACACTTAATTTTCTTTTAACTTTTAATTTTCTGAGGGCGATTTCCGGAATGGAAATCGAAACTCAAACGGTAGTATTTAAGAAATGTAATTTTCGTTACACCAACAATAATTGTGGCTCAATCCCATATACACATTGTTAAGAGTTTTTTATTGTTTTCTAGGCCAAAATTTTTTTCCATTTTCTTTTGGTAAAATTTGGTTTCTCTGGAGGGTAATTGATCTATTTAGTTCTTTTATGCGAATGAACATTCTTGTTCTAAAGAACAAGCGTTTTGCCTTTTCGGGGCATTGAATATCTACACTTTGCAACAAAAGACTTTTTATGAAATTTTCAACACATACTAATCCATCTTTATATGTGCAGCAAAAAATACCCTGTTGAGACTCTCAACGACATTCATGAATGCCAGAAGATGGTTTTGACAAACCACCCTCTCTCAAATGATCTATCCACGTAAATGATGCACTCGACGAACTTTGCAATGATAAGTCGTTCTTAAATTTATGGCAAATGAATCCTGCCAGATCATTTAACTCCATTCTGTATCTTTTACAGTTAGAGCTCCATTTCCCGCCCCCTATGATTTCCCGGAAATCGGGAAATTTAAAAATGAAGAGAAGAAATTGGTTTTTAATTATTTTTCACTCTCTTTTTTACTTTTCTATTTTATCTTCATTATTTTTCAATGCAATTAGTATTAAAACGTATAATATTGATTAAATATTGAATATATTTAGAAACATTCAAAAATTTAAAAGAAAATTTTAAAAACAGAAAAATTATAAATTTGTGTTTAATCTGAATTTTCGTTGATTTTATTATTGAAATAAGTTTTAGGAAAACATAAATTGTTCAGTGTTTGATCTTTCCAGCTGATTCCTTTTTTGTACAGAAATTTGCTGAAATTATAAACACACCTTCGCTTTCTGTTGATGAAGGTCAGAAAGGTCTGATGTTTTTTAGTGCAGTGAGTAATTTTGTAAATGTCCGGTCAGCTGATTTGAATTGTTGTACAATGTGACCTCCTTTTTAATGACCGTTTATAATTTTTCATCGCATTCTTCATAAACATAAATTTAATTAAAAATTAATATTTACAATATAATCCTGGACCCTTCAAAATGAATCAGATCTTTTGCATAAACAATAGAATGTTTATGCTTTAAAAATGTAACTAAAAAATGAAATATTTTAAGTGGAATTTGTTTCGAGCTTCGGCCATATGTCGTATAATTTGTGTATAATATTAATATACGACATAATAATATGACGGAAGCTCACAACAAATAAGAAGTGTGGAAAAGTCCTATTTAAAATGAAATATTTAAAAAAATCCCTGGAAATCTGTAAGAATACCCGGGTATCAGATCAGGATTTCCATTTTTTTACTGATTTCCCGGGAATGGACCTCTACGTATAATTTATGATATTTCTGTATAGGCATTTTAAATACGGGACACCTTGTAACATTTTTAGTAACTTACGTTCCTCTTGAGGTTGAGGGCGTTGAGGCTAGTAATTCACTCACAAGTTGAGTCGTTTGCCTCTTTTTGGCAAGAAGTTTTCGATTCAGTTTAGATGTATCAAAACAAACTTGGGATAGGGGTAGATTCTGGGTAGGAACCGCATCGTTTTTCAAACCACGATAATTTTTGGAAGTGTAACTAAGAAGCTTATGTCTTAAATTGGTTTCATAATCACTCTCCAGAAAATGTTTGGAACAAATAACAGCGGTTTTAACGTTCACTTTGTCTCTTGTTTTTGTAGGATGTACCTAATCACTGCTTGCACAAACTGGAGTCTTTGGGAAATCGGTAAAACTTGACGCTTTTATCATACGGATTTTTCTTTTACTGATTGTCAGAATTACACCGTACACACAGCACACCTCATTTTAATAAAAAAGAAGCCAAAAACCCCAAAAAAACACAATTAAACGAATTTATAAGCGAAAACGTATGTCAACTATATGTGTACTGCACGCTAACTTTTAAAACAACTCTGTGAGTGACGTATTTCGCGCCAAGGAGGATCCGCCCACAAATGTGTACCATCCTATCTCTGGTTGAGTGTATCGTGATAAACATCTGAATAGAGGATAATTACCATTTCCTAAAAAATGTATTTTTCAGGGATTATTTTATGATGAAATCTAAAGGGAGCTTTTTGTCGGGACTATTTTGTCGGGGCTATTTTGTGGGCGAGCTATTGTTCCGTGGCTATTTTGCCGGAGCTGTTTTGTGTGCGGGATATTATGTCGGGGCTATTTTCTCGGAGCTTTTTCGACGGGGCTATTTTGACGGGGTACCCCCGGTATTGTATTGTGTTGTATTGTATTTTATTGTATTGAATTGAACATAAATACTACCCGTGTTTTTTTACAAATCAATATGAAGGTTCCAATTTACCCTCAAAAAGAGGTTTTCATTGCAATGTAATAATCAAATTTTTTAGATATAATTTTGACTTGATTTCTTTGGCTATACAAGCAGGTTTGAAACCAGGAAATAAATAACTATTATGTTGCAAATTACCAAAATTAAACATGAAAAACCACACGTACTCACACAAAAAAAACACGTAGGTACCTAAACGTACACACCCTGTTTCAGTAGCCTTATTTTTTACCTTTCTGTATAGATTATTTTAAAAGATTAAGGTCATATAAAAAATAAAATAAAGGTAGGATATATAATATGTTTATGTGGCATTAAGCAACAGTTGAATAATATTAATAAAATGTCGACGGGTTAAAATAATTTCTATTTACAATATTTTTTTTTAGATTGACTTCCGGATTGGAAGTTTAGTACATGTTGTGAGGCCACTTCAGAATGAAAAAAGTTCTGATTCGGTTTCTTTGCGGATTTCTGTTCAAAAATGTCTCCAAAAGGTGATCATTTGAATTTTTGGTTGGCCAGTGGTCAAGCACGTAAGTGGAAATAATTTGGAAAAAGACAGGAAAGGGTATAAGGACCTGACTCACCCATAATAGAATGGAGGAGCGTCAGTGGCTAGCCTAAGACAGGATCACCAATTCACCAAGCCCTGTAGCAGCCTATCATCTACCAGGATAGTGCTACCTTTACCTTTAATGCTTACATTACGGTCCAAATTAAACAAATTGGGAGCACAACCGGTAGGACAAAAAGGAACAGAGTATTTAATTAACTAGGTATATTTAAAAAAGCCAATCTAAAGCAGCTGTAATAAAAGAACCTGATATAGTGAAGGTCAATGATAATGAAAAATATTCAAAACATTACCGAAATATTTGACGTTATCAAGAACATCTACAAACAAATGAGTAAAAGGAGTGAACCGAAACACACGTTGTAAACGGAGTTGTTTATATTTTAAACACTCCCATGGTTGACCACCTTTCATTCAAATAGTTAAAGAGCTAATAAAAAAATGATACGCTGTACAGTTAATAATATATTATGTAGATTTAATTTGGTGTAGTTAATAATAGTGCATTAATTAATGTAAGAACATTAATGTGAAATATCACCGTTTAACATAAACATCTCGAGTTTGACATTAGTCCATTCTCTCACGGTTTTTGCTCTAAATTTTAAAGAACGGCTTGGATTGACATGAAATTTGGCATATGCATAGCTTACAGGTCAAAGAAAAAAAGTGATATTGTGCCGATGTTTGCTTTTGCCCTGGGGGTGACTTTCACCCCCTATTGGGGGTGAAAAAATATATGTCCAAAATAAGTCCGGAAATGGATAAACTGACTAATTTTAAGTAACTTTTGTTCTATAGAGCTTTTTCGCGTCAACACTTTTCGAGTTATTTGCGAGTGAATATGTTCATTTTTCAACAAAATAACTACATTTTTAGACGGTTTTTCGCAAATAACTCAAAAAGTAAGTATTTTGTCGAAAAAAACGTTTTTTGCAAAAATATAGCCTACAAAAAAGTAAAAAAAATGGTGGACGCGTTAGGTCTCTGGACCTCGTAAAACCAGAGTTATAGCCAATGAAAAATAGATTCATATTCACCAAATTTCAAATAGAATATTTAGAAGTGAAATATCCAAAAAATTAAGCACTTTTTGGGGAAAACTCCTTATAACTTTCTTAAAGTGTTTAAAAGAAGCTTTATTTCTGTTTTTATAAAAAGTTTTTAGCATTAAATTTAAGCAAGTTACGCTCAAAATAAGGTTAGTCACTTTTGTTTTGGCAAAAAAAAAATAGGGAAACCACCCCCTAATTAACAACTTAAATGAAATTAATCGTTACCGCTCCACAAATTATTTTACTTATGTTGTGTTTATATGATCTGTAAGTTTCATCGATTCAAAGTGCTAATTTTGGAAAAAATTTAATTTTATTGTAAAATTTTTAAAAATTTTAATTTTGGAAAATATGCTTTTTTCAAAATAATTTAAAAAATGTTAGAGATACCAAAAATCTCGAAAAACAAAAAAGTTAGCATTGCTTTTCTCAATATCATATATTTTTTTGTTTTTCTGTTAGACAAAAGTTGATTAAGATTTGGTGTTTCTAAATCTGCATACATTCGTGATCAGTGACCCGTTCAACCCCTTTTAACTACAGCCCTTTCAAAAATAAGGACTTTGAACCGACGAAACTTACAGATGATATAAACAATACATACACGAGTCAAGAAACTTCTGAAGTCGTACTTCAGAAAGACTTCAAGTCGTGAAACTTGTTTACTTTTGATGCTAGAAATTTTTTTATAAAACAAAAATGAAGCTTTTTTAAACACTTTAAATAAGTTGTAATGAGTTTTCCCCCGAAATGTGCTTCATTTTTGGTTATTTCACGTTAAAATATTCCATTTGGAATTTGACGAATATGAACCTATTTTTAATTAGCTATAACTCTGCTTCTACTAGGCATAGAAACGTGATATGTACACCATTTTTTTTTTTTTTTTTAGTTTTTTACAGGCTATATTTTTGCTATGAATGTTTTTTCGACAAAATAGGTACTTACTATTTGAGTTATTTGCAAAAAACCGTCTAAAAGCGTGGTTATTTTGTTGAAAAAATTAACGTATTCACTGGCAAATAACTCAAAAAGTAGTGAATTAGTGAAAAAACTCTATAGAACAAAAGTTACTTAAAATTAGTCAGTTTATCAATTTCCGGACTTACTTTGGACGAATACTTTTTCACCTCCAAGAAGGGGTGAGAGCCACCCCCGGGGTAAAAGCACATATCGGCACAATATCACTTTTTTTCTTTGACTTGTTAGCTATGTGTATGCCAAATTTCAAGTCAATCCAAGCGGTTCTTTAAAATTTAGAGATTTTGAAATATTTTACCGTTAAAGAACGTACTACATGCAATGTACAATTTGTTGTATTCAGTCCGATTTCAAGAAACCTGTCATAAAACTTATCTATACACGCTATAGTTGATATCTTACTTAACTAAACTAATCCTAACTTCTTCTTGTATTCAGCGTCTCCTGTTCAGGATGCCGATCAACATGTCTATTTGCACTTTAGAAACTGCTTCTTGTTCTTCTTCATGTACCATGTCCCTTGATTAAAAATAAAGGGACGTGGTACATGGTAACAATCTTCTTCTTCAAGTGCCAACTCCGAGACGGAGGTCAGCAATCATCATAGCTATTCGGAGTTTAGAGACGGCTGCTCTGAAAATTTCATTTGATTTATATCCGTACCATTCTCTCAGGTTGCGCAGCCACGATACCTATTCTGCGTCTTCCTATGCTTCCTTGAATCATTCCCTGCATAATCAATAGGGAACTTGCACATTTTTTATATTACATAATACCTAATGTTCAATTTTGTATAAAAATGAGATTTGCAAAATTTCACGCTTCAAAAACTCATAATAACTTAGAAGTACAAATTTAACTATGTGGTTCTGTTTACGGTTATATTTACGAATATTCTTCTTCTTCTTCTTTAGTTTATTGGCCTCCATCTACTTGGGTATTTGGCCAGCTCGTTGTCGGGTAATAAAGGAAAAGTATTTATATTCTAATGGCATTTATCTTATGTCGTTGTAATAATATATACCAGTTTGTTGAGATTGGAGTTTGATACAGTTTTTGAAGGAAAGGAAAGAAGGTTTACTATTGAAAATAAAACCATTTTGTAAAAGTACAAGTTTTCTATGAATAGTTCAAACGATCAAAAACACTTTTAACATCACATAACTGTATTTTTACTGACGTTTATAATGTCTAATTTAAAATTATACAGTGATGAGCGCGCTAATACCCGGCAAAATAGCGCAAAAGATGGAAAACACATTAAATTGTGAGATAAAAAGGAATAAAACTAGTAGAGTTGTTAAATTTAGCGATAGTAACATATAAGTTGACATTATATTGTTTGTTTCCCACCTTTAGACGTATCAGAGGAGTACGTCAACTAAAACTGTCACTGTGACAGTGGCATTTCTCAAACTCGTCGGATACGTCTAAAGGTGGGAAACAATCAATATAATGTCAATCTATAAGTTACTATCTCTAAATCTAACACCTCCACTAGGTTCATCTCTTTTTATCTCACAACTTAATATGTTTTCTATCTTCTGCGTTATTTTGCCGGTTATTAGTGCGCTCATCACTGTATATACAATTGGTGTAGAATGTAAACATACAAAGGCGTGACGTCACGACGCGTTTTGGGGTGGCTGGTATAAGTTGAATTTTTAGTCTTCTTTAGGGGCCAAACGAAAGACAAACAAAACTTTTTTATCTTTGATACAGGTTCTAAATTATGTTCTGTTGTGATTTATACCATATATTTCGAATTTAAAATTTTATGCAAGTTCCCTATTGGAGCAAGTTATAACTCTCTCCACGTGTAATATGTCCGAGATATTCTAATTTTCTTGCTTTGATGGTATTTATTTAGATTTCCATTCTTTTATTCGTCTTTCGCAGGACCTCTTTGCTTGTGAAGTGTTCTGTCCAATATATTTTCAGAATTCTTCTGTACACCCACAGCTCGAATGATTCTAGTTTTTCATTGCAGCCGCATTCAAAGTCCAAGCTTGCATTTAATAAAACAATGTCGAGAAAACGTAGTACCTATTCAACCTAACTCTTATCTCCAACTTCAAATGTCTTGAACAGCCCACTCTTCTCAGGTTGTTAAAATTTGCTCTAGCCTTTTCTATTCTGATTCTGAGTTTCTGTAAGTAATCTCCTCTGGAGTTGATCATTGTTCCAATATTATGCATATTGGTCGATTCATTCGACATTGAATCCATTTATGAAGAGATTCCCATATATTCTTTCGATATTCTCATAAATTTTGTCTTCTTGGCGTCCTTTATTAGACAGTATTCTTGTTCAAACTCTGCTATTCTGGTCACCATCCTCTGAAGATCCCCAATATTTTTGGCTAAGATGACAGTGTCATCCGCATATTATCTAATCGACCCATGCAACGAAGACTGTCGTAACTCAAAAAACGTTACATTTGACTAACTTAAGTATTACGGTATTATTATTATTTTTAAGCTTTATTTGGTGGAAAAGTATGGTATGAATTTTAAGGCAACCAGTAAAGCATTTGCATGTGTATAGTAAGTTTACTGACCCACACTCCTGCAAGAGAAAACTACAGTAAGTTGAGTTACTTTACTGTAGTCTTCGTTGCAAGAAACAGAGGAGGGTATTCCAAGTTTGAATTAAACTGTTTGACTTACATACTATAGTTTTCTCTAGTTAGACTCTAATTTTAGTTATTCCGATTAACTATAGAAATGTTTTTTATTACAATTTTTTAAATAGTACTGTTTTGCTTTAATAAATCTCTTACTAGTAAGTCTAGTCTAGAATAAGTATTTCTTCGGTAACTGTTTCGACGAAAACTATAGTAAGTCTACAAAATTTAGCAAAAAATCTGTTTTTTGTTATGTTTCATCTGTAAAATCTCTTAAAACCTTTTATACATAATACATATAACAGAAATTTAAATTTGTAAGACGTATTTCTTCCAAAGATAACGCCATTTACTGTTACTAAGTCTAGAGTATTATTTTTTCCTTAATTGCTTCGACGAAAACTATAGTAAGTCTACAAGATTTAGCAATAAAAATGTGTTTTTTGTTATGTTTGATTTGTGAAATCCCTTAACCCTTTAAATATAATATATCAGAAATTTCAGTGTGTAAGGAGTATTTGTTCCAAAAATAACATCATTTCTTACAGCGAACTCTTTGCTAAAAATTTTCAAATGCAATTATCTCAAATAGTCCAACCAAAATTGAGTTATGGGCCATTCCACGAACATACGCCTATTTTGGATTACTTTGACAACGAATATTTTACTGTGCAACATAAGAAGTACGAAAGTAAATGGCGCTAATAATTATTCCAATAAACAACAATGTAATTTGCAATTTACTTTCGTTCTTCTTATTTTGCACAGTAAAATATTCGTTGTCGAAGTAATCCAAAACAGGCGTATGTTCGTGGAATAGGGTATACATACAATAGTCTTCGTTGCATGGGTCGTAATGTCAAAAGCTTTTTTCAAGGTCTCTTCCGAGTAAGCATTAAAACGAATTGGCAACACGCATCTCTGTCTCGTTTGACAATAAGTTCAATAATCCGGCTTTACCATAACTTCATTGTACTACACTGTATTATTATGTCATAATATAATGTTTTGCTAAACCACCACAAAGAGGTGGTTCATGTCAAGGTTGTTGTAGTTAATAATTATTTTGTTTTTATTAGCTTAATTCACGAAATAGGTCTATATAGGTCTAGTAATAAGAAACTTGCATGACGGTTTGACCACCTCTAGTGAAAATTGCTGGTAGAGGTGAGGTTTGAAGGCGTGGCGTTTATGCAAAGTATATTAATTAAAGTTATGTTTCTCGAATTATACCAATAGAACAAATGCATATTACATTATTTGAAATATAATTGAATATATTATCTATAATAATAATCTACACAAAAAATATAGCTCTACAATAGTTTGTATTGAATACGAGAGCGATATGATAAAAAATATCGACAAACAAACAATAAAAAGATGAGGTTCCTTTTTTTTTTCGAGATTTTGGACATTTTCTCGGACATTTTAGTGGCGAATAACATGCTGATTTTAAGTATAGTGCGTCCATAAAATGACGCATAAATTTATTATTTCGTAAACCAGCGACTTTAAGGAAAAATTCCGAAAAAGGTCGATTTTGTTTTTAAATTTCGATTTTCTGGCATATATATCATACTAGTGTCATCCACCTGGGCGTGATGACGTAATCGATCATTTTTTTAAATGAGAATAGGTGTAATGTAATAGCTCATTTGAAAGGGTATTCAATTCTCTATTCAATAGTATAAACCTTAACATAATTCTTTACACAGGATGTTAAAAAAAAATTAATTAAATTAATTGAGAGAAAAGGAAGAATGTACGTAATTTATTTAACTCAAATACGTTTTACTGTTATCAGAAAGCAGAAAAAAAAATGTTTATTTGACAAATAAATATTGTTTTTTGCTTAAATTCAATGTTAAAGCTGCCACCCACATGCCTCTTGCCCTCTTGGCAGTTTGAACATATCGTTTAAGCAAAAATCAATGTTTATTTTTCAAAGAATTTTTTTTCTGTTTTCTGATGGCAGTAAAATGTATTTAGAATTAAATAAATTGCATACATTCTCCTTTTTGTGTCAACTAATTTAATTAAAAAAAAATTGACACCTTTTAGAAATAATTATATTAATGTTTGTTAGTGAATAGAGAATTGAATACCCTTTCAAATGAGCTATCACATGACCCCTATCCTCATTTTAAAAAATCATCGATTACGTCATCAAGGCCAGATTGATGACGTCACTAGTATGATATATATGCCAAAAAAACGTAATTTAGAAAAAAATCGGCCTGTTGCGGGATTTCTCTTCAAAGTCGCCGTTTCACGAAATAATGAATTTATGCGTTACTTTATGGACGCACTGTATAAAATAAGATATGTTTGACCAAAGTTGTTTAAATTGTGTCGCAAAAGGTCTTCATTAAAGGATAGCAAGCTAATAAGTACACAAAAAAATATAGGCCTCGTAGCTCAGAATTGGAGAAGATGTGGGGATGTTTCTTTGGAGAAATTTATCCAAAATTCAAACCAACAAATCTTTGCTCAGGGAACAAATCTATCGCTGGGCAATTTAAAACTGTTTGGTAAATGTAATAAATCTTAGCTAACTTAACAATAGTTTGGGCTTATTAATTAAATTAATAAATATATCGTCGGTATACTACGAAAACCAGATAAATGTCGAAATACCGAAATCGAGAAAAAACGTTTTTAAAGTTTAGTGCTTTATTTTGAATTAAGCGTACCAGTTGTGTTTGATATTCGATATGCTAGTGAAAGATGCATATATCAGAAATATTATTCTATCATTAGTTTGAAATAGTTAAGAGACATAGCTGATTAAACCTAAATTTAAGATCGAGAAGCGATCACTTACCTGATTTTACCTGTAAATCAAAATAAATCACACTGTATTAAAGACACTTATCACCTTTTTACTGAATATGGTAGATATACAGCAGTAGAAATATATTGTTGTCCGGCAAATATATATGTGCCCTTAGTTGGTTTTACATGCAACAGAAATTTGATTTTATGGAAATAAGTAGCGATATATTGTTTTATTTGAAAATGAAAAGTCGATTAGGTGTAACTTATTTGTTTATTACACAAATTATCTGCTGAATGGTAAGTCGTATCATTTATTGGGTTTTACCTGTATGTAGAGATGTGTTAATTAACTCAATATTTTAAAATTTGTCATCTATCTGGTTTTCGCAGTATACCAGCGATATGGCTGTTAACTACGTCCCTAAGATGGGAAAAACTCAGGAAAAACGGAAAATTCAGCTAATAGAGGTTGCAGCTTCACCTGACTTAATTCTAAAATAGGGCGTTCCAAGAGTTTGATGTTTATGACATCGCTTGGAGTCAAACATTATATTTGTTTATACATATTTGTACCACATTTTATATAATAAATAAATGGATATATAATGGATTTCTATGGCTGTCGCCGCCTCTCCATACCCAGCTTCCAATTTTTTCTATCGTAACACATATCTTCATCTAATTGCCTCGAATCCATTGCCTCCTGAATATTGTCCCTCCAGCTTCTCCGTGGTCGTCCTCTTTTTCTTCTCTCCGGTGGGACCCACTCTAATATTTTTCTCGGCCAGCGAGTCTCATCCATTCTTTTAACGTGACCAAACCATGTCAGCTGTCTCTTTTCAATATCGTCTATTATAGTTTTTTCCATCTTCATATGTTCTTTAATTCTTTCATTTCTTACATGTTCTAATCTTGAGACCTGACAACTTCTTGTCAGAAAGTCCATTTCTGTACTAAGTAGCTTCTTTTTATTTCTTGCACTTATGTCCCAAACTTCTGCACCGTAGATTGTAGCGCTTTTCATTATACTTTCATACATTCTTCTCTTTGTTTCCTTCCTGATAACTTTGTCCCATAAAACTGAATTGAGGGATCTAGTGATGCTTCTACCTTTATTGATTCTGTGTTGTATTTAATCTTCACTATTTCCTCGTCTGTTAAATATAGCTTCCAAATATTTGCATTGTTTCACACCAACAATATGTCCTTGTTCCAATGGTAGCTTTTCAATGTCTTCGTTTCCCACTATGAAGCATTCTGACTTGTCCATATTTATTACTAACCCTGCCTGTTGGTAATGTCCATTTAGCTTCCATATCATATAGCTTAAGTCATCTTGATCTTGGGCTATAACAACTTGGTCGTCCGCAAAGTATAATGTAAATAGGGAGTCATCTCCCACTTTCAGTCCCATCGGTTTTACTGCTTTTGTCCACCTCTGTAAGGATTGGTCAAGAAATATTTTAAAGAGAGTGGGAGATAGACAACATCCTTGTCAGAGGTCTTTTGAAGTATTAAATGCCTCACTGAAATTTTTGCCGTTTTTGATTCTGGTGTTAGTGGTCTCATATATAACATTTTAGTTGCTTGTATGAGTTTTCCATCGATACCGATGTCTTTCATTCACTTCCATAGTTCTATTATGGGGACACTATCATAGGCTTTTATCATAGCATCTGGTCAAGTTTGGAGCGCTGTAAAATCTATACACATAAATAGAATTAAATAACCTTATAGTGGAAATTGTTCGCTGAAAAACTCTACAAAATTGATACACTGCTATTTTATTTTAAAATGAACTGAAAAAAGTTATAACCTCCAAAAATAAACTTGTTAAAAAATGTTTACTTATTTTTGTTTATATCTTTTTTGTTGGTCACTTGACGATAAAAAGTAATAGATATAAAATTGTATAAAATTTAATTTCCTACATTTTATGTTTAATTAGATTTTCCGTAGGGTTGGTAGTTTACGAGATATAGCGCGAAACCTCTTTGCGCCCCATTTCCCAGATGGCGGCCGGGGACAAGGGTCCCGACCCCAAAAACTTAAACTTAAGCTTCTACTGATACCACCTACACATTAAAGAAATAAAATTGACTCCTCTAACAAATGCAAGGTATGCCCTAAAAAATGTAACATTTTAAAGGCCTAGACGCATATTGTCTTTTTAAATTAATTTTTTTTAGTGAAGATGTTAAATTAATCCTTGTACAAAACAAAATTACAAATAAATGCAAATAAAATCCACCATATTGATTTATTCAATTAAAATCCACCATATTGAAAATCCTCCCAGCCACCATATTGATTTAATTTTGACAGCATGTTGGAATTCCCTATAATATCTGTTAACCTGCTTCACCAGGATTGTTTAAATGTAAATATATATTAACGATATTAAAATATTTTAATGAGTTAGTCTAATGCCTGGTTGCACCAACAGATCTTAAGCTCCAGCTTAGCTAAGCTCTACTTGCAGATTGGGCCTCCTTGAGTATAACTTACGTTGCACCATAATTTTAGATTCTTACCTTATTATCAATTATATCTATTATTATATTATGGTATTCATATATCATTATTATATTCATATATCATATCATTATTATATTATATTAATTCTTATGTTATTCTCGACTTAAGCTTAAGATCTGTTGGTGCAACCGGGCATTAGACATTCAAATTGCCTTCTTCGTTGTCGTTTCCCTGGTTTGTAAGTATATCACGCCCTTAAATCATTTTTTAGGGTGGCTTTATACGTATGCGAAATGCGAGTTGTTGGACTGTTAGCATCATAAACGAGGGATCGGCCATTTCACAAACAAATCATGTTTTGCTCCACAAGGCAACTTTAGCAATTAAACGGTTTATTACTAGCAATGATCAACATTATTAACTGTTATTAGTTCGTCGCCAACGTGGAGAATAATTATTTCCCTTAAATACAGGGTTTCCGGTTGTACACAAATTGTAATTAGGAATACAGCTTGTTCTTAGTTGAAAATATATTGTATTGTGTATTAAATAGATAGGCATGGTTGTGTACTGTGTACTAGGGTGGTGCGAAAAAAAGTCAAATTGATAATTCCTTGTCGCTATAGTGCAAAAAAGTTGCGATTGGTAATTACAAGAAAAACAAAAAAAAAACAATTATTCATATCGGACTGTATCTTCCGATCCCGCAACGGGCTAAAAGATTATGAAAAAAATGAAATTTTACCTTTTTTTCAAATTTTTTTAATTTATTCTCCATGTACGTTTTATTTATCGCTATAGTAAAATTTATTTACGGTTTGCATGGTTGAGTGATAAAAAAATAGTTTTACGCATTTAACGAATATCTTCCGATCCCGCAAGGTCAATCAAAATCTATAAAAATTTGAAATTTTTAATGATTTTGATAAATTAAAAAGCATTTCGTTATCTCATTTTTCTGTTACATTGTGAAGCTCTTCACTTGTTTAGATATTGTATGACAATATTTAAACAACCCAGAACTCACAACGAGGAGGTGATTGCACTTCTAGCTCCACTCACACCCTTCTCTCCAAGCAACCAATGAATGTGTGTTTTTTTAAATTATTTACATATGTCTGTATATTTCTTTTTCGTCGGTTTGTGTCCAGATTTTAAATGCCAACTTTGTATTGTAATTTGGTGGTAAAATCTGGCAGCATGGACCTTGATTTAAGTGTTGCCCCGATGAATCCATCTCTTTATTGGGGCCCACATACATTAGATATTAGACGATGCTTCCATGACCAACTTTACGCACCAGTCGATAGCTTGCGTGTGGCAGGGATAGTTTTGTACATTACGACATTACTGTCTAGCATGTCGCCTGATGTAATGCAAGAACTTATATATTCATTTGAAACTCTTCGATGAACTGGTAGAGAAGATAGTTTTGTAACATTCTAGTCTATTATTTCAGTGTAGTCCTTTGCTTGAAATTTTAAAGTAAAAGGGATGAAATTTCTAATACTTTTGCCCTTGGCTTTAGTCTGTCCGGCTTTTAACACTCTCCTTAGCACTAGCTCTCTAATGTGTCTCCTTTCTCCCTACTACTTGAAATTTTGAAGCACAGGACTAAACTAAAATAATAGACTGGATTGTTGCAAAACTATCTTCTCCATCACTTCCTCGAAGAGTTTCAAATGAAGATATAACTTCTTGCATTACATCAGGCGACATGCCAGACTATAATGTACAAAACTATCCCTGCTACATGCAAGCTGACGAGCGGTCCCTAAAGTTGGTCACGGAAGTATCGTCTAATGCTAATGTATGTGGGCCCTAAGCAAGAGATGGATTCATCAGGACAACACTTAAATCAAGGTCCATGCTGTCAGGTTTTAACAAGAAATCACAATACAAAGTTGGCGTTTAAGAGCTGGACACAAACAGATGAAAAAGAAATAATACGTAAATAATGTAACAAAACACACACTAATTGGTTGGTTGGAGAGAAGGGTGCGTGTGGAGAGTGCACCCCCTCGTTTTGAGTTCTGGGTTGTTTAAATATTGTCATACAATATCTAACAAAAACAAAATCATCAAAAATTT
Organism: Diabrotica virgifera virgifera; assembly: GCF_917563875.1. Classification (NCBI taxonomy): domain Eukaryota; kingdom Metazoa; phylum Arthropoda; class Insecta; order Coleoptera; family Chrysomelidae; genus Diabrotica; species Diabrotica virgifera. The sequence goes on along the minus strand of NC_065448.1, from coordinate 242,631,051 downwards.
CACATTTTTATAGATTTTGATTGACCTTGCGAGATCGGAATATATTCGTTAAATGCGTAAAACTATTTTTTTATTACTGAACCATGCAAACTGTAAATAAATTTTACTATAGCGATAAATAAAACGTACACGAAGGATAAATAAAAAATTTTGAAAAAAAGGAAAAATTTCATTTTTTTCATAATCTTTAGGTCCGTTGCGGGATCTGAAGATAAAGTCCGATTTGAATAATTTGTTTTTTGTTTTTCTTGTAATTAGCAATCCCAACTTTTGCGCACTATAGCGACACCGAATTATCAACTTGACCTTTTTCGCACCACCCTACTCTGTACATAAACGAAATCAAACTGAGAGGACTAGAAATAAATGAAAATAAAACAAAATACATGAACCTAAACAAGAAAAAAGACACAAATGACAGAAGTAACAATAAATGTACACAGCTTCGAAGCAGTTGAAACGATCAAATATTTGAGAGCATTAGAATGGTATTATTTAACAGACGAATTGAAAGTGTATGAATAGAAGAATTTAAAAGAATGAAAAAGAAGCGTAAATATGTAGCTAAACTAAACCCAAATCCGACACCTGAAAGGGTATAAGAAAGGGGAAAAAGGAAAAAGAAAGAAATAAATAAAGAAAGAAAGAAAGAAAGAAAGAAAGAAAGAATAGAAGAATTCAAGCGTTCTACAGAATTAAAAAAATGTAGTGCTATAAGCATGCTTCAGAGACATTTGCATTAAAAGCAAGAGAAGAAGAGCAATTGAAAGTTTTTCAGAGGAATATTATGAGCCAAATACTGGTACCAAAGAGGGAAAACGAAGACGATGCAACACAATTGAAGAATCATGAAATACAAGAATGGATGGGTCAGGAGAACATTGCTAGAACAAAAAAAGCACAGATAATTAGATGTTATGGACACATAATGAAAAGGAAGAAGAGCAAAAAATAGTTACCAAAGATTCGTTAGTAGTTTGAGAGTTATAACGGAATGGATACCATAAGGAAAAATAACCAGAGGCAGACCTAATCTGAGATAGAGACTGACTGAAAAGACTGTGGAAGAAGACTGTGGAAATTAGAAATGTATGAAGGACAATAAAAAAAGAAGAATGGAGAAAAGTAGTGGAAACGGCGGAAGTTACACTAGAAACTGTAAAACCAAAACCAAAATGGGATGATCTCCACACAAAAAGGATCTTCAAGTGAAAACAATTTTAGCTTACTCAGGAGCGTATCTATAGCTTGTACATTTATTATTTGTAATTTTTACAATCGCTTATTTACCAAATGTTAAAATAACTTCTTGCTAGTGTATATTAACAATATTAGTCCATAGAAATAAGATTTTTCTCATGACACATCCCCCTCCAGGCCGAAACCAATTTTTTGATTAGTATCGACATCTATATTAATAATCTATATGTTTCCTGCAGACTATTTTGATGATATACATAGTTATAACCAAATGAAGATCAAAAACGGTAAGTTTTCGCTTTTTTCGTCTATTACTAAAAAGTGGAGCATTCTAAACAAATTTGAGAATAAGAAAAACATTTTTTTTATTAAATTAATAGTGTAAATCTTCTTCTTTCATAAGCTATCCAAAGTATTACTGTAACTTCATAATTTTCTGACTTATAGTGTTGCAAAAAAAATTAATTTGGGATAAACAAATTAAATAACATTTAAACTATTTGACCGATTGCTTTGAAATTTAGGATATGATTTAAGCACCAGAAGTCTCGGCATTCCGTGTAATAAGAAGGTTCTAAGTTAATTTTTACATAAGTTTTGAATATTTATATAAACTCAAAATTTATGATTTATTTTCCAATTTTCTAAGCAGAAACCAATAAGAATAAACATATTCAGTGAACGCCATATTGAAGTTTTTTATACGATTTATGAGTTTCTTACTCTCAAATTTGTTAAAAATGCTTAACTTTTTGGTAATAGACGAAAAAAGCGAAAATTTACCGTTTTTTGATCTTCATTTGTTTATAACTATGTATATCATCAAAATCAGCTGCAGGAAACATATAGGTTATTAATATAGATGTCCATACTATCTACTCCAAAAATTGTTTCGGCTTGGAGAGTGTTGTGTCACCAACAGGATATTTTTTTTCCTTATTTCTCTGAACTATACTGTGTTATTGTAATTTGCTGAAAAACAATTATAGCAGAAAATATGTAGGTAGTATGTTGAATAACGAATAGAAGGAACATCTTGTACGGTTATCCAGAAGAAATGATAGGATAAAGTATCCAACTGAATACAGGCAATACCAATGTGAATATAATATGTGGTTACGCCCTACAGGTTGGGTGTGAACAACAGGAAAATCAAGAATTTTGGAGTGCCCTTGATTGTGAGATGCTCAAGATGCCTATGGACGGAAAATGTGGAGAGAGTGGATAAGAGTGGATCAGAGAGAAAACCAAAGTTAGGGATGTTAGACAAGAAGTTGCAAAGTTGAAATGGAGATTTGCAGGACACACTTTAAGACAAAAAGAAGACCGATGCATGGAACAAAATTGTCATAAATTGGAGACCGTGGGAATATAAACGAAGCAGAGGAAGGCCACAAATGAGATGGGCAGATGATGTCAAGAAGCACGTGGGCTCTAGGTGGACAACTGTAGCGACAGACAGAGAAGAATGGAAAATGATTGAGGAGGTCTATGTCCAAAGGTGGACTGAAGAAGGCTAATTAGAGATTAGTAGAGAAGGAGCTGGAATAGAAAGGGTTCATGGAGGTTTTGGGAAAAGAATAAAATATGATGAAGGAAAAATTGTAATTGATTTGCAGTTGATTTGTCTGTAGTTAATACATTCTTTATAAAGACGGAAGATCAATATGTTACCTATAGTAGCGGGGGAAGGAGAAGTCAGATAGATTTTGAGTTCTGTAGAAAAAGTCAGCTAAAAGAGGTTTAAGTGTAATCAACTGTAGAGTGAAAAAGGGTTGTCACTCACTCAGTTGTCACCTAAACTCTGCCATGTAAGGTTCTACCTACAATTTCCCAACTAATATGGTTGATGTCATGTGATGCCAGGGGTTAATCTGGAAATATTTTTAACATCCTTTAAAATCAGATAATATAATGTAACCCCAACTGTTTAATATCAATTTAAGGGTTTTTACCCATACATTTTGGTGGCTTAAAGCATGTAAACCTGTGATAACACTGATGATGGAATATTGATTCCGAAAACGTTTTGTTGTGATACAGCCCATTTTAGGGATTTTAAATATACCTCTTACAAGGTAAGGTTTTTATTTTTTGTGATTTATGGTATACACCCAGTACAGGAATTTTTCCTTGTGATATTTTTAATTTATATGTTTTCAAATTTCAACATAATTTCTGTAAAAACTTATCTAATACCTTTTTTACATATGTTTTTAATATCTATTTAATTTCTATTAATGCCTTTTGTCCCACTTAGAGCAAGTGTCTTCGTGAATTGCTTAAATAATCCCATTAGCTTATTTTTTACATCGGTCCTAATTATTTCTTGCGTTGCCTTCATGTTCTTTAATGGCCCTTCTCGTGATACATATTAATTATTTTGTAATTTGTTCTAAAATTGTATCGACTTGCTGTAATTTATGAGACATTTACATATAAATAAACTACTTAACCTTCAACTCCGACACACTTCTTTAAAAATAAAACTTAAGAATCAATAATTTTACTTAGTAAGTACCATTTTTTTATTTTTATAACCTATGTCACAAAAACTGTGTATTGTTTATTTAAAAAAAATTAACATAAATAGGTACTACTGTTTCTAATGCTTAAAATACTAAAAATATAAAAATGGATTAGGTATGCAATAATATAAAATAATGCAAATGTATTATATATAGGCATAGATCCCGCGTACCAAAAAAGGTTGATTAATAGCAAGCTGAAAATTTGTTAATAGCTTAACGGTGTCTCATCGGACAAACTTTGATGTATGGAAACACTGGAAAACGGCAAGTTTTAATTGTGGAACAGGTTAAAAATTTGGAACGTCATACTACGAAAACATCCCATGTATTTTGTCGGACAGAACTTCCAATTGATTTGTTGCCCTTTCATTAAACTCTCATGCAAAAATCCGACAGGTATTTATCACCAACTGGGCATTTTAATAAGTCCGACACGTAGAATATGTCAAATGACAGGAATTATGACAGGTGATAAATAGCAGGCTGATTTTTGCATTAAAGTTTAATGAAAGGTTAACAAATAAATTGGAAGTTCTGTCCGACAAAATACATGGGACGTTTTCGTAGTCTGACCTTCCAAATTTTTAACCTGTTCCAAAATTAAAACTTCCCCTGTTCCAGTGTTCCCGTGCATCAAAGTTTGTCCGACTAGACACCGTTAAGCTATTAACAAATTTTCAGCTGCTATTAATAAACTTTTCTTGGTACGCGGTATCCACACCTAAAAATATTATATACATATTAATATTATGTGTTATTAGATATTTCACAAACCACTAGAGCAAGCCGGATGTAGTAGTGGCTTTAGGAACGGATTACCACTTAAACGTAATAAAATCTTTGAATAATTTCTAGAATATAATATAACAATTTATTGATATTAATATCTGTGAACTTTTCGTTTGTTAAATATTTGTTTTAATTCTTGCATGCCTAGCTATGTCTTCGGATACATTTTTTTGCAAAGATTGAGTTTTCTGTCTTTTGCCAAGATTGGAAGTCTGCATTTTGTAGGTATTCATTTTTGTCTTCTTGATCTCCTTTGGTTGGCCACTTTTGGAAAACTTTCTTCTTTCTTTTATTTGGTTTTTCCTCTTTGTTATCCACCAATATGTTTTTTTTTGTTTTTATAATTTATCTGGTCATTTTCCCTTCCAATGGTTTCTTACTTAAGTAGACATATTTTATATACAGAGTGGGCCAAAGAAAAAAGTTCACCTCGATAATTGGCAGTATTTATTAGATTTTAAGGAAATCACGAAACAGGTCGATTTTTGATCTAAGGGGACACATTTTTACGGTACATACATTTGTCATTTGTTAACCCCCTCCCTTCCACTTCTCGACCCCTTATTTTTAAATAGGTAATAGGGGTCGTATGCTAGCTCATTTAAAAGGTTATTCAATTCTCTATTCAGTAATATAAACATTAACATAATTAAACAGGTATTCCACCTGTTGTCAATCTGGTGGTACGGAGGCGATATTTATTGTCGTTTTCTGCGCTGCTTCGATTGATAACTTAGTTTGTTTTCCGGTAGATGGCCCTAGTTCATCCGTGACATTTCTTTCTTTGCAATTCGGGAAGGCCCTAAGCTATGGTAAATGGTTAAAGCGGAGAGAAGAGGATATGGGTTTACTGATGAGGGGAAAAAGATCTCCGAAACCGGTATAGACTCTTTCTGCACTCTCCGCTTTAACCAGAGTATTATGCAGCTGCTGCATTTTCGTTTTGCAAAGAAATTGAGAATGTTTATACATTATTAACATAATTATTTATACAGGGTGTCCAAGAAAAAAATCTTCTTCTTCTTCGTCTAGCCATTCACGTCCACATCTGAACATAAGCCTCTTCAAGTCTTCCTTTCCATTGTTTTTTGTTGTACGCTACTTGTAGCCAATTTTTCCCGGAAGTTCGTTTCAGATCATCTGTCCATCTCATAGGAGGTCTGCCTCTGGGTCTTTTGTGTTCGTATGGTCTCCAGGTTAGAATTGTTCTGTGCCATTTGTTAAGATCGCTCCTAGCTACATGTCCAGCGTATTTCCATTTCAATTTTAGTGATTTTTGTACCACATCGGTGACTTTGGTTTTCTGTCTTATCCATGTGTTTGTTTTTCTGTCCTTAAGTGATATGCCAAGCATTGCTCTTTCCATCGCGTGTTGAGTGACTCTGAGTATGTTCATATTCTTTTTTGTGATTGTCCATGTTTGTGCCCCATATGTTAATATCGGAATAATGCATGCATCAAAGACTTTAGATCTAATATGTAGTTGAATTTGCTGATTTCTGAGTATATAGTTCGGTTTGCCGAATGCTGCCTATGCTAACTTTCTTCTTCTTTTTATTTCTTCCGTTTGAATTTCCCTATTTAGTATTATTTTTTGTCCTAAGTATATATATTCTTCAACTTTTTCTATAACTTTGTTGTTTATTATTGTCATCGTTTCTTCGGAGTGCATGACTTTTGTTTTGTTTAAATTCATTTTCAGTCCTATTTTAGAAGATTCTGTGTGTAGTTCTGAAAGCATGGTTTGCAGTTCTTGTAGGTCAGTAGCTATCAGGATTATGTCATCCGCAAATCGTAGATTACTGAGATAGCGGCCATTGATGTTTATTCCCTTATATTTCCAATTTAGATTTTTAAAAACGTCCTCCAAAACTAAGGTGAACAGTTTGGGTGATAGAGTGTCTCCCTGTTTGACTCCCCTGTTTAATGGTACAGGGTTCGAGTATTCATTTTCATTTAGGTAGTGTGTAGCTGTAGCTTGGTTCATAGTTTCTTTTATTAAGTTAATATATCTGCTGTCTATTCTACAATTTTGCATTGCGTTTATTACGGCCGTGTGTTCTATAGTGTCGAAAGCTTTTTCGTAGTCTACAAATGCTATAAAAACTGGAAACTTATATTCGTTACATTTTTCTATTAATATTTTTGTGGTTAACAGGTGATCGGAAGTTGAATAGCCTTTTCTAAAACCTGCCTCTTCATATGGTTGGTATTCATGTTGTTCAGAAAAAAATATTTTTAATAAATTAATTGACACAAAAAGAAGAATGTGTGTAATTTATTTAATTCAAAATATATTCTACTGCTGTCACAACACAGAAAAAAATATTTTTTGACAAATAAACATTTCTTTTGCTTAATTTCAATGTTCAATCTGCCTCTTGGTAGGTTCAATATTGAACTTAAGCGAAAAAGAATATTTAATTTGTCAAATAAACATTTTTCTCTTTTTTCTGTCAGTAGTAGAATATATTTTGAGTTAAATAAATTGCACACATTCTTCTTTTTGAGTCAATTAATTTAATTTAAAATAATTTTTCTTTTACAAATAATTTTATGTCAATGTTAATATTACTGAATAGAGAATTGAATAACCTTTCAAGTGAGGTAGCGCACGACCCCTATTCCCTATTTAGAAATAAGGAGTGGGGTAAATGGAAAGGAGTGGGTTGACAAATGGCAGATGTATGTACTGTAAAAATGTTTCTCCCTTAGATCAAAAATCGACCGGTTTCTTCATTTCCTTAAAATCTAATAAATACTGCCAAATATCGAGGTGGACTGTTTTCTTTGGCCCACTCTGTATATGTAGGTACCTAGATATATTTATATAAAATTTCATTTTTAAGTTAATAGTGTAGATTATGTAAAAGCGTGTTTTATTTTAGAGTCATTTGAAAAACTTTATCACAACTAATTGTAATTTTTAATAATAAAAATACTTAAATTTAATCAAAAATTCTATTCATTGAATTTCTTAAAGTCAATTATTATTAAGTAAAAGATTTTTTATGTGTTATATCTTTAAATAGACGATAATTATTTACCCCATAGTTTAACAAATACTTACATATAGCTAAGATGTAGGTAAGTACCTATATTAGTTTGAAATTAATTAAAATGCACATTCAACATCCACGGCGTGTTATTATCAAAATGGTGGCGTAGATAGAGCATTTTCGGTTCACTTCATAATGGCCGCTTTAAATTTCTATCTGAAAGCCTGTGATCAGCTGCATGTATACCAAAATCAGATTAAATAGCAAAATGAGGATATTAGGTAAATATAGATATTATGGATTTTACAACCAACTATGACATTAACACCACGTAACTGATTAAATCAATACTTCAGTTTTCAGTAATATACACTTATTACAAAAAGTATCGCATAATTTTTAAAAGGGAAAAAAGATTAAAAGTAATCATTCAGTTTTAGCAGACTGTTATAATTAAAGTCCGGATTATAAGCATTTTGGTTTTTTTGCGTATAAATAGGATTTTTAGTAAAAATGCTTATTTTAAAAATATGTTGCTTATCTTTGTTTCTTTTATTTCTTATGATAAACTATAGTGAAATTTCCTGAAACTTCCTGTCTTAAGCAAAATTCCATGAAGTATACAGAGCTATAAAACTCCAATAATTCAATAAACCATAAGAATTTTAATCCCTTAGGCTTAGGAGGTAAACGGAAAAACCCATCGTTATACTGCCCTACTAAGAGAGAACCCCGTATCTCCACTGTAGCGAGTTTTGAGAAAAACGCGATTAAAGATTTTTATTTAATCCGTTGTACTTTTGGTAGAATAATAACATAAAATCATTTAGGGTAGAGTATGTAGCATCATAGTTAACTTATTTCAAAAATAAAAATTGCAAAATTACAATATGGACATTAGTTACGCGACATACGGTCTAAGAATGCAAAGAATTATGTCAAATTTACTTAGCTAAAACCACGTATAATCCAAATTTGTCTTATGCGTGGTTTTAACTATGTAATTATTATAAAATTTATATAACTGCCTCGAGAGGCAAAACATTTAAATATTTTAATGAGATTTTCTATGAAGACTTGTTGAATAAAACATAAGTTTTTTGAAAAAATTTTATTTAAAAATACAAAAAATTATTGAATTAATGAAAATTAATTATTTTTAATCGGTAATTTTAATGTTGGTAATTCTTCCCAAAATTGATGACGGTTCTCAGGTATAATTTCACCTAAGTTTTTATTATTTGGTCCTTTCTACTCTGAGCAATCCCAGAAGGTGTGGTCCCAGGTGAGGGGTCCTTTATCCCAGATGTTAACACTCTGCTCTGCAAAAAGTCAATCTCCATCAACTCTTCGTTATCGTCAATTTTAACGTGTAAAGTTTTGCTCTCTCTCTCTTTAAAATTACTTTAACAACTTGTGATAAGTAAACACGTGACTCTGCCTTTTTTAATTTCGACTGTGATGATACGTCTTTCCAGATAAAAAAATCGGAAACTCCCATTTCTTTCACCACCACACGATTCGAATTACATGTTTTAACGGCCAATTAAAAACATCCATCAGTATTATTTGGTTCAACCATGTCTATTTCTACTGTGATAGAAGTTAAGGGATACGGTAATGATTCCAGAACACCTAGCTGAATATCATCTTCTTTGTAAATAGAGGAATTCGACGTTGGGTCCAATTCAGTTACCTTTTGCGCCATTGCAATCATTTTCTTTGCCTTCGAAGACATATCTAATAAATAATAGTTCTATATAAATATTTATATAAAGGCATATACAGTCGGAAAAATGAAAGAATACCCATGAACGATCACGTCAATCACATACAATCACATATATTGTATTTGCTGTTCTTTTTCAATAAATAACAAACGAGAGAGATAGATTATTAATTATCTTAATAAAATGTGATTGATGTGATCGTTCATGGGTATTCTTTTATTTTTGACGAAACGAACTTACCAAACGAATTATTTTCCACCTTTTCCACTAATTACAACACTAATTAAATAGCACACAACGTCTTTAGAAGTCAAAACAAGATAATACAATGTCGATTTACACGACAATATGCTTAGTTAAAACATTGTAATGACAGCGCTATTATTAGCGGGGTTGCTCTGTTTCTTAGAAAAAACCTCGCATATCGTTTATCCTAGGTTAAAAACCCGTATCTGCTGAGCATATACCCGGTTTTTACTATGAATCGTTAAATGCCAGGTTTATACTATAGCATAATAGTCATTTTTGGCGTTTACGGGGAAACTATTTTCTTTCATAAAATAGTTAGAAATGTAAAATACGGATTTTTTTCTATGTGAATATGTTATATAAATCATAATTATTCAAATCGTGCAAAAATCTCAATTTTTAAAATTTTGGAGATACGGGGTTTTTTCTTAGCAGGGCAGTATACCTGTCATGTAATAAATTAATATTTGTCTGCAGTCAGCCCAAATTTATTATATTGTTGTAAAATAGTACGGGTACATTTGTCTAAATTTAAATACGCACCAATCACATCTGCAGATGTTGAAAGAACTTTTTCTACGTATAAATATATTGTTGTGATCTGCTTTCTATTACTTTTATTTTAATAGAGTATTTATTGAATTAATTATTGAATTGACGCAAATCATACATAAACAATTAATAAAAAATCGCAGGGTGCCTTTTTGTCATAAAAATTAACTAAAATTATCTTAGGTTATACTTATCCTTTCTCGTGGCTTCAGTATCTCTTAGTTGATCCTTATCGGGATAAAATAGGAAAAGGAAATAAATAGAAAAATCATAAATAAGCACATACAAATACCTTTATTATCAAAAGCAATGCTCTGAAAATCTATCAATTAAACCCTGTGGGCATAATTGTCCAAATCAAAATTTTACCATATAATTAATCTAATTTAAACAAATATTTACCGCTTTGTTCCTGATACCATTTATAAAATAAGCTAAACGAACACATTTAGGTATTTGCAAAACTACTTATACTTCCTATTAAATTATTGAAATGTTAGAACCTTAATTCATATGCTTTTACGCAAATATCTTAACTTCTGATTATAAAAAACATCTATCACATAAGTTATTGACTGACCTTTTTGATTCACACACAATGATGTCTCCTCTTGACCCAAACAGCTCTTCCTTGTTGATTATGTTAGGCTACCAATCAAAGCCCTCTCCGTTCTCAGCATCAATCCAGCAGCATACCAGCAACTATTTCTCCAAAACACAAGCCAGGCCGCTTTTGACCAGTACTCGTTCAATAAACTCCAAAACTCTCTCCTCTCTTTCTCTCAATAATAATCTCCTGAGACCAAGTATCTTTTTTACTTGGTGTCACCAATAATTTTAATAACAATAAATCTTGTAACTTACTCTCTTAAACTTTACAGGATCAAAGAGGTATTTCTTCTCTATTTGATTTGTCTCTCGTTCCACTTTTCAGCTACTCTCCACTAACAAACAAAACCACTAGTACTTGCTTCTGAACTCTACGCGAAAACTTTCGACTGCCCTTCTCGGATGCCCGCAACACAATAATCTTTTTTTTTCCAAACTGTCTGAACATTCAAAACCTCTCTTTCCCCCTTCCAAATTACCAAGCCAATCAGAAACATTTCTCTTTTCCATTCGAAAAACCCAGGCATTCTTTCAAACAATTCTTCTACTCAAACTAATCACTTTTCGGAAATTATACAAAAATTCTTGTGTTTAACAAACAGACTTAAAATTCCAAATCTCTCTACCTTTATTTTTCTAAAAACTAATAATTAAAATTTCCTGTGGATTTTACCTTTTCCGTAAAAACAATCTTTTTAAAATTATAATCCGAAATAAATTGTTTTTCACTTCACTTATTTACAAATGTCTTTAATTCTTCAGGGAAAAACTCATTAAGGAGAAACCCACTGCGTAAAATCTACCTTCTACTAAATAGTTACAAATCAATATACAGGGTTTATAAAATTTATGTACCCGCGTTATAATTAAAAATTAAAATTTTTTACTCTATCTTTGATTGATAAAGTGATACATAATAATATGTATGTATACAAATAGAAGACATAGCTTTTTGCAAAAAAATTTTGAAAAACATATTATTGTTAATTGTTTTTATGCTAATGGCTATGAATAAAAAATATATTAATATGTTAATTATTTTTCGATCTTTGAATTATAATATAGTTTAACACTTTTGTAATTTTTTATTTATTGTTAATAATACGATAATTAAAAATAAATGTAATTTAATGTTAGTGTCCTTTATTCGTATTTATATTATTATATCCATGTTTACTTACACGTTTTTTTTTTTCTTGAACCTTGCTTATTTCATAAAAACTTTGCTTATTTTTGCGACACCTTTTGCTTATATAAGTGCTTTTTTTGACCTTTCTGTCATGCTTATAATCCGGACTTTAGTTATAATACTCGTCTATTGTCTTCTTCAGATGTCTACAAACCCATAATATTTCAAGGTTGAAATGTTGTTGCCGAAAAAGGAAGTAAACAAAACGTTGAAAGAGAGAATATTTACATATTTTGGAAGTTTGTGTTCGAGAATTTGATTTTTGTATGGTTAGTTTAACAGTAAATGGTTGAGTTCAATTAGTGCGGTTGTAAGTATTATTAAATTTATCTGACCTGGCCCATTGTTAAAACCCACCCGGAGGGATAAGCCACCGAGGTAGACAGAGTTGGTCTTTTGCAATTAACACTGACTAGAGGGTACTCCCATAATAAAGCCTGAAATAAATTTTACCTGAAACCGGGCCTTTTATACTATTATCGGTTAATCCAGGATGTTTATAGTGGTAACTAATTGAACTCAACCATTTACTGTTAAACATACCATACTACATATATCTGCTTACTTTTTTAATGAGGAGGTGCATTCATAGAAAACATTAAGTAATTTAACATCAAAACAAGCAATCTAAAGTTAGAACAAGAAGTCCAAATCGTAGCTTTGGAGATAGTCAATTGGAGCAATATGTTGCTGATGTTATGGGAATCCATCAATCCAGCGTTTTAAGAGCTTTAAGAAGGTATAGAAAAACTGGAGGTTACACAAGAAGACCAGTTATTTCCCAGATAGCATGTAAACTTGTGACAAGTTTGATTCTTCTTTGATTTTAAATTGCTGCGTCAAATATGACGAGGCAAGTTTGTGTCAAGTTTGCTGCAATATTGTTATGACAAAGATGATAATTCAAGTTTGTAGAAACCTTGCTGCAAGCTTACAGTTGCAAAGCCACGTCACGCGTGCCATCTACTTGGTTAGCTTACACGTTACGGTCGGTTCGGTTCGGTTTCGTTCGTTACCCTGACTGATGTCACGCTCACGAAAACGAAAGTGTTGCCACCGGAGGTAAATTTCCCTTTTTGCGAGAATTTTCAACATAAAAGGGAAAAAGTTAACTTATAAGGGAATCTTTGCTCCAGTCCAAATTGAAAAATATTTAAAAAAATCAAAATATTTGAAAATAATTCAACATATTTTCACAGATTTTTTAAATAGGAGCATAGGAGGGAATTTTATCATAAAAGTGGGAATTTTTAAGGTACGTTGAGGGAAAAAACTTACTCGACAGCTGGCAACACGGGAAAAGTAACCTGACAAGCGGTGATAATTTGTGGTTATGTCCTATCCTATGTTGATATTTTTCTTTGAGTTTTTTACAACATTTACCGTACAATTTTCCGAGACTATTACTTTAAGTACTAAGCTGAAGCTTCTTTTCTTCAGTTTTTCATAGACATGTGGTAATTAGGTACAGATTGGTATTATTTTTGCTTTGGTGAAATTGAGGTAAATTTTTTTATGTTCTTCGTAGCTTCTAGCTGTAGTTACATACATATTATCTAAAATATATTATATTTATAATATATTATATATAAATAAGTTTTAGGTTTTATTGTAAAATTGTTACTTTAACATCTTTTTATCTCTTTTAATAGCAAATATTAATTCTGTTCACACAGCAAGAGTTTATAACAATTTATTGTATTTGTTTCAGAGCTGATAGACAAAACTGAGCATCGGAATCTGAAGATAGCGGGTTAAATGTAAGTTCCAATAAATAATTTTAGATAATAGATTGTATTTTATGTAGTTGAGTGATTACTGAATAAATAGTTATATAAAATGGTATTGCGTTTTTTAATTCACATTGTTTTATTCAAATTGTGGCTAGAATGTCAAAACAAACCTTAAGCAAGTTTGTATGAAGTTTGAAAAAACAAACTTCATGCAACAAAACAAAAACAAACCTTCAGCAAGTTTATTAAATCAAGTTTGTATCAAGTTTGGAAAAACAAACTTCATGCAAGTTTGTCACACTGTAACTAGCAAGTTTGATTTAAACTTGCTGCAAGTTTGCAAAGTTGTCATGGCAAACCTGCAGCAAGCTTTCACGTTTGATGTATCAAACTTGTTGCAAGTTTGAAACAAGTTTATATTGCTATCTGGGTTACGTCTACAGACGGGACATTTCTAAGGGACTTTCGGCCCTCGGTAATAATTTAGTCTTTCATTATGCGTTTAAATTTTTCAAAAATATTTATTGCTTTTTTAAGGATTCGACAAAAATGAACACAATGTCCGTGGTAATATTTTCCAAATCTATCTTTGTCTTAAAACGCACTCAGTCGAATAGAATATTGTCAGCATATTGTCAGTCAGACAGTGACAATCAGTGAGAATTTTAAATATATGACATGGCATCGGGTTTACAAAACCATCTCTTTAAGTTAATGATGACATTTTCAAGTAGAACTACATTCTAGTAATAGGTTTGTTCTAGCAAACAGTCAAACTAGTCATAAACCGTCAGCAAACAGTTGGTCAGTGAGAGAACAATACAGTCACCAGTGCTATCCCCTCTACTCGAGCTGGTCCACTATTCGCTGATGATTTCAAACCGTTTGAAACTGATGCTAGAACAAACCTAATGTTTACATATCCATACCAGTGTGAATTTTACTATACGCAATTTGCCGTGTAAAGACAGAAAAAGTAGGGATAGCCGTAAAATATTTGCGAATTATGTACCGATGGCCTTAAATACATTTGCTTACTGTTAACTATTATACAGGGTGTCCCGAAAAGATTGGTCATAAATTATACCACAGATTATGGGGTCAAAAATAGGTTGATTGATCCTCACTTACCTATATATAATAGTGCACACAAAAAAAGTTACAGCCCTTTGAAGTTACAAAATGAAAATCGATTTTTTTTCATATATCGAAAACTCTTAGAGACTTTTTATTGAAAATGGACATGCGGAATTTTTATGGCAGCAACATCTTAAAAAAAATTAAAGAGAAATTTGTGCACCCCATAAAAATTTTTTGGGGGTTTTGTTCCTTTAAACCCCCCCAAACTTTTGTGTGCGTTCCAAATTAAATTATTATTGTGGCACGATTAGTTACACACAATGTTTTTAAAACTTTTTTGTCTCCTAGTACTTTTTTGATAAGCCCGTGTTTATCGAGATATTTTGAATATTTGTCGAATCCACCACATATTTGTATATATGGTTGAGTATGATTATAGACACATGTAATAATCTGAAAATTTATTTATAACTTACATTTTTAGGTATATTTTGAAGAAGAAGCCACATCTCGATAAATGCTGACTTATCAAAAAAAGACTAAGAAGCAAAAAAGTTTTAAAAACACTGTTTAACTAATATGGTACCACAATAAGAGTTTAATTGGAACGTACACAAGCATTTGGGGGGTTTAAAGGAACAAAACCCCCATAAAATTTTTATGTAAATAGGTATATTAAAAAAGAAGCCTTATCTCGATAAAAACTGGTTTATCGAAAAAATACTAAGCGGCAAAAAGTTTTAAAAACGTTGTGTTTAACTAATGGTACCTCAATAATGAATTAATTGGAAGGTACACAAAAGTTTGGGAGGTTTAAGGGAACAAAACCCCCATTAAGTTTTATGGTGTGAACAAATTTTACTATAATTTTGTGTTAAGATGGTCTTGCTATAAGAATGATACATGTCCATTTTTAATAAAAAATCTCTAATAATTTTCGATATATTGAAAAAAAATCGATTTTGTTGTAATTTGCTGCTGGTATTCTCGCTTCTCAGTGTAAATTTTCCAACGTAATTTCATGGATTCCAAACATATATTATTTTGGCGTATTTATACAATGCTGGATAATTATTATTTTACAGTAAAACCATTTTTTGTAAAGAATTTAATCCTTTTGTGTGGCTTTACAAACCAATTAATGTTATAATACACTTTTAGAAAACCATCTCCAGATACCAAGCATACATTATTTTAGCATAATAATGCGCTAAATAATTATTATGTTATATTTAAACCTTTTTTTGTAAAGAATTTAATAATTTTGTTGGGTTTTACATCCAAATTAATGTTATAATACGCTTTATAAAACCACCTACAACCCTAATAACCCCTTCCATCAAACAAAAACGTGTAATCAATTTCTATATCATCTCCACGCCCAGATGAATAACCCAAACAACATATAAATGAAATAAATTTACGTCTTTGAAAAGATGTTTTATGTCACTACACCTAAAAAGAGGTAAGATGGGACGAAACGCAAACAAACGCGATGGGGTAGATTTTCACGCAGAATACTAACGAGAAGCCTCGGGCCATCTTACAGCGATCTCGACATTTTCAAACACGAAGGAATAATTTGCCATTTTTGCCTAGACCTTTTCAACTCGAATAACCACGTATATTTTTTGAGAAAACATGTCGTCGGAGGAATATTAAACGCCAACGTTGAAAGTAAAACACGGTTTAAATAACCTATAGATGAAAATTAATATACTATAATATATACATATATTGATGCAGGGTTGGAATAAAATATCAAATATCATTATTATCATCCTGTACGCGTCCATTGCTGGACAATCAGCTCTTTCCATTTGTCTGTCTTGTGTGGCTTGCGTCCAGTTTGTGACGATAATATAATTTTATCGTCTAGAGTACGCCAGGCCCGGCCCCAGAGATTTTGCCACCCTGGGCAAGATCGGCAACCGCCGCCCCCCTCACCCCCACCCCACCCCTTGATATACCAAAAAACTCAAAAATTTCACCATGGCTCTTAATTTGCTGAAATCTATCACTTAATGCATTAACGGTTGTGTCATAAATTTTAAATAGAAGTCAACTTTATATCGTGTCTCTGGATCTAAGTCCATACTTTCATCTTCAGCCTTATGGCCAAACTGTCTTTTCACTTTCCTCTTTCTGGCTATTACTGTGCATCCTTTTCGGGTTCTCAATTTCTAAATTTGATGAGCTCCTCTTTTGCGTCTGTCAAATAGACCTGGAATTCTAAATCACTTCTGAGAGACTTAAAATGGATTTCATATAATAAACTTGATACGCTCCCATATCAATCCTCTGCATGCGCGACTATGTTGATGTGAAGTAAAATGTCATGCCATATTACAACAGAGCAAAGAAAAGTAAAATCACGGATTTCATTTGCCAAACAGCTTGCCTTATGGGCAACCATTTTATCGTTGTTTTTATTCACAGTGATTTCTACAAGAGCATCGTAAATTTCTTGAATTTGGTATCTAATGGGAGTAATTGCATCAATTATTCTACTTTCCCATCTAGTTTCGCACAAAGGTTTCAATGTTAGGCTAGAAATATGATTTTTCAGCAAAGTCCAACGATGAATAGATGCTGCATGAGAAAAAGTTGTAAATTTTTGTCACTAAGAAAAAGAAAGAAACTACAAACTGTGAGGCTTTAGCAGCATCCTTCACGACTAAGTTAAGTGAATGGCTAGAACATGGGACAAACGACGCTCTAGGATTCATTTTCAAAATTCTGTTTTGAACTGCTAAGTTCTTCTCTTCCATGTTTGACCCATTATCATACCCGTGTCCTCTCATATCTTCCAAAGGTATTCCTAGTTCATTCTGGGACTCTGTAACTCCCAAGCCAGTGGTTTCCACTACAGGCACAAATCCAAGAATATGTTCTTCGATTTTAACACTTTGTGAACAAGAACCTAATCGACAAAATGTACAACAATAGTTATCTGTTCCACCCCAGCAATATCAAATATACAATTTGAAATTATGCTATAATACTTTGCTGATTTCAAAAAGTTTAAAATTTTATTTTTGATTTAGTCATGGAGGAGCTGAATAATTTCGTTTTGAATACGTTTTCCCAAATAGTGGTGCTGCTTGTTACTCCCACTAGTTATTCTCCTAATGTGCTCCTGTAAAACAGAATCAAAATTTTTAAAGAGCTTAAAAACCTTAAAAAATAACCATTGTTTTGATGAAAATGTTTATCAGAATCGCCCCTCAATGAAAGACACTGTTGTGCTAAGAACTGTATTATTAATATAAGTCGTTGTACTTACTACATTTTTCCAATGACCAGTTTCTGAATTAAGAACTTTTTGTGTTTCTTCATCTATGATTTTGCCCGATACTAGTGTAATTGCTAGTTCTACCTACTGTAGTTGTGACTGTAGATGAGCTGGAAACTTAGCGTGGCTGGACAAAGCTTCGGCCATATGTTTCTTCTTCTTAACGTGCCCTATCAAGTCCCCTTGACGTTGGCGATTAACATGGCGAAACTGTCTCTGTCTCGAGCTATTCTAAATAAGTGTTCTGCTTTCTTTATTCCTTCCACTCCCGGATATTCTTCAACCAAGAGGTCTGCTTTCTACCAATTCCTCTGCGTCCTTCGATTTTACCCATCATAATAAGTTGAAGAATATTATACCGGTCTCCTCTTACTACGTGTCCAAAATAGGCCATCTTTCTAGATTTGATGTTATCAAGCAGCTAGCGGGTAGCATTGGCTCTCTTAAGGACTGCCACATTTGTCAGCATAGCCGTCCATGGTATTTTCAGAATACGTCTGTGCAGCCACATTTCAAAGGCCTCCAAACTGTTAATGGTGGATATCTTTAATGTCCATGCTTCGACACCATACAAGAGGACTGACCAAATGTAGCATTTAATCATGCGCTTTCGAAGTTGAAGTTGCAAGGTATCATTACAGAAGAATGACCTCATTTTTAAAAATGTCGTGCGGGCTATCTCGATTCTACATTTTATCTCTTTATCTGGATCTAGTTGTTCAGTAATATGGCAACCAAGATATTTAAAACTGGGTACTCTTTGAATTATATGACCATCAACATATAAACGTGAATCTTGATGGGCCAAACGGCTAAATACCATGTATTTTGTTTTTGAACAGTTTATATTTAGGCCAAACTCTCTTCCCACTGTGTCAATGGCATTTAAAAGGTGTTGTAATCCATTCATAGCATCACTTAAAATAACTGTATCGTCTGCATATCTGATTGTATTTATCAGAATTCCATTAACCTTCACACCCCATTCCAAATTATGCAGCGCTTCCTTAAATATTCTATCTGAATACAAATTGAACAACAGTGGGGATAGTATACAACCCTGTCTGACACCTCTTTGTATTTTGCATATTTCTGTTGATTTTCCATTTATGCAAGCTGTCGCTGTTTGACGCCAGTATAATTTTTCTATGATTCGCACATCTTGACTATCAACTCCTTTATCCTTTAATATTTTAATTAATTTGTGATGTCGTACTCGATCAAAGGCCTTCTCATAGTCAATAAATACAGCAAAGACGTCTTTCCTTTGATCTCGGCATTTCTGCAATAACACATTTAGTGCAAAGAGTGCGTCCCGGGTTCCCAGTCCATTTCTGAAACCAAATTGTGTTTCATCCTGGTCTTCTTCACATTTATCTCTGATTCTACTGTGGATGATACGTAGAAAGATTTTCAAGGTGTGGCTCATAAGGCTTATCATTCTATAGTCGCTACAGTTTTTCGGACGTTGTTTTTTTGGTAGGGTTATGAATTCGGACTTTAACCAATCTTCAAGGATATCACCAGTCGAATAAACATCATTGAAAAGTTTGACTAGTATTCCAATGTTTTCCTCATTTATGAGCTTTAACATTTCTGTAGGTATGTTGTCGGGACCAACGGCTTTCTTGTTTTTTGCCAATTTTATGACATGTTGTATTTCTGATTTTAGTATTTCTGGTCCTTCACCTTCATCTAAAGTGTCCAGTTCTTCGGGTCTATCATCATTATACAGTTCATTTATATAATTATACCAGGTAGTTCGAATTTCGTGTTCGTCTATTATCATTTTTCCCGACGAATCGGTTATAGTATGTGGAGTTTTCTTATAATAAAGACCAGCTACTTTTTTAACTTTTTTAAACATATTAAACGTATCATGTTTTTCATTCAACTTTTCTAATTCCTTGCATTTATCCTCCATCCATTTTTCTTTAGCTACCTACCTTTATTTTTTGTTTAATTAGTTTCTGTTTTTCTTTGTATTATGTTTTGTTATCTTTCAGTTTTCTTCTCTGCTCCATCAATTCCAGGATTTCATCAGTCATCCATTGTTGTTTTTTGTGCCTCTGCATCGTTGTTGTATATTTTTCCAGGTAAGATCTTTAAACGTGTTCCATATTTCTGTATTGTTTTCATTTGTTGAATTCTTTACCTGATTATTCAGGTCATTTTCTATTAGCGTTTTGTTGGATGCTGATATATGTAATTTTGGTGTTTTGGGGCTTTCTTCGACTTTTTTGAGCTTCACTTGGATGTCAGCTATTAGAGGGTTATGGTCTGAACCGATATCTGCACCAGGATATGTCGTTGATCTCTTGACACCATTCTTAAATCTCTTGTTTACTAGAATATAATCTATCTGATTTCTAATTATATGAAGTGAGTTATCTCCTGGTCCCTTCCATGTATATAATCTTCTTTTGTGTAATTTTAACCATGTATTTGCGATTATCATGTCATGTTCTTGACAGAACTGGTATAATCTATCGACTCTTTCATTGCTCTCCCCTAGTCCATATTCACCTACCAGGTCAGATCTTCGTACTTGACCAATTTTCGCGTTAAAATCTCCAATAATATATGTGATTTCATTCCTTTTTAGATTGTTAAGTGTCTGTTTTAATTGACTATAGAATGATTCAACATCATTTTCATATTTCTTTTCTGAAGTAGGGGCATATATCTGGATAACATTGACATTAAATGGTTTACTATTTAATTGGAGTATCGCTAGTCTGTCGTTTACAGGTAAAAATTTTTTTACATATTTCTTGAATTTAGATGTTATAAATATGCCAACTCCATTCCTATGATGTACGTCATCTTCTACATTTCCAGAATAGTATAGTGTGCCTTCATTTTGTTCACATGTTCCCGCTCCAGGCCAGCGGAGCTCACTTATGCCCATTATATCAATTTTTAAGCGTTTAACCTCTTGAGCTAAGTTACTGAGCTTTCCTGCTGCATAGGGGCTTTTAACATTCCATGTGCCTAATCTGATTGTACTGCTAGACATTTTTAAGGTTGTCGTACTTTTTAAATTGTAGGGGTTTCGTGTGGTGACGACCGGGAAGGCCCTACAGTCTGGTGCGCACCCTTCCCTGCTGGATCTTGGTTTCCGAGATCCATGATCAGTAATACTCTGATTATGTTTGGATTGCGCCATGTTAACTTTACTCGGGAGAAATAATTGGAGTGGTTTCCCGTTGCCTTCCCAATGATTTTTCTGGCGCATTAGGTTTACTCCTGTGGGTTGGATAATCGGCAAGGATTTTTGGATATTTGGTAGGAAACTTGGATCGGGACATGACCTCCCCTATTTGGGTTTGGAGGATAGCCATGGCTTGCGTGAGCAGGGTCGCGTCCCTGAAATAGATCAGACTTACACCGGGATCGTATAAGTGTATCTATCCGCTACTACAATCTAATACTATCCGCTATATGTTTCTAATAATGATTATTAGGTACATCCATTTTCAGTAAAGTTAATTTTAAGTGAATTTCAGTGAATTTAGTTTAGTTCTAATCCTACTGTTCTTGTGCGATGAGGAAGAAGACGGTGTTGTCGATTTTCCGTCGAATGAACCGTGCAATTGTTATTGTTTCACTTACTTAATTCTCGTTTTTACAGTTGCATTTTTGCCGCTCTTTTTCATAGTATTGATTTTTTATAATCAAGTATATTCAAATGGGAAATAAGCCACAATTTTACCTAAAAATGATTTTATTAACGTTTCGACGCCCAAGTCGGGTGTCGTTGTCAAAATACAAAATAATACTAAATAAACAAAAATGTTGTTGCTTAGTAAAAAATTCTTCTAATAATTTATTTAATCTGACTCATTTATATCGGCAATTCAGACACGTATTATACATTTTAAAGTAGACGACTTTAAAATGATATTGCTAATATTGATGAGTTGCGTTCCTGGGACGACTTTACTAAAAGATAGTTCATTCGATTACATGAAATCAATCCCAACTCAAGAATATCCGCCATAAAAAATCATAGCATGTGATCTGTCTTTAAAAAGACAACCAAATGCAACGGTGGCACTGAAATTCTCGCGTTAGAGATTCCATAGTAAATCACGAGGGAAAACCAGGAAAAACCTCGTGATACTATCCCGACATCGTAAGTATTTGGGTTTACATTTAGTTTATTCTCAAAAATAATACCAAATTCTGACTTGATATTTTAAATTTTAAATAATACTAAAATACTAAATATGTACTAACTCGATATGTTACTGATTTAATAATTGTGGTATTTTCTTTCTATTGACTTCCTCCTTTAATATGGGTAACCACATCCTACTGCATTCTACCGAGGAATTTGCGACACAATTGGTTTCATTTAGCATAATTAGAGCCGCTTCTTTGATTTTTCTCTTTTTACTATCTGCTTCTTTTAGGACTATACTTGAATCTCTCCACTGAACTCTATGTTCATTATCCCATGCGTGTTGACATATTTGAGATCTATCAAATTCTCTATTTTTTATATAGGACTGATGTTCATTTACTCTAACGTCTAATGGTCTTGACGTTTCACCTATATAAAATTGTTCGCATTCACAAGGTATTTTATAAATACAATTCTTTGTTCTTTCTTGTTCACTGTTAGGTTTAGTTTTAGATAGAATAGATCTCAATGTGTTTGTTGTTTTGAATGTTGTTGATATGTTGAATTTATTTCCTATTGTTTTAAGTTTCTCGGATAGTCCTTTTATATATGGTATTGATATTTTCCTCGTATTATTTCTTGTGAATGTTGTAGGATCCCGTTCTAAGTTGTTTTGTTCCATTCGATCCAATCTTGACAATTCCTTATTTATAAACGATATGGGATAATCATTTTTTAATAAAACAGATGTTAACAATTGTTTTTCTTCTAAAAATGAATTTTCAACTGAATGTTAGAACAAGTAATTTTGGCTCTATCATATAAGGATTTAATGATTCCCTTTTTAACGTTGATGTTATGATTTGATTTGTAATTGAGATATCTGTTGGTGTGTGTTGGTTTTCTATACACTTGAGTCTCATATCTCATATCGACTTGGGCGTCGAAACGTTAATAAAATCATTTTTAGGTAAAATTGTGGCTTATTTCCCATTTGAATATACTTGATTATAAAAATGATTTTTTATAATATTAAAAACATAAGTTATTATTTCCTCAATTTCAAAAATTTGCTTTCCGCTAAAATTTTCCGCCCCTGAATTTTTCTGCCTTGGGCGGCCGCCCAGTTCACTCATCCCTGGGGCCGGGCCTGGAATACGCCAATCTATTGGGATGGGGAAAACCTACCGGTTTAAACCTAAAACAGGTTTTTTTACTTCGCAATAACCGGTTTTACCGGTTGTTTTTTTGTCCCGGTTATAACCGGTTTTTCTTTTTAAAGTAAAAACCGGTTATTAGGTTTTTACGGTGATTAGGATTAGGTTAGGTATTATTTTGGATCCCAATCATAATTATTATTCTCAAGTAATTATTCCAAACAAAACCATAATTCAAATTTTATTTTATTTTATAAAATACAGAAGCAAACTGAAAGTGCAATCTTACATCAACCAGAAACAATTACCTATTAAGTTTTATTACAATATTTCCTTGAAAAGGTATTTGTAATCATAATATTTACATAAGAAGTGATCTGGTTGAATTAGACGCAAACATCATCTATTTCTGAATGACTGACTGATTACCAAAAATAATGCTCTGACTATGAATATCGAATTACTGATTACGAATACGAATCTCCAAGAATTTCGCCACGTTTTCAAAACGATACACTCATACAGGAAGTATTAAATGAGTTAAAATGTACCTATTCTACAAATATACAAACGTGTTAAAAGTAATACATGTTCTTTCGATAGTACTAATTTTGATCATGTTCATATCGAGTCGAATGGAGGGAGTATCGCAAATTAAAGTGTATTGTAAATGTAACTTTGTAACCTATTGGATTAAAAAAAAACCGAAAACTGGTTTTTCCAAAAACCGGTTTTTATTGGCCGGTTATAACCGCCAGGTTAAACCGTAAGCAAAAAAAACGGTATAACCGAAAACCGGTGTTTTGTCAAAAACCGCCATCCCTACCAATCTATTAAGCAAAACCTGTTTTTATACCGTCTCTGGCAGTATAAAAGACAGAACGGAAAACCATTTACATCCCACGTGTTGGGAAGGTCCATAGCTTACCTAAGGGCATTATTCTTTTTTATCTATATTTATCCTATGGAGTTTTAATCAAGCATGCACCTTTAATGCAACTATATAACATTTAAAGGGTTTTTGCCCTAGTATTTCTTTGGTGGCTCAGCTGGCATCCAACCTGTTTTAAAAATAACAGTGATGATGATTTTTAATAAAATCGGAAACGTTCTGTGATGTAGTCCTTAACACATTCGCACCTAACCTATTGATACTGGACGTTCCTCAAAAACGGATATGGGGTTTTAGGTAAAAAACAGGA
This sequence comes from Diabrotica virgifera virgifera, assembly GCF_917563875.1. Taxonomy (NCBI): domain Eukaryota; kingdom Metazoa; phylum Arthropoda; class Insecta; order Coleoptera; family Chrysomelidae; genus Diabrotica; species Diabrotica virgifera. The sequence continues at coordinate 242,606,607 of NC_065448.1, read as the reverse complement.
ATATTAGATTAAAACTCGGACACATGGATTATTAGTATATACAGGGTGAGTCATAACTATAGAGACATAGACTAGGGACAGGTTATTTGGACCAAAATATGGCTATTGGGCCAAATATGCCTTAATAAAATGTTACTGAGAAAAACGATACAGGGTGTTAAAGTTAATTTTTGTTTTTCGTTTTTTGCTAATAGTTTCCCTGTATATTTATAAATTGCTATCAAAATTGGCACAGAGGCATAATCTTAGACAAGAAATAGTATTGTATCTACAATTTTACGTTTTGTCATAGAGGGCGCCACGTGGATCATTCCTGATTATCAAATTGAGTCTAAACTTTTTCTGATGAAACTTTTTAGTAATTTTTATTAGAAAATATGACGTAAACATCATTTTTACGTAAAATTGGTACTCTTGTTTAAACATGATAATTTCAACCGTTTTCGATAAAAACGCAGTCGAACGGCTTAGAGTCTTAAAAAAGGATTTCAAATATTATTTCATTTATGAAAAGTATGCTTTGGACTGTCAAATAATTGTTGGTAAATGTCATTTGTTCAGAGTAAATTATTTTTGATGCGACAGTGTAGTGTAGTGTTGCATTTTTTAAAAGTAATCATTACTTTTTTGATTGAAATGCCTCGTCACAATCATTTCAGTTGCAACTTTGTTTATTAGTTTGGTATTTGATATCCCCTTCTGAGTTCCTGAAATCTTCAATTGCGTTTTTATCGAAAACGGTTGAAATTATCATGTTTAAACAAGAGTACCAATTTTACGTAAAAATGAAATTTACGTCATATTTTCTAATAAAAATTACTAAAAAGTTTCATCAGAAAAAGTTTAGACTCAATTTGATCATCAGGAATGATCCACGTGGCGCCCTCTATGACAAAACGTAAAATTGTAGATAAAATACTATTTCTTGTCTAAGATTATGACTCTGTGCCAATTTTGATAGCAATTTATAAATATACAGGGAAACTATTAGCAAAAAACCAAAAACAAAAATTAACTTGAACACCCTGTATCTTTTTTCTCAGCAACATTTTATTAAGGCATATTTGGCCCAATAGCCATATTTTGGTCCAAATAACCTGTCCTTAGTCTATGTCCCTATAGTTATGACTCACCCTGTAGATTTTTAAACATTTTTTTTTGAAGTTATACTTCTTTACGGGCGTAATGACGGTGAAATTTTATATGGGAAAACCTAGCGACCGGGCGCATGCGCATTATAACTTTGTTCTGATTGGATGTTCAAATGACATGACAAAAATTATCCAATATGGCAGCTGTGGCACAGCTGTGGGACTGTGCATGGTTTGGTTATAATGTATGCTTGTTGCGTTTTAAAATTTGTAGGAAGAGAAACAACAAACAAAAAGTTAGTTAATGGTTATACTGCCTTTTTAAATAGTTTTCATATTATATTTTTGGACTTATTTACATAGAAGAGATGATTGTTGCATGCCAATGTGAAAGCTCATCAAACTGTGCCTAGTATGAGTGCCGCAGATCTCGCTTATTCAAAGCTAAAGAATCTTTCACTGGTAAGTGTTTTATAAATAGTTGATCAAATTTTGTTATGATATTTGAACATAGCCACTTTGCACGACGCAAGTGATTGCGAAATTTATTAGTCGTTATACGGGCTCCGATACCTACCTTGAACCTACCAAAATACATAAGTAGTATGTAATACTTTTATTTACATAATTTGATAACCATCAAAATTTCTATCAATATTCACCTAATATATTGTCTTCTTACTCTATGTTTTGTTGTATTTTTTCAATTCTAAATCATTTCAATTCAAAATCAAAATAATTTGATTTACATAAGTTAAAAATGTCAAAAGGTTAATCTGTTTAGTTAGACGATCTTCGCACATAATGACAAGCTGTCTCTGTGGCGAAGTTTTAATGCGGGTGAATCCCAATACAACGCAAATACCAGCCGCGTGGTAAGTTGGTTCGAATCCCAATAGAAACTTTTATTTTTTTATTTTTTTTTATACATTTTATGATTGTAAGTATATTTATTATATAATTTTATTTTCAGAAAATACGTATTTAGTTAAAAATTTTTCCGACAATTAATGTTCAGAAATCATTTGTGGCATTTTTAATGTGTTTTTTGGCACTGTTTTAATAAAAATGTTTGAGAAGTAGTAAGTATAAATTAATTTAATATTTAAATAAAATATAAATAAAAAGTATATTAATTTCGTTTATAATCATATAATCATATAATAGAAGTATAACTTCTTACGTGCGTACAAAGTACACACACATTCTTTTTTTTGTTTACTTAGCCTGTCAGTATACTGGTAGTCAGGTTATAGATGTTCGTTTTTAACTATATACTGAATACCAGTATACTGGCAGGCTAATCTGGACAAAATAAACAACAAGTAATCGCTGTATAATTGGGAAAAACATTGGTCTTATCAATTTTATCTTTTTTTTTTATTACAAAAGAAACATAATTATCATTCTAAACTTAAAACTATAAGAAATAAATTTATTAACTAACTATTAACGAAATTTTCACTTTCAATATTAATAATATTAGAACTAATTTTCTGGTTACACTATCAAGTTGCATCTCACTACCCGGCTGTTTAGCACGGTAAAATTCCAACAAAGATTAGTTCCCAATACCACCCAAAACTCAGAAAAGGGGTAAAACTAATAAAAATAAAAAGAATGTGTGTGTACTTTGTACGCACGTAAGAAGTTATACTTCTATTTAGTATAGTATAGTTGATCCAAAAGCTGGCATAACCCAGACATCTAAAGTGAAAGTTATCCTTCAACACCAAATTGTTCTATATGGTCCACACAATGTCCAGAAAAAAGTCACACCATTTTGAGCGTCGGGTTTGGGGGGGAGAGGGGGGAGAAATCGGTAAATTCGTAGCTTTTTAAGTTTTTCGCCAATATTTCTAAAACTATGCGGTTTAGCATGAACAACCCTTTATACAAAATTGTTCTACATTAAATTTGAAATAAAAAAGGCCCTATGCATAATCTTTCTAAAATGAATGGTTCCAAAGTTACGGAGGTAGTATAGTATAACTGGTCCAAAAAAACGCCTAACCCAAACATCCAAAGTAAAAGTTTTCCTCCCACACCAAAATGTTCTATATGGTCCACATATTGTTGAGTAAAAAGTTACACCATTTTGAGTGTCCGGTTTGGGAGGGAGATGGGAGAGAAGCCGGTAAATTAGTAGTTTTTTTTTAGTTTTTCGTCAATATTTCTAAAACTATGCTTTAGCGTAAACAATGTTATATACAAAAATGTTCTACATGAAATTTAAAACAAAAAATGTTCTATACATAATTGTTATAGAATCAACGGATCCAGAGTTATGGAGGGTGAAAAGTCGAGGTTTTCGATAATTTTTATATTTTTTGGGCAATATTTATGATATTATAACTATACCAAAAACCCAGACATCCAAAGTGAAAGTTATCCTCCAACACCAAATTGTTCTATATGGTCCACATAATGTTCAAAAGAAAGTCACACCATTTCGAGTGTCGGGTTTGGGGGGGAGAGGGAGGAGAAATCGGTAAATATAAAAAGTATCGAAATCCTCCACTTTTCACCCTCCGTAACTCTGGAACCGTCGATTTTGTAACAATTATGTATAGAACCTTTTTTGTTTTAAATTTTATGTAGAACATTTTTCTATAGGACATTCCTTACGCTAAAGCATAGTTTTAGAAATATTGACGAAAAACCTAAAAAAACCACTAATTTACCGACTTCCCCCCCATCTCCCCCCCAAACCGGACGCTCAAAATGGTGTAACTTTTTACTGAACAATATGTGAACCATATAGAACAATTTGGTGTTGAAGGAAAACTTTTACTTTGGATGTCTGGGTTAGGCCTTTTTTTGGACCAATTATACTATACTACCTCCGTAACTTTGGAACCGTTCATTTTAGAAGGGTTATGCATAGGGCCTTTTTTTATTTCAAATTTAATGTAGAACAATTTTGTGTAAAGGGTTGTTCATGCTAAACCGCTTAGTTTTAGAAATATTGACGAAAAACGTAAAAAACTACGAATTTGCAGATTTCTCCCCCCTCTCCCCACCAAACCCGACGCTCAAAATGGTGTGACTTTTTTCTGAACATTATGTGGACCATATAGAACAATTTGGTGTTGGAGGATAACTTTCACTTTGGATGTCTGGGTTTGGGTCTAACTATACCATACTAATTATAATTTAAACGAAATTAATATATACTTTTTATTTGTATTTTATTTAAATATTAAACTGATTTATACTTACTACTTCTCAAATATTTTTATTAAAACAGTGCCAAAAATTAAAAAAATACAAGAATAAAACACACAGAAACACATTAATAATTCCACAAATGATTTCTGAACATTAATTGTCAGAATTTTTTTTAACTAAATACGTATTTTCTGAGAATAAAATTATATAATAAATATACTTACAATCATAAAATGTATAAACAAAAATAAAAAAATAAAAGTTTCCATTGGGATTCGAACCAGCTTTTATCAGCGCGGTTGGTATTGGGATTAATTGGCCATGAACGCTTCGCCACGGAGGCAATGCGTCATTATTTGCGAAGATCGACTAACTAAACGGATTAAACTTTTGACATTTTGAATTAAATCAAATTATTTTGATTTTGAATTGAAATGATTTCGAATTGAAAAAATACAACAAAACATAGAGTAAGACAACAATATATTAGGTGAATATTGATAGAATTTTTGATGGTAATCAAATTATGTAAATAAAAGTATTACCTACATACTAATCATAGATACTATGTATTTTGGTAGGTTAAAATAGGTATAGGTACCTACCTATGGAATTTTTTATTAGGATACTGATACATTTAACAATAATTATTACGTACCTATTGCTTTTAAAAACTATTTAAAAGTCACTACAGTTATAAAACTTTTTTGTTTCTGTCCTCACAACAATAAAACTAATATATTATACAACATTTGTTTACCTCCATATTGAACAATTATTTATTATTGACAGATCATTTCAACATCCAATCAGAGCCCTCATAACGACTAATACAATACCATACTGTCGGTGTACGCGTGCGCGCAGATCAACAATAAATTCACCCTCAATCTCAATCGCGCCTAAAGAAGTATAACTTCAATAAATAAATCATTTCGTTGCTGATCGAAACAAGAGCAGTCTTAATTTAGTTAGTTCAGAGAGCGCCAAAATTTCTCTAACTAGTTTCAACTCTTATTAGAGTTTCTTCAGAGAGCACATATTATTTGATTCTCTCTGAACCACCAAAATTCTGGCCGTCAGCCTCGATCAGGTGGTTTAAAGAGAATCAATAATTATATTTTTCACTGTGAGTGATATTGAGCTGGTTTCTGGGTCTGTATACCTTCATTCACTGCCCCACAAGCCCGCTGGATCCACAAGCCCGCTGGGTCCAATGTAGTTTAGAGATACATAGTTATTTCTAAACTACATTGGTGTCGGCAGGTTTGTGGGATGTTCTATGAAGGTACACAGACCAAGAAACCAGCCCAATATCACTAACAGTGAAAAATGGAGTTAACGGAGTTAATGTAGCAGGTTAACACTCTTAGTCAACAATGTGCTCTCTGAAGAAACTCTAACAAAAGTTAAAACTATTTAGAGGACTTTTGGCGCTTTCTAAACTAACTAAAATAAGACTGCTCTTGTTTCGACTTACTACTCTCTTTGTTGTCATTCGGCTTATGTGGTAGTTCCATTCTACTCTTCTGCTTTTCACCCAGTTATTAATGTTGTCCACCTTGCATCTCCTTCGTATATCTGCACTAGAAATAAATATTGAAATAATAAAAGATTCAAATAAAGAAATATAAAAATAAATACGTTGAACAGCGTATTAAAAAAGGAGTCATTCAAAAGGCGACCATATAACACCAATGTGTTTTAGGGCCGGTTGTTCGAACGCTAATCAACAATGATCACTATCAAATATTTAATTACTGTCACCAACTGTCAATGTCAACTTTGATTGGGTTGTTGAAAAAATAATTGATTATAATAATTATGAGATTAGTTAATCAATTAACATAAGAATTATTAACATAATTTATTAAATAATTTCATAATTATTGTAATCCATAATTATGTGTTCAGCAACCCAAAGAAGTTGATATTGACAGTTGGTGACAGTAATTAAATATTTGATAATGATCATTTTTAATTAGCGTTCGAACAACCGGCCCTTAATAGACGGAGAGCTAGAGCCGAAAAATCATCGTCATAAGTAATATGGAGTTTTTCCTGTGAAATGTGTCCATTGTATATTGACAATTATGACCCCTTTCATTCTGACACCTCAGTGGATACAGGAAGTAGCAATAAGGGATGAAAGAGGAAAGTTAGTGCAGTCATTAAAGGTTTTCACCTCCTGTTTTGTTAAACCTCCATCGATTTGCATGAAAATTGGTGAATAGTTAGATCATACCTTAAGAAACAAAACTGATTTGGTGTAAACTTGCACTTTTACCCTGGTGGTGGATACAACCCCTTCCTGCGGGTGAAACCTATTTTATTAAAAATAACCCCACAAATCGATAGAGGGACAAATTTTAAGTAAAATTTGTTATATCATGTTATTAAAGTAAATCAATATTTTTGAGTTATTAAAGATCAAAGATTTGTCTATTTAAGATCAAATGCGTGAAGTTACGGATGATAAAAAGAACATTTTAATTAATTGTATGTTGGTAAAATATAATTTTTATATTATTTCGATATTTCATTAAATTTTTTCTATCAATATAAACTGAATATGTCCAGAATCTGTGGGTCTCCAATTAATGGGTACATTTGACATATTCGAATACACTTTTGCTAAATTTATAATATCGAAATAATATAAAAATAATATTTTAGTAACATACAATTAATTAATATGTTCTTTTTATCATCCGTAACTTCACGCATGTGCTCTTAAACAGACAAATCTTTGATCTTTAATAACTCGAAAAGTATTGATTTATTTTAATAACATGATATAACAAATTTTACTTATAATTTGTCCCTCTATAAATTTGTGGGGTTATTTTTAATAAAATAGTTTTCATTCCCGAGAAGGGGTGGTATCCACCCCCAGAGTAAAAGTGAAAAAAAGGCACCAAAGCATTTTTATTTCTTGAGGTATGCTCTAACTAGTAACCACTTTTCATCTAAATCGATGGAGGTTTAACAAAATAGGAGGTGAAAACCTTTAAAGACCACACTAACTTTCCCCTTCCATCCCTTATTGCTACTTTCTGTATCCACTGAAGGGTCAGCCTGAAAGGGGTCATAATTATTAATATACAATAAACACATTTCACATGCCAAACTCCATATTACTTATGACTATGATTTTTCGGCTCTAGCTCTTAGACTATAATGTTTCTTTCGGCAAAAAAGTGTAGTATTATACACACACCGGCAAAATTAGCCGAACACGTTAAAAATGGGACATGTTTGATGTCTCGTATTTCATAAACCAGTGGTCCGATTTGAGTGATTCTTTTAGTATGTTATAGCCTTATTATTTAAGAATATCGGTGTAATAATATTGTTGCTAGACAGGTAAATGTCATTTTATACCGGGTGTAACAAGCATACTGTGTTTTTTTCTGAAAGTTCGGAACACCCTGTGGAATATTCCAGCATATATAAAATATTAAAATTAAAACTCGATTGTAGAATTATGCTTTCTTAACATTTTCTTTTTTGATTCATTTGCTTATGTTGGAAAATAAAAAAGTTATGTGCTTTAACAACTAACCATGTTTTTTATCAATAAATCCTCATAGTAGGGGAGAAAAGTATGCTAAATTTGCAATTACTCGAGCGTTCTTGGGACCTGGAGTAGATTGTGAAGAGTGGGTGCTACAACCAAAAAAAGTTAAGTTAAGTTTTCCATAAAGTGTGGGACTCTCCATTTTTCAATTTAATTTTCCATTTCCAACAATCGTTTTTTTTCCGATTATAGCGCCATTTATCCATAATAGGAAAAAATGTTGCGAATAAAAGTTGCTTATTTTTACGTCAAGGATCCAAATCTGCAATAAAAATTGGGGGCTCCTATTTAATATTTTAATGTAACCCCCACCCCACCTCCGTGGGGGATCGTGTTTGGTGCCATTCGGTAGATTTTTGAAAAATATTGAATAGGTGTATTTTGCAGTTTTACGATCTGATGTTCATTTCGCAAAATATCGCAGGGTTCGTATTTATAATTTTTAATTTACCCCCCACCCCTCTCCGTGGGGTGTCACCAGCCCCACGGAGGTGGGGTGGGGGATTTAATTTAAAATCTTAAATAGGAGCCCCCAATTTTTATTGCAAATTTGGATTCTTTACGTAAAAATAAGCAACTTTTATTCGACATATTTTTTCGAATTATGGATAGATAGCGCTATAATCGGAGAAAAATGATTGTTTCAAATGGAAAATAAAATTAAAAAATGAAAAGCCCCCACTTTATGGAAAACTTAACTTAACCTTTTTCTGATTTTAGCACATACTCTTCACAATCCAATAGGTCCCCATAACGCTCGAGTAACTGCAAATTTAGTATACTTTCCTCCCCTACTATGAGGATTTATTGATGAAAAACATGGATAGTTGTTAAGGCACATAACTTTTTTATTATCTCACATAAGTAAATGAATCGAAAAGGAAAATGTTAAGCAAGCCTAAGTCTACAATCGAGTATTAATTCTAATATTTTACATATGCTAGAATATTCCACAGGTTGTTCCAAACTTTAAGAAAAAAACACAGTATGATTGGTACACCCGGTATAAAATGGTATTTACCTGTATAGCAACAATATTATTACAACGATATTCTTAAATAATAAGGCTATAACATACTAAAAGAATCACTCAAATCGTACCACTGGTTTATGAAATACGAGACATCAAACATGTCCCATTTTTAACGTGTTCGGCTAATTTTGCCGGTGTGTGTATGTAAATCAAAATTTTTAAAGAAAAACTGTATTTTTTCGAATCGAAATTACGTTTTTTAGTTGTTATTTTCTTTTAACAAATATTTTTTCTATCTTACTCTATATCAGTTGTAACAGATAAAATATTGATATAATATTAGATATATATTATTGATATATTTATACAAAATTAAATGTATATATACTATCTAAAATAAAATATACTACATATTTTAATAAAAATAGTACATATATATTAGGAAATACTCAAATCAAATATTTTGTTTTCGCTCTCCTGTAAAAGGAGATCGAAATATTTTGAGTTACTACGGTTTAGAACGGAATGTGCTATAATATTCCATTCATGTTCATCGTACTTTATCGCACTAGCATTATCATTAGCCATTGAAATTATTTATAATATGGCGTTCCAGAAATGCTATAATTTGAACAACCACGTATAACACAATAAGGCTTTTCGTCTTAAGTAGTCCCATAACTCAATTATCAGTTGGTAGCACCCTTTTGAACGATATATGACAGTCGTAGGGATTCGCCCCTCAAAATTAGGGGAACCGTGGCGATACACCTCGTTAAAATAATTGAACCTCATATATGAATCCAGAAACTAAATTAAGACGTTCTCCCTTTCTTAGACCCCAATTTTGTAATAAGGGAATAGTTGCTTTATTACTAGACATGTATAGTTAATTGGCTTCACTTAAAATTGAAACAGGTTGGCTCTTGTAGTTGTAGTTTAATATGCAGTTGGCACTTCAAATTTCATAAGATGTGTCAGTTTTATCCTAAAGAAGAAAATGTATAGGTAGGTACACCACATTTAATATTTTATACTATAAAATTAATACTTGCACTAATTACTATATTATTACCTACCACAATATATAGGGTGTATCAAAAGTAGCTGGACGGTCGAATATTTCGCAACACCGCACACATCTTATGGAAACTACAATGTAGTATGATACAATTGATCCAAAAAACGCATAACCCAGACATCCAAAGTGAAAGTTTTCCTCCAACACCAAATTGTTGTATATAATCCACATAATGTTCAGTAGAATTTACACCATTACACCATTTTGAGCGTCGGGTTTGGGGGGGAGGTAGGGGGAGAAGTCGGTAAATTAGTAGTTTTTCGTTATTATTTCTATAACTATGTGGTTTAGCCTGAAGAATGTTCTATACAAAAATGTCCTACATTGAATTTTAAACAAAAAAGATCCTACTCATAATCCTTCCAAAACGTGCGGTTAAAAAGTTACGGGGGTAGTATAGTTATAGTATAATTGGACCCAGTTATGCAACAAGGAACCAACTGACATTAACATAGTTTTGAGAAAATCAAGAAAAACGTTTTATATGTTTGATGAAATTATTTGGATACAAAAATAATAAGAAACGACACAAAAGTAAACACGTTTATTAAAACTTATGGGTATTAATGCTATAATCAAATTAACAACTAAAAAATTAACTCCTAAGGTAGACAAAAATCACGTGGTTCTTTGTTGCTAAATATAACATTAAAAGTCTGCATCTGGTTCGAAATCTGGATTTCCGCTAAATCCGTCTATATGTTGCTAAATATAACATTAACAGTCTGCATCTGGTTCGAAATCTGGATTTTCGCCAAATCCGTCTATATCCTCGACTATAGTACTATCTGCTATAAGATTTTTATAAAAATAGTGGTAACTTAAGGGGATTAAATGCAGATAACTTTGTATATCTTTAAGTTTTGCATCTGAAACTGGCTTTCCTTTAGGCCACAATGGTTCTAAATATATAGCAAACTGTGGCCCAGTTGAAGGTTCTCTTCCTGTTCCCTTTTTTATGCTTACTTCTGTATAATCGTCCTGGTCTTGATACGTCGTTTTAAAAATTATGCTATAAGGCTTTTCCTTACATAATTTAATTTCTTTAGTTTTTAACCAACTTATTGTTTGGTTGCATTTACTTTTTTTCTGTTGGTGATTCTTTTTCCTAGTTTTGCGGTTCTCAAAAAATCTTCCTGTGTTATGATATTTACATTAATCGGTCGTTTTTGCCTACAACTTTTCATTATCTTGCAATATTCGCCAGGTGAAAATATTATTATATTTTGTTGCTTTTTAAGAGCACATTCAACATCTCCAAAATCACTATCATTTGGAAGAAACGTGTGACCTGGAACTAAAAATCTCAGCCTAATAGTCTTTAAATGCTGTGATTCCTCTAGAAGACATTTTAATAGAAGTACGATTTTAATATTCCTGTTTTGACCTCCGCAAAAGTCGCTCCACAGAATAATGTGCTCAACTTTATCGCTAACATTACTGATAAATAATATATTTTCTTAGACAAGACCCCACTTCTTGAGCTCCGCGGCCTGCCTCTCCTTCGAGCCATAAGTTAAAAGTAGATTTTTTTTAAAAGACTAAGTTTTCACTCTAATGGCATATAGAATAACATAATGTTACTCTACATCCCACCACACGGAAAACAATGGGAACCTTCTCTGGTTACACCTCAGAGGCTTCTACAATTTGCAAGCCATACGGATGCTGAGACTAAGGAAGATGAGGGAATTTTACAATTTATAATTCACGTCCCATCTGCTCAGCGCGGTAAAGTTCCAACGAGAATGGTTCCCTTCGTACTCCAATGAGAGTAAACATGTAAATCAAAAATGAATAACCATTTTCAATTTCGTTGAAAAACGAAAATACAGCCGCACCATATTCTAGTTCAATCAGAGAGTTTTTGGTTTAACCTAACCAAATTTATTTTGGTTAGGTAACATTTTCACAAATTATTGATTCCCAATGATAATCTGGAACCTACTGAAATTTAACTGAAATAAATCTACAACATGGAACCAGCTGTTGCATGTTACAGATTGATACCTGCAACAAGGAACCAAAGTTACTTGGTTCGAAATGGAAAACCTGTATAACCGAATTTATTAATCTGCAATATGGTTCTATCGTCCACTAGATGGTGCTGGCGCGCCAGAACGTTTGGATCGTTATTGCAGAACTTGAATAATATTATTTACAGTCTATAGGAACCAATAACTCCATTTTCGAAAAAATGTTAGTTGGTTCCTTGTTGCATAACTGGGTCCAATTGATCCAAATAAAGACCTAACCCCGTCATTCAAAATAAAAGTTTTCCTCGAACACCAAATTGTTCTATATTATGGTCCAAATATTGTTCAGTAAAAGGTTACAACATTTTGAGCATCGGGTTTGGGGGAAGAGGGAGGGGAGAAGTCGGTAAATTATTGGTTTTTTTACGTTTTTTGTCAATATTTCTAAACGTAAGCGGTTTAGCGTGAACAAGATTATATACAAAAATGTTCTACATTAAATTTGAAACGAAAAAGGTCCTATGCATGATTATTGTTCTAAAATCAAAGGTTCCGGAGTTACGGAGGGTGCAAAATGGAGGTTTTCCATTATGTATATCTTTTATATTTTTTGGGCAAATTATAATATTATTACTGAGGAAACTAATTTTTTTTAACCGGATTGTGTTTTCTAAATATAATTTGCTATTTCAATGGCCAGTGGTATGTTAAGCCCTTGAAGGAACGTCAACCTCGTCATCTTCACGAGGCTTCTACAGGCCTAAGACATATAAATATCTGGTACCTACGAAGAAACCTACTCTGAACTTTCTATGGACAATGTCGCATGGATATCTTTCCAACAGTAAAATTTTCGTTTCAAATTTAATATAGAACATTTTTGTATACAATATTATTTACACTAAACCGCTTAGGTTTAGAAATATTGACGAAAAACGTAAAAAACTACTAATTTACCAACTTCTTCCCTCCCTCTCCCACCCAGACTCGACGCTCAAAATGGTGTAACTTTTTACTGAACAATATGTGGACCATATAGAACAATTTGGTGTTGGAGGAAAACTTTTATTTTTGATAACGGGTTTAGCTCTTTTTTGGACCAATTATACTATACCACCTCCGTAACTTTGGAGCCGTTATTTTTAGGAGGATTATGAATAGGACCTTTTTTGTTTAAAATTTGATGTAGAACATTTTTGTATACAGTCGTTTCGCTAAAATAAGACGCAACTGGCTAGTGATTTTAGTCGGTAATTTTTTTGTTCTTGGCCAATTTTGCGAAAATTTGCAAAATTACTAACTGTTTAGTAATTATTAACTATTTAGTAATTATTTTTTTGCCAATTTTAGCAAATTGGCAAAATTGCCTTTAAAATCACTAGCCAGTTGTGTCTGAGTTTGGCGAACCGCCTTTAACATTATTTACGCTAAACCGCATAGTTTTAGAAATATTGACGAAAAACGTAAAAAACTACTAATTTGCTAACTAAAAAGCTACTAATTAGCTCTCGCTCGGTTAACCCGGCATTGGTCGCTAGGTAGGTTGTTACGCGAGTGGTCGCGGGTGAGATTTTCCCTCACATATCCAACTTTTGCCTTTCTTTACAAAATTTTACAAAAAAGATGAGGTTTCATCAACGATAAATCCATTCCCACATAACAATGATGTTCGCATCATGTTCTAAGCATATCCTACCAACATTCGTCGAAGTATATCCTTTTTAGTATATGCGTAGTACAAGCATAGCATGTACCATAAAAAACATTCTAAATTTCATGTTCTTTGCATGTGCCTCAAAGAATATTCTTGCACCGAATATACTGAGCACATTCGGGTACGTAGTATCTCGGAATGTTCGTAAAAGTTTATTCTTAGAATATACCTTAATCGAATATTCTTAGTATATGCGTAAGTATATGCAAAAGTATATGCTTAACACATACTTGTATATACTTTTAAAATATCTTAAAAAGAATATACTGTATGTACCTATAGGGAGAAGAATAATGTTAGCCTATAGATTATCAACTTCGCGTTAAGAATAATTAATAAAATTTATGTATTTTGGTAGGTACTACTGAACTATCTAATTCATTTTTTTTAAACCGTTTTAATTGTATGGTAAAAAGTTTAAAACTTAATTCTATTGAAGAAAAATGAGAAATTCTCGTTTCGTTTTCAGTTGAAATGAATATACCATTTTGATTTGAGTTTATATATCATACCATAAGTATTTTTACCTATAATTTTCGGGAATCCGGAAACGGCCATTCATTGTCATTCTGACCCTTGCATTGCATTTTATACCTGCACAAGGGAAGGGGGTAGGTAACAAAAGAGCAAAATATGAAAATAGTTTGCAGTACAAGTACAGCTATGGCTATGCATTTATGTCTACACTGTAAGGTAGGACGAAGTATTTCTAGCTACAAGGACTAAAACATAAAAAGCAGTTTGAAAATAATAAATTCATATTGGTACTTCAATATTTCCTAAATACCTAGTAAGTAAAAGTATGTATAATGTATATAGATATCTATAAATTTTAGTAATTTACATACATATTATATATATTTGGCTATTATATAATTATATAAGCAGCATCTTTATTTTGATGTGCAAATAATAACTAAATATATTACTTATATTTTATATATAGGCTACTTACCCATATAATATTTATTATACATAGGTACCTATATAACTAACTAAAGTTTATATATTTTATACTTACTTTTTACGTAATATTGTAGAATGTAATAGCTACATTCTCATATGCAATTAGAATATGTAAATGTAATATATTAGTAGAACCAAAGAATACTAACACACCCAGTGGGTGTGTTAGTATTCTTTGGTAGAACCTATATAGGATGAGATTGGGTGATGTTGAAAACATACTTCTGAGAAATACAGCACATCCTTGGAATATTCTTCCCATATACTAAAAATATGTGCGATAGTACATTTTAAGTATATACATAGAAGGTATATAGCACTTCCTTGGAATATTCTTCCCATATACCTACTAAAAACATGTGCGATAGTACATTCTAAGTATATAACTAGAAGGTATATAGCACTTCCTTGGAATATTCTTCCCATATACTAAAAATATGTGCGATAGTACATTCTAAGTATATAAATAGAAGGTTTATAGCACCTCCTTAGAATCTTCTAAAAAGTATGTTCTTGGTATATACTGAAAAAAAGTGCGGTAGTACATTCTAAGTATATACATAGAACGTTTAAGTACTGTAATGTAGTATATACTCAGTATATGCTCTGCACATTCGCAATGGTAATTACGCATATTCTAAGTATATACTTTTTCTGAAAAGTATGTTCTATGAATCTACTAAGAACATGAAATTGTTATGTGGGTTTGCTTTAAAAAAACACGACGTTTTTCTGCTTTATTATTGTGACTATTGATGCCGCCAAAATTTAACATTGAAAAATATATGGTAAGTGACCATCTACATCTAACCCGTGAAACAGAATATACGATTTTCATATCATCGACCACATCCACGGCGCCTTTTAGTACATCATAAAAGGATATTATTTTAGGTTTTAAGGGGAAAAATAAAATTAATTTTTATACACAGTTGGTGACGCCGGTGGTCGCTTGATGAGAGAATCTCTCACATCAAGCGCACTGACTCAACAATATGGTGATACTAAGTAAACTGAGTCACTATCTGAGCGGACGAGTCTATTAGATTGTCAAGGGAGGATAGTTAGGAGACTAGAAGGAACTACAGCGCGTATAATTTCCCAGAAAAAAAGTTGTGCGCAATTTTCTGAAACCGTGAGAGAAAATCTCATATAGCGACCACTGACGGGTTAAGCTGTTTTCAATAGCGACTAGACTAGACTGTATTTATGAATGAAAATTTTATAGACTTCAAAAATAAAACTTTAATCTCAATATACGCCGTTATTAATCAAAATTCAGAGTTGGCGGAATTTAAGTGACATTATATTTTCCATGAGATGTGTGCGGTGTCTATTACATCGGGTCTAAAAACTGAAAAACACGTATTCAACATTTTTTTAAAGTCTACCGAATAACACTAAACACTTCTATCCACTGGGGATGGGGCAAAGGGCAATTTTGAAATCTTATAGGTAATAGGTATGGAAACCCCATTTTAATGCAGATTTGGATTGTGCATTCAGTGCCATAAAAATTTCCATCCCCTCCCGTAGCCGAGTGTATAATTAAGAGGAAATCAATTTTTTCGAGAAAGAAATTAAAACAAATGAAATAATTAACATATTTATATTAGTGCAATATTGTGATATTGTTTAATTCTTGATGGATGGTTTTGTTATCATGAAAAATAAGATTTGTGAAATACAAGCTTAACAATAATAGTATGTATTTTTCTTTTTCCAAATGAAAATATAAAATATCATCGTTTAAATTCGAATAATAAAATCCTTAAAATTACTTCTTATTATTTGTGTTTGTAAGCAAATCTTGTTAGAATTTTTAAATGTCAAAGTTCTAAAAATTGTAGAATAGAAATGAATTCCAGTGACGAAGAGTTACAGTTTTTTTAGTTGTTTATCGTAGATAAAATACTGTATGAAACTGATGTATTGTATGAAAGATGATCTCGACCGGTGGCGTTTACAATTTTGTGAGGAGATGATGCTTAGAATAGATCAAGATCCAGACTTTCTTCAGAACATTGTAGTCTTAGTTGTATCAAGTTTTCAATTGAATGGTACTTGTAATCGACATAATTGCAGGTATTGGACAGACGAAAATCCTCATTGGATGCGAGAGAGTCAAAGGCAATATCCACAGTAATTAAAAGTTTGATTCTACATCGATGGTAATCTTACTTCTCCAAAATATAAAAACATGCTTAGTAATAGAATAGTTTCAGCAATAATGGAGGTTGCGGGCAATAACTTGTGGCCCGTTTGGTTTCAGTAATATGGTGCTACACCTCACTACGAACAGAACGTCCGTAATTATTTAGACCGACATTTTCCTGATCGTTGCATTGGACGAAGAGATCTAATCTAATGGCCCGCTAGGTCACCAGCTTTAACTCCACTTGATTTTTTCTTACGGGGTTATTTAAAAAATCGGGTTTATGAAACGGAGCATCAAAATTTAAAAATTTAGATAATTTGCGTCAAAAAATAATTTATGTAGCTGACCAAATGTCTACAGAATACTTAAACAATTCCGTCGAATCTGTTTACCATCGATTAGCTTACTGCCAGGAAGTAAATGGTGCCCAATTTTAGCATTTACTCCGATGAAGGCTATAAGGCCGATGAAGGTGGCAATTGTGAAAGGCTAGGGAACTCACCAAAAAGAATATAGGTTTTTTTTAGTTTTTCGATCCGATGTTCATTTCGCGAAATATATCATCATCAGACGAGTCAGAAGAATACCAAATTATCTTCTGCTGAATTAAAAATAAACAACAATGCAATCAACTATACAAGCAGCTAGAAAATTTGTAGGCAGAATGGTGTTTGGGAAAAATGAGAGCAAATATAAGAGATTTGATGATGATGATGATGATGACGAGGAAGCCGCCTGTATATTTTGCTCGAATTTATTCAATCGCAGATAAAGGAGGTTTGTATTAAGTGCAATTTTTGCAATAAATGGTGTCATTTATTGGATGCATGTGTACCTAATTGGTAAGCAGATATTGTATGTTTGCAATTTTTTGAAATTAAAATATTTTATCATTTTTCGTACAAAAAACCATAAAGGGGTCATTTTACCTTATGTGCGGAGTCATTTTACCCTAATCATTGTCTAAAACGGTCCCTTTTTGGTAGGTATTTTAAAAAATATATATTAGGTTTCTTCCAACTGCAACCTACTTAGATATATATATTTTTTTTCAAAGAAATATGTTCTACTATACCACTCTTATTGCTTGATTAAATTCTACCTACTACCTACTTAATTATTTCATTTTCTGTTATATTTAGCCTAAAAAACGTTACATGGCCATTTTGCCCCGCTCTCCCCTAGTAACTCAATCAATATATTATTCTGTTAACTTAATATTATACTTCCAGCAGTAGTGTTGTGTATATCTGGTTGCCTGTATTGAGGAATTTTAAATATGGAAAAAAGTGTCCTATTTTTAATTTAAAATACTAATTCTTCATGTTATACATAGTAATAAGATTTCGCATCGACTCCAGTAATAGTTAAAACTGAATAATGAATATGAAAAGTTGTTTAATTGATTCATCATAGGTATTGTCCAATCCAAAATATGTCATAGGCACACCAGACACCGGAAACAGAAGAAGAGTATAGTTCAAAAAGATCTATGATTGAAATTTTAAGTTTTTAAATATTTATATTTAAATCAGACAAAAATTAAAAGTTTGTACAGTAGTGTGTTGTACATGAATTAAAAATTATTGATTTCAACAACCTCATTTAAGATGTCTAGACTCGAAGTATTAAAGTTGTACAAAACAATGCTAAAAGAATCAAGAAAAATTCCATCTTATAATTTTAGGTAAAATCGCGTTATTTACATAAAATCATATTAACATGTATTTTTTTCTAACTCCTGATATTGATTTACTCTGTTAAGTACTGTAATTAAATAAGATTTTTGTGTAGTTGATACCTATTTTGGAAGAAATGATTTTGTTGTTCCTTTCTTCAATTCTCCCTTCATGTAACTCTGTGTTATCTGATCTCTGGATTTTCTGTGGTATTTTAGGTCTCTTATACATCTCCACTAGCCTCTGGTTCCTTTTAGCCTTAAGTAACATTCCCTGTTAGCCTCCTTTATAACCACCAAAAACAGCTCAATATTTTTATATTTCAAATCTCTAGCTTTTCTGATTCATTGTGTAAGTGTCACCTGCATACAACACTGTTGGTCCCACTATTATGTCATAAGTTCAAATCTTGTCTGCCCTGTACATGTTTTTTGCCTTCAACAGAGTGTTTAATGATCCTACTGCTTTACTAGCTTTAACAACTGTTTATCTATTTCTCTCTCTTCATTTCTTCTATTTGTAACTGTTACTCCAAGGTATTCAAATGCTGTTACCAACTATTGTAATATACCGGGTGGTGAATAGGAAAACGGGCCATAGGAAACTCAATGTAAAATTCTAAACTGTTGAATTCCTGCTTCCCTAATTATGTTACATCAAAAGTCATGAGAAGTTATTTGTAGAGGATTGAAATCTGTATTAAAAACAGAAGTTACAATTGTTCTACGATTTAAACACATTCCAAAATTTTGAAAAATATAATGTATTTACCGCAGTAGGTATGTGTGGGTATGTTAGGCCACACGTTACTATTTAACTGACAGTGAGCACATTATTGACTGAAGAAAATATCTTTATTATTAATATTTTCTCCTTAACTAAGGGTATCTTATCAACTTTATTGTGTTTTAAACAAAAAATGATAAAATAATTAAAAAAATTGACAGTTCTAATTGTTAATATAATAAATTCATTGTCAACAAATGCAATCTTATACACATTATTGTATTGTGTGTGGCCTAGCTTTGGCGTATTACTCTGAAAATTGTATTATATTTTTACAAAATTTTGAATAATTATTGTTCATAGAACAATATTAACAGTTGTTTTCAATAGAGAATTCAATTCTCTACAAATAGTTTCTGATGACTTTTGATGTAAAATAATTAGGGAAGCAGGAATTTAACAGCTTAGAATTTTACATTGAGTTTCCTATGGCCCGCTTTCCAATTCACCACCCGGTATATTACATTATCATTATATTTTTAGGGAATATGCTTTAAGAAGAGTAAGAGACGCTTTTAAAGAAAATAAATCAATATCAAATAATCAAATAGGAGTACTCATTGAAAAGGCAGAAAAAAATTTAGAAACAATAAAAAGACAGGTAATATATAAATAGTTTACTTTTTATTTTAATGATATTGTTGCAATTGTTCTAATGCATAAAATTATGTGTATTATTCTATTGAGGCCAACGAGAAAGTCAGGTGGTAATGAGACTCATTTTGTGCTGGCGTTTGTGGTAATTCACCATATCAAAATTCCTCTTTTATATTTTAGTGTTTAGTATTGAAAGCTCATGTGTTTCTTTTTAAAATAGATACATAAAGCAATATAGTTACATTAGTAAATAATTGTTGATGTAATTCTACCCGAGATCAAAGTTTATGTTTCTGCTCTCTTCTCTTACTTGACGAAAGTCTCCTTCATCCTCATCCTTAATCTGATCTCCGGCGGTAAGTTCAGTCCTTCCCAATGGAACACTGTAAATGCTTATTCGATTCTTGCACTTCTGATTATATTGTTTCATAGCTAAATTGAAGAGTTGTGCTGAAAGTGCATCTCCCTGTTTTTAAATAAACTACTAAAACATAAAAGCTTAACAGCATGAATTATCTGAATTAAGACTGTGTTGGTCATGTGATTATTAACCTAATCATGGACACGACTTCACATGCAGACACTTACAAAGGGAAATGGCTAGCTGAATATGCAGTCATGTTTGTGAGTGGGTTGAAACACCCTACTGTTTTTTCGTTACCATATACAGTAAACAACTATATATAATACTTTATTTGAAATAGGATAACCTAATATAAACATGCTAAAGTACATATAGTCAAAACAATACAAGTATTGATATAGTCCATAACATAATTTAAAAAGTAAAAAACTAAAACTAATTTAAAATGTCAATACCTAAAGCCACAAACATTTGATAATTTAAAATTTAAAAAGTAAAAAACTGAAACTAATTAAAATGTCAATATTGAAAGCCACAAACATTTGAATAAAATACCAATGCGATTAATGTAAGCACAATAAGTATACATACAAGGCAACACAAATATATTCAACACATCTTATTCTCTATAATATATTTTTTTAAACTGTACTTGAATGTATTAATGTTTCTACAAGTTCTTAAATCCAGAGGTAGTTCATTATATTCTCTAAACCCTTTGCAAATTAAAGAATTCATCATAAAGCTATTTTTAAACTCAACAATATGTAGATTATTTGTACCCCTTGTATTATAATCATGTACATCTCTCTGAAAAGAAACATATTTTTGAAAGTAAGATGGAGCCAACGAGTTCAATATTTTATGCACAAAAACCATGGTTAGGTAATGCAAACGTTGACGAACTGACAACCATTCAAGTGATTTTAACATAATCAATATTGGCGTTATTCTACTAGTTCTTAATATGATGCGCATCCCTCTATTTTGAAGTATTTGTAACTGACTAATTTTATTAAGACTGAATAAATATACAATCGATGCACAGTAATCAAAGTGTGGCTGTATTATTGTATTATATACAGTTACTTTAGTCTCAGTCGACAGATTTTGAGCTATTCTGGTGAAAAAGTACAATTTTTTTGAAATTTTTTTACTTATATACTCAAAATGTCCATCAAATGACAGCACGTTATCAAGCTGAAAACCTAAATATTTTGCCGTTTTTACAATTTTGATCTCTTCATTGTTAATGTGTAAATTAATCAGATTTAAATTTATTAAACTATACTTATATTTAGTAGTAAAAATAACAGCTTTGGTTTTATCAATATTTGGTTTTAATTTATTCATGTTGAGGTATTTATTAACTCGATCAAGTGTTCTGTTCATCTTCTCTACAGCATTCTCTAACTTAACATCACTACATGCTATCAAAGTATCATCAGCAAAAAGGTTGATAAATTCACAATCCAAAAACAAATCTATATCATTTATATACAGTATGAAGAGGAGTGGTCCAAGGACACTACCTTGAGGTACCCCTACCAAAATGTCTTTCTCAGTCGATACTGTATTATTAAAACATACTTTTTGCCTGCGATTGCTTAGATAGTCTTCAAACCAACTTAAAACCTTACCGGAAACTCCATATTATTCAATTTTAGCTAATAAAATGTTTCTATCAATGGTTTCAAAAGCTCTTTTCAGATCCAAAAAACTCCAATAGTATATTTACCATCTTTTATATCATTCTTTAGCTTGCAGATTGTTAGTTGTAATGCAGTTTCACAAGAATGGTTAGATCTTTAATGCTTTTTTCTGTTTTAGGCAATTATAGGACAGCTTTATGCAACTGATAAATTGGTAATAGAACATGAGTTGCAGAAATAGGTTTTAATAATACTTGTAGTTTAGGTAGATAAATGTGAAATGTTAAATTTGAATACGTTTATGATATTAATAGATTTTTAAATATAAAAAAAGACATTGTTTATTATTGAACATCTTTATATTTAAAATTCAGCCTTACATTTAAAATCTATTCTATCTCTACAGTTAGAGCCTGATGCATTCAATATCTTAAGCATGAAGTCTATCTACTTGCAGTTTGTTTAGTCTATTCGTTTTATCCTAATTGCGCTTGTGATTGCATTATAGCGTCGCCTCAAAGCAACAGTAGGATAAATATGGCATATCCTACTGTTGCTTTGAGGTGACGATAGGTCTTGTCGATTGCTCCTCCTATATCAAGAAATGCACCTCAAGTCCATTCTTGGTTTTCCAGAACATACTCCCAGTATTGTTACTTTGTGCCATATAAATTTAGATTTATTTTGTTAGTTTGTTTGTGGAAAGATTTTTGGGATGTTTTTTGTTTCTGACTTCTTTTGATTAAAATTGTTACTCCGTGTGCTCTTTTTTTTTAATTCCCTATAAAAATGGATGCCTCCTCCTACACTTTTGGATCCTTACTCTTTTTTGTTTCAGCAGCAACCATAATATATAAATGTATATATTCTGCCGTCCTAAGAAAGAAGGCAGTATCTCCACAAATGTAAGTTTCGAGATAATGCAGTTTTTAATAAACGAGGCTGAGCCGCCATGAAAATATTTATGGATTTCAGAATTGTTTAACTGCGTTGTAGTTCTTTTTCATATCATTGGATAATGAATTTCATTTCATATCATTTAATAAAAATGGCGGTTACTGCTTTTAAACAAGGTATGTTATTACACACTTGCTTAAAAGTAGTCAAGCAGTTGCTAAATTAAAAAGCAGTATCTCCATTTTTTTCTGTAGGAGATACTGCTTTTTAGGCTTGTATAAGATACTTACTGCCTTTTAACTAAGTAATGCCTAACAACAAGTTGAGTTACTGCAATTTTAATAGTCTACCAGACCCAGAAATGAGGGCTTACTGCTTTCTAACTTTGTTAGCTATATTAATAATTGTATAATAACCCATATAAAAGAGCAAACTCGAAAACTGTAAAAATTGGAGATACTGCCTTCTTGCTTAGGACGGCAGTATTGTCAAATACATTTCTTGTATAAATTGTTCCTCCTATCATAGTTGTATACTGCCGTGCTTAGCAGCTGTATCTGCAAAAATCTGAAAAAATTAAATTTTTACTTCTTTCTAACCCAAATGTGCATATCTATCTTATTTGCTTACTAAAAATGAAGCAAGTTAAGCCAAAACACATTAAACACACCGCATCTTATGCTGTATCCTGTGTAAATGTATACGAATTCTTAAACAAAAATCGATTTTACTCGAATGTGATGTCTCTGTAGATACGGTGTTTTGGCTAAGCACGGCAGTATAGAACTATATAATAATAATAAAGAATAACGTAGAAAAAAATATGTTTATTAAAACAAAAGTTAACAAATTTACATGTTTATAAATTAATGACTTAATTTAATACCAATACGATTTTGGTGGAATTCTGTCCTCTTTTATACCCATTTTATCCATAATATCCATTTCGAATGTCTTTAATTCTGGCTTAAATGTAATTTCACTAGCAACATCAGAGGCTGTATCCTTCGGCTGTTCTTTATATGTGGCTTTTGTTTTATAATCATATGTTTCTTCCATGGAAGGCGGCATTGGTATAATACGCCCAGTTCTTGTTGAAACTCTCACTCGTTCTCCCTCATCTGTGTATCTCCATTCTATGGTGGTTGGAGCTAGGTCTGAAGGATCGACTAAAACTATTTCAGATGTCACCAGTAGGGGTTTTTCTGATTTTACCCATACACCTTGAAATTCTTTGTCATCGCCTATTTGTTTTAATTCACAATTCAGACCTTCAACTATTACCCAATTTCTTTCTTGTATTATTTCTTTTATTATTCCTTGCTTTCCTTTATCTTTTCCTAAAAAATAAAACGTAATTAAATAGGTGATCTGGGATCACAGGTGAAATGTCAACATGCCCCACTGCAGCTCTAGAGGTGTGGTACCTTCATCCCTTGCAGTTCCGAAGGAGGGAGACAGTAACCATCGCCTTAAAACTGTGACAGACACAAATAATGAGACCTGAAGATATAGTAGGCCACCTAAAAATCTTAGAAGAAATTCCATTGGGTTCTAAGGACAGGCCAGATGCCGTGCCAGTCAAATTTGAGTTCAAAACGCCCTTTGAAATGGTCATAAAAAAACCACCAAATGGATGAATTTCAAGCTATCCAAATCCCTTGGAAACGCCCCAACTATCTATGGTTTAGGCAGACATACATGCTACAGTAAAACCTCTGGCAACTGAAACGGCTGAGAGCTTCAATAATTTCGTCAATAAAAAGTAAATTTTTATCGCAAAAAGGAAACAATTCGATACTAATTTGTCAACATCGTCAATATTGCTTTTATACAACTAAAGAACGCAATTAAATATACAACACATTACGAAATCACCTCATAGTATGTTTTAATACCAACTTTGATCAAGAATACTATGTAATTTGATACATAAAGAATACAAAAACAATGTTATTTTTAACTGAAATACTTAACGGCCTCCCTCCAATTATTTCAGTTCGGAGATTTTACTGTAGACATTAGTGCCCAAGAACGTCTCGACAGGGTAACAATGTCTCAACACCCATAGGGTAAAAATCCTACTTTTTTAGAGTAAAACAGTCGCCAAGTCACCTTAATGGTCATAAAGTCATTTACTTTGGGTGTCAAAGTTGGTTTGGGACTGTAAACGATCCCTCAAGAAGTTGGTAGAACACAGCAAAGTAATTTTGATGTGGGTGCCAGTTCACAAGGAAATGATCAAACTGACAAACTCACAAAAGAAGGGGCTAATACCTTGTTCTAGGGTGCAGAACTCTTCTCTGGTCTATCGAAAAGCCATATACCACAGAAGAGAACAACTCCAGACCTGGGAACTCAATCAACTACAACTACATTGGTCTAACCAGTGGCGTAGCTGACAGGCCCGCAAGGCGGGGGGGCCCGACGTTAGGAGGGGCCCCTTAAAGCCTTCAAGTTTAACACATTAACCGCCACATTAAAATTTTTTGTTTGTGCCTTCAGGCTCCACGTTCGCAGAATCTCAATGTTAATGTGAATAATATTTAACTCACTGAGTGCCTGGGCCAAACAAGGAGTGAGTTAAATACAACTCACGTGGTGTTCAATGAGTTAATACTTCGACTTTCTTTAAATTGGGGATCAAAACACATTTTCTTAATAAGCATAAAAATAGGGAATTTGGAAGGAAATAATGAAGCGGGTAATTGACGTAACTCTTACTCTTTTCGGGTGCAATTTAGTGTTTTGTACTTTCGTGGACATTTTGGTAATTTAGATGAAAGTGAATCCCAAAAAGTAATTTTTTGTCAGTAATCGATAAAAACAATAACTAAAAAAAAAACAAATTACTTGAGCACCCAAATACAAAACGAAGTTATAAATTTGCTGCCTCAAGAAACTGAAAACTAATTGATTAATTTAATTTAAAAAATTATTTTTATTCAATAATTCTTGATACAACTCAAGATAGCTTATTTTTATTTTCCGGTATGTAACTTGCGATGAAAATAATTTATCTTCTAAAGCAGAAGTTGTTGAAAGATTTTTGGGATTTATTCGCATTTTAGACCAAAGTGCAGAAGGTATTGTACATGAAATTTTAAAATGTATACAATCAAAGCACCTTTCCGTATAAAACTGCAGAGGGAAGGGTTATGATGGGGCAACGGTTATGAGTGGTGTATATTCAGGCGTACAAAGGCGTATAACTGGCATTGAAAAAACATTGGCAAAAAACATAACTGGCAAAAAAATTCTATGTTCATTGTGCATCCCATAATCTGAACCTAGTGTTGAGTGATGCCGTTGTTGGTGTACAGGAGATGTTTTTTTGTTTTCGGATATAATTTAAAAAATTATGTTTTTTTAGTGCAAATATTAAAAGATAGGATGTACTATGTACTATTATGACTTTGGTTTACTATCGCGTTTACCAACATTTAAATGGTTATGTGAAACCCGGTGGTCATCCAGACATGATGCTGGTATGGCTTTTTGTCAAGCTTTCCGACAAGTAATGAAATCTTTAACGAAAATTTCATTGCTATCTAAAAAACGATGGAAAATTCTAAGTTAATGTATTATTAGAGCATATGAATAATTTTGAATTTGTCGGTAACATTACTATTTAATCTAAAATACTTAACTTTGTTAATCTAACATCAATACTTTTGCAATCTGAAACGGCGGCTCTTTTTGGAAACTTTTTGAAAAAACTCGTGATAATCTTCTAGAAATGAGAAATTCGTTTTCCGAAACTTTAGCCAAAGCAGCGGGAATAGTGGGGTATTACACCGGAATTTAAAAATAAACGGATAAAACGTATAAAAACATTTTACGATGAGCTCAGCTGCGACGAAAAAATAACTTTTAGCAAAAAAGTTTTGTAGTTAATGTTTTCAATGTAAATTTATATATAATATTGCAACAACTTACTAATAGGTTTGTCAGATTAAGATACATGTATAATAGGTTTTCATGTCTATTCATAAACTAATGAAGACTTAATAAAGAAGGGCCAAATATTGTCATTTACACATATTTTAGTAATTATACTGTTATTATTTAGTTGTGTTATGTTTATAATACGGGGCCCACAAAAATTGTCACGGGGGGAACCACAATCTTCAGCTACGCCACTGGGTCTAACCCACCAGGGCAAAGGCAAGCAAAAAGGCTTATAAAAGTGTCATCAACTGCAACAAACTGCTTTCTTGAAATGAGTAAAAAAAGATATCAAAATGATCACTGCCCTCCGAGATATCATCTCAAAAAAATGGGCAAGTCAGATATTGAAAACTGTCGTTTCTGTGACAACGAAAAAGAAACGGTAGAACATAATATACATATCACTGCATAAGTACGGTTCTGCAAACAAATAAAATTCCTAGAAGTCAATCTAGCTCCCTCTGACATGGGAAACAAGTCACATACGAAACTAATCAAATTCATCCTAAGTATTAGCATCAACGAACTGCCAATACTGACAGTTCATTGATTGGCATCCAGAGTTTAACTAGATTAAGGTACTTATACACACAAAAGATCTCTATAGGTTGAAGTGCGGTGAGGCTGAATGACCTTAACAACCTCACATAGTCAAATTTAAATAAGTACAATTGATTTCCATATACCCTACTTACCTACTAATATTTCAACTCTGTCTCCTCGAAAATGACTCCATTCTTTTATGGGTTCCACCCAAACTTTCTTATGCATTGTTCCTGAAGCGTTATCTTGTCTAAATTGAAGAGTCCATGGTCTATTCACTGTAAAATTATACTTTTTGCGTTGTACTACTGCATGTGGTTTGTACTGGATTCCTTTAGGATTTCTCCAATAAACTTGTTCCATTGCTCTTTTGATATATCTGTCTGGGAGATTGGAAAATTGTTTTGACCATTTTCCAACTCTGGAAAAAAGGATGTCGGTAATCCTCATAATCGATTCCTATATTGTAATTTATTGTAAACACATTAAATAATTATTTTTTGAAATGTATGTAATTTAGGTTAGTTGTTAGTTATACTTTTTTCTTCTTCTTCTTGTAGTGAATTCAATTCTGGTCTTGATATTTTGGTATGCTAGTGATATAGGAGGATTAGGATTAGTATTTCAAAATTGCAATTTTTAAGGTTCACCAAACAAACAGTAAGAATAAAAAAACAATCATAATTCAATATTGCTTATAAAAGGGTATAATATATTATAAAGGTAACAAGATTTTTGACGAGATTCTACATTGTATTATAAGTACATTATAGATTCTTTATTTGAATATGGCATTTTCTGTTATTAAAAAACTAAAAATATTCAAAATGGTCCATGTGATCCACAGAAAAGAAAAGATACTCTTCTGTAATGTCCTTAAATAAAAGAAGGTCGTGAGGTCAATGGTCAAAGTCAAAGATTACATGACTCAGATGAGAGGTGGACGATTAGAGTTCCATAGTAAGCGTTACCAAATGTTTGGGAAACTGCATGGAGACTGGTAAATATCATATTGTAGAAAAAATGAAAGATTACCCATGAGCGGTCGGTCTAAACACATCTTTTCTGAAAGGTAAGGTAAAGTTTTCATCCTAATAGCAACATTAATAATATTGAAAAATATTACTAAAAGCTTTTTAAATGAAAACTTTTTGGTCCATTTCCCTGTTAACACTTCCATGGCTTTTAAAATTTGCAAGCCAGGTGAATGCTGAAGCGAAGAAGACAAGAGGAATTCAAAAACTTCCCCCCAATTCACGACCCCGCGGTCTGTTCAGCTGGTAAATTCCAATAGAAAATGGACCTAGTTACTCAAAGGAGTATATATAAAGACCAATATAAAAATAAAATAACAAGTAATGTGTGTGTACTTTGTACGCACGTAAGAAGTTATACTTCTACTACATATTATGTGATTTTTAAGACAATACCAAAAATTTAAAAAAATAAAAGAATAAAACGCACACAAACACATTGAAAAATGCCACAAAGAAAAAATGATTTCTGAACGATAATAATTGTTGGCAAAAATTTTAAATACGCATTTTCTGAAAAAAAAAATTATATAACAAATATACTTACAATCATAACATGCATAAAAAAATAAAAAAATAAAACCTGCATCGGGAATTGAACCCGTGAATTTCGTGGCACTTTGATTCGTAATCGAAGCGTAGACTCACTCGTCCAATCCAACATTATTTATCATGTGGAAAAATACGGTAACTGAACGTTTTACTGTTTGACAGTTGTTTTGAATATAATTAAATTATGTAGTTTAAATTTTGTGGAAGAAAATATAAAAAAAAACAGTAAGAAAACAATATATTAGATGAAGATTGGTAGAACTTTTGTTGGTAATCAAATTAAGTATGTAAATCAAAGCATTACATACCTACTAGATAAATAAATCTACGCCAAAAAATCATAATTTAAAAATAAAAATCGAACCTAATTTGGGATTTCTCTCTAAAATCCGCATTCTTGAGAAAATAAATGTATGTATTTCAACCTAATCCAAATGTATAATTACAATATGATTATAATAAAAACTACTTCCCAAATTAGAATGAGTTTTCCTTGTCCAAAATAGTCCAAAAATATAGGTATATGAAAACTATTTAAAAAGGCAGTATAACTATTAACTAACTTTTGTTTGTTGTTTCTTTTCACACAAATTTTAAAACGCCACAACCATAAATAATCTAACTACAGCTGTGCCACAGCCGCCATATTGAATAATTTTTGACATGTCATTTGAACATCCAATCAGAACAAAGTTATAATGCGCATGCGCCCGGTCGCTAGGTTTTACCATATAAAAAATTCACCCTCTATCGCCGGTAAAGAAGTACCCACATAACAATGATGTTCGTATCATGTTCTAAGCATATACTACCAACATTCGTCGTAGTATATTCTGTTTAATATATGCGTAGTACAAGCATAGCATGTACCTTAAAAAACATTCTAAATTTCATGTTCTTTGCATATACTTTAAAGTATATTCTCGTACCGAATATACTGAGTACATTCGTGTACGTAGTAACTAGGAATATTCGTAAAAGTTTATTCTTAGAATATACCTTTATCGAATATTCTTAGCACATACTTATAAGTACATTCTTAACACATACTTATAAGTAGATACTATTCTTAGAATATACCTTTATCGAATATTCTTAGCACATACTTATAAGTACATTCTTAACACATACTTATAAGTAGATACTTTTAAAATATCTTAAAAATAATATGTATGTATAATATAGGAAGTTTATCAACTTCGTTATATTTTAGAATAATTAATAAAATTTATGTATGTAGGTAGTATTGGACGAATTTCATTTCAAAATTGTTGTATGGTAAAAAAGTTTAAACATTAATTGTATTAACGTTTACATAGACACTATTTAAAATTCGTTTTCATAATTGAAATGACTTTACCATTTCGAGTTTATCATGAATCATGAGTATTTTTATATCCTTGGAATTTGAATTTAGGTACATTTCGCAGAACCAAAACGTGCCAAACTGCACAACCAAAGGCTTTGGCGTTGCCAACCGTCGAGTAAGCTTTTTCCGTCAACTTAACTTAAAAATTCCCACTTTTATAAAAAAAACTTCCCTCCTGTTTACAAAATCTGAGAAGATATGTTTAATTATTTTCAAATATTTTGATTTTTCTTAATATTTTACAATTTGGAATGGATAAGTTACCTTTTGAGTTAACTTTTTCCTTTTATCACCTTTTATGTTGAAAATTCCCGCAAAAAGGGAAATTTCTCTCCGTTTGGCAACACTGACCACCGATGTTATTCCACAATACCATATCCCCCATCTGACCATTTCTTACCTGAATCTGAATGGATCAGGGATAGGAAAAAACCGTAAAATATGAAAAAGAAAACGGGCATTATTTCATTATTTGTATCATCTATGGATCTATGCAATGTTGAGGATGAAGACGAATGATGTAGTACCTACTAGGACTAAAGAACATACATACAATATCTTTATTGTAATATCTTTATTTTGTTTGCGGTGCTTCAAAATACATAAAATATAATCTATTTTGCTAACTCATTAAATAGGTAAGTACATATAAGTATTATATAAATTTTAGTTACTTATGCATAGTTTAGTTTAGCTAAATATATAATGATTTATATAAATGACTAAAATTTATAAATATGTACTTACTTTTTAAGTAATATTGTAGAATGTAGGTACTAACTACATTCTCACTTGCAATTAAAATATGTAAATAGATATTTGGTAGAACCAGTAGAACCTAAGATGAGATTAGGTGATGCTGAAAACATACTTCTAAGCAATATAGCACTTGATAGCACTTTCTTAGAATATTCTTAAAAATATATATTCTTCCCTTCCCATACAAAGATGTGCGGTAGTAGGTACGTTCTAAGTATATAAATAGAAGGTTTATAGCACTTCCTTGAAATATTCTAAAAAGTACCTTCTTGGTATAAACTAAAAAGATGTGCGGTAGTATGTTCTAAGTATACACATAGAAGGTTTATAGCACGTCCTTGGAATGTTCTAAAAAGAACATTCTTGGTATATACTGAAAAGAAGTGCGGTAGTACATTCTAAGTATATACATAGAACGTTTAAGTACTGTAATGTAGTATATACTCAGCATGTGCTCTGCACATTCGCAATGGTAATTACGCATATTCTCAGTATATACTTTTTCTGAAAAGTATGTTCTATGAATCTACTAAGAACATGAAATTGTTATGTGGGTATAACTTCAAAAATTCCATTTTTATTCAGTTGCAATGCGAAGGCAAAACAATCTTATTTTTCACTTAGAACAGGGAGCGCAGACTAGCTCTCTGAATCGACGATTTTCGACTCTTATATTAGAGTCATCATCGGAGAGGCGTAGGCCTGCTGCTCTCTGCTCGAAGTGACCAAACCATGAAAGTTTATCCCCGCATTGCAACTGACGTGTATGATATGGAGTAGGTGATAAACTTTCATGGTTTGGTCACTTCGAGTAGAAAGCAGCAGGCCTACGCCTCTCCGATGATGACTCCAATAAGAGTCGAGAATCGTCGATTCAGAGTGCTGGACTGCGCTTCGTACTCTAAGTGAAAATAAGATTGTTTTGCCTTCGCATTGCAACTGAATAAAAATGGAATTTTTATTTTATTTTTACATCTTTTCTATGTTCCAGAAAATTGAACCCATACCAGTATTATAAGAACAGTTTATAATATAATTATTACATATGTAGGTACACTTCGCGTCAAAAAAAACTGGTACAACTCTTATAACCGAAAATCGTGTTTTTCAAGTTGTGTAAGTTGATCTTGTCAAAAGTGTCATTCTAATTTCTAGGGCAACGTTGCCAGTTCAACGAAAATATTATATCAAACTAGGTAAAAACGGGGCGGTGCGACAGACCGCATTTTTTAATATACTAAAAACTAAAACAGTAATTGTAATTTTCCGTCATCTCAATTAAGTGTCCATACATTGATTCGTGTTTTATTATAAGTTATGAAAATATTTCAATTCAAAAATATTGATAGATAATAAATCTTGACATGATTTTAAATTATTATGTTTAACGTCAAATCGAGAGGTGTGATTGGTTTCTCGTAAATTGTAGGACAAAATTGCATTAAGTTGTGTAGAATAAATAAAACACACTGGAAAAATTAAAAATTTAATTTGAAATTAATACAAAATGAATAACTTTTACAGTGAACAAGTGTGGAATTTAAATATTTGTATTACAATTCGAAATATACAGTGCGTCCATAAAGTAACGCATAAATTCGTTATTTCGTAAACCTACGACTTTAAGGAAAAATCCCGAAACATGTTGATTTTTATTTTTAAATTACGATTTTTTGGCATATATATCGTACTAGTGACGTCATCCATCTGAGCGTGATGACGTAATCGATGATTTTTTTAAATGGGAACAGGGGTCATGTGATAGCTCATTTGAAAGGGTATTCAATTCTCTATTCAATAATATAAACATTAACACAATTATTTATACAGGGTGTTCAAAAAAATTTTTTTAATTAAAATAAGTGATACAAAAAGAAGAATATATGTAATTTATTTTAATTCAAAATGCATTTTACTACTGTCAGTAAAGAGAAAAATTTTATTTGACAAATAAACATTGATTTTCGTTTAAACGAAATGTTCAAACTGCCAAGAGACATGAGGGTGGCAGCTTTAACATTGAATTTAAGCGAAAAACAATATTTATTTGTTAAATAAACATTTTTTTCCTGTTTTCTGACAACAGTAAAACGTATTTTGAATTAAATAAATTACATACGTTCTTCTTTTTGTCTCAATTATTTTAATTAAAAAAATATTTTTTTGAACACCTTGTATTAATAAATATGTTAATGTTTATATTAGTGAATAGAGAATTGAATACCCTTTCAAATGAGCTATCACTTGACCCCTATTCTCATTTAAAAAAATCATCGATTACGTCATCATGCCCAGATGGATGACGTCACTAGCATGATATATATGTCAAAAAATCGAAATTTAAAAATAAAAATCGACCTATTTCGGGATTTTTCCTTGATATTGCCGGTTTACGAAATAATGAATTTATGCGTTATTTTATGGACGCACTGTACATTGTAAAGGTTATTTTTTTGTATTTAGATTTAGTGCAATTCCGTTATCTGTGATGGCAACAACGACGTGATTCACGAACAATAATAATTGTCAGTCTGAACACAGGTTTACATTGGGAAAAAAAAGTGTACCAGTTTTATATGACGCGAAGTGTACTTGCGCTGGCCAATATTTTTTTGTGGCACGGCGACAGGAAAATACAGCGGGTTTTATATGTTCGTTCATGGGTAATTTTTCATTTTTCCTACTATAATGTAAGTAGGATATCAGGGCTCGGTACTTAGTCCTTATTTAATGTGGAAACTAGAGAGTGACATTTGATAATACAGTGCGGTGGAATAAATGTTGCCCCCCCTATTAACTTGTTTATTTTAAGAATATAAGCAAAACGCTTGGACAGGTCGATTTTGAAACTAACCATAGTATATTATAGCATCAACGTTTCGAACTTTACGCGATCCCTCTTCAGGTGACAGCCATAACTTTGATTTTTTTAAATGGTAAAGTACATCATGTGACTCCTCATTTAACAGCTTTTGAAATACTGATTTCAAAAATGTATAATACTTTAATCCTTTTTCAGATCGTAGGCGAAAAATTTCGGTCGAACACTTTTTAAACGCATTTATTTTTTTCGAATTCTGAGAAAACTAATAAGTATTTTTGAAAAATTTAAACGCAGAATGAAAGATTAGATTATTACGAAGGGCTGACAGTCCCTTAGAATAAACAAAAAGTTTCTTTTGAATGATATATTTGAAATTAAAAATCACACTAAATTTTCTCTTTTTTTCTTCACTGTGACTTACTAAAATAAACATTATAGGAGTTCTCAGGGACTTTGGACCATCGAGAATACTGTAATATTTCATTCTGCGTTTAAATTTTTTAAATATATTTATTAGTTTTTTCAGGATTTGAAAAAAATTATTGCATTTAGAAAGAATTCGACCGAAATGTTGCGCCTACGCTCTAAAACAGGATTAAAGTATTATACAGTTTTGAAATCAGTATTTTAAGAGCTTTTAAATGAAGTGTCACATGATGTACTTTCCCATTTAAAAAAATCAAAGTTATGGCTGTCACCTGAAGAGGGATCGCGTAAAGTTCGAAACGTTGATGCTATAATATACTATGATTAGTTTAAAAATCGACCTGTTCGAGCGTTTTTGTTATATTCTTAAAATAAACAAGTTAACAGGGGGGGCAACACTTATTCATTCCACCGCACTGTATAATGTTATATGTTATGTTGATCATGTTAAGGAAATTCCCTACTGAAAGGGATTTAAAACATTTATTCATTTATTTATTTAAATAGATGGTTCGGGTTTGTTCAACCTTTAGTAGACGTTAATCGCCCAACATGAAGGATTCTTGATTTGTTGCTGGAAGGACTAGGAGAAGGAAGAAGACTTGGAGAGACGTTTAGGCAGAAAATATCAATAAAGGAGGTTGATATTGGTATGATCCAAGATAAAATTTTCTATGGAGACATGTATTTAGAAAAGCCGGCCCTGCATAGGCAAGAATAATGATATGATGATGAGTAAGCGTTATCAAGACCAAAGAAGACTTGCGAGAGACGTTTAGGCAGAACATATCGGTAAAGGATAAACAAGCTGTGTGAAAGTCAAATGGACCGTGATAGTGTGACGTCAAAAAGTTTCCAAACAAAGCAACTTTCAATTGATTATACACGTGATTTGTATAGTCATTTTTAATTTTATTTTGTTTTAACAGTCAGCTGTACATTTTTTCTAAAGACACAATCCTTGTTAGTCATATCAATCATATTACTTTTAATTTTGTAAATGTCCTTACACAAAATCAAGGATTTACACACTACATAGTACTTCTTACTGCGTTTCTTCAGGTTTTTAACCAGTCCTACTAGGAAATATCGTGGGAAATATACTATAAGCATTAATTACAATCACGGGTACCCAACACATTACCATTTTGTAAAAATTAAACATCCTACAAGCACAATATTTCAATTATAAAAACGAAAACAAACACCATGTGTGAATTTTTGCTTTGTTTGGAAACCATTTCAGTGTAGCCAACATTGATTTGACGTCACGACTATCACGATCCATTTCACCCAACCAGTTCGGTTTCATAAATGCTCTTGGTACGAGAGAAGCTTTGTTCTCAATACAAGTCTTATTCCAGATATGTGTAGAAACGTAAATTGCGATGTATACGCATGTCTGGTTGATTATCCAGAAAGCGTTTGATCAAGTGTAGGTACAGCACACCCAGCAGAAAAATCATGCGTGAAGTAAGACAATAGGCTGTATTTTGTCTCCTCTAATCTTCAATCGTATCTTCAAGAATATTTATCGAAGGTTTGCACTTTGCACGAACCTAAACAAGATATTCTAAAAAAACGGGTAGCGCCTACAACATTAGGTATGCAAATGACACCATAGCATTTGCGGCCAACCTGGATGACCTCCAAGTCTTTATCAACAAAATCACGTATTAAGTACAGTCTGGAGTATGGACTAATAAACGTAAAGAAGACAAATCTTATGATTACTTTAGAAAGAAAAAGATAACAGAAGGTCAACTCAACGTCAGCCAAACCCCTGTAGAAAGATATCACTCGAGTGCATCACTCGAGTGATGCACTTATTCGTCTACCTCGGCACCGTAATAAATAAAGAATGAATCGACAACCAAGAGATAAGAGCGCGCACTAGAAAATCTAGATCCACCTTCATCCGGATGGGTACCTTCTTCAAGAGCTGCCAAATGAATTTATTTATGATTTTTTGTGACGGATATTCTTGAGTTGGGGTTGATTTCATGTAATCGAATGAACTATCTTTCAGTAAAGTCGTCCCAGGAACGCAACTCATAAATATTGGCAATATCATTTTAAAGTCTTCTACTTTAAAATGTATCATATGTATCTGAATTGCCGATATAAATGAGTCAAATTAAATAAATTATTAGAAGAATTTTTTTACTAAGCAACAACATTTTTGTTTATATTAATAGTATTTTGTATTTTGACAACGGCACCCGATTTGGGCGTCGAAACGTTAATAAAAATCATTTTTTAATAATATTGTGGCTTATTTCCCATTCTAAATAGTTAAAAATGAATTTAGATATGAACACCTACAAGCCATCCGGCAAGAAGAAGAACATCCGCGTCTCGTTAAAGAACCTCAGAGCCTGGTTCAACACATGTGCAGTTTTTCAGCGCTGCTGCAGGTAAGATATGCCATGATGATCACCAACATTTCATCGCGGATAGATAGAAGAAGAAGAAGATCGGTAAAGGGATTTGATATTGGTATAATCCAAAATAAAAACTGTATACTGAAGAAATGTATTTAGGAAAGCCGACCCTACTTCAAAGAGAGTGATGAAGATGAGTAAGAGTTACCAAATCTTAAACGTTATCTAAAGCAATTTTTTGTAATCTAAATTTGTAACTTAACATTTTTAAAACAAACTTTTAAAACAAACATTAAAAATGCAACTTTTCGGCTTAGTACGAAATACCTACAAATAAACAATAATCATTAACTAATTTTTGCGTATTATGAGCTCCAGAGTAGATGTTACATTTGTGATCTGCTGCTTACGTACGATAATATACAGGGTGTTTCATTAATAATTGTCCATATATAGTAACTGGAGAAACCTTAGCACAAAATACGAAGATATAACCTAAAACACTTAAATAAAATGTGGTTCCTAACTGAATTACAGGGTGTTTTATCTGAAAATTTAAAAACCATTTTTGCTCAGCATTTTAAAACTATTCGACATATCCTTTTCATACTTAGCAGAAAGTGCGACTACTATAGACACCCTACTAAATTATGATAAACAAACGTTTCTAGCTACTATCAGAGGCGTACGACAGAGGATGGTGAATGGTTGACCCTTCTTAAATTCTACGTCACTGAAGGAATTACTATTTTAGTGCCGTTTTTAGATTTTGCAATACTTTCTACGTAAATAATATACTATTCATTGGTAACGATAAAGTCATTAGTTTTCGAGATATTTGAAGTTAAATCTGAAACGGCACAGTTATTTCGATTAATTTATATGAATATGATGTCATCTGATTAAAATTTAAAAATTATTTGTACCCAGTACTTTAAAACTATTCGGGGTATCCTTATCTTACTTCGCAGAAAGTGTAGGTACTGTACACCCTACTAAATTAAGATAAATAAAGGTTTCTAACTACTATACCAGAGGCGTACGACAGGAGATAGTAGCTGGTTGGCCCTTCCCAAATTCTACGCCACTGACGAAATTGCTATTTTAGTGTAATTTTTTGATTTTGCAATACTTTTTATGTAAATAATATACTCTTCATTCGTAACGATAAAATGATTAGTTTTCGAGATATTTGAAATTAAAAATGAAGCGACACAATACATTAATCAAAATAACCGTGTCGTTTCATATTTAACTTCAAATATCTCGAAAACTAATGACTTTATCGTTACCAATGAAGAGTATATATTATTTACGTAGAAAGTATTGTAGAATCTAAAAATGGCACTAAAATAGTAATTCCTCCAGTGGCGTAGAATTTAAGAAGGGTCAACCATTCACCATCCTCTGTCGTACGCCTCTGATAGTAGCTAGAAACGTTTCTTATCATAATTTAGTAGGGTGTCTAGTAGTCGCACTTTCTGCTAAGTGTGAAAAGGATACGTCGAATAGTTTTAAAATGCTGAGCAAAAATAGTTATTAAATTTTTAGATAAAACACCCTGTAACTCAGTAAGGAACCACATTTTATTAAAGTGTTTTAGGTTAAATCTTCGTACTTTGTCTAAAAGTTTTACTGACAAAAATATACCTAATATACATAATATATTAAGTTAATATAAGTATGTATTATACAAAAAAATATTATTTTTATACTATGAAAACGTGTAACGTCCATCTCTAATTTGGAGATGTTGATTTAAAATTCCGAACATGAGTGAAACCCACAGAAAACTAAGCTGGTGAAGCTGGCTTATAAAAGAGATGAGATATTTCCTATTCTATATTCTATATTTTCTATTTGACTTGACATTTATGTCATTGTGCGTGAAGTATTCAGGAAGTACTCGAAGTATTAAACTGTAATTACTTGATTTGTAAACTGAGAATAACGTGTTCATTTTTCAAAATGAATCATTTAAAGTTATTATTAATTCTAAGTACAATTATTGTATTTAAATTATCTATGGTTTATGCAAGTAAAAATGATGGAACTATGAGGTAAGAACATTTATTATATTTTATGTCCGCAAAAGTGGAATTATATGCGAACTCGATTCAATTATTTCTTACTTTATTTTTTTCATTTCATTTTGCACAACTTTCTCATTTTTTATTCCACTCGTTCAGGCATAATACATATTTATATTTAATACATTTTGCTTTATTATGCAGTCTCTAAAAATTTTTGGACTGCCATAATATTATCTTTAGAACACTGCATGGTAAAACACTTCTTCAATTACATACATTGTTATATCGCGTTTTCTACTTAATTTATTCAAACTTGTACAGCTGCGGCCATTCAACAGTTTACATCCTTACATGTCTAAAAAAAAGCAGATTTTTTCATTTTTAGAATTTTTTTATTTAAGAGTAAACAGTAGCGATCAACAGGTAGCAATAAAATATAACTTCGGGAGATAGTATCATAAACTTTGGCAATATTGGTAATCTTTGACATTATGTAAGATTAATATTATTGACAATTTAACTCATAGGCGCGCTAAATGGAAGTAACCGAAAACAATTTTGTTATTAGTAAATAAATATTTATAAAAATAAACCCAAATGGGTGAAAATTTTATGTTAACATAGGTATTTGTACGAAAAAATAATAATAAATAATAATTTCATTGTGAAGCGAAACGAGAGCAGTCTTATTTTATTTAGTTCATAGAGCGCCAAAGGCACTCTAGAACACCCTTTAACCCTTCTTAGGATCCCATCAGAGGTGCATATTTCATTCTCTTTGAACTACTAAAATTCGGGCTACCGTTATCGGTTCACAACGAAATGATGGCATGAATGCCGTGGCGGTATCTGCTAAAGACGAACGAAAGTTTTACTTCTAATATTAACAATATCAAAAATAAAATAAAACTTATTGTAACTAGTCTTCTGTTTAAACCAATCGTGGCTTGTGGCTTCTAAAATTTGCAAGCCAACGAATTGCCGGAGCTAAGAAGGCCGAGTGAAATCTACCAGGTTAAGTCGTACTTCATGGAATGATTATTTATTATTTTGATTAGTTCTACTCGTAATCTGAGTATTCGGAACTAAGCTTTGTTGGAATTTTACCGTGCTGGACAGGCGGGAAGTGAGATGCAGCCTGATAGATCTTCCTCGGCATTGTTAGCTCCTGCACTTTTGATAAAAATACACTTTCTTCAATTTTTTTTATCCGATGCCTAGATTTTGTGTCATTTTGGAACTACTAATGAAATAAAAATTTTAGTAGTTCCAAAATTACACAAAATCTAGGCATCGGATAAAAAAGTTTATTTGAAGAAATTGTATTTTTTTGTTCTTCTTAATGGCGGTACAGGCTCGTTTTTTTAATATTGTATTTAATTACAGAGTAATTTCCACATATTAATATATTTTTCAAATTGGGCCCTGTACCGCCATTCTTTATTTTATTACGAATACGTGTGCCAAATATCTCGAAAAAATATTCAAAATTACAGCCGCAATCTTGGAACGCGTTTTTGCTACCTGTTGATCGCTACTGTATCACCTTTAGCAAAAATAAATTTTTTCGAGTTCAAAAATTGCAATTTTTCGATTTTATGTTCAACCGCGTTTATCTCGAAAACCATGCATCCTGCGAAAAAACTTGTCAGAGCAGTTTTTGCTTAGAATGACCCAAAAAATACAAAAAAAATGTTTTGTTTTGCGAGAAATCGCTGTTATGTAATTCCTCAAGTTCTTTGTTTCTAACAATCTTATCGACATCCGGATCAACTGTTACCCAACAAATTCGTGTTCTACGGGTCAAGATACATAAAAAAATCTTGGGTAAGACCATCTGAATAAAGGAGGCCGTTGTACCCCCTTGGCGACAGGACTATGAATATCTACCTAAAAAAAATTGGCATTTGTACTGTAGTCAGGATTTCTGTACCTAAACATAGATTTATTACGAATTTCATTTTCATGGGAAACAACTTTTCACACTTTTTTTATGTATGACAACAGTAGATTACTTCTCATAGGTACTTACATTGTTAAAATTTGTGGTGGCTCCAATTTCGATGTTCTCATAATTTTGGCACGGCTTTTAATGGACTTTTTCTTGGAATTATTCGCTTTATTTGTCGTTTGATTAACTTTTCCCATTTCGTTAAACTATTGATAATATGTTAAAAATAAAATATCCTCCTAAATCTTTATACTCGCATTAGAATTCGAAATGTTTTTACGTAAAATATACTTACCTACCTACATAGAACTGAACTAAAACACAATTAACAATAATCTATTATTTCAAACAGGCCAACAACTTATACAACAACAACAAAAATATAATAAATAACTATCAATAAACACTATTTTCCTATGAAACAACTATAACGAATTCTTAAATTAACACACTACTGCACTGGACTGATATCAATAAAGATGACAGAACAAATTAGAGAAAATCTGACGCAGGTTTGTCAAAATGACACTGATAATTTCTCTATGTTGCCTAATTAGTTATTTAGTTATAATATCTTCGATTTCTTGTTAGAAATAAAAAATTTTAGTAGTTCCAAGATTACACAAAATCTAGGCATGAGATAAAAAAGTTTATTTGAAGAAAGTTTATTATTTTTTTCTTCTTAATGGCGGTACAGGCTCCTTTTTTCAATATTTTATTTAGTTATAGAGTAATTTCCACGTACTAACATATTTCTAAAATTGGGCTCTGTACCGCCATTCTAAATTATATTACGAATATGTGTGCCAAATATCTCGACAAAATATTCAAAATTAGAGCCGCAATATTGGAACGCGTTTGCTGCTACCTGTTGCTCGCTACTGTAGCCTCTTAATTATGTATTACTTATTTATTATTAACGCACATTTAACGTCAAAGTGACGTTACCAGTGGCGGACTAAGAATAGGTTGATTAAAATTAAAAAATCAAAAGGAAAACTATTAATTTTATAAAATGTAAATTATAAGAGAAGTTTTTTTGAACAAAATTGGATTTGTTCTTAATAACGAAAATAAGGAAGTTTGAATAGTGATACCTAAACAGTAACACAATTAATATTTGGTGAAAGCTTCCTTTTTTAATACAACTTTGCACTCTTCTGTTCAACAAACTCCTACCATGTCTGCTCAATTACTTCCCATAGTTCAATTCTATCTCGGATATAGGTTTCTTTCAATCTTTTTGTTAACTCTGCCCATACTCGATGGAGTTAACTTCTGGACTCCGGGAAGACCTCGGAAGAACATTAACAAAAGTTTCTTCCAACCATTCCCGAAAAATTCTGCTCCTATCAGTCCTATGTACCGGGCAATTGTCATATTGGAAGACGAAATTGTTATATCTCGTCTACCGGGTGGTGAATCGTCCAACGGGCCATAGGAAAATCAATGGGAAATTCTAAATTGTTGAATTCCTGCTTCCCTAATTATTTTACATCCAGTCATAACAAACTATTCGTAGAGAACTAAAATCTCTATTAAAAACAAATGTTCTACGAATTAAACACATTCCCAAATTTTGCAAAAATACAGTAAGCGTCAAAATTAACGCACCACCTTAAAAATGGGACATTTTTAATGTCTCATATTTCCTAAACCTGTTGTCCGATTTTAGTGATTTTTTTAATATGTTGTAGCTTTATTCTTCAAAAATATCGGTGTAATAATATTGTTGCTATACAGATAAGTGTGATTGTATACCGGGTGTAACAATGATAGTGTGTTTTTTCCTCAAAGTTTGGAACACCCTGTGGAATATTCTAGCGTATATAAAATATTGAAATTAAAACTCAACTGTAACCTTAACCGTTAAACGCCCAAGGGTGAGTAAAAAATGTCCACCTAAAGACAGCCTTTTATCGAATGCTAAATTGGTTCTACCGATATTTTTGAAAATAAAAGTATTATCTTGAGTTAAATATGGGTGGGCATAAAAAGTACACCCTTGGTGAAACTTGTGACTAAAGGTTTCTATATAATTTCTCGTTGGTAGGAACATAATCCATATAATTATCGACGTATAATTACATAATCGACAAAATTATCCGCCAATGAGGAGGATGAAAGGAAGAATGTGGAGAAAATCGACAAATCTGAATTACTGGCTTTTACTGGTATGGTAATATTGATGTACATTGTAATTTTGTTGTAAGGTTTGTAAATTGTTTATATTAATATTTTAGAAGATGTTGTGTTTATTAAGCATAAGATTCTTAAGTTTAATCCATTTCCAACAACTCTCAATAAATATATTAGCTATTTTCGAGGTGGACATTTTTTATCCACCCTTGGGCGTACATGGAACCTAAAAAAGGTTGGGCGTTTAAGGGTTAAGCTATCTTAACATTTTGCTTTTTGATTCATTCGCTTATGTTGGATAATAAAAAAGTTAGGTATTTTAACAACTAGCAACGTTTTTCATCAACACAGAGTGTTTCTAAATAAGTGCGACAAACTTTAAGGTGTAATTCTGCATGAAAAAATAATGACCGTTTGCTTTATAAACATGTGTCCGCAAATGCTTCGTTTCCGAGATACGGGATGTTGAATTTTTTCTTACAAACTGACTATTTATTTATTGCTCTAAAACCGGTTGAGATATGCAAGTGAAATTTGGTAGGTTTTAAGAGGTCGTTATTGGGCATTTTTTGGCATACAATTAAGAATTTTATATGCACCATTAAACACCAAAAAATGCGCAACTACCTCTTAAAATCTACTAAATTTCATTTGCATATCTCAACCGGTTTTAGAGCAATAAATAAATCGTCAGTTTGTAAGAAAAAATTCAACATCCCGTATCTCGAAAACGAAGCATTTGCGGACACATGTTTATAAAGTAAACGGTCATTATTTTTTCATGCAGAATTACCCCTTAAAGTTTGTCGCACTTATTTAGAAACACCCTGTATTGATGAAGAACGTTGCTAGTTGTTAAAGTATCTAACTTTTTTATTATCCAACATAATCAAATAAATCAAAAAGTCGAATGTTAAGAAATCCTAAGGCTACAGTTGAGTTTTAATTTCAATATTTTATATACGCTAGTAGAATATTCCACAGGGTGTTCCAAACTTTGAGAAAAAAACACACTATCATTGTTACACCCGGTATACAATGACACTTATTTGTTTAGCAACAATATTATTACATCAATATTCATGAAGAATAAAGCTATAAGATATTAAAAAAATCGCTAAAATCGGACAACAGGTTTAAGAAATTCGAGACATCAAATACTTATGTCCCATTTTTAAGGTGGTGCGTTAATTTTGATGCTTAGTGTATTCAATTTTTGGAATGTGTTTAATTTGTCGAACAAATGTAACATTCGTTTTTAATAAAGATTTAAATTCTCTACAAATAGTTTCTTATGACTTTTGACGTAAAATAATTAGGGAAGCAGGAACTCAATAATTTAGAATTTTCCAGTCACCCGGTATATTTTTTTCCGGTTCACCACCCGGTAAATTTTTTGTTGAAATATTTTTTTCTACGGCGTACCTACAGATTCTTAGCAAATCGATGTTTTCTCTTTTCTCCCTTATGAGGGGGTTTAGGGGGAAGCACGGGTGTAGGATTAGCCAACTTTTTTGCATCTTTTTTGGGATTGCAAAATTGACATTCACAGCAAAATTAAGTTCTTCTTCTTTTTAGTTTTTTTTATTGGCTTGCATACTTGTGTATTTGACAGGCAAAATTAAGTTTGTTCGTAATGATTTTTAGATGTTGTTTTTGTTTTATTTTCTGGCCTTGGTTTGGAACCTTTAGCCACGTAATTACGTATAGACTATTTGTGGTAAGTTAGTTTATTACTAGCTCAGCGGAGTCAAGTGTAGTTGGTATGTTGAGTAAATGTCTTATTACTTAGTAAAGTCGTCTTCATTGTATTTGCAAAGAGACGCTTATTGAATGTGTAGTTTTCCTTTAGCCCACCTTAATTTGAAAGAAGAAGATATGGAAGAAGAATTGAAATTGTTGTCATAGCAAATACTATTGACTGTAATACATCCAACTCCCACATAAATCTGGAAGCACGTTGCCACTAGCGCGCTAGCGCCACTGTCGGTTAAAGTGAAACTACGTTTTGAAAATGTAAAATTTGACGTAAACATTCAAATTTAATTTTATAAATTTTTGAATAACGAGGTATTTTTGCTAAATTAAATTAAAATAAAAATAGTTCAAACACTTATACAAAAACAATAATAAAGCAATTTTATAAATGTAAGGTTAGATTGCTCTGGTTATCACCGCACACCGCTAGATGGCGCTATATTGTTTGCTTCCTCAAATATAATGGAAAATGTCAAGAGTTGTATGTATTACAGTCAATAGTATTT
This sequence comes from Diabrotica virgifera virgifera, assembly GCF_917563875.1. NCBI lineage: Eukaryota > Metazoa > Arthropoda > Insecta > Coleoptera > Chrysomelidae > Diabrotica > Diabrotica virgifera. The sequence goes on along the minus strand of NC_065448.1, from coordinate 242,561,693 downwards.
GGTCATGGCTATTTATAATGTTTAATGTAAATTAATTTTGTTTTTATACTGGTTTTGTAAATTGCATTTCCCTAATACATGTTCAATTAATACATTTAAATCAGTATAAAATTATTTCAACTACTGGAAACACAAAAAAGAGAACCACACCTATATACAGTTCAGCTCCAGCCCAAGTTTATTCATAATGCAAAAGGTTTTCAAATTATTGTTTTGGAATGATTACTCAATACTGTGTATAAAAGATCTATTTTTAATTGTTTATGGAAATATCTTTGTTGTTTATAAATTGATTGTAACATTATAATCGTTACTCACCGTTCTGAGAAATTATCTAATCTCTCTTTATTTATAGCGGTTTTAAGATATCAATTTTATTTATGGTCAGATTATTTTTATTCTGCGTTTTTTTTGAATAAAATAGCATTTTTCGGTAAACAAGATAATTCTACTTTTATAAGATGATGGGAAAGAAACTAAGAAATAGCCTACTTTAATTTAAATACATTTTCGTGAGATTTATTGATGTAATGAACAAATGAGCACTGACAATAAAGAAATTACAGAATAACTGCGCCGAACAACTGTTACACTTCTAAATACAGCGTATAAAATATTCTCCTCTGTACTATGCTACCTTATGGCCTCCACATGCATAGGTTAAATCGACAATTCATCATATTTGAGGCGTCTAGAAGCCAAGGGGTATAAGTGCAAAATATTGGTCAAGTTGAAGATAAGTACAGAAATAGATAGTCAATACCCATTTTAATGTTGTGGACAAAGGATACAAGTGAATTTAAAATCAGTAGTGACATATATGGATGTTTCACTTATATCCTGAAAATAGTTTGTTTATCATTTGGCAGCCATTGGATATAAGTACGCTTATATCCCTTTGCCTCCAAATAAGTGTTAGTCATACAGGGCGTTTAGAAAATATCCCGACAAACGGAGACCGGAGATTCTTAAGATAATTTTAAGACAATTGAGGGAGCTAAGCTCTTTAAAGATGGAGTCTTGTAATTAGTTTTTTTTTAAATACCTATAGAACGTTTCTGTTCAGAAAAACGAAAACTGGTAAACTTATTTATCTTCCAGAGATAAATCGATTGCATCAGTTGCGAATTTCTAGTACCGGTCATAGGCGTCCGTTTTGAGTAGGGCAAGGTTTATTTTATCGCATAACTTTTTTGTCGTTAATATTTAAGCATTTCTGATACTGTAATAGCAAATTGTGAGGTGTTCTAGTACTAAAAGGTACTCTTGATGAAAGTCGCCAAGATGCACCGTTGTTTAGAAAAATCAATTTGAAAACTTTTCGTTTTTTGAATTTGAGAAAAATTTGAAAAATATTTTCAAAATAAAACGGTGTATTTTACCGATTTAAAGCAAGAATAACTTTTAGTACTAGAATACCTCATAATTTAATAATCTAGTGTCAAAATTGCTTAAAAATTCAAAACAAAAAAAGTTGTGTGATACCACTGATACCATATTATAACCGTTGACCTACACAAAACGGACGCCTATGATGGATACTAGAAATTCGGAGTTGATGAAATCGATTCATATTTGGAAAATAAATAAACGTACTAGTTTTCGTTATTCTAAATAGTTTTTTTGTGAACATTTTTTTCAAATTCAAAAAACGAAATATTTTCAAATCGATTTTTATAGAATACAGTGTATTTTACCGACTTTAAGTAAGAGTAACTTTTAGTAATAGAATACCTCATAATTTAATAATCCAGGGTCAAAATTGCTTAAAAGATAAACAAAAAAAGTTATGCGATAAAATATCCGTTGCCCTGCCCAAAACTGACGCCTATGACCACTACTATATACATTCGCAATAGATGGAATCGATTTACATATCTCTGAATTGTATTTAAAAGAATAAAGATACAAGTACAGTATTTCAATTGGAAGACAATGGGTATAAGCAGGTATAATATAAGGTTTCTTATTTTAAAATAGCTTGTAAAATGCAAAGTTTTTTTTAATCTGATATAATTGTACTATTACAAAAAAGTTTTTAAAGTAAACAAGAAAAGCGAATCACTAACTATTTTGAAAGACAAGCGGTAGAATTTAGGAAAGATGTTTAACTTCAAACTTGATTCTCTCAAAAGTACCAAAAATGCACTTGTATCCCTTGGCTTCTAAACGCCTTATTTCTAATCTGCAGGGCCGGCGATAACGGGCCTGCAAGGGATGCATTGCAGGCGGGCGCCCCTGTTTGGGGGGCGCCATAATAAGCTTTTTTTCTGCTGGTATTATGTAAAATACTAAAATAGAAAAATTATTTTTTTTAATAATTCGTCATAATAGATAATACCCTAATCGTTTTTAATACCATAATCGTTTTTCGTTTTAAATAATACCCTAATCTGTGTTTGTTTGTTAGTTTTGAATATCACATAATATACAAAAATATGCAATGCCCTGTAGAATTCTTACCATGTAGTAATATAATTTATTGATCAAAGATATCATATTTCAACTAAACAACTTTGCTCTTAAATCAGAATGCTTTGTTTATGTTCTTCAAATACCTTGCAAGTTGTTAGTTTTGTATCAGCAGTTATGAGAGGAAATGAATGATTTCTAGTAGAATAAACAAGATTGTGATACTGTTTTCTTGCCGCCTGCGCCTGTCCAATTTAAGTATTATGTACCTATTAATAGGTATCAAGTTAAATATTAATCCCATAAAATCCAACATACACATACCGGGTGTCCACTTATATTTTCTCCCATTTTAACTGCCTATAACTTCTAAACGACTCAAGATAGAAATTTTATTTTAGTAAAAGTTTTGTTTGAATGGATTGAATTTTTTATATCGCTTTTAAATAAAAAATGGCAAATTTTTGAAAAAAAAAAACGTTGTTGACTTTTTTTATTGAAACACCCAGTATATTCTTTTGTAAATTGAAAGAACAGTTATTTACCTATCCAGCGATATAACGTTTCTTAAAATCGGTTTTGAATGACTGAGCATTTAATTTTTAAAATGAGAGATGCAATGTGGAACTCACATAACATAATAGGTTTGTTCTAGCATCAGTTTCAAACAGTTTGAAACCATCAGCGAATAGTGGACCAGCGTGAGTAGAGGGGATAGCACTGGTGACTGTATTATGTTTTCTAACTGACCAACTGTTTGCTGACAGTTTCTGTCAACAAACCTAATCAATTTGTTTAGTTATGTGATATCCACGTTGCACTTCTCATTTTAAAAATTAATTACTCATTACTCAGTCATTTGACAACCGATTTTAAAAAACTTTATATCGCTGGATAGGTGAATGACCGTTCTTTAAATTTACAAAAAATATACTGGGTGTTCCAATAAAAAAAAGTAAACAAAATTTTTTGCAAAAATCCGCCATATTTTTTTCGTAATTGAAAGCGACATAAAAAGCTCAATCCATTCTCACAAAACTTTTACTAAAATAAAACATTTCAATGAAAACCGCATATTTCTATTTTGAGCCGTTTACACGTTATGAGCGGTTAAAATGGAAGAAAGTATAAGAGGACACCCAGTATTTAAAATAAACATTTTACATAAAATTTAGTTTAGAGCTCTTTTATTATGTATTTCATGTGATTATAATACAGAATAGTTTGTCAGTTGTACTCTGCAGTTAAAGAATCTAGCGTTCAATTAATATAAAATTATATCTGTTAAGTAGGTACTCAACATTATTATTAATTTAAAAGCCGAAAAAGAAGAAATGGCACAAAAAAACAATCTTAGTTCTCTTAGCCAATTTCTTAAAAAAGTTAAAGTGAAGTTGTTTTGTCAGATGATGGGTCCAATAAAACTGTAACCGAACTTTATTTACCAGGAACATTTGCAGATAGCGGGACACCGACTTAGTCAGTGCCTTGCTGTCCGGAACACATATTTTTAGGACACAAGGCCATAATCAAGTCATTAATAGGGAGAAAAGCTCTTCTAGCTACCCCTAAAATCAGGTAGTTTAACCACAAAAAGTAATACAGAGGATCTTCCATTACCCAGGGCATCCAAGGTAACGTTCATTACAAAGCTTCCTTATTCGTTATGTACTTCGATGGGGAGAGGTGGTGGTACAGCTTGGGGGTCATATAGATACGGGGTCAGGTTACGCACTGTGACCGGTTTGATCTTCGGACATGTGGGTCTCATTGTTCTATTTGAATACACATAATGTTCCCGAGGCTGGATTTGTATGAGTATCTGTGTGTGTGTGTATGTGTGTGGGGTGGGGGGCGCCTGTGCTAGTTTTGCAGGCGGGCACCTTATACCCTAGCGCCGGCACTGCTAATCTGAGACAAATTTTAGAAATAACACGGAATTTGACGTAGATGCTCAACACATACACTAGGTACATGGCAGTCTATTGACTCTTTTAACAGAGGAGAGAGGTTTACGGCAATGAGAGACCTAGGAATACCAGATCAGTTAATACTTAACACTTAACTGATGCACTTGAACAGTAAAGAGAGAATGGAAAATATGAACTGGACCAGTTGAAAAACAATGAGATAGCTTCCAAATATTTAGGAAGCATTTTCTAATGAAATCTAGTTATGACTTATGACCCTCAAAGAGATGAATTGACAAGAGATGAAGAAGAATTGGTGACTCTATGGTTCTGAAAACATCGTCAGACATATAAAAGCTAACCGGATAAGATGGGCAGGTCATGTGGTAAGATCAGAGGAAGACAGAGTATTGAAGACAGTGTTTTTGAGACCAAACGGTAGATCAGTAGGCAGTCCATAGGAAAAATATGGAAGGAAATATGGATGTTGAAGCCGATTTATCTAGGATTTGGGTACAATGGGAAATGAACAAGATCGTTGAAGATAGAGGGCTATAGTAATGATGTAACGAATGTCATTTTTTTTAACATTCGCGAATACGAATATCTGCTACCGATATTCGCGAATGCGGATGTTCAGTTTTTTTTTATTTTTGTAATGTTTTCTAAATTTATAATGAAAAGTTAATTAATATTTACTGTAGATCTATTTGAATCGTAAGCTTTATTACATAATACCAAATAATAAAATAAAGTGAAGGCTAATAATGTGATTACATTAGGTTAAGTTATCTTTTCCTAATAAAAAAAGATAAGAAGTGAATAGATTTTGATTCTTATAATCCTCTTTTGCCCAAGCTAAGAAATCTTTAACTCATGATAATTTTCTTTTAGCATTGTATTGTCTTAAAGTCCAATTAAGCAAAAATCACATTTAAAATTTTTTCCGACTCCCCAAAAAAGGCGTTTAAAAGTATGTATCTTGTGAGATACATTGGGCAGATAGGTCTTGGAAGTAGTATCCTAAGAGATACATGGTGCACGCCAAACCACTATTATATGATGGGAAAATGAAAAACAAATAACAACAGTTTACTGTAATAAATTTGTTTAATTAGAATAAGGTACAATAATTGTAAATACAAGTGTATGACTTTATCGTTTGTTATGGTATTCGTAAATCGCAATTGGCCGATATCTAAACCGTGACAATAATACCAATTAAAGATAACACTTAGTAATGTCTCATACAGAGGGAATTAGTAATAAAAACCTCTCGTGTAGGTGTAATTTGATACAAATAGATTAGTAAAGTGGTTCATTTTGTGGACCACTGTGATAAAATTTGATGGTTCAATTCCTTGTGCAGAAAAGAGATAAGATAACTCACAAACATCATCAAAAGAACTTTTGAAATTAGTAAAATATTTTAAATTAAACTTATCCGTTGTATTGTGCCGAAATTAAATTTATTTTTGAATATAATTGAGAGCCAGGAGTAAAAATCTGAACAAAAAATTACAATTTTAAAACAGAAACAAACGTCAAAAATAAACAGCCAAGAAATTAATATATATATATAGGTATGGTTAAAAATATGCGTATTATAAAAAATAACTATGTGAACTAACCCAATGTGAACTATAAGATACATTTTATAAAAGTATATTGCAAACGAACCATAAGGTATTAGTGCCTAAAACTTGTGAATAATCAAACTTAAATAACATAATAATAAGCGACTTAAATTAGTTTTCATAAAGAACATATAATAGAATAGTAACAGTAAACTGAACTTACCTCTTGTATTGATGGCTTAAAAATGGCGCGCACTTACAGAACAAGAAAATAAATTAACAAAATCTAATACTTTGACACCTTTTAAATCAAATAGAGCTTGACAACTGTATAGAGAAATAACATATGAATGTGACAGCTAAGGTTTGAACTATTGAAAAAGCCCACAATATATAAAAAATCGATTATAAAATCATGTATCTTGTGAGATAAATTGTACAAAAGAGGGTTAACCTAATATTATATTCAAATTATTTTTTTTTCTGATATTCATATTCGCAAAACATTCGCACAGATTTTGCGAATGCGAATATGCAAAAATATGCGAATATTCGTCGATGCGAATGCGAACACGAATATTCGTTACATCACATATACTGCAGGGGTGGCCAAGCACCTTGATAGTCTGAGCCATTTATCAAAATTTGAAATTTTTCGCGAGCCGCAATTAAACAATAAATTATCTAAAAATTGTAAAAAGGTATTAAATTTTTCTCTCACCGTTTGGATTGCACGAATTTTAAAGTGAAGTAAAATGGTTCACATCGTTGTTTGAAATATGAAAATAGTTCTACAAGCAGTCTTTACTAATTCAGGATACTTCGATTTTTCATCATCCTTCCATCTTTTTCTAGGACGGCCTACTGATCTTCTATCATCTCTGAAAAACCACTGGTCTTTAACGTCTTCCTCTGATATACCATATGATTTGCCGATCTTATCTTAGCTTTTATATGTCTGACGATGTTGTCAGTACCATACACCAATTCAACTTTGCGGCGTCTTCTCCACTCTCCTGTCAATTCATCTCTTTGAGGGCCAAATATCATACTGAAAACTTTGTTTTCAAATACCAGCAGCTTATTTATTTCCCACTGATGTAGGGTCCATGTTTCACTTCCATATGTAACAATTGGGCGAATAATTGGCTGTCTTCTTCTCTTCTTCTAGTTCCATGATCGTTATCGACTTGGCTACTATATTCGCTATCGTGACTTTATTGACAGCAGCTCTGAATAATAATGTAGTCGATTTTCCATACCATTGCCGTAGATCTTTCAGCCTTCTTCTACCAGGACCACGTTTACCTTGGATCTTTTTCTGAATGATTAGATGTAAATGATCATATTTTTCAGGGTGTCTCATATTGTGACCGAAGTATTCCAGCTTGTGTCTCCTTATTATATTGACCAGTTGTGTTGTTTGGTTCAGCCGTCTAAGGACTTCCTCATTTCTAACTCTGTCGACCCAAATTATTTTTAGTAGTCGTCTGTATACCCACATCTCAAAGGCTGTCAGGCGTTTAACCATAGCCTCAGTTAGAGTCCGCGCCTCTACTCCATACAGTATAATAGGAAAGATATAACAATATGTCATTTGAACTCGCAGGTCAATGTTAAGATCGTGACTGCAAAGTACGTTTCTCATTTTTACACAAATTGGATGTACAGTCTTAATTTAGATTAGTATAGTGCTGTATTCCACTCAGCTATCCGTGCTGAGACCTCTTTTTATAGGTGGTTGTCATCTGTGATTACCGCCCCCAGATTTTTAAACTCCTTTACTACTTCTAAGCTGTGGTCATTAATAGTTATGTTCTGCCTAACTCTTGGTTTTGGACTCTTGGTGCTTGGTTATTAGCATGTAATTCGTCTTGTCTTCATTTATTCGAAGGCCCAGACTACCTGTTTCTTCTTCGAGTTGTGAAAACACCTCTCTCGCGTCTCTTGTAGAATGAGGGACTGCACCTATATCATCAGCAAATGCCAACAATAGTTTTGATCCTAGATTCGCAAATCCTCCTGTCAGCCCAGATGATATTTCAGTGGCGGCTCGTCAGGGTCGGCAGTGCCGACCCACTCATTTATGGACACATTATAGATTTTTTAAATATTTAATTTAATCGGAGTTGATGATATTCGTTTCTGTGAAATAAAAAATATATCTGTGAGATAATACAGACTAAATTTTATTTATTGTTTTTAAAAGAATTCGATCCCGATACGTTAGTTAAGTGATCCCTGTGTGCTGTGCGTAAGAGACTTTTCAAATTAATGATCCTATAGCGATGCACCCGCACCCAATTGCGATTGTGTGAATTTCGGCATGCCGTCCCCAGATCGACGATTTGCTTATAATAAGAAGCTATGGAATATTAGCCGATAGGCAACCAATTATACATTCCCCGTATTTATTTGAATGGCAAGTATGGCAGCGGGTACCTTTGCCGAGCGGTGATCTGCAAACGGCAGAAAGGCACGTACAGCCACGTATTACCTTGCTAGCGCGCCCGGGATATAATTATGAAATAGGTAAGTAGTTTTATGTCGTTTAATTATTATGGATTCTATTGAATTCTTTTAAGTTGTTAGGAATTACCACTTAGGGGACAGGATGTATTGGAGCATTCGTTAAATCAAGTTAATTATAGAGAACAAATAAAATTGTTTAACAAATACGATCTGGAATTTTCTAATTTATTTTCTGACTCGAAGAATATAGCGGCGTACCTAAAACAGCACAGAATGAAAGAATCAATTAGTAGTTACATTTTGATCCTTTTCGGTAGAAGTAGACGAAACTACTGATAGAGGTAACATGTCATTCACAAGTATCAATAATTGTTATTCGATACGCGTTACGTCTAATATTTATGAGAGGTTGTTAGGTTTTCAGACGTGAGTAGAAGCCATAAGACAGAATATATTTTTGGTGTTTTAATTTAAAGGACAGATTAAAATTTTTTGATATCAAAAATAAATTGGTAAGGCAAATTTATGACGGGGCTGTCTTGATGTCCAGTGAATTGTATGGTCTCCGGACAAAAGTTAAAACAATTGCACCAGGCAAAACTATTGTTTACTCACTGTTATAAGTCATTGACCTCTTTGACTATTCCAAATTTAAAAGTTACGCCAAAGAATTTTCAAAATATCTATTAGACAAGTTCATTAAAAATTATCCATCATTTTTTAACCAAATAAAATAAGAAAATGCATTAACAGTTTTATATTCTGATCCAAATATTTTCGGAAGGTAGGATAAGTTACAGACTATGTATAATTTTATATCCTGCAATTCATTAGGTACAACAAACTGTTCCCGAAATTAATAAATTATTGTGCTCAAATGTGGGCAAATTCTGTCTCAAATGAACAAGATTTCTCTTGTCTCAAAAGAGTCAAAACGTATTGTCGAAACACCATGAAACAGGAGAGAATGTCAAACTTATCTCAAATGTCGATAGAAAAAAACTTTTAAAATCCCTCCAAAACAATAATAAATTTTACAATTACGTTATAACCCATTTTGCTACTTCGAAACAACATAGACTAGAGTTAATTTATAAACAGGTATAGTTTCTAAATTTATAGGAAAAAAATAAAAAAAAAACAAAAAAAAAACAAAAAAAAAACAAAAACCAAAGATCTATAAAATTGAAGCCTTTGGAGACAAAACCTTGCCGACCCTGTCCCTAAAGCCACGAGCCGCCACTGTGATATTTTACTTAAGGCCAAACTGAATAGCAACAGTGATAAGTGATAAGGGGTCTCCTTAGTCTTTTATATTTTTTGTTGTCAGTAATTTAAGACATTTTGAAACACAAAAATTAGAAGTGATTCAGGTACATTTATAGAGAGCCACAAATAATCCTTCAAAGAGCCACATGTGGCTCGCGAGCCACAGATTGGCCACCCCCTGACATATAGTATAGTGGATGCGACGAAGACTCCCCGAGTTATAAAGCCAGCCAAGAAGAAGATCTAGTTATTAACTGCAGCATGCTATCAAAATAGAGGGAAAAGTAAAAACATTTGTTGGAAAAGGATCATAAGACATAAAACAGCATGAAGACATTGGACGGAAAATAAAAAGTCATGATCGTCATGATAAAGTTAAACATCTTTATATTTCTTGGTTTGAGCCTTGACGCTCTGAGCTCAGTTATTTCGTAGCAAAATGTCTTATTAAAATTTTATCTTAAAAATGAGCCACAGATAATTATAGTATTCATTAAAAGTTTTCTATTTATTTTCAGTATCGAACTTAGACGAAAGAAAAGCCCTAGACAAGAGTTACTGGAAAACGAACCTACCCTTAGAAAATATGGATACAGACTGGAATTTCTTAAAAACAGAAGAATTAAAGAACCCCGAACAAACGATTCTATCGCTTTGTACAGATATTTGGACGTAAGTATAAAATAGAATTTATTTGGTCAATATACAGGGTGTCCCCGAAAATAGTGCGGTCCTTTAAGGTATGGATATAATACACAATTTAAAACAAAAAGTCCTATAACATTTTTTTCTAAAGATAACCGTTTCCAAGAAAAAAATTACAATTACAATGACATGGCAACGTAGCCTAGAAGAACTTGCTGTGACTGTGGAAATTTAACCTAATAACCCCTTGTTTATTTACTTTGAGGTGTGATTTTTGGGGTTGTTGACATCGTAGGTACCTAACTGCAAAATAATGGATATGGGTTTTGTTGATATTTACATTATTTTACCTACCAGATGCAACTGACCTACAAACCTACTTTTTTAATCTTTAGATTTTTGAGTTGCGCGTTGTTGCCAGACTTCAATTTGCATATCAAAATGTATTTTCGTTTTTTGGTCAAACGGATCAATTTAGAAAAAAATGTTATAAGACTTTTTTGCTCTACATTGTGCCTTCTACCTATACCTTTAAGGAACGCACTATTTTCGGGGACGCCCTATATAAAATTAGTTCTGTTTTTGACAAGTCAAAGGAATAGTCAAATACATATTACATACATACATTATAAAATTTTTGCGAATTTAAATAGAACAGATCCAGTCTATCATATTATAGTGCAGCCGATATGTGAAACAATTGTGCATTTAATGATAGAAGTATACAGGGTGAGGCAAATAAAGGGCCTATTAGAAATATCTCGAGAACTAAAGGCAACAGAATCATGAAAATTGGAATAAAGGGGTTTTGAAGGATGATCTATTAAATGAAAATATTTTCATTTCTTTGCAACTTCCGGTTACACCGGAAGTTGCTTATAACTTCGTTTTTTAAATGGGACACTCTGTATATTTTTACATTTTTGGATTCTCTTCGATGTCTTCTTTCTTAAAATATGAGGTTTTGTAATATTATACAGGGTATTTTAAAAGATAATTACGTTTTTTTTACTAATTTCGTAGCAAAATTCACACCCTGTAGAATTGTAGTAGTTTGACATCTAAAACTCTAATTACGTTCAAATGATTTTTAATATACTCTACTATTGTTAAGAATCATTAGTATAGCTAAATTTTTAATTTTAGTATACAGGGTTGGTCGAAACTCGGAATGAGTATTTTCTGAGTTTTCTTAAATGGAACACCCTGTATTTTAGTATTGTAATGAAATGATATTTTATGGTACTTTTTTATATCTTAAGCATTCCCTATACCTAACTGCTTTAATTTGTGCTTAATTGTTAATCGCACCAACAATCTTAACTACGTAGGTATTTTGATAGCTAAACCATTGTTGGTAATTTTAAGGATCAGTCTGGATTAATATGTATTTATTTCTGAAAAATTATTTGGGATTGAGTATTTTCACGGCCAACCTAATAAAATTTTACGTATTTTTTGGTACAATTAATGTTTAGCTTGAATCACCAATAACTCACAAATTAAAGCAGTTAGGTATAGGGAATGCGTAAGAAATAAAAAAGTACTATAAAATATCATTTCATTACAATACAAAAATACAGGGTGTTCCATTTAAGAAACCTCAGAAAATACTCATTCCGAGTTTCCACCAACCCTGTATACTAAAATTTAAAATTTAGCTATACTAATGGTTCTTAACAATAGTAGACTATATTAAAAATCATTTTAACGTCAGTAGAGTTTTAGATGTCAAACTACTACAATTCTACAGGGTGTGAATGTTGCTACGAAATTAATAAAAAAAAAAACGTAATTATCTTTTAAAATACCCTGTATAATATTACAAAACCTCATATTTTAAGAAAGAAGACATCGAAGAGAATCCAAAAATGTAAAAATATACATTTTCCCATTAAAAAAAACGAAGTTATATGCAACTTTCGGTATAACCGGAAGTTGCAAAGAGATGAAAATATTTTCATTTAATAGATCATCCTTCAAAACCCCTTTATTCAAATTTTCATGATTCTGTTGCCTTTAGTTCTCGAGATATTTCTAATAGGCCAGTTATCTGCCTCACCCTATATAATTTGGACCACATAAACTGCACATATAAAGGTTCAGATTTAGATATGAGGCCATCTCAAATTTTGCCTTTTACAAAAATGGCGGGGATTCAAAATGGCGACTATACATTGTGACTCATAGCACGATAACTTTTGAACGAGACTTCAGATTTCAACCAAATTTGGTATATAGGTTCTTTTTTTGATGTATAAAATCGAGGTCTTGAACCGGAAGAATCGGTTTACCAGAAGTTGTGTTTTTCCTGGTTTTTATGTAAAAATATGCTGTTTTTTTTTCAATTCCTTCACCCTGTATATATTATTTTTTCAAAAAGTTAATACCACCATTGAAAAGAGCGTAAAAATATTTTTTAGGAAATATTTTTAACTTTTGAGTTATGTTAATTACCATTTAATAAATGCAAAACGTATCTTCCCATGTACCTATATGCGGCAGATTCGTGCAAATATAAGAATTATTGTGCATTTAATGGTAGAAGCATATAATTTGGACCACATATACTACACATATAAAGGTTCAAATTTAGATACGAGGCCATCTCAGTTTTTGTTACTTTTACAAAAATGGCGGGCATTCAAAATGGCGACTATACATACAGTCGGAAAAATGAAAGAATACCCATGAACGGACATATAAAACACGCTGTATTTTCCTATCACCGTGTCACAAAGAAAATTGCCCAGCGCAAGTACATGTAATAATAATTATTACAAGTACTTGCGCTGGCCAATTTTTTGTATGACGCGGTGACAGGAAAATACAGCGTGTTTTATATGTTCTTTCATGGGTAGTGTGACCAATTAGCCCGAAAAATCCGGGACATGGCCCGAATTACGAAGTCGTGTCCCGGCGTCCCGGACAAGGCTTCCGGGCCATCCGAATTTTCAACATTTTGGTAAAATTCTATTTTGAAGTTTTGGATACGTTATTCTTCTAATTCACATAAAATTTAATTGGTTGGACGAAAAAAAGTCAACAATTTCTAGAATTTAATTCTAATACCACATCCAAAACGCATGCATTTTATATCGGTGGACGGTGGACTTTTTTCGTTTCTGTATTTTAATTATCCTCTTCTGAAAAAAAAATGGCCCGATTTTCATTGAAAAGTCCCGGATTTCACGTATTTTTTTTTCAGCCTTGTCCCGGATTCGACTGAATTGGAGTTGGTCACACTATTCATGGGTATTCTTTCATTTTTCCTACTGTATGTGACTAATAGCACGATAACTTTTGAACGAAACATCAGATTTCAACCAAATTTGGTATATAGGTTCTTTTTTTGATGAATAATATCAAGGTCTTGAACCGGAAGAATCGGTTTTCCAGAATTTTGTGTTTTTACTGTTTTCTGATGTAATAATATGTTGTTTCTTTTTCAATTCTTTCACCCTGTATACATACATTTTTCAAAAAGGTAATAACGCCATTGAAAAGAGTGTAAATATATTTTTTAGGAAATATTTTGAACTTTTCAGTTGTGTTAATTACCATTTAATAAATGCATAACGTATGTTCACATGTACCTATGGGCGGCAGATTCATTTTGAATGCCCGCCATTTTTGTAAAAGACTAAATCTGAGATGGCCTCATATCTAAATTTGAATCTATGTATGTGTGGGCCAAATTATATGCTTCTACTATTAAATGCACAATAATTCTTATATTATTATTTGCACGAATCTGCCGCACATAGGTACCTACATGTCATGTGAAGATACGTTATGCATGTATTAAATGGTAATTAATATAACTAAAGAGTTCAAAATATTTCCTAAAAAAATATTTTTACGCTATTTTCAATGCGGGTATCACCTTTTTGAAAAATTAATATATACAGGGTGAAATAATTGAAAAAGAAGCAACATAATTTTACATAAAAAAAAAACAGTAAAACACAAATTCTAGTAAACCGATTCTTTCGGTTCAAGTCCTAGATATTATTCAGCAAAAGAAGCAAATTCAGCAATATACCAAATTTGGTTGAAATCTGACATCTCGTTCAAAAGTTATCGTGCTATTAGTCACATATGTATAGTCGCCATTTTTTTAAAAGGAACATAATCTGAGATGGCGTCGTATCTAAATTTGAACCTCTATATGTGTAGTATATGTGGTCCAAATATGCTTCTACCATTAAATACACAATAATTCTTATAATATTTGCACGAATCTGCCGCATATAGGTACATGTGAAGATACATTTTGCACTTAATAAATGGTAATTAACATAACTAAAAAGTTAAAAATATTTCCTAAAAAATATTTTTACGCTCTTTTTAATGGCCGTATTAACTATTTGAAAAATTAATACATACAGGGTGAAATAATTGAAAAAAAAAACAACATATTTTTACATAAAACCAGGAAAAACACAACTTCTGGTAAACCGATTCTTCCGGTTCAAGACCTCGATCTTATACATCAAAAAAAGAACCTATATACCAAATTTGGTTGAAATATGAAGTCACGTTCAAAAGTTATCGTGCTATTAGTCACATATGTATAGTCGCCATTTTGAATCCCCGCCATTTTTGTAAAAGGCAAAATCTGAGATGGCCTCCTTTCTAATTTTGAACCTTTATATATTGATGTGATCTTTATTATTGATATGAGATAATATTCTTATATGTTACTTAATTTAATCAATGTATTAATACTAATCTAATTAATTAACCAGATCACATATCAATATGTTTTCAATCTCAGGGCGAATTATAAATTAATTACTTACTTCCGTGGCTTCTAAATATTTCTTAATGGTTCCTAATCGGGATAGAAAAGAAAAGAGTAAAAAAAATACACATATGGGTTACAATTATAATCAAAATATTTTTTATTTTATTTAAAAAGGCAATCAATGCTTAATATTTGCTATTTCTTATTATTCTTAAACATAACATTTACAAATGGGAATCTTATTTCCTTTTGGTTTTCAATTGAAAGTTTTTATTAACATTTAACTATTAGGAGTTATTAGGAACAACTCTATTTAAGTTTGATGAAGCTTTTCTGATATTATTGATTATGTTATTCAATTTTTTATGTGGAATTTAATACGAAAACCCATACATTCATGTCCAAACAAATGAGACTGACCTTTTCCTGGTGAACTGAAAATGTCCTCACACAAGACCCTTTCCTGCTATCCTTGGCTGCGATCAAACCTCGTCCTGGCTTCCAGTGATGTTCTCCTTTGAAAAACTAGCTCGAATAGCTCTCGTTCCTGCTTTTGTCGTGATGCTGTGTTCTACCTTTTTCGAAACTGCTATCAGCTACCGGGACACTCTGGGCTCAAGGAGGTTCTTTTACTCTCGACCTGGCCTACTTCTCGTTCCACGATAGATACTCCACACTCACGGAACTACACCGGCTTTCTCACTCCTCGAACACTACCGTCTACTACTCGACTTCACTTCTCGACAGCTCAAAACATTCTGCTCTCACTTTGTCATCCATTCCCCTACTTTCTAAATATCCCTTCCAGATTCACAAATCAATTTTCCACCACCAACTCTCATTCGTAATATTCCTCAAAACCAATTTTTAATCTTTCTAAATATGCTTAATGGATTTCAAAGGAAAATATTTAATTCCCATTCTAAAATACTTTCTAACTATTTACAAATTTTAATGACCTATTCTCTCTTTCAAATGAGTCTTATTTAGCATAGGCTAATGATCGAAACCTTCCGCGAAAAACGATAATGAACTATCATCTATTTCACTGAGTTTTATTTAGCATAGGCTAATGATCGACCTTCCGAGAAGAACGATAATGGTACGCGTCATTCACTTTGTTTATCTAAGCACATTGTTCCGAGTTTCGTACGCTTATTCTAATCACTTCTTAAAATTAAATATAACAATTTGTTGTATACAGGTTGTTCTAAATTTATATGCCCGTGGTTGAGAAAATTGAAATTATTTTATATTACATTGAATTTTGTTTATAATTATCAAAATTTAATTTTCATATCAAATAGAAATATAACAATATGTAGTATATGTGGTCCAAATTATATGCTTCTATCATTAAATGCGCAATTCTTATAATATTTGCACGAATCTGCCGCACTATTAAGGCCCCGTCTCACCATCAAATAATTGACAGTTATTTGATCAAACTTGACAGTTAGTGACACAAAGTGACAGTTAGTGACGTCACATCCTGAGTGTTCATTGTGGATAATAATGAAAAATTTTAATTTTAAATAGAGTACAAACAAGTTAGACAACTCAATACAAAAAATTTGATCAAACTAGACTGATAGTGAGAGCACAGATTATTAGAATTTCAAAAAAACTGCAATTGTGACGTCACTTTGACGTACTTCCTCAAGTACGTCAAGTTTGCTCAAACTGTTTGATCAAATTATTTGATGGTGAGACGCGGCCTTTAGACTCATTGGTCTGTGAGCACAATATACCTTGTGTTGTCATTCTTAAGCATACCTACCGATTTAGTCATAAGGCTCACTCCCTCGAAGGGGAAAATTTACGCATCCCAGATACTTATGGTATCAAAAGGATTGAGCTCTGGTGGAGTTCTTTCCATACTAGCGAGCCCTAGGTGACTTGGTTGCTTCCCGCATGGTCTTATAGAGGACTTCATTCAGACCCAGCTTTTTATATTTTCTAGATTCTAGGAGTAGTACATTCTTTCACGGTTTTTGCTTTAAATTTTAAAGAACCGCTTGGATTGACATGAAATTTGGCATACGCATAGCTAACATGTCAAAGAAAAAAAAGTGATATGGTGCCGATGTGTGCTTTTGCCCTGTTGGTGAGTTTCACCCCATCTCGGAGGTGAAAAAATATATGTCCAAAATAAGTCCCGAAATGGATAAACTGACTAATTTTAAGCTACTTTTGTTCTATAGTTTTGTCACCAATTCAATACTTTTCGAGTTATTTGCAAGTGAATATGTTCATTTTTCAACAAAATAACCACGTTTTTAGACGGTTTTTCGCAAATAACTCAAAACGTAAGCATTTTGTCGAAAAAAATATTCTTAGCAAAACTATAGCCTATAAAAAAGTGAAAAAACGATGTATATATATTAGGTCTCTATACCTAGCAAAAACATAGTTATAGCTAATGAAAAATAGGTTCAAATTCGAAAAATTCCAAATAGAATAATTCAATGTGAAATATCCAAATAATGAAGCATTCTTGGGGAAAACACGTTACAACTTATTTAAAGTGTTTATAAAAATCATTATTTCTGTTTTTATAAAAAAAAAATTCTAGTATCAAATGTAAGCAAGTTACGCTCAAAATAAAGTTGGTCCCTTTTGTTTTGGCAAAAAAAAAATCAGGAAGATCACCCCTCAATTAGCAACTTAAATGAAATTAATCGTTACCGCTTCACAAGTTACTTTACTTATGTTGTGTTTATATGATCTGTAAGTTTCATTGATTCAAAGTGCTTATTTTTGAAAAAATTTGGTTTTAAAGTAAAATTTTTAAAAATTTTAATTTTGAAAAAAATGTTTTTTTTTAAATAACTTAAAAATTGGTAGAGATACCAAAAATGTTATACAATAAAAAAAGTCGGCTTTACTTTTCTGAATATTTTGTATTTTTTTGTTTTTCTGTAAGACAAAAATCAGTTAAGATTCGGTGTTTCTAAATTTGCATACACTCGTGATAAGTGACTCGTTCAAGCCCTTTGAACTACAGCTCTTTCAAAAATAAGGACTTTGAACCGATGAAACTTACAGATCATACGCGAGTAAGAAACTTGTGAAGTGGTAACAATTAAGTCCATTTGAAATGCTAATTAGGAGGTGATTTTCCCGATTTCTTACCAAAAAAAGGGACCAACTTTATTTTGAGCGTAATTTGTTTACTTTTGATGCTAAGAAATTTTTTTAAAAAACAAAAATAAGCATTTTTTAAACACTTTAAAAAAGTTAAAATGATTTTCCCCCAAAAAAGTGCTTTGTTTTTTGGTTATGGCACGTTAAAATATTCGATTTGGAATTTGACGAATATGAACCTCTTTTTTCATTAGCTATAACTCTGCTTCTACTAGGTATGGTGACCTAATATATTATACACCATGTTTTTCATTTCTTTAGGTGCTATATTTTTGATAAGAATTTTTTTTCGACCAAATACTTACTTTTCGAGTTATTTGCGAAAAATCGACCGAAAACGTGGTAATTTTGTAGAAAAATGAACATTATTCACTCGCAAATAACTCGAAAAGTATTAACTTGGTGAAAAAACTTTATAGAACAAAATTTCAATCCAAGCGGTTCTTTAAAATTTAGAGGTTTTGCAATATTTTACCTTTAAAGAACATACTAGAGGTTCTTCGGAGTTCAGTTGGAGAGAGAATAATAGGTATTGTCTGGGTACCTTCCAATCTCTATTGTCTAGTATTTTAATTTCTAGATCTCTGTACTTGACAATATTTTCGTTATACATTATAGGTTTGTTCCAACACGACCGAGAACCGTCACGAAACGGTAATGCTCCTGCGCAGTAAACAAAATCCGTTCCAACAAAAATATGATCGTCATCGGATCGTCCTTCCCACTGTTCCAACAAGAATTGTGATCTTTCGGTGACGGTTTCGTGATGATCATTTCAGTAATCGGGCAAATGCATTTGGACTGACTTGCGCACTAGGACTTAATTCTTTAAAGTTTTTGAGCCTTTGATCGACTAAAAGCACACAAGCTGTCACCAATAAAAATGACAAATATATGATTACCGTCATGGGACGATAACTGGGCGATACAATTACGAACATGCGCACAACAAACGGTACAAGTAGTTTCGTGACGATTTCTGGACCGTCCAAAAGTTCATGTTGGAACAAACCTTATGTAACACGCAGATTATTACTGTTAGGTGTCCCCACATGAATTAGTGCTGTTTGTCCCATTAATTTATTAAGTAATATGAGATATGGCCTATTATGTGCCACTGTTTACTCTGTGAGGACAATACGGTCCCAGTATAGCTCCTAGCTAACAAAAAAAATGCTTTATACACCAGAGAAAACAATTGTTTAATTTGTTAATTGAGCTTAAATTCACCAAAGTTAAACAATAATTAAAATATACATTATTTGACAAAGTCCATTTGGCACTAAAACAGTCATAGTAACACATATAATATATTTGCATTCAGTAAACTCTCCTAAGAATCCTAATAAAATATGTTATTTTCATCCTCACTTCCACTTAAACTGATCTTCATAACAGTTTAAGGAACACACATGTCCAATTATTTTCCTAAAAAAAAAATATGAGAAATTACTATAAAATATTTAATCAGAAATGTATCTATACAAATAGCAACAAGTTACATATTAATAGAATGGCCCGCTCGTTCTCCGGACCTTAATCCGTCAGATTTTTTCTTTGGGGTTTTTGAAAGTCACTTATTTACATTAGGCGGTAAACATGTTTGCAGGATTTGAAACAAAGAATTATTGATGAATTTGAACTAATATGTGGTGAAGTCACAAATTTAATAATACTATTGAGCATTTTTGATGATTTTTTAAAATCATTATTCTTATTGGTCTTAGTAAATAAATTTACCTATTCTTTAACTGTAAAATGATCTATTCCTCATTTTAACAATTTTTTTCGACCAAACTAAACAAAATAATGGTTAGCCCAATTTCACAACATTCACACTGAGTCTACTAGTCCATTCTTTCACGGTTTTTGCTCTAAATTTTAAAGAACCGCTTGGATTGACATGAAATTTGGCATACGTATAGCTTACATGTCAAAGAAAAAAAGTGATATTGTGCTGATGTGTGCTTTTGCCCTCGGGGTGACTGTTACCCCCTCTTGGAGGTGAAAAAATATATATCCAAAATAGGTCCGGAAATGGATAAACTGATTAATTTTAAGTAACTTTTGTTCTATAGAGCTTTTTCACCAAGACAACACTTTTCGAGTTATTTGCGAGTGAATATGTTCATTTTTCAACAAAATAACCACATTTTTAGACAGTTTTTTGCAAATAACTCAAAAAGTAAGTATTTTGTCGAAAAAAAAAGTTCTTAGCAAAAATATAACCTATAAAAAAGTAAAAAAAATGGTGTACGCGTTAGGTCTCTGTATTTCGTAGAACCAGAGTTATAGCCAATGAAAAATAGATTCATATTTACCAAATTTCAAATAGAATATTTCGACGTGAAATATCCAAAAAAGTAAGCACTTTTTGGGGAAAATCCATTATAACTTTTTTAAAGTGTTTAAAAAAAGCTTCATTTTTGTTTTTACAAAAAGTTTCTAGCATTAAATTTAAGCAAGTTACGCTCAAAATAAAGTTGGTCCCTTTTGTTTTTGCAAAAAAGAAATCGGGAAGACCACCCCCTAATTAGCAACTTAAATGAAATTAATCATTACCGCTCCACAAATGATTTTACTTATGTTGTGTTTATATGATCTGTAAGTTTCATCGATTCAAAGTGCTTATTTTTGAAAAAATTTGGTTTTAAAGTAAAATTTTTAAAAATTTAAATTTTAAAAAATATGCTTTTTTTCAAAATAACTTAAAAATTGTTATAGCCACTTTACACGATGCAAGTAATTGCGCAATTAATTGCACAATTTCTTGCGCAAGAACTTGTGCAATAAGTTGCAACTAACTTTCTGCAATAAAGTGATTACACGGTGCAAACAATTGCATAAACTGACATGAAATAGACAGAAACTTTGACAAAATAGAATAAATTTTAGGTTATGTTTGTTTTTACAAATTAAATGTAATTTTTTGAGTAGAATTATCAGATATTAGATTAAAGATGTTAGATTATAATTTGAGAAAATTATAATATTATGTATTAAGTATAACAAAATCAATTAATACCTAATCCAAGTATGTAATACATATTATTCATTTACAAAAGGAAACAAGTTGTAAGAAATAAAATAGTTTTTTTTAATCCCTATGTTGCATAATTAAAGTTATTCACCTGAATAATATTATCTGTGAAGCGTGAAATTGGTAAAAAGTTCCTCTAGTTTTGTTAATAAATTGTTTGGTTTGAAATTTAAGATGACAGAAGTTCAATGTCATCAAAATCTTTTATTTGTTGACAGCAGAAAAGTAAAAACAAACACTGTAGCCTTAAAAGTTACTAAAAATATAACCAAATTGCAGAAAAAATTGCATGAAAAATAGGACATGTTCTATTTAGCTGCAACTTATTCTTGCAGCAAGGAGTTGCAGCTTTTCTGTGCAATTCGCGTATGACACGATGCAATTTCTATTGCTGCAAGAAATTGTGCAATTAATTGCGCAATTAGTTGCATGGTGTAAAGTGGCTATTAGAGATACCAAAAATCTCGAAAAATAAAAAAAGTCAGATTTGCTTTTCTGAATATAATGTATTTTTTGTTTTTCTGTTAGACAAAAATTGATTAAGATTTGGTGTTTCTAAATTTGCATACATTCGTGATCAGTGACTCGTTCAACCCCTTTTAACTACAGCCCTTTCAATAATAAGGACTTTGTACCGATGAAACTTACAGATCATATAAATAATATATACACGAGTCAAGAAACTTGTTAAGTCGTAACGATTAAGTTCATTTAAGATACTAATTGGGGCGTGATTTTCTCGATTTTTTTACCAAAACCATAAGGGACTAACTTTATTTTGAGCGTAACTTGTTTAATTTTGATGCTAGAAATTTTTTTTATAAAACAAAAATGAAGCTTTTTTTAAACACTTTAAATAAGTTGTAATGAGTTTTCCCCGAAATCTGCTTCATTTTTGGTTATTTCACGTTAAAGTATTCCATTTGGAATTTGACGAATATGAACCCATTTTTCATTAGCTATAACTCTGCTTCTACTAGGTGAAAAGACGTGACATATACACCATTTTTTTAAATTTTTTACGGGCTATATTTTTGCTAAGAATGTTTTTTCGACAAAATACTTACTATTTGAGTTATTTGCGAGAAACCGTCTAAAAGCGTGGTTATTTTGTTTATTTTATTTAAGATACTAATTAGGGGGTGATTTTCTCGATTTTTTAACAAAACCAAAAGTTACTAACTTTATTTTGAGCGTAACTTGTTTAATTTTGATGCTAGAAATTTTTTTTATAAAACAAAAATGAAGCTTTTTTTAAACACTTTAAATCAGTTGTAATGAGTTTTCCCCGAAATGTGCTTCATTTTTGGTTATTTCACGTTAAAGTATTCCATTTGGAATTTGACAAATATGAACCTATTTTTCATTGGCTATAACTTTACTTCTACTAGGAGTAGATACGAGATATATACAACATTTCTTTAAATTTATTACAGGCTATAGTTTTGCCAAGAATGTTTTTTCAACAAAGTCCTTACTATTTGAGTTATTTGCGAAAAACCGTCTAAAAGCGTGGTTATTTTGTTGAAAAAATGAACATATTCACTGCCAAATAACTCGAAAAGTATTGACTTAGTGAAAAACTCTATAGAACAAAAGTTACTTAAAATTAGCCAGTTTATCCATTTCCTGACTTTCTTTGGACGAATATTTTTTTACCCCCAAAGGGGGTGAAACCCACCCCCAGGGCAAAAGCACATATCGGCACAATATCACTTTTTTTCTTTGACTTATTAGCTATGTGTATACCAAATTTCATGTCTATCCAAGCGGTTCTTTAAAATTTAGAGGTTTTGCAATATTTTACCGTTAAAGAACGGACTATACAAATTGCACTGAATCTTAATATTTAATGCCACAGAATGTAAAAAAATGAAAAAAATTAAATTATGGTAGTCAGGGCATTTTGCCTATCTTAACACCTTTTATAGTTATTTATGTATCAAGGGCATTAAATAGATGTTTATACCCTAAGAACGACAAGCTTATAAACTCGACGGCCTTTGGCCCGAGACTTTGTATGTCGCCCAAGGGTATAAACATCTAATAATGCATGTGGTGCTTACAAAACTTTATGTCATACTGGTTCATTACATCAATTAAAGTTTTAATTTTAATTTATATTAATTAGAAGAAATATTGTATCGCAGCAGGTATTTAGTACCGTTGCTGGGAAAGTGATGTTAGTTAGCAATTATGTGGTTCGTAACTAAGTAACAAATACACAATATTAAACCGGTATGGCATAAAATAAATTATAAAATGAACCATTGACTTACCTATTTTTCTTTGATAGCTACATTGAAAGTAACCATTCCGTGATTAGAATACGAAGACAGGACACTATTGGGAAACATAATGCATTTTTTGAACAGCTCATCTTCAGGCATTTCGTTTAAACAATAGTCTGTTCTGATCAATTTCTTCTCTGGTCTTCTCATGTCTATTATTGATACCTCATAGATAAACGTTTTTAAATCGTTTTTGCTCCCCACAATTTCAGCAGCCATCAGACAATGTTCAGCCACTCTTCGACAAGTAATTCTAAATATGTGATTACACGTTATAATACACTTTCTATCAAATATTTTATTGTAACAGTTGTTCTGGTCTAAGCGGAAAGAATCAGTGTAACTTGTACTGCCGCAGTATATAACTGAGTCGAAATGAAAATTTATAAGGTGCTGAACTATAACTTCATGATTTCCATTTGATGTACAAGTTGGAAAAGGGCAATTGTAAGGTTTAAACGAACATTCACTTTCGTGTTTTACGATATGATTGGCAGATCCTATTTCTAAACATCCAGAATCGTGATACACACACGGATATTGAACACCTGCTGTCAGGCCTTCTAAAGAATAGTTTCGGGTATTACCAAATGCTGATCTGCATGTTGGACACTTTTCTAGTCTAGGTCTACACATGTTGCAAATACTGTGGCCTGAACTGCATTGAAAAATAGGTGGCTTCATAAAGTTTTTACACACAGGACATTCAAAAAAGTGTAATATTTTATCATCGATTGTTTCCCCTGAAGATTCTTCCAATTTGATTTTAAATATATTAGTAATAGTATCAGAAATGTGGGAGATTTGCTTAAGTGCATCTAGGTCGATTTCCACAGCAATGTTTTCATTAAACTCGTTATAAATGTGATACGAAGAAACAATTTTTGATTTTGTTTTAATGTAGTTTTCACTACCTCCTTTGTGCTTGACTGAGTACTCACAAAACGAAGAGTAATCATCATCTACACTACAAATTATGTAGAATAGCTTATTTTTTTGAAGATTGGTCTGCATCCTAAGTATAAAAGTGTGTTGCTTCATTACCAGTAACTTTACCATGTTTGTATCATTGAGGGAGGTTTCTAAGAAAAATAAGTTGTTTTCAAAGTTAATAACATGATCGCCATGGCATTCTTTAAAGTGTTCTATGAAATCAATCGTACTTCCTTCCCAATCACAACCGAACTTTAACATGGAGCATACTTTGGTGCGATATTTACAACCACTTTGGTGAAAATCTAAATCTTCATACGATACCCTTACAGCACAACCTTTGGCTTTATATTTGCAAGGCAGTTTTAATAAATTCAATATATTTTCCAAAGCTGAGTTTTTCATACTCTTCCAGTTCATTACTTCCTGCTTTTCTTCATAACATTTTGTACATACGTTTCCTACATTCTCCACTAACATAATAGGAGGTTTTAAAATATCTTTACAAACTGCACAGAAGAGGCACATGCTTTCTAGTAATTCATCCATAAAACTCATGAGCGATTGTTCTGCCATTGCACCTTAAAAAAGATATGTAATGATAACATTGTATTATGCTAAAGAAAATTTAAGTAAATTCACAGGATTCAATGTTATAAAATGTTACGATCTTCTACATTCTGTCCTATTTAAAAGGTCTTGCATTTTGAAGCACGTTTTATATTTAGAACAAGCGATGGAGTTTAAATGTCTAGGCATCACACTATCTAGCTACGTATTTTATTTGCAATTGTTAATACAAAACTTCACACAAATATGTTTGTAATACAGTAAAACCTCCGTTAACCGAACCCTTTTTAACTGAAACATCGTTTAACCGAAACGTCCATATAAGTAATAAACATAGCTGCAAAACATAAATGTCAAAGGAAAAGAAATTTTTTTTAAAAACATTTCAAATGTGTTCATTTTCCTTAATTTTATTGTTGTGTTCTATTTTACAATAAAGAAAACATTACGAATTCACCTCATAGTATGTTTTAATACCAACTTTGACCAAGAACTATGTAATTTGATGCAAGAAGAATACAAAAAGCAATGTTATTTTTAACTGAAATTCTTGTTATCCGAGACGCACTTCCCCCCAATTATTTCAGTTAATGGAGGTTTTACTGTAATAGCAAAAATAATATAGATGCATACTATATTCTTTGATAATAGGTAATCATCTTTTGTCTGGAGTAACATCATGGTGGCTGTAACCTCACAAATGATTCGTGATAACATTGGTGTTTTTCCAATAATTTTAATTAAAGATAGTGTTTGTTTATTCTGATATGATTTTATTTATGGCCCAGAACATTAAACAAAGATTGACCCACAATACACTATAGACACATATGCATCTACATTCCTTGCTTTAAACTTAACTTTAAATCCAACGTTATCTCATTTACGATGAGTAAAATTTACTTATTACAAAAACTATGAATATATATTTTATTGTTTTTGATCTTGCTCTTATATACAGTCGAACCTGCTTATTGGAATACTGGTTATAGGAATATCTCAGTTTGAGGAATAGAAATTTGAGGTCCCGAAAGCTTCTACTAGCTAACAATGATCAGTTATTAGAATATCTCGATTATAGGAATACTTTTGCTTGGCTCAAAGGGCTCGACTGAATACTTTTGCTTGGCACAAAGGGTTCGACTGTATTAGGTATTGTTAATGATGGTAGTGTTTAACAATTGGTTAAGATTACAGTTTACGTTATTGGCACAATTATGGTCAGTGAAATTAAAAGATCCTACAATACTACATTAAAAATGTATTTATAAGGTAACTTACCTATTTTTTCTGTAGATATTTGTACAGTTTACTGCGAATGCCTTTTTATTTCACACATGTAATGAAACTTAAAAAACTGTAACAATGTGTAAGATTCTTACGTCAGGTTTTTCACTATCATCACTGTTGTGAAATGTATAAACTGAATAACAATCACATCAACATTTGAACTTATATTATTAATAATTATTATCGATCTGGGATCTGGTACTTTCTGTTTATTTTTAAAATTTATCACAAAATGTAAACAAACCACACAAACCAACAAACTAAATCTTCAAATGTCATATGTCATTCAATCTTCTCTTTTGCCATCAAGTGTTTTAGAGTGAGCTATTAAGCTATTCAGCTACACAAAATACAATGAACAGGTCTGGAATGGAAATTAATATAATATTTCAAAAACTAATGATGAATATTAAGATATTTAGAAAACTGCTGGCGATCTTTTTGTTTAATAAGTTAACAAGTTTAATAAAAAGTTTATTACTTATTTAAATAGGAAAAATGTAAGGTTCTTCTTATTCTTCTTTTGACATCATAATCCTGGATGGATCTTTGCCTGCTTGGCTATGTCCTTCCATTCAGATCTCTCTTGTGCCCTTCTCCTCCATGCATTGTCTTATATTCATGCTTTTCAATTCGGCTTGAACTCATTCCGTCGACGCCCTCCTATTTTATAATGTTTAGCTCAATTTTTCCTGACTCCCTTTAATTTTTCCTTCTTCGTTTCCCCTTTAATTCGTCCAATTTTGAACATAGGCTTCCCCCAGTTTCCTCCATTTGCTTCTTTTTAGTGCTTTCTGTTTCCAGTGCGTTCCTCCTATCTTTTTAATGTCGTCTCCCCCCCAAGTAGCAATTTTTCGACACATTGGTTGTCAGTACAAACAAATGCACTGTATATAACGTTGCCCGAGAGCATTTTCAGTTGTTTCGCCCAACGTGTCCCCTATCCCGACTGACATTACGATGTTACAACTTTAAGTAATAGGTACCTTTAGTTATACGGGCAACTAATTTATTACCATTGTGACAACTACATATCACAGTTCAGTTTTTTCAACAATCGCAACGACTTAAAAACGTTATAATGCTAAACTAATTTACGCCCTGGCCGATTTGGGTTTTCTGGCCGACTCTGAAATTGTCTGTCACGACCCTAGGTGTTTGACACCTTTGCGGCAACTTCAGAAGGAGAAAAAGAATTTACTTTATAACCTTATTTTTTTCTTATTTTATATGTTTTATTTTGCTGGAAATTTTCGATTTATTTAACAACCTGTTTGTTTGTTTTTTTAATAGCTGGTTTCCATTCCATTGCCCACTGTTTTATCAGTAGATTTGATAACCTTAATCTTTCAATCTTTGTATCAGCTTTGCTAGACGGGGTTGCCAGGTCAGTTTTTACTCTTTCAGTAGTTTTGCTCTCACAAAATCAGTAGATTCTTTTTAGGCCATGTAAATACAGTATACTTATACAGTAATCTGCATATCCGTCTTAACTGTCCCAAGAGGAATTCCAAAAAATTGGAAACCTAATTATTCCAAAACAACAACTGGTAATTACCATTTTTTAGCTAAAATCTACTAAATCAAAAACTAAAATATACTTAAGGATTTTTGGGATATATTTGGGATTTTTGATAATAAAAACAACAGCTAACTTACGGGGATAGGCGTAAAATGTCGCCCGTTAAAATGTTCAATGTATTTTAAATGTTTTCATTTTTTGCGAATCCTAAGAAAACTAAAAGTATTTTGAAAAATTTAAACGCAGAAAGAAAGATTACGTTATTCCAAGGACAAAAAGTCCAAGGACAAAAATGTAGTGTCATTTTAATTCCAAATATCTCATTCAAAAGAAACGTTTTGGTTTTTCTAAATAATGCAGTCTTTCATTCTGCGTTTAAATTTTTCAAAAATACTTATTATAGTTTCCTAATGATTCGAAAAAAATGAATAGGTACATTTAACAACTAGAATATTTTGTCATCCACTAATTTTAACAGCTGCATGTCTGGATCAAATTCTTCAAACAATTGTTTCGCATTTAACATTAGAAACACGTGAACACAACATTTTGTGTTTTGCAAAGTTACATATGTTTAGATATTTTATTTTTCCATCGTTAGCTTCTAATAGGCTCACCGAATGCAAGAACTCTTCAATAACACCTGAAATACTGCTTGCACTGTTACTTGAAATCTGCAAGTTTGTTACACAAGAATCCAGTTTCATTTCTCTGTAATATTCATCATCTACGTCCTGAATCTTATTTTCGGCAATGACCTATTTATTCTGAATCTTATTTTCGGATTGGGAAATTGTAACCAAATGTGTGAAAATTAATTTAGAAATGGGGTAAATACTATTAAAAAGCAAATTTTATTTTAGTCATAACAAAATGTTGAAATATACCAAAAATCTACTAAAAAATATTACCTACTACAATATTTTAAAAAATATCAAAAATCTACCAAAAAAGTAGAAATCTAGAAATCTCCTAAATGTGGAAACGCTGTTAAGGAGATGGCTACACTTTTGACACTGGTCACATGACCTCTCTGTCACCCAATAAGAGGGCGCGTTCTAAAATGGTTGGGATGGTCAGCGCGGCCGGGTTTGGTTGGCGATTGGACTTCTAAGTTGTCTTATCGGTCTAGAGTTGGTAATAAGGTATTTTTTAGTAATATTGTTTAATGCACCATTTTGCTTTTACTTGAGATTTTTGGGATGTAAAGAAAATGAAAACACAGAATATAAAAAATGCAGGCATTTTCTGATAACTTTAAAAGCACCATCAATACATTAAATTTATACAGAACATCTTTAACATAAATTTTGACTTTTATATTAAAATTTGATTTTTTTAAATTTGCATATTTTTGTCAAAAATGTCGTAAAAAAGTAGCGCGTGTGTTTTTTAAAGGTGAAGTATCCATATTTGACGGTAATCTGAGATGCGTTTATAAATTTCAGATCAGGTAATTTTGTTATGTCCTTTATGTATTTATATAAATTTAAATACCTAATACGATGTCAAAATAGTTACCTTTTTGGTTTTCGCATTCACCATACAGGTGTTAAAAATATAGGTAAAAAAACATAACTAGTCTGACTCCTTGAGCAACCATTGCACGCGCAGGTTCTTTTTATAGTCGCTTCAGTTGTCTTATGCAACGCTTACGAAACGATGTTGCTTCATAGGAGGTTGCCTAGGCAACGTCAAGACAACTCAAAAAACGTCTACCCAATTAGTGCAGAATAGGGTCGTCTTCTACGCCACGCGGTAGACAACGTTGTCGCGTCGACAAATTGCTACTTGGACCATCTCATCTGGGGTGGTCCTCTTGCTCTCTTTCCTGTCCATGGTCTCCATTGTGCATGGTCTTCATGTTGTATCGTGGTATTCCACCTATTGTCCGTTTGTCTAGCGTCATGACCGAAGCTCTATTTTAGCCTGGAAATATGTTGGCCTGCGTTATGACTTTTGCTTTATTTCTCACCCAGTTGTTTTGCTTTTTGTCTGTTCATTTTACTCGTAACATTGCTCTCTCCATGGCTCTTTGTGTCTTCATTATTTTATCCATGTTTGCTTTAGTCAAGGTCCATGTTTGGCATGCGTATGTGAGAATTGGGAGTATGCACTGGTCAAACACTTTTGTTTTTAAGTGTTGTTGTATTTTTTATTCTTTAGGACCCATTTTAATTTCCCAAATCCTGCCCAGGCTAATCTGACCCCTCTTTTTACCTCCTCTGTTGGGCTTTCCTTATTTATTTTTATTATCTGTCCCAAATATATATAATCATTTACTTCTATTGTGGTGTCGCTTAGTATTACGTTTCTACGTAATATTACCTTGTGTGTTTGTCATTGTTTTTGTTTTGGCAAAATTCATTTTTAGACTTATTTGTTCGGATTCATTTGCTAGTTTGGTTAGCATGGTTTGTAGTTCTTTAAAACTTGATGCCATTACCACAGTATATAGAGGTTCCACAGTAAAACCACTCCTCTGTCGGCGCTTTGATCTCAGGAAGTAATACCGGCAGTACGCAATTGGTAATTCACCAGTGGTGGATGCGGGTTTTCCCTGTTAAAAGGCGTACGTTTCTATGCGAATAGCAATGCGAGAGTGGGGCAAAAGCGGCCAAGAACATTGCGCGGTCGCCATGCGCGACTACAGATTTTACTTCCAATTTTTCGGAGAGTGGTTCTACTGTCCCTCTTTATACTGTGCTACTACATCGTCTGCATATCTTAGGTGGTTTAGTTTCTTTCCATTTATGTTTATTTCCATATGTATGTCCATTCCATTGCTTCGGAAGCATCTTCAAGTGCTAATGTAATTAGTTTAGGAGAAATAACATCTCCCTGTCGCACTCCACTGTCGTAGATCTATATCGTATTCGTTAGCTTTCTCTATTAGTGTCCTAATTGTTAGAAGATGGTCAGTGCGTTGCGGTGCTATATCCTTTTTGGAATCCTGCCTGCTCTGCTGGTTGATATGAGTCCAATTTGTGTGTTAGCCTGTTGTTGATAATCCTCATGAATAGTTTATAGGTACGTTTGCGACAGCAGTGATGATGGGTCTGTAATTTTTTATGTCCTTTCTATCGCCTTTTTTAAATAGCAGGATTGTAAGATTTTCATTCCATTCGTCGGGTATTTCTCCTTTATGTAGACACTGATTAAATATATTTCTTAATGTTTGTAAGATTTCTTCTTTCCCTTATTTCAACATTTCAGCAAGGATTCCATCTGGTCCCGGTGCTTTGTTGTTCTTTAATTATGATAGTGCTGCTGCTAGGTATTTCATAATTTTCCATTTCATAATTTCATGAAATTTTTAAATTTTTCCTTACTTCCTCTAATTTTTTCAGAATCCCTCTGAATTTTTCTTGGCTATCTTTAATTTTTCCTGTCTTTCCCCGACATTTAACGGTTTTATCCTGTCTTCCTCTTAATTTTATCTCGTATCCCTTTCTTTTTGCACGAGTTCCTCCTAATTTATCGTGTCTTCATTTGATTTTTCCTGACTCCCTTTTATTTTATCGTGTCTTGGGAGCAGGTGGCAATGAAATAAACCTGAAAAATAAAAATTACTTCAAATCATTAATTTATTCATTCGTGACACTTCAATTTAGATACTTAAATTTGACTTTCTTTTCACTCTTGACAGATCTTGATGGTAGGTACTTTGTTCTGACTTCTTTCTTAGGTGGTGCTAGGAGTTATCGTTTTGAACAAACTGCGTTTCCGCTTGACGTCCTAGCCTTTTATATATATGTATGTCCTTGTCGCTAGTCAAAAAGGCTTAAGTTTGAAGGGTCCATACAAAATTTCAAATTTTTCTT
Organism: Diabrotica virgifera virgifera; assembly: GCF_917563875.1. Classification (NCBI taxonomy): domain Eukaryota; kingdom Metazoa; phylum Arthropoda; class Insecta; order Coleoptera; family Chrysomelidae; genus Diabrotica; species Diabrotica virgifera. The sequence goes on along the minus strand of NC_065448.1, from coordinate 242,530,041 downwards.
CAATGTGTAGGTACATTGTTTAACCTCAAACATTTACTATTTCTGCATCAAAAATAAATTTATTGATGGAAATATAATTTTCAGAACGAGTTTTATGGCACAATAGTCATTGGCCATCCAGGAAAAACATTTGATGTCTCTTTTGATACCGCATGGGGCCTTTCATGGTTATTGTCGTCAAGATGTGATACGAGCCTAACTCCAGGATGCCGTAAGTATCGTAAAATAATACTGTAAAAAACTAACCCCTTACGCTACGCCTCTGCAGGGCGACTCTAATATATTATGATTGTCAAACTCCAACACATGGCATCTCGAGAGCCCGGTTACATAGACCAGTGCCCTATACAGTGTGTGTGGTGTGGTCTGACCATTGTGTATATCAGTGGTTCCCAACCTTTTATGTCTGGCGACCCACCTTCCCAGGCAACCAAATAACGTTTACAAAACGTTGAAAAGACGTCATAATTATCACCAAATCACGTCAGTTTATCACGTTTTTTCGACGTCGAAAGTCACGTGAATATGTCCCACCATAACTGACGTCACATTTATCACGTTTTAGATACGTGATATCAAAAACGTAGTTTTTATGTCGTTTTTTAGATTATTTTTCATTTTATGGTTTTAAAAATACACAATAATAATTATTCGTATGGGCATTGTTGGTATTGTAATTTTTCATTTAACTGTTTTAAATTTAGCTTATAGGCTAAAAGTAAAACCAAATGGAAGACTTTATAAGAAAAATGCATAGAATTACAATAAAATTACAAATACCCCCAATGCAACATTATAGAATTTTCAGTTTTTATATAAGTATACTCGCATACTTACTGTGTCAAAACCTTTTACGAATATTCCGGGATCCTACGTACACGAATGTACTCAGTATATTCGGTACTAGAATATACTTTGAAGTATATGCAAAGAACATGAAATTTAGAATGTTTTTAAGGTACATGCTATGCTTGTACTACGCATATACTAAAAAGAATATAGGTACTCCGACGAATGTTGGTAGTATATGCTTCGAACATGATGCGAACATCATTGTTATGTGGGAAATGATTAAAATGAACATTATAGAAGTTTTCAGGGACTTTCTGCCCTCGGTAATAATGCAATTTTTCATTCTGCGTTTAAACGTTTCAAAAAATACTTGTTAGTTTTTTTCAGGATTCATTTAAAACACATCGGCGCGAAATTTTGCGCCTACACACTCATGTTTTATGAAATTTTTAAATATGAATTTTTTTACAGGTGGCCATAACTTGTACGATCGTTACAAATCTTCAACTTTTAAAAAGAATGGTACCCAATATTTTATACAAGATGGAGCTTTTAATTTCACTGGAGTTTATTCATACGATGATATTCATGTAAGTACTTTTTTTAATTTTCTATGTTCAGTTTAAATTCTTCATATTGGGACCGTGCAAGTTCGGCAAAGCGACCCCTATTTCTACGCTCTGTACTTTTATTCGCACTTTTAATTATATTGGCCAATTATATTAGTCCTGGTTACTGGCTAATTGTCAAGGCCATAGTCCAAAAAAATAATAAGAAGAAAAAATAAGATTCAGGTTGTGTACAGAAAACGTAAACAATTGTAAGTAAATAAAATTAGGTATTAAAATGCAGTACTGCAAGCAAAATACAATTCATTAAATTTACCTTTATATAATAATTGCATATCATATCAATATTGTGGAGCAATATATAATTTTTCTGCTTCAATGACAGAAGGTATAAAATATACGTCAATTTGACAATTTCAATTGACAATATGAATTATTTAAGATAGTTGCAATATTTCTCCGCGACTCGCGCACGGTCGTTTCTCGTTTCCCTTCCAAGTACTTGCACACCGCGAATACACACACCGGTAAAATTAGCCGAACACCTTAAAAATGGGACATGTTTGATGTCTCGAATCTCCTAATCCTGTTGTCTGATTTGAGTGATTCTTTTAGTATATTATAGCCTTATATAGTTAAGAATATCGGTGTAATAATATTGTTGCTCGACAGGTAAATGTCATTTTATACTGGGTGTTACAATCATACTGTGTTTTTTTCTTAAAGTTCGGAACACTCTGTGGAATATTCTAGCATATATAAAATATTAAAATTAAAACTCGATTGAAGACTTAGGCTTTCTTAACATTTTCTTTTTTGATTCATTTGCTTATGTTGGAAAATAAAAAAGTTATGTGCTTTAACAACTAGTCATGCTTTTTATCAATAAATCCTCATAGTGGGGGAGGAAAGTATGCTAAATTTGCAGTTACTCGAGCGTTAAGGGGACCTATTGGATTGTGATTGTAATCTATCTCTCTCGTTTGTTATTTATGAAAAAAAAACAGCAAAATATGTGATTGATGTGATCGTTCATGGGTATTCTTTCATTTTTCCGACTGTAGATATAGTCGGTTTGCTAAGCTCAGACACAACTGGCTAGTGATTTTAGTAGGTAATTTTTTTGTTTTTGACCAATTTTGCCAAAATTGGCAAAATTACTAACTATTTAGTAATTTTTTTTTAAAGATGAAGTAGTTTTCAATCCTAATAGCAATATTAATAATATTTAAAAATATTAAAATATTACTGTGTGTGTGTTTATGTTTTATGGGCACTGGTTTAAGCAACCAACTGGCCAGTCAATGTGTTTTGAATTCTCTCTTTTACAAAATATATGCTTATTATCTAAATTTAAAACTATTACTACTACTAAGTAAAAAATTAGTTGATTTTTTTCGTTGTAGATCGCCCACTCAAACGTTACATCATTTTTGTTTGTTGAAATGTCTATTGTACCGGATTCAATGCAGTTTGACAAGGCTGATGGTGTACTAGGATTAGGACCTAAAAGTGGCGATTATGAACCATTTTTCTACACTTTGTATAGAGAAAAGAAGATTAAGAATCCTATATTTTCAATTTATTTAAACAGGTAAGATATAATTTATAACTGGAAAGTTATTATAAATAAGGCACAATTTTTACCATCAAAGGGTTTGAACCATAATACTCAAACTTTGCATTCAACTCAACTTTGCATATGAATCATATTCAAACTATTCATAATCAATTGCAGGTTATACAGTAGGCGGCAAAATAAACAGTACTGAAATGAATATTGAAATGTTTATGATTATTTATACAGGGTGAGTCACCACTAACGGGACGGACAATTACAGCAAAATGGTAAGAGATTTGAAAAAAAATTTAAATTAGTAGTTTGTAAGTTGATAAAATCTACATTTTAAAATTATTTTGAAATATACAGGGTGTCCCAATAAATGGCGGCGTATCAACCCAGATAGCACAAGTACGTTTTATGGACATCCAATGGACGTACATCTGTGTACATTGGAACGTCCAATGGACGTCCCGCTAAGGTACAATGGACATCCGATGGACGTCCAACTAACGTCCAGAGTTCACAAAATTGGACGTCCATAGAACGTCCGCTACAAACGTACAGTGTACGTTGTTGAAGCTTTCAGTGTACACCTTATGTACATTCAATGTACGTCTTATGGACATTTGTAAGGTACTTTTCAGAAAGCAATCTAGTATAAATAATTTTGTGAATACCTAGCAAAAAGCCTTTATAGGAAATAGTTCCTATAATACTAAACTTATACTTTAAAATATTACACAAAATACCTTTTTTATTTCTCTTTATTATAACTTTATTGTAGGAACTTCATTATGCATGACTGCACTTGCACGATAAACAGAAAACACAAAGATATTATCACAGGGTGCATTATACTGTATGTAATAATTTAATAAAGACGAGATTCAGAACGGTTGTATATTGCAAGCGGGTTTGCCATTCTGTGAATTATCATAATTAAATCCTCCTTCAGTATTCCACAACAATTAACAGCGATAATCCCCTAAAATTACATGCCTAATACTACCTTTCACGACCGATAACGTGAAGAGTGACAACGTTGTCCAAGAAGATTCTGATTTAGTTTTTTGGGGACAATATTGAAAGGCGGGAAATTGAACACAGTTGTTACAAAATGCACATTTAAGATTTAAATTGGTATCTAATTATTGTAAGTTCTATAATTACCGATGTAGCTCCGTTATTCTGAAAAAGTTCACGATCATTTTATCATCGTCTAATATTATATAAGTTTAATTAAAATAATTTTAGTGGTTCAGTGTTTTAATTCGATGCTGAAAAAATATGTGACTACATTTATTAGAAGCTTCTTGTATTCTACTAATAATATTGCTTTGATTAAAACATAAGAAGCTATATAAATATAATTACTCATAATAATAGTCGCTTTTTGTGTAAAATCTCCATGGACCACAAATGGATGTCCAATGTACGTTGAAATCAAACGTCCGATGGACGTCGCGTAATGTACATACATATTATGTCTAGTTTTGGTCCATGGACGTTTGGACTTTAAATGTACGTTATATGGACGTCCATCGGACGTTGTGTGCTATATGGGAAAATTATATTTTTTCTTATGGAACACCCTATATTTTATTGCATTTTTTAATTGTCCGCAAAAAATAAGGTATAGTTTCATAAGGCTTCCCTATCCCTATGTACAGAGTGTTCTGAGTTATGTTGACTTTTCTTAAAATATAAAGTTTTAAAAGAAGGCTTATTCTCAAGTTATTTAAGAAATTATAAAAAAATTACTTTTACATTTAAATATTTGGATATTGGTTTAATGTATTTCATGATTAATTATTACACATTTATTTACAGGGTGTTCAAAATTTACAGTTTCATTATTGGATTATTCAATGTGTCATGATTCTTATTTTAAATGGAACACCATGTATATTAATAAATAATTATACTAATTAATTTTACCTCTTTCGAATGGTATATGGATGTCCTATACCTAGATCTCACAGTTTTTGCGTAATTTACAATTAATTAAATTCTTAATCTGTAAATCGATTTTAAAACAAAAGATGTAGTTAATTAATGGCATTGTATGACATTGTCACCTTATGACAGTACGGTCTGGTTTTTATTTTATAATTAATGTATTCCATGATTGATTATTACACATTTATTTACAGGGTGTTCAAAATTTACAGTTTCATTATTGGATTATTTAATATGATGCTTATTTTAAAGAAAACACCATATATATTAATAAATTATTGTACTAAGCACAGGTTCATCTTTCGAATGGTATAGGGATGTTCTATAACTAGGAGTCATAGTTTTTGCGTAATTTACAATTTTCTTAAACGGGAAATTGATTTTAAAAATAATATTTATAATCAATCACTCTCGATTTTTAAACTGTACGAAATAAATGTTTGTTTACTGTATCATAATGAAATGAAAATTATGTCTATTTACTAGACCATTATTATGAAAAGTAGGTATTGGTCTGTATATATGTAATACATTAAAAAAATCAGGATCTTCTATAAAGTCTAAAGTCCATAAGCGATAAGTTAAATTGATGGATTCGACCGTTACTTGATGGAAGTTCATTTTATCTAACAATAAAACACTGAAAACGTTTGTTTTCTATACTTCCACAAAATTTATTACAACTATGTGACTACAGCTGTTTCGGCAGAGTGCCTTTCTCAAGTGATATAGTTTACAATCTGTTTGCCTTTTTAAGTATTTAACTGAAGAGGTTGAGGAGTGGGGAGCTGTTGAGAAAGGCACTTTGCCGAAACAACTGTAGTCACATAGTTGTAATAAATTTTGTGGAAGTATAGAAAACAAACGTTTTCAGTGTTTTATTGTTAGATAAGTTAAATATTTATCATAATCCTGTTTGGTCTAATACTGGTGTAGTTGAGATTTTTATGGATAATAGTGGTTTCTCTTAAGTATTCTAACAGTCGTTTGACTGATTTACAATTCACCCGAAATTTTTTCTTTACTAGAATTTGGGTTTTCCGTAACAGAAAGCAGGACATCAAGCTCCTTGACGTCATCACAAATAACTGGTTTATTTTTATTTAACTTTCCGTATGCAACATTACCAGTAGCACGGTAAGAGATTTTAGATCCTCTATCAGGATACTTTTGAGCGTAAACTTAAGAAGGTAAGATACAATTTTGCAAACACTCCCCAATGCAAAGTACCATGTCTACTCTTTCGTAGATAACATGATTATTCATTTTTAGGAGCAATTAAATTTGAATATCATACACGGATGTTTATATTTTTGATAATTACCAGACCGTACTGTCATAAAATGACGATGTCATACAATGATATACATCTTTTGTTTTAAACTCGATTTACAGATTAAGAATTTAAATAATTGTAAATTACGCAATAACTATTAGACCTAGGTATAGGACATCTATATACAATTCGAAAGAAGTAACTCCGTTTAGTATAATGGTGTATTAATATACATGGTGTTGCATTTAAAATAAGCATCATATGACACATTGAATAATCCAATAATGAAACTGTAAATAATTGTGTAATAATTAATCATGGAATACATTCAACCAATATCCAACTATTTAGATCTAAAAGTATTTTTTTCATAATTTCTTAAATAACTTGACAATAAGCCTTCTTTTAAAACTTTACATTTTAAGAAAAGTCACCATAACTCAGAACACTCTATACATAGGTATAGGGAAGCCTTATGAAACTATACCTTATTTTTTGCGGACAATCAAAAATGCAATAAAATACAGGGTGTTCCATAAGAAAAAATATAACTTTGATACGCCGCCATTTAGTGGGACACTCTGTATATTTCAAAATAATTTTAAAATGTAGATTTTATCAACTTACAAACTACCAATTTAAAATTTTTTTCGAAAACAATCTTTTACCATTTCGCTGTAATCTTCCGTCCCGTTAGAGGTGACCCACCCTGTATATTTAGTATACATGATATAGGCTTGCAAACGTTATTCACGACGGCGTTTCCGATAAAACAGATGTTAAAGATGTCCTCTAGCACGAAAAAATCTTTAATTTAGTCCGCAATTCCGGAATGTCAGACGGAGTATCGGTCTGCCTTCTTCAGCATTCCCCATCTGTACGCATCAGGTGGGTGGCGTTAGGTGTGGTAAGTGGCGATCTCCCAAAATGATCGCGCACTATTCGAAGAATCATCCTGGCCATGTGGCAGGTTGTCCCGTCCTGCTGAAACCATTAGTACAGTCACTGAAGGTGGATATGTGCTATTACCTCCGATTTCGTTGAACCTCCATCGATTTGCATGAAAATTGGTGAGTGGTTAGAGGATATCTCAAGGAACAAAGGTGACATGGTGCCAACTTGCGCTTTTACCCTGGAGGTGGATGCCACCTCTCCTCGTGGGTGAAAATTATTTTATTAAAAATAACCCCAAAATTCGATAGAGGGACAAATTATAAGCAAAATTTGTTATACAAATTTATTAAAATAAATCAAAACTTTTGAGTTATTAAAGATCAAAGATTTTAATTTTTGTTGAGAAAAATGTATGTTTTTAACCGATTTTTCATAAATAACTCAAAAACTATAAGTTTTTGCAAAAAAGTTATTATTATCAAAATTAAGGCTAATAAAGAATCAAATCAACTCCTTACTAGAAAAACCTTTCAATGTTAATTAAAAGTGAGTTATAGGTAACTGAATGTATTTTTCTTTCGTCGAGTACACAAATTTAAGTATTCAAGCTTAAATACCGGAAAAATGGTGCATTTTATAAGATAGACTTATTTTTTGTCAAAGTTCATAGAGTGTCATAGTCAAAGTGTCATAGTTCAATATCTATCAAATAAGCCCTCGAACAAGTTGATAGATAGCATTAAAATTTATGCACCAAAAATGTTTCAAAATGTATCTTTTAAAAAATTTTCCAAAAAATGTTATTGCTTTTTTGTAAATAACTCCGTTAATTTTTAAGATGTAACGTTCGCCTAAAAACTAATTAAAATTTGATTCCAAGAGCTATTAAAAAATGTAAAAATTAGTCTTTTAAACCTCTCACTTTTTTAAAAATAAAAGGTTAAATGGCCCCGGTTACATGGTCCTCGCAGCAAAATTGAAATATTAAACGTTTCTATCTCGGTTCTTTTTTCCTCTACGGAAATAGTAAAATGGATAAAGTATTTGGAACAGAAAAAACTAAAATTTAGTTATATATTATTTATTACGTATATTGAGTATTTTTGGAGTTATTATCAAAAAAAATGAAAAGTACGATAATTTTAAAAATTCTGATTTTTTTAAATTATATCTTTTTTTCAAAAATATGCATTCTAAACCCGTCAAAATTGTTGAAAGCATTAACTATTTTAACCTAAAGAAAATCTTGTGAGAAATGGCGTATGTTTCATTTTTCACTTTTTCCTAAAAAAATCGAAAGGGTTCTCTTATTTTCATCATAACTTGCTTAATTTTGATGCTATTAACTTCTACTGCAGCTCATTTGATAGGTATCCCGAAGTACTTTGACAAGTGCTTAACAAGTATATTATATAAAATGCATCGTTTTCTCGTTATGTAAACTTGAATACTTAGATTTGAGTACTCGTCGAAAAAATATACATTCAATTACCCATAACTCACTTTGAAATAACGCTAGTTTAGTTCTTTAAGTGGAAAGTGTATTAAATTTTTTATTATCTTTAATTTTGGTAATAATATCTTTTTTATAAAACGACATAAGACCCATGAACGATCACATCAATCACATATTATTCAGATTATTAATAATCTATCTCTCTCGTTTGTTATTTATGAAAAAAAAAACCAGCAAAATATGTGATTGATGTGATCGTTCATGGGTATTCTTATTCTTTCATTTTTCCGACTATAGATATAGTCGGTTCGCTAAGCTCAGACACAACTGGCCAGTGATTTTAGTAGGTAATTTTTTTGTTTTTGACCAATTTTGCCAACTTTGGCAAAGTTACTAACTATTTAGTAATTCTTTTTTTGCCAACTTTACCCAGTTGGCAAAATTACGTACTAAAATCACTAGCCAGTTGTGTATGAGTCTAGCGAACCGACTATATGCTTAATTTCATCAAATTTATATTTGAGATACTCGAAAACACAGCAATCGTTGTCATACTTCAGCATACTCAAGTTTTTTGGTGATATGTGATAAATATTTAAAATATAAAAATCCTATTTTTAGGGACCGTAATTCTAACAGAGGAGGTAATGTTATGTTGGGATTCTTTGACCCAAAACATGTGCATAAAACTAGTTATCCGAATGGATCAATCATTCAGGATACTATAGTCTATTTAAACGCTGATACTGCAGAATATTGGCAGTTCAATGTAGAGAAGTAAGTATGTTAATATTTAAGTCTTAAAATTTAGTATACCTAGACAAGGAAAAAACTCAAAGTCAAGGAATAACTTAGACATTTACTTTGCTTTTATTGGCAAAACAAATTGAAAGATCTCACTCAACTGATAACGAAACAAATCAAATTTTGCCGGCGACCGAAAAACGCTGTATGCAACGTCTGGCATGACGCTGTACGCAACCTATGGCGTCTATTGGAGACCACAACCTGATGCTGTACGTGACCTACGGCGTTTATTGGTAATCACAGCCCATAACATATATCGGGACTACCTTATATCGAAAACCCATAACGGGTACTTTTGTACTGTACATCTCATCTGTATAATTATTCTCTTTGAACTCGGTAGTAATCCATTGTTCAACTTCTTTTTCTTCCAAAATAATTTTAATTCTATACTTCCATGCAGAATAAGTAGTGCCATTCAAAAGCTCAATATTAAATGTATTATTTATTGTACTTGCCATATTTTATTTCTATAGAGAAATGGGCATAACCCGTTGTCTGGGCACATAACCTGTTGTTTTGGGGATTAAAACGCTTGTTCATTTCTTCTTAGTTTTATTATATATTCCAACTTATACTGATTACTAGTTTGATTAATAGCATGTGCTGCAGCACATTACCTTCAACATAACCTATATTTCACAATCCCGCCTGTCATGTCATTCTGCGTTACTTCACTGCCACGGAACACCATAAATATTATCAAGGAAATATTACCGTATTACATTCTACAAAACTGTTGATGAATTAGTGGAATAGATTCCTAGCATCGCCTGATGGCATGGACAATCCTCTTTTATAACGGGTAAACCAAGAAATACGTATCAGAGTATGGTTAAGAGACTCCAATTAAATCAAAACGAAATACTCCAGGGTAATAAGCTGGAAATAGACCATGTTCGGGACACTCAAAGATCCAGGTAGCTGACTACTTTTTTAGTTATTGTAGACCTATAGGAAGAAAACAAGAAAACCTACCTGTTTCCTTTCTAAAGTTCGCGTTCGTTTATTTTGCAATTTTCGAAGCAACAAATTAACTTTTTAACTTTCAAAAATCGGTATTTTGAAGGTTTTTCAATGTTCTAAAAAATTAAATTTTGTAGTTTTATGTCAATTGTTTAGCTTTTGAATAGGGTGCAAAAAATCGAAAAAATCGCGATTTTTGCAATAAATTGTTAATAATTAAAAAACGGACGCGAACTCTAGGCAGGAAACAGGTAGGTTTTCTAGGTCTAGGTAGGTCTACAATAACTAAAAAAGTAGTCAGCTACCTGGATCTTTGAGTGTCCTGAGGAAATCCTTATTACCCTGAACTAAAACCGTCTATGTTTATTTTGATATAAAATATTATTTTTAGAATGATTTACACGAAAGATCCCAAACACGTTTCTACGTTTTGCCAAAGTGGTTGTAAAGCTATTGCTGACACAAGTACAAATGAAATAAATGGTCCATCAAAAGAAGTTAATCAAATTCATGAGATTATTAATGCTAAACTACAAAACGGTAGATACATTGTAAGTATAATAATTCTAATTATTAGAAATTTGAACATGCGATGCATCGTCTTTGAGTAGATTTTTATTTATTTATCGAAGTATGGTGTTGTTCTTTGCCTATATCCTTTCTTAATAGCAAACGTATATCCACCTCTATTCTCTCTTAGTCCAGAAAGCCACTGTGCATCCGCTAGGAAAAATATTCCGATTCGGATTTTTTGCACAATTTTACTCAAAAAGGACCTCTTTTAACAAATGTGCATGTTGCCAGGACCAAAAGTGGGTCAAAAATTTTTTTAAACGTTTTTTTGTTTTTTTTTCTTAAAATTATATTTTTTGCAAGGAACAAAGTTTTTTTAGGTTTTTTGGATCATTCCAAACTTAACAGAAAAGGTCTTTAGTGACATTTTTCTAAAGTTGATAGTTTTTGACATATAAGCGATTAAAAATTGGAAAATTGCGAAATCGGCCATTTTTAACCCTCAAAAACTATGTGAAAAACTGAAAATTTGAATGTTGCCAAGGTAGGTAGATATTCATTAAACATCGATTGATGAAATCCTGAAGAGTTCTTTGCAATACAATATTCAAAACTCCTTTGTTTTTTAATTGCTAATCAAGCGTGCGCGACACTATTTTCCACCGACAGTACAGTGCAAATGAAGGGAATAAATTCGTTATTTCGTAAACCGGCGACTTTAAGGTAAAATCCCGAAACAGGTCGATTTTTATGTTTAAGTTATGATATTGTGGCATATATGGTATACTAGTGACATCATCCATCTGGGCGTGATGACGTAATCGATGATTTTTTTAAATGAGAATAGGGGTCGTGTGCTAGCTCATTTGAAACGTTCTTCAATTCTCTATTCAGTTATATAATAATTTATATAATTATTTATACAGGGTGTCCTTCTACTTCTTTTTTGTCAAATAATTTAATTTAATAAAAATTTTTTGGACACCCTGTATAAATAATTATGTAAATGTTTACATTACTGAATAGATAATTGAAGAACCTTTCAAATAAGCTACCACACGACCCCTATTCTCATTAAAAAAAAATCACCGATTACGTCATGACGTCCAGACGGATGACGTCACTAGTATACCATAAATGCTACAATATCATAACTTAAAAATAAAAATCGACCTGTTTCGGGTTTTTTCCTTAAAGTCGCCGGTTTACGAAATAACGAATTTATTCCTTTCATTTGCACCATACTGTAAACACATGCAACGGTGGAAAATAGTGTCGCGCACGCGTGATTAGAAATTAAAAAACAAAGTAGTTTTGAATACTGTATTGCACAAAACTCTTCGGGATTTCATCAATCGATTATTAAATAATATCTACCTACCTTGGCAACATTCAAATTTTAAGTTTTTCACATAGTTTTTGAAGGTTAAACATGGCCGATTTCGCAATTTTTCAATTTTTAATCGCTTATATGTCAAAAACTATCAACTTTAGAGAAAAATCACTGAAGACCTTTTCTGTTTATAATGATCCAAAAACCCTAAAAAAAACTTTGTTCCATGCAAAAAAAAATAATTTTAGGAAAAAAACAAAAAAAAAAACGTTTAAAAAATTTTTGACCCACTTTTGGTCCTGGCAACATACAAATTTGTTAAAAGGAGTCCTTTTTGAGTAAGACTATGCAAAAAATCCGAATCAGAATATTTTTCCTAGCGGATGCGCAGTGGCTTTCTGGACTATCTATAGTTTACATCTCTGTGAAAGGAGATACAATACATAAAAGGGGATATCCAAGGAGATCTCTGGTCATTCTCTGGTTGGAGATCTTCCTTGTAGTCTTCGGACTACTACCTTTACTTGGATAATAAGTCTCTCCACGTTTTCTATATCTGCTTTCATAACATGTCCAAAGTATTTTAATTGTTGGAGTTGGATTTTGGAACCAATGGCTCTCCAGGAAAGTCTGAACCTTTAGCTTATTTAAGATTGAATTATTTGTTCTGTGGTCGGTCCATGGAATGCGTAACATTCTTCTTCAGCAGGACATTTTAGTGAAATATATCTTTCTTTTCGATTGTCTCAGGGTCCAATATTTACATCCGTATGTCGGTATTGGGAATATAAAGTAGTTCATCAACCTCATTTTTAGAGTTCGTGAAATTTGAGAGTCCTTTCATATTTTGACCATCTTTCCTACGGCGACTTTTGCTAGATGACATTTACGTTGTAGGTATTTCTTCTTCTAGTGCCCCTGTATTTGTGATCAATGATCCTAGATATAAGTATGAGCTCACAACCTCGACCCGGTCAATGGTGGTTATGCGTGGATGATTGCTATGTCTGTCCACTATCATAATCTTTGTCTTTGATATGTTTATGTATGCTTTTGATATGTTTAAATTATTCTATTTACAGGTAAATTGTGATGCTATTAATCAAATGCCTAAATTGGATATATATTTGCGTGGACAACCATTTAGACTTGGAGGAAAGCAATATATAATGAAGGTAAGAGGAATTTTGTTAATAAATCTGAACAAGCGCGATAAATTCAGTCGTAGGCAATTTAGACATATTTTGCTTAATATTTTGTTTTTCATTTACTCTTCTAAACTTGTTAACTTTTATGGTACCTATTGATTACTCTCAACAATGGTTACTCTCCACCTTTTGTGTTATCCCTAAAAATACAAACGCTAAAGATTACAGTGAATGCCGAACAACATCATTAATAAGTCATGTTTTCAAATTAGGTATTCTTGAAAAAATCCATGATAGTCAATTTGGGTTCAGAAACGTAGTAGGAATCAGATATTCGTTATTTTCGTGTAGATGTGCATATTTATTATATTGATTTTGAAAAAGCATTTGGCAAAGTAAGACATGACAAATTATTCGAAATTATAAACTCTTACTGGAATCAAAGATCAAAAATTGTAATAGATAACGAACCAACCCAGTCCAGAAATTGAAATCCGGAGAGGAGCTAGGCAGGGATGTATTATGTCTCCATTACTATTGAATGCATATAGTGAATCTATTTTTGAAGAAGCATTACTGTCTGCATTACAAAACAAACAGTTTTTGTGAAAAATATGCACTGAAAATGAACATAGAGATACTAAACAGATGATAACTAAGAAAACTAATATTAAAACCAATATACGGTTGGGAAATATACCGATAGAAAGGGTTGATAAATACAAATACCTGGGAACCTGGATTTCAGAAAATAATGATCACACAACAGAAATAGGACCCAGCATTGAAATAGCAGGAAATGGGTTTGTAAAATGTAAAAAATCTCTGCAAGAGAAACCTTACATTAGAATTGGGAGTAAGATCTCTGAAATCTTACATGTTTTCGATACTGCAATATACAGCAAGATACAGCGATATGAAATGCTAAGAGTGATAATACAGAGAAATATAAGATGAGGAAGGAGTATAATATGAAGAAATGAGTCTACCCCAAAATCCAGACAGCCAAAATCCCGACAGCCAAAATACCGACAGGCCAGAATTCCGACAGGCCAAAATCCCTACACGCCAGAATCTCGACAGGTTTGATAAGTTCCTTTTTAACATATAATTACATTTATTTCTGGTTTTTTGTTTATGGCCATAAGTATTTACCATTTAATATGAACTAATTTTCTAAATAATATTTCTAAGATGGGTTCTAACATGGAATTCAATTTTTTTTGCCAATTTATAGTCCAGTAATATATGTATAATCAAATCCTGATTTCAAGTTTACTTTCATATAATAGATATTATCATGTCACTTACAACCTTCCATTTCAGTAAAAAGTTTTATATTATAAAATGAAGTGTTTAATGATTTTTTCTTTTAAAATACATAAAACGTTCGTTTTACTTTCTGTTTTGACTTAATTTGATTGTAAATGAATCGTACCGCATGGGAAAAGTTATAGCGGACGGACTATAATAATTAGTACCCGTATTTAGTAGAGTAATTAATTTTTCAATTTCAATACTCCATAATATGATTTGGGGAACAATAAATATTCAAAATATAGTGGTCGGGATTTTTGCTTATGCGAGGATTGTTGCATGTCAGGATTTTGACCTGCCGGGATTCTGGCGTGTCGGTGTTTTGGCCGTCGGGATTTTGGCTGTCGGGATTTTGGGCGCCACCGGAAGAAAGATAGTGTCATAGTTGAAAAATTTAAGGGGATTGTTTGTTTAAATGCAGTTTCATACAACTCTTCAGAGTATCGATAGATAGAATAAAAATAGTGACGATAATATCCAATTTCCGATTGGGATGCGGCATTTAAAGAAGAAAAACAATACGCATTACATTTCTGATATGACCTAAATGAGCTCAGAGACGAATAAACATTGTTTACATATTTTAACGCATCTTTTCATTATCTTTTTTGGTTATCGTAAATGTTCACAATAAAAATAAACCAGTCTTTTCATTTAGAATGCCACAAAATTATTTTACTTCAAATTATTACAAAACTGATACAATAATAACGCTAATAAAATATCGATATTTTTTTTCTAGGAGTCTAATAAAACAAGCACAACATGCGTTTCGGCTTTTGTTCCTGATGACACTATGGGAAGAAACACATGGATATTTGGAGGGGCATTTTTGTCTCAATATTACACTATTTACAACATAGAGGATAAAACCATAGGTTTTGTCAGAGCAGCATAATCTGAAGCTCTACGTCTATTACTACTTTAAAGTTTTTACAATAAATGTACTTATAACTAAAATATATAGTTTAAATAATAGAAATCATATAAGCTGATAATTACAAGTATGTTTAATAGTAATCGATAATCTGTAACTGTAAGAGACATTTTTGTAGTGTGAATAAATTTAAAAACATTGCTTTAGTTTTTATTTAAAACTTTTAATTATGTGTTCCTATATTTTTATACTTAAAAACTGTTTATCGTGAAACAGAAATATAATTGGCGCAGTCAGTAGGATTGACGTGCCTGTCGCAAAAGTATATTTTCGCATTTAGTGCAAAAATTTATTCGGTTTTACAATTAGTTGTGATATATGGTGCATATAAAGATTCAGCTTCAGTCAACATACTTTACAGAAATTAATGAATCGAATTGTATAATTTATAATGAACCAAAAATAACGAAAGTAATTAAAGCGCAGACAATGGGGTATTTATATTAAGATTGGAAAAGGAGCAATGACGCCAATATTGTCCAAAAAATTAGGGAAATCACAGCGACTACGATGGGCAATATCACTGTAATTAAGCGAAACCGCCTACAGTGGGCAGGACATGTAGCCCGGGCCCCTGAATCGAACATGATAAAAAAGATACTAACAGCTCAACCCGTGGGAATGAGAAGACGGGGTAGACCAAAGTTGAGGTGGATGAACGGGGTAACAAAAGATGCCGAGAAGATCGGAGTCGGCAAGTGGAAAATGCAAGCAAGGGACAGAACAGAATGGCGTAGAAAGCTTGAGAAGGTCGAGGCCCTCTAAGGGCTGTAGCACCAAGATGATAATGATGAAGATGGGCAGGCCACGTGCTCAGACTTCATAAAGAGATACTTGTAAGACTGGTATGGGAGGAGATTCCTACAGGCAAAAGACCACTCGGACGTCCCAGAATGCGATGAAGAGATAACATCCAAGCAAATCTCCAGAAAATGAACATTCCATTTGACCCTAGGTTGATGGAAGACCGAACGAATTGGAAAAAAGTTGTACAGTCAGCCAAGGCCCGCTCAGGGTTGGGGGGCATCCATAAACTACGTCGTAAAAAATTTGAACTTTTTAATACATCCCCCTCCTTCGTCGTAATTCGTCGTTTACAGACGACCCCCCCCCCATATCGACGTCGTCATTGCAGTTCACGACTCCCCTTTCAGTGATTTAAAAAAATTTAATATTATTTCTGTTTTTTTAATCAACCTTGAAACTTTATTTGCGAATGTATCATAACAAGAACAATTAAGGGAGTAGGCGCAAAATCTTGGTCCAATGCTATTTAAATGCATTTTTTTTCGAATCCTGAGAAAACTAATAAATTTACTATTTAAAAAATATAACGCAGAATGAAAGATTACATTATTACCGAGGACTGAAAGTCCCTTAGAATAAACAAAAGGTTTCTTTTGAATGAAATTTTTGAACTTAAAAATCAGACTAAATATTCTCTTTTTTATCGCTGTAACTTATTAACATAAACATTATAGATGTTTTCAGAAACTTTTGGTTCTCGGTAATAATGTAATCTCTCAATCTGCGTTTAAATTTTTCAAAAAATTTTATTCGTTTTCTGAGTATTCGAAAAAAAAATGAACGCATTTAAATAGCATTGGACCAAGATTTTGCGTATAAATCTTCTCTAAGTATAAATACGACTTACTAACTAAATAGAACACAATATTTTATTTCCATTCATTCTTTCAGAACTATTTTTTCACACACAGTATGCAGCACATAAATGAATTAACAATTTAATATTGTTTGCTTCCAGACGTTGTCCTGTAGTATATATAGAAGCGCTTGTTTAAACCCAAAGAACAATATCTTATTTTTTGTTGTACTGTACAAAAGTGCTACCTAATATTATTTTAAGGCTGTGACTGAAAAAAACGAAATGTATGCGATAAAAGTATCTATAAGAGAATTCTTTTTAGTTTTAACAAAGGTGTATTTATTCGTAAACGTTTTGTTTTATTTTCAATTTATGAATATCTGATACTTTAATGCTGGTGTAGCGCTACTTGGTGATTATGATGAGATTTATATGAGGCACCATTTTAAAGTACATAAAATAATTTTTTTCATTTAGGTATATTTTTATTTTTATTTAATCAGGCAATCATACCGATTAAAAGTAGTCCTAAAATCTACTAGGACCTAGAATCTTTCTATTAAATGTCAGTTGCATATAACTAAATACGCATAGAAAAAAGTTATAGAACAATAGTCCAATCAACAGCAATTTTCTCGTGGAATTTTGAGAACCAAGGTCGATTTCCTTTGGATTTAGGTACCTAGTAGTTATAACCTTTGTCAAAATCTACCCTATGCTGAAACGCGCTTTTACCCTGGAGGTGAAAACAACCCCATCTAGGGGAAAAAATTTTAATCAAAATAACTATGGAAATCGATAGAGTGACCAATTCTGAGTAAATTGTTCTCTATACAATTTTTTTGCAAAATTGACATTTTCCTAGTTATTTGCGATTGAAAATATGCATTTTTCATTGAAAAAACTCACGTTTCATAACCGTTTTTCATGAATAACCTAAAAAATTTAAACAAAAAAAATTCATTAAGAACAAAATTGTAGGTAATAAATAAACAAAAAGAGCACTTAATCTCAAATAACTCGAATATGGTGCATTTTTTTGGGGAAACTTAAGAAACATCTTTTAAAGCTCCAATAAAAGTTCTGATGAAAGTTTTTGCATATTAACTGGCTGACTTTTGACAAAAATAAAGTTGCTCTCTGCTTTTTTCTTTTTGAAATCTAAAAATAAATTAAACCCTCATCGTTACAATCCTAATAAAAATGAATAGCTTCCCACTTGAAATTAACTTTATTTAGGTATAATTGATACGATCCATGTGATTCGACCGGTTTGGAATGTTTAGTTTAGAAAAAATAGTGATTAAATCGAAACTAACATTTTTAAAATTTTAAAAGAAAGTACATTTTTGTTAAATAAATCTAAAAGTATTCATAATATGAAAAAATGTTTTAAATAATTGTAGAATTTCTTTTACTCGAAATTTTTATTTTTTTAGTTTTTATATCATGAATACTTTGAGGTTCATTTAAGAAAAATGCACTTTTTTTAAATTTTAAAAATGTCATTTTCGATTTAATCACCTATTTTTTCTAATTTAAGCCTTCCAAATGGGTCAAATCACATTGATCGTATCAATTATACCTAAATAAAGTTAATTTCAAGTGGGAAGCTATTCATTTCTATTAGGATTGTAACGACGAGGGCTTAATTTTTACATTTCAAAAAGAAGAAGGCAGAGAGCGACATTATTTTCGTCATAAATCAGTCAGTTCTTATGCAAAAAACTTTTGTGAGAGCTTATTTGACATATTTTTTAATTAGCTTTAAAATATGTCTCTTAAATTTTCCCAAAAATTGAACTACATTCGAGTTATTTGCGATTGAAGGTTCTCCATTTCGAGGTTGTTCAAAAATAACCATCTTTTAAAGAGCAATAACTTAGTCGTTATTGGGTTTACCTAGGGTTTTCTGACGCAAATCTCTTTGTTTTTTATTAGCTACAATTTTATTTTCAATGGTTTTTTCTATAAAATTATTTTTTTAGCTATTCATGAAAAACGTTAGCTTTTTCAATGAAAAATGCATAGTTTCAATCGCAAATAACTTGGAAAGTGTCCATTTGGCAAAAAAATTTTATATCACAAAATTTACTCAGAATTGGTCACTCTATCGTTTTCCATAGCTATTTTGATTAAAACATTTTCATCCCCTAGATGGGGTTGTTTTCACCTCCAGGGTAACAGCGCAGTTCAGCATAGAGTAGATTTTGAAGAAGAGTGTCAACAGAGCTTAAACCCAAATTTTCATTAAAATCGGTGTCGATTCTCAAAATTTCACGGTTTTACAGTTTTTTTTACCGCTGATGAATGGTCTAAAAAGTGTGTAAAAAATGGGGAAAATGGTCCACAAATAGCGTGACTATAGAATTTTGAAATATCGTATCTCGGATACTATAAATTCTAAAGACTTAAACCAAACGATATTATGAAAGTAAAGGATACAATTTTTTTCTGTGGACCAATGCTTATACTTATGAGGTTGTATGTCAAAAAATGCACAATAACTACCTCTTAAAACCCAGGTGTTGTCAGTGGTTTCGGCAAAATCTTAAAAAATATGCAAAATCGTAAAAAGGGATGGCGTTACAAAAATTTTTTACTAAGCAAACCCCAATTATTTTTCAATTTTTTACCTATCCTAGAAGCGGTGTTACCTTTTGCTGAAACATTCTATATACCTAAGGTTGTAGGTACATACTATCAACGTACCTACTATTAAAAATGAATGAATAAAATTGAAGAAACCCCAAATTATACAGTAACGTAGCGGAAATAAAGGTAATGAAATTTTGATGAGATTAATGGATACTTGTTTAAGATTGATAATAATAATCCTCAGGTGTATTATTATACATTCGTTGGCCATCTTATTATATTCGGACTTTGATGAATGACAGTTCTGCTTCACTGCGTCGCTGCTTTTTAGTGAGTATAATAATATATAAACGTTGTGATTAAAATACTTCTAAGGAAGTATCGTCCTTAGAAGTATCGTCAACTGCCCAAAAACTACGAGTAGGTACCTACAATTTATTTGTGATAAATAGTGACATGATGTTGAAAATTGTGAACTTAGTGCCCATTTTGTATTGCATATACTTAGGTAAGTACTTATACAATCAATATTATTTTAAATTAGTTTTTTCGTGCAACTTTTCTTTTGCCTCTTCAATGTCATCATACTGGCTCAACAACCCTTTTTGATTCTTGCCCTGTTCCAGGATTCTTCTCCATTCTGCCCTGTTTCGTGCTTTTTTCTCCAATTCTTTTTATTTTTCAAGTTTTTATATTATTTTCTACTTGTTCTATGTATCTGAGCTTAAGTTTTTTTGTTATTTTTCCTACTAGCACTTGTTTGCTTATTTGTTTAGTATTTCAGTTTCTTCCATTCTTTCTACATGTCCTATCCAACGCAGTCGTCTTATTTTAATGCAGTGCATGAATGTAGACTATATTCATGCACTATTCCGAATTAAACAAAAATATTTTTGCTTAGTAAAAATTTTTTCTAATAATTTATTTAATCTGACTCATTTATATCGGCAATTCAGACATAATATATTATACATTTTAAAGTAGATGTCTTTAAAATCATATTGCCAATATTTAATAGTTGCGTTCCTGGATATATATATACAGTATGTCCCTGTAAGTTGTATCCATATGGAAAACTTTTTTATTATTAGTTTTACGAAAAAAAGTTATTCTTCATAAAAAGCTCTGCATGGTCCAAAACCTAAGATTTAGCTATCAAATATCAAATTTTTTGAATATTATACGAGGTATGTCAAAAAGTTTGAATTTCACTCAAGAGTAAAGTAGCTTTATTTCTCACAATATTGAAATTTGCTATTATGATAAGTTGTTTGGAATTAAAAAATGTGTTCATCATCATCATCATCATTCTCTTTGCCTTATCCCTATGCGGGGTCGGCTTCCCTAATTGCATTTCTCCACACAATTCTGTCTTGGGTCATATCAATGTTAATCCCCTTTACCAACATGTCCTGCCTTATCGCCTCCCCCCAGGTCTTCTTTGGTCTTCCTCTCCTACTCCTTCCAGGAATCTGCACTTCAGCTATTCTTCGTATTGGGTGATTAACGTCTCGACGTTGAACATGACCAAACCATCTTAACCTATGCTCTCTCATTTTGGCATCAATTGGTGCCACACCTAGACTTCCCCTAATATACTCATTTCTAATTTTATCCTTCTTTGTCACTCCACTCATCCATCTAAGCATTCTCATTTCCGCCACATGCATTCGTTGTTCCTCTTTCTTTTTCACTGCCCAACATTCAGTTCCGTACATCATAGCCGGTCTTATGGCTGTTTTATAGAATTTTCCCTTCAGCTTCATTGGAATTTTTCTGTCACACAACACACCACTCGCTTCTTTCCACTTCATCCATCCAGCCCTAATTCTACTGCATGCATCTCCATCTATTTCTCCATTACTCTGTAATACCGATCCTAGGTACTTAAAACTATTGCTTTTCACAATCATTTCACCATCCAAAGATACCATTTTATTTGTAGTAGCTCCATCTTTAAATGAACATTCCAAATACTCTGTTTTTGTCCTACTAAGTTTTAAACCTTTTTCCTCCAGAGCTTGTCTCCACTGTTCCAGTTTTTGTTCTAGGTCTCTTTCACTATTTCCTACTAACACGACATCATCAGCATACATTAAGCACCATGGAATGTTACCCTGTAGTTTCGTTGTTATCTGGTCCACAACTAATGAGAATAAATACGGACTAAGCACAGAACCTTGGTGCAATCCTACTTTCACATGAAATTTATCAGTCTCTCCCACACCTGTCCTAACACTAGTCGTTACTCCCTCATACATATCCCTCACAATCTTTACATATTCACCAGGGACTCCTTTCTTATTGAGTGCCCACCACAGAATCTCTCGAGGAACTCTATCATATGCTTTCTCAAGATCAATGAATACCATATGAGCGTTTGTTTCTTTACTCCTGTATTTTTCCATCAATTGCCTTATAATGAAAATTGCATCTGTTGTTGATCTACCCTGCATAAAGCCAAATTGATTCTCGGATATTTCGGTCTCTTCACGTATCCGTCTGTCAATTACTCTTTCCCATATTTTCATGGTGTGGCTAAGCAGTTTTATAGCCCTGTAGTTTGTACATTGTTGTATATCTCCCTTGTTTTTGTAAACAGGTACCAGTAAACTGCTTCTCCATTCGTCTGGCATTTGTCCGACTTCCATAATTCTATTAAATAGACCTGCTAGCCCCCTTGTTCCTGTCTCTCCCAATGCTCTCCATACTTCCCCAGGAATATCATCTGGTCCTACCGCTTTTCCTTTCTTTATTTTTTGAAGCGCTTGAGCCACTTCCTCGTTGGTTATTTTGGTGGCCATTGCTGCTACTGTCTCCGTTGACTCTACAGGCTGTCTGTCAAATTCTTCATTTAATAAGCTGTCAAAGTACTTTCTCCATCTCTTTTTGACTTCCCTTTCGTGAACTAGTATTTTATTATTTTCATCTCGGATACATCTAATCTGATTAAAATCTTTTGCTTTCTTTGCTCTCTGTTTGGCTATTTTATATATCTTCGTTTCGCCTTCCCTGGTATCAAGTTGATCGTATAGGTTTGAATACGCTTCTGCTTTGGCTTTTGCTACTGCTACTTTCGCTTCCTTTTTCGCCACCATATAGTTTTGAAGATCTATGTCGGATCTGGTTTCTTGCCACTTTTTATATAATATTCTCTTCTCTTTTATTTTTCCTTGTACTTCGTTTGACCACCACCAAGTCTCTTTATCCTCAAACTTTTTTCCTGACGTTTTCCCAAGTATTTCAATAGCAGTCTCTCTAATACTACTGGCCATTTTTCTCCAAATTGTATTAGGGCTTCCTTTCATGTTCCAACATATTTTTTCTACTATTCTTCTCCTGAATAGACCTTCTTTCTCATCTTTCAGCAGCCACCACTTGATTTTTTGTGGTCCTCTCCGATATTTTTGTTTAGTTTCGCTTTTTACTTCGATGTCCAGAAGAAGCAGCTTATGTTGTTGGCTTACTGTCTCACTCACTATTACCTTGCAGTCCTTACATTCACGTATGTCTTCTTTCCTTATCATGAAGTAGTCTATTTGGGATTGATGTTGTCCACTTTTGTAGGTAATAAGTTGAGTTTCTCTCTTTTTAAAGAATGTGTTAACAATCGCCATATCCAATGCTGTTGCTAATTCAAGCATGTCATCTCCAGCTTCATTTCTATTTCCAAAGCCTAATCCCCCATGTATTGTTTCATATCCTGTCTTGGTTTGGCCCACATGTGCATTGAAATCACCTCCTATTATAACTTTCTCCTCTGCTGGAATATCACTCAGTACGTCTCCTAATTGATCATAGAAAGCTCTTCTTTCATTCTCACCCAGACCTGTTTGGGGAGCATACACACACACAACATTCAATACCTCTTTATCAATTACAAATTTCACTGACATCATTCTATCACTCGTTCTTACAACTTCTACTACGTTATCTTTCATTTCACTATCAGCAATTATACCAACTCCATTTCTAGTGTTACTACTCCCTACATACCACAATTTGTATCCTTCACCTAGTTCTTTCGCCCTTTGTCCTTTCCACCTAGTTTCTTGAATACAAGCAATTTGAACTCTTCTTCGTTTGAGCGCATCCACTAACTCCAGACTCTTACCTGTAAGACTACCAAGATTCCAAGACCCTATCCTAATTTTTCTAACCTGTAATGGTGTTCCCCCTGAGATAATCCTCACCCGGAGATCCGAACGGAGGCTCATTTTACTTCCGGAACATTTTACCTCAGGAGATGCCATCATTTCAGTATAAGTTTTTATTGCGTTTGGAGTTCTAGTATTGCGTAGGTCTGGCGTTCTAGTATGCAATTACATCCTTCTAATTGAAAAATTATTTTTTTTTAAATTATGGATAACTAACATTATTTTCAGTTATTTCAATTCAGATAACTCTTTTATTATTAATTTTACGAAAAAAAGTTATTCCTAATGAAAAGTTCTCCATGGTCTAAACCCTAAAATACAACCATCATATGTCAAATTTTATCAATTTTATACGAGGTATGTCAAAAATATGAATTTCGCTCAAGAGTAAAATACGTTTATTTTTCACAATACCGAAAATTGTTATTATGAAAAGTTATTTAGAATTAAAAACTATGTTTCAGTATGTAATTACATCCTTCTAATTGAAATATTCTGAACTATAAAGGTACTTTACTTTTGATCTAAATTTATCTTTTTTGACATACCTCGTATAAAATTGATAAAATTTTATATAAGATGGTTGTATTTTAGGTTTTAGACTATCCCGAACTTTTTATTAAGAATCACTTTTTTTCGTAAAATTAATAATAAAAGAGTTATCTGAATTGAAATAACTGAAAATAATGTAATTTTTCAAAAAAATTGTTTTTTTCAATTAGAAGGATGTAAATTCATATTAGAATATAATTTTTAATTCCAAACAACTTTTCATAATAGCAATTTTCAATATTGTGAAAAATAAAGCTACTTTACTCTTGAGTGAAATTCAAATTTTTTGACATACCTCGTATAACATTCATAAAATTTTATATCTGATGGTGGAATCTTAGGTTTTGGACCATGCAGAGCTTTTTATGAAGAATACCTTTTTTTCGTAAAATTAATAATAAAAAAGTTTTCCATATGGATACAACTTACAGGGACATACTGTATATATATATATATATATATATATATATATATATATATATATATATATATATATATATATATATATATTGTATATATATATATATATATATATATATATATATATATATATATATATATATATATATATATATATATATATAATAATTACGCTAAATGAAACCAATTGTGTCGCAAATTCCTTGGTAGAATGCAGTAGGATGTGGTTACCATACTAAAAGAGGAAGTCAATAGAATGAAAATACCACGATCAGTAAGTCAATAACATATCGAATTAGTACATATTTTATATTTTGGTATTATTTATATATCTATGTATTATTAATATTATTTATAATTTAAAATAACATGTACATATTAAGGCAGAATTTGGTATTAGTTTTGAGAGTAAACAAAAGTAAGACCTAATACTCATGATGTCGGGATAGTATCACGAGTTTTTTTCCTGGTTTTCCCTCGTGATTTACTATGGAATCTCTAACGCGAGAATTTTACTGTCATCGTTGCATTTGGTTGTCTTTTTAAAGACAGATCACATACTATATTTTTTTTGCGACGGATATTCTTGAGTTGGGATTGATTTCATGTAATCGAATGAACTATCTTTCAGTAAAGTCGTCCCAGGAACGCAACTCATAAATATTGGCAATATAATTTTAAAGTCTTCTACTTTAAAATGTATAATATTTATTATGTCTGAATTGCCAATATAAATGAGTCAGATTAAATAAATTATTAGAAGAATTTTTTACTAAGCAACAATATTTTTGTTTAATTCATTAATGTTTTTTGTATTTTGACAACGGCATCCGATTTGGATGTCCAAACGTTAATAAAATCATTTTTTTTAGTAAAATTGTGGCTTATTTCCCATCAAAACTATTTAATCACAAAAATGCCACAAGAAAATAGCTTCAGAACAACACTATTTTTCCTCTTAATTTTGTAATGAATAAGGAATGGTATTCCAAATCTTGCTTTTAAATAACCCCACAGGAAGAAGTCCAGGGGAGTTAAATCGGGTAATCTTCCTGGGCATTAAATAAAACTTCTTCGTCCAGTCCATGGCCTAGGAAGTCGCTTATTAAGGTATCGCAAAATGGGAAAAACGGTATCCCCTAGATGCCTCTCTGTTACCATAAATGTTACCATTTATGTCATAATAAATTCCTGGCCATGCGTTTAATCTCTGCACGCTATGGAAAATTTGAAATTGGTCATTAAAATAATGATCATGATCTAGAAGGTGAAGTGCGTATGTAGACCCGATTTTTGTTTTTTTTAAAGCTCCTTTGTGTTCTGTTACACGTTTGATAAAGGTCATACCTGTTTGACCGATGGAAGTTTTTGGGCAGTCATCACCTATAAGCTTGTATGCCCCACTGTGTAACTGCTTTTTCTTTTATCTCCTGTTGTTCTTAATATCGTCGGCCTCATATGAAAAGTGCATAAGTCCAAATTAACAAATTTTACAGGAGACGAAAAAAACTGATTTAAAGAATGATTTTGACTCAAAACTTTATCTTATTTGACACAGTTACTTAGAATAGTGTCCGTCAGCCTTTTCATAAAGATAGATCTATTTTTAAAATATTATTACTAAAAATGAAGTTAGGCAACTTTCATTTTCGAAATAAGGAACAATTTTGGAGTTAGGCACATTTAATAACCAAAATCATGAAGAAATATGCGTTACTCCATAAAAAGTCGCCAAAAATAAACTGTGAAAAATGCTTAAGTCCCACAAGAAAAACAAATGTGGGGTTTTAAGGATAATAACACTACTTAAATGTAGTTAACACAAAAACTGTAATAATATAATCAAATTGAACTTAAGTTCAATAAGTTTACACTATTTCCATGAAGATATGTTAGCTTATAATACTTCTCTTGAAGATATAACACAGCAGCGCAGCAAAAGTACATCTAACCTCAATGACAATGATGGACTTTGGCAAGTTTCATGTGATTCACCCAACGCCGTGGAGTTAGGTAGAATTCTTTTTTGTGGTTCTAGCGACGTCTATTGACTTTTTTTGAACTTTTTTGTCTTGCTATGCATGCATACCATAAATATTAATCAGATGGCGCAAAAATCTCATTTTTGCTTATTTTGGGACTTGGGCACTTTTCATATGAGGCCGACGATACACTTGCTTAAGTTGTTGTTTGTTCTCAAAGCTGGTGGTATTCCTTCCGGTTTTTTTAAGTGTTTGGCTATTTTAATTAATATCTTTTCTGTATTTTTAATTAATATCTTTTCTGTATCAAGCATTAAGTTTTGCTTAATTGAGCAGAAGGTACTTGGTTTGTCTATGGTGGTGAAAAGACTTGTTTTAGGGCTTTATTATGCAGTTTTTGATTTAAAATTTGTTTATTGTTTGTTCGTTGTTCCCATTGTCTACTGATATTAATTTGCTTAATGATATTCAATTACATACCTGTAGGATTGTAAATATTTTATGTTAATTTTTAAGATACCTTGTATATAATATTTCTTTAATTATTCGTATTTACAAACACGAAACGAGCGGTTGTCGGCGAGGCTCTAAAATGCACAGATGGGTGGGCGTATCTAATCGAGTGGTAGTTTAAGTGAGCAGTTTCTGTTTATTTTTAAGACATAAAAATAACAAAGTAGAGCCCTTTGACCCAATTTTTATTACTAATAGGCTAGTTCCCGCGAAAGCGAATTAAACCATGAAAAAGGGAAGATTAGCAGTAAAGGAATTTTGGTTGTGTGGGAACGAATACATTTAGTCGATGATAACACCATAAACGCGACGGACCTATGTTCTTAGGTTGAGGGATAATAATAAGGGATAATACTTAGACGGGTATTATATTGATTAGACGCAAATTATTTATAAATACATTTCCCTTTTGTAAGAGTAAGAACATGTAAGATTTTTGGTCGCAATTACACAAGTACTTTTATATTTCGATAATTTAATAGTAACAATAATTTAGACATCTATTTTATTAATTAAAACTATTAAACATCAAACGGACTTTTATTACGATCGTCTTTAAACAAAACCTACATACCTATATCTCGAAATTATTGAAGTTATACTTCTTTAGGATCGAGAGTGAAATTTTATAATTCTGGGCGCATGCGCACACAGACAGTATGTAGTTCGTTGCTAATATTTCAAGTTCTGTATGTATCAGCGCAAATAAGTCATTAAAAGAATACATTAGTGTTTTTAGTAAATGTATTATTTATTATAATTTTTGTGTCTTTGGATTTGTCATCCTCGGGAGTAAGACAATAAAATATCTATTATAACATTTTTATACGTCACTTGATCTATTTGTCACCGTGATGTGTAATTATATCCGTGACGTCACGTAGACGGAGCTTGATAGCTTGGTTGGCAGAGCATTGGACCAGAGATCGAGAGGTCCCAGGTTCAAATCCCGGACGATTCATTATTCTTTTTTTTTAATTTTTGGTATTGTTTTAATAAAAATTTTTTCAAAGTGGTAGGTAAGAAAGTCAGTTTAACAATTAAATAAAATACAAATAAATTATCAAGTATATTTATATCGTTGAAATAATATAATATTCTCCTTTTCATGAACATTTTTCAGTGCGTCACAAATTATAGAAAAAAAGGTAAGTCCGTGATTTACACATTTATGACATTTATTCTAACGTGACATTTTAGTTAAATCTCAGCGGCGGCTCGTGGCCTAAAAAAGTGGTGAAGATGAGGAAAGTCTACCGGACCCAAAAGAAATTTCGGTATACTTATACCTATGACGCGCCCAAATCTCATTAAAAATTCTTTAAAAAATGTTTAGAGTTTAGGGCCCTAACAACTTGAAAACTTTTTTATGGCACTTATATTAGAGACGAGGATGAAGAGCTACTTAAACAAAAAAGCAGTATGTATTAGATAGATTAATAAAACTGACTCAATTAATTTTTATAAATCAAGTCGAGTCTTTGATCGTTTATGGAAGCAAATCTATCAATGATATCTTCGTAGAAAGGATGCTTGTGCATAAGTTTATATAATAGTTCTCTATGAGTGCGATAACAGTCAAACTAAAAGTTTTTAGCCTTTTTAAGCATGAAAAACTTCTCTTTCTACAGATACGGTATTCGATGGAATTGTCAGAATTAAACAAAACAAATTATAGGCTTCTGTAACAATGTCTTTAATTGGTTGTAATTTTATAACCATTTTTTGCAAATTACCATTTTTTTAATTTCCGTCAGCATAAAAAAGGCAGAGCTCTCTTTTAAGTTTTTGAATTTTAGTAAATATTTGCCAAAAACTCAAAATAAATTTTGAAAAGCGTCGGAAGGAATGATCAAACTGTATGACCCAAACTTTGTTGTATCTGCTAAGCTTATTCATCACAATCACAATTCACAAAGAATTTTAATTCATCACAATCCTGAAAATGTACATCCATTTCCATTAAAATATACATATATATTAAATAAAAAAATTGGGTAGAATTTGCATTCGTACTCATACCTTCATCACACCTATAGATCTTTTCAAAGTATTAATAACGGTCATTCTGCTTGCTTTGTCAAAAACAGAATTAAAAAATTATTCGCTTCTTTTATCACGTATTAATTGACGAGTCCTTTTTATCAAGTACGTTTTTTTTTAAGAAAGTCATATAAAATATCTGTTATAATATGAAAAATGTCGATAAAAACTGCTAAAAATGTAAACTCAAAATCATTTAAATCTCATAAAAAGCCTTTAGACAGCTGAACTGATTTTCGGTCTTCCATATTCCGAAAAAAAAAACGAATACTGCCCATCATAGCACGCATCCAACTAAAATTTTACTAGGTGAATACGGCGGAGTTATTTTTAAATTCATCTGCACTTGCTAATTTGGGTACTACCAGTGCCGATATGATGACGTCACGTTGCCATGACAACCGTTGACGCTTGTGCAGCCGAGAACCGAAATTTCAACTTCGTCTTCATCTAACTCTGCTCGAGTCATAGAGGTCAAATGACACAGGCCAGTATCTGACCGTCAAGGACCTACAGTTTTAATTTTTGGATTACATATTGAAATTCTTTTTGAATTACATATTAAAATTCATTTTTAATTTTTGGAGTAATTAAAAAAAATAGGTTTGTAATTAATTTCAGGATTTAGATATAATAATGCTACTTATATTTTTTTATTTTTTTTTTTGTCTCAATTTGATTATATTTTTTGGTGAAGATCACCTTCACCTACTTCACCTGGCCGGCCGCCGCTGTTAAATCTGACAGTTGTCAAATTTTATTTTCAATTTGGAATAAAACCAAATCAATTGTGTCTATTGCATTTATAAAATGGTATTTTCTTTCATTTGTATAGTCTTATAAATTGTACAGATTATATTGATAATATTATTATTTTATTTAATAAATAATTCTTTTTTGATTATGGCGCCATCTATCGACAACTAGAATAATCACCGAACTAGAATAATTACCAAACTATTCACAGACGTGCCTTTTTTTCTGTCACATACAATTTAATGCGTTAGAGAGAAATAGAAAAACTGTGACGCACTGAAAGATGATCATGAGAAAAAGAATAGAAGTATAACTTCTTACGTGCGTACAAAGTACACACACATTCTTTTTTTTGTCATGGGAATGTCTGTTAATATGTATAACAAGCCCTTCTAAATATTGATAAAGCTTCTGTACAGCCATTTTAAAATAACTACAGCAAATAATAAAATTATTCCACCAAAAAGGCAAATAAAAGCAGGGAAGAATTGGTTTGATGAAGAATACCGTGAAATAGCAGATGCAAGGAAAAGATTAAGACAATTGGTACTAACAAATAATAATGATGGTATGAACCAGAGTTCAATAAGAAGGGCACGTGACGAAAGAAAATAAATTATAACGAAAAGATAATACAAGAAACACAGGAAAGATTTCAGAAAAAAGAAATGTGGTCGTTTTATTAAGAAGTTAAAAAAGTAAACAGGGAAGCCAGAATTATAATTTATTTCTGAAAAAAAAACACAGTCACTTGAAAATGGCACATGGGGCTCGTGATGGGAATGGAAAGGAGGAGGATCCAAACATGATACTAAAATGGGACCCAATCGCACGAAAAATAGGAAAGGACGACACAGATACAACTTGAGTACACGAGTCTTTACCCGTGCGTCATTAATACCTGGCGAGATAAAGCACATACTTTTTATCTAGCATCATTCTCTTCCACGCATGAAACTAATGACAAACCAGCTACCGCCTGTTATTAAGTAAAAACACATGTTATTTTTATGAACGATCTAGATTCAATATATTGAATAGAGATAGGTACAAAAAAAAGACGATTGGGGATGTTGTCACATATTTTAAGTACAATTTCTGACGTTTTGGTTTGTTTACTTTTGTGGCTGTCAGTTTGTTGAATTTTTTGCTGTTATTTTGTCGAATTTTTGAATTTTGAAGTTTTTTATAGTACACAATAGTACGGGATCCGAATATAGGTCGATCTGTACCCATCTGCTTGCCGGATGAAACACATTGTTTTATTAAATTTCATACATACATACACAAATATTTCTAGCATGGGTGTCATAGCTATCTTTAAGGGCGGCGTAGGGGTTGAAATCAATATTTCAAGCACATTTTTTTTGAAAGTAGTGGTAGATTTGAAGTGGTAGAATTATTTTTAAATTAAATAGGCATATTCAGCACAATTCATAGATTATTCAAGAAAAAATTCAAGGAAAAATATTGAAAAATAAGCCAACAATGGCAAATTTTTAAAAACACCTCAAAAATAACGAATTCTGCGGTGAACATCAGAACTCAGAACTCATCATTGGATCATGCCAAACAAAAAATTCAAAAAGATTTTATTAGCTTATGAGTTTTTAGAGGTAACGCTGTTGAGTTTTTTTTAGTTTTATTGAATTTTGACTTTTTGATATCAGTCAGAAATCAAAACAACGAATTTTTTTTGCAAAAAGGGTGAAAATCAATATATTTGTTATTGTTTAACAAAAAATAAGCATATAACAAGAAATATCTCGACAGCGTTACCTCAAGCAATGTCTAAAGAAAATATACCTATACAAAATTTCAGATGGGTTGGTCAAGTATTGAGTTACAATATCTACAGTCTTTGAAAAAAGCAGCTATGAGAAAAACGCGTTTAAAGTATTGTCAACTTTTATTTTAAATTTTTTTTTGTCTATCAAATCGTAAAGTGATGCACACCGGAATATGTTTTTGAATCGCGGATTAATTTAGATACAAACAAAAATGACAACAGCTGTTGACCGTTTCTCACTACGCTCAAGCGTGCTGGCGCAAACTTGCTGCAAAGCGAGTCGAAGGTAGGGAGGTAGGGAGATAGTGTTGAATATCCCTACCTTCGACTCGCTTTGAAGCAGGTTCTGAAACGTGGCGAACAATTCTTTTGTAAATTACTCCGCGATTCAAAAAGATATTCCGGTGTGTATCATTTTACGATTTGACAGACAAAAATGAAATTGAAAATAAAAGTTGACAATACTTTAAACGTTTTTTCCTCCAAACTGCTTTTTTTAAAGGCTGTAGAAATTGTAACTCAAAAACTACTTGACCGACCCACCTGGAATTTTGTATATATTTTTTTAGACGTTCCTTGAGGTAACGCTGTCGAGATATTTTTGTTTTATGTTTATTTTTCTTTAACAATAATAAATATGTTGATTTTCACCCTTTTTGCAAAAAAAAATCGTTGTTTTGACTTCTGAGATATCAAAAAGTCAAAAGTCGATAAAACTAAAGCAACTGGACAGCGTTGCCTCGAAAAGCTCATAAGTTAATAAAATCCTTTTGAATTTTTTGTTAACTATGATCCAATGATGAGGTCTGATGTCCACCGCAAAATTCATTAAATTTTGATGTTGCCAAAAATTTGTCACTGTTGGCTTCTTTCAATATTTTTCTCTGAAATTTTTCTTGAATGATTTATGAATTGTACTGAATATGCCTATTTATTTTAAAAATAAAATAATTCTACCACACTTTAAAAAATATTGTGTTTGAACTATTGATTTCAACCCCTCCGGTCCCCCCTTAAGGATAGCTATGACAGGATTTTGATAGACAACCCATGCTAGAAATGGTTGTCTATGTATGCAATTTAATAAAAACAATGTTTCATCTGGCAAGCAGATGGGTAAAGATCGACCTATATTCGGATCTTAGACTATTTGTAAATAAATAAAATAACAAAATAAATAAAACTGTAATTTTAATTTGAGAAAAATTTTTGAGTAGAAATCGAAACGTCAAAATGTCAAAAACAAAACACGCCGCGTTCATAAAAAAACATGAAAAACCTTGGTTCTTAATAAATTGGTACTATGTAAATAGATAGAAGTATGTATTACATAAGGAACTTATTAACTGTAGATAAAAAAAACTTTTGTAAAAAATTCATATCATTAATCATTATTCGTATTAGGTAATTTTTAAATGCAAGTAGGTACGAAAACTGAATTAAGAAAAAATATATTCGTAAACTAGTTTTTTTACAAATTAATATCAATTTATCTACAAAGGTCAAGACCAATGATCGAAGGTATTTTGCGTTTTGTTGTAAGTGTAAACAACATTATTTGAATATCTAAATGTTATATAATAGCAGCGTGCGAAAATAAATAGTAACTATTTATACTTTATTTATACAGTATGATGCAAAAGTTCACGATTAAATAGAACAAAGAAAATAAATAGAACAAGTTCACGATTATTTATATCTGGGTCAAAATTTAAAACTTAGCAAGGAAAACCAAAGAGCAGAGATCAAAAGACGAGTTAGACTGGCATGGGAGGCATTTGGAAAACTTAACTACATCCTTAAAAACAAAAGATATCCACAACATCTTAAGACCAAGGTATACAATCAATGCGTACTCCCTGTTCTCACTTAGTACCCTTTCACACCAAGACACTGGTGTCTGACACCGGTGTCTGCCACTAAAATCAGCTAGACAGACTTTAAAATAGCTTACTTTAAATTTGCTCATCAAGCTATCGGAAATTCATGATTTAAGACTTCCTCTTATTTGTTTTCTGCGTCAGCTTAAAATTTCTTTAGCAAATAATTAAATAAATACGAACAGATACAACTGAGTCTCACAGCTTAAGCAATATTTTCAAATATTAGATTATGAATTTTCTTGGGATGAAAACATCTCTAATTGGCTATTAAAAAACAAGAAAAGCATGTTAAAAAGTATATGGATATGCTTCATCAAGAAGACATTCAAGCAGTTTCCATGTCAGCATTCTCAACTATTTACAAACATTTATCCGTAGATACCTCAGTACAGAAATATCTGGAATTTCAAATTCCCATAAAATACATTCGTGCCATGGCGCAACTTCGAACACCTAATCGCCATGCCATGTGTTAAAATTTACCTATAATGGTATAATCATATACGACTATCTGAAATCTGTACTATTTGTAACACAAACAAGTTGGAAACTCTTGAACATTTACTGTTTGAATGTCCCATTTACAGTTCGATGAAACCAGTTAATATGGCCCCCCTTAATAATTGCACCTACTTTATTGGTTGTCTTAACAATCTAACTATAATATCTGTGAAAGCAATTTCAATTTATATTTGGAATATCATAAAACTTAGATCTTTTGTTTTAATGAATAAGCTTCAGTTTCTCCTTCATTGGTGTTTATTAAAAAAACCAAGTTCTCCATTTCAGTTACTGATAGCGATTAACTTTTATTTAAATTTGTTAATAGTTACTTATGTTCTAGACTAGTTGTTAGTTATATTATGTACTTACTAAACTCATTGTTATAAAACTGTAGTTTTTAAAAACAATAAATGTCTATCTATCTATCTAAAAATCAGCTAGGCACTCAAAAGTGGCTAGTCTGTTAGTCGTTCATTTAAAACAATGCTTTGCTGCACGGTGGCAGGCACCAGTGTCTTAGTCTGAAACGGCACTTATAGTTCCCAAACGTGGACGTTTACAAAAGCACACATGGACAAAATCGTAAAAACAAAAGTCAAAAGAGCAATGGATAGACAAATGTTGCACATAAGTACCCTTTCAGACTAAGACACTGGTGTCAGACACCGGTGTTCGCCACAGGCAACAATTGTTTTAAATAAAAAACTACAGACGAGCCACTTTGAATATCTGGCTGATTTTATAGACTCAACAATGATTTGCTGCAATTGAACACCGGTACCGGAGACCGGTGTCAGACACCAGCATCTTAGTCTGAAAGGGTACTAAGACTAA
The DNA here is from genome assembly GCF_917563875.1 of Diabrotica virgifera virgifera. Lineage (NCBI taxonomy): Eukaryota > Metazoa > Arthropoda > Insecta > Coleoptera > Chrysomelidae > Diabrotica > Diabrotica virgifera. The sequence goes on along the minus strand of NC_065448.1, from coordinate 242,494,873 downwards.
TGGATAAAAAGAGAAACGAGTGGTTAAAGGGAGAAAAGAAAAGTTAGGGATGTTAGACAAGAAGTTGCAAAATTTAGTTGGAGATTTGCCGGACATAATATAAAACAAAATGACGACCGAGGTTCATTTACTGGGCTATATAAAAATAACTATAAAAATAATTATTCAAAGTTGGATTTTAATTTTTTAATTGTATCATAAGAATTCAAGGTTAATGTCATAATGTTACAAAATGTTAGTACAGTAGATAAAATAATAATACAGCTTTATTTAAACGGGTTTTCTTTATGATAGAATATTTCTAATCATTTCTAATGATTTATACCTTTTATGAACATTAATTACATATTAATTTAGTTTTCACTTGCTAATAATAATTATTATATAAATTTTTAGTTTATCATGTGAATGGCGATGAAAATCGTGTCAAAACACCAAAAGGCACTGTACGAGGATATTATAAAAGATCGTTTGGAGGAAGACAGTTCTTAGCTTTTGAAGGAATTCCATATGCAAAACCACCTATCGGTAATTTAAGATTTGCTGTAAGTACCTACATGTTTTAATTAGGGGTCGCCAACTTCTTGAAAATTTCAAGATCTTGTCTTGATTTCAAGACAAGATCAACAAGAAGTAATTTTAGATTTCAAGACAAGACAAGAAATTTTATGTCAATACCAAGATTTCTTGTCAAGAAAACAAGAAATCTTGAAATATCTTGACTAATAATGAAAACTTTAAAACGTATTTATGTGTGAAAAAGATAACAATATTTTGACATAACATAACATATTTTAATTTATTGAACACTTTTTTTTGCTAAATAGATTTACAAAAATTTAAATTAAAAATAATAATTAATGATACTTACCTAATCCTGTTGAAAATAAAATTGCAAACTACATTTTATTTTAAATAACAAAAGCACAGTATAAAGAGAGACAGTAGAACCACTCTCCGAAAAATTGGAAGTAAAATCTGTAGTCGCGCACGGCGACCGCGCAATGTTGGCAGTCGCTTTTGCCCCACTCTCGCATTGCTATTCGCATAGAAACGTACGGCTTTTAACAGGGAAAACCCGCATCCACCACTGGTGAATTACCAATTGCGTACTGCGGTATTACTTCCTGAGATCAAAGCGCCGACAGAGGAGTGATTTTACTGTGGAACCTCTATATACTGTGACAAAAGTAACTTTTTGAAATCGGAATTGATAAGCCATGAATTAAGGCAGATAACACTTCTCATGGAGTCAACGCCCAGCCGATTTCTTGGCTTTGTTCTTGTTAAAGGTGCGCTTGAAAATAGTATAACCGCAGGTACGATGTTGCTGGCGTTTCCAGAAAATCCTTGGCCATTTCCGATAATGACGGGTAGATATTTTCGTGTGTTCTCCACCAATCAAGTACTTATATTCTCAGAATCTTCTGAGCTAATAGGCCCATTTATGTATTTTTAAATTTCGTACTTCAAACATTGTAAGTTAACATTATCAGTTTTCTAAATAATATATAAATCAAGTTCGTTATATTCTTTTTTCAGACTAAGTGTTGGCTCTGGTATTGGATTCTGTAAATCATTCTGGGATTTATTACAGTAGTTAGCTTTAACTATTTCTTCAAATTTTTGTACTGCCTCTGATTGTAGAAGCTTTCCCCAAGATGAAGAGGAAAATGTCTCTACTTTGTGCCGAGAATCCAAAATAAGAACTATACAGTATAATATACAATTAGTTTTATTATAGTTTTTTAGTATTTTATCTCTCGCAGCTTGAATGCAGTAACGTCTCTATCAATTTTATTATCAAGTTCATGAGTCCAATATTTCCACTTTATCTAAAAGAAAGTTTATTCCAATTACCACCAATGTGAGTGTGCAATATTTTTCCCTGTCGAGTATTGAAGAAAGTGTTTTAAAGCTTCTCAGACACTGACAAAGTTTACTGATCAGAACCCATTCTTCATCTAATATTTTGCAATTATTTAGATTTTGGATGTTGTCCCAATATAGAGTTAAAACATTTTTTACACTTAAACACCACGTTGGCATCTCAAAAGTTGAATGCCACTTTTTAGGCACATCTAATTTTGGCATAGTCATTTAGTCATCTTACAATTTATGGCCTCGCAAGCACTTAAGTTTAAGTTGCATTTGCACTGAGTTTTTGACATTTTTGACAAAATGTTTAATATGACTTATTAAAGGAGAGTTCAAATCTAAAGCAGTAATCATTTATATCATTTTCTACTTCGATCTTATCCAAATAATCAAAATCCTTTTCGATGTCGACACTGTTATGATTTGGTTCAATCATTTTTATGAAATCCTGGACAGCTAAGTTAAGAATATAATATGTGTTAAACATACAAAATGCTTATTTTAAGCATGCAACTACAAATCAAATCTGCCGTTTGTCAAGGAAACAAATGCAGATCGAGGACTCCCCTCAGTATCAGTGGAGGCCGTGTTAGCACGCAAGGCAATAAAAAGGTCGCCGGGGAATCACCGGACCGGGTAATCAAAAATTTCAAGATCTTGAAATTTCTTGAGTCAAGACAAGGTATATGATGTCAAGAAAACGTCAAGACAATATTTTCTAAAATTTCTTGATTTTTTCTCAAGACAAGACAAGAAGTTGTTGTCAAGACAAGAATTCTTGTCGACACCTAGTTTTAATTACAAATCATAATACTCTAAAAGTCATTGTCTAGGGATTTAGATAATAATTGTATTTGACAATGATAGAAATTATTTGAAAAATTTTCTACCGAGCTGGCATTCGAACTCACAACCCTTGGACCCAAAGGTAGGCTCTCTTAACACTGAGCCACAGAGGAGATTAATTTAGATTAAAACAATGATAATAATTAAAATATAGATAAGACAAGAAGTTGTTGTCAAGACAAGAATTCTTGTCGATCCTTAGTTTTAATTACAAATCATAATACTCTAGAAGTTATTGTCTAGGGATTTAGATAATAATTGTATTTGACAATGACCGAAATTATTTGAAAAATTTTCTACCGAGCTGGGATTTGAACACACAACCCTTGGACCCAAAGGTAGGCTCTCTTACCACTGAGCCACAGAGGAGATTAATTTAGGTTTAAACAATAATATAGATATAAATTAAAATATATAACATTTCTGTTATCACTATTTAAGGAACCTGAGCCTGCTGAAAAATGGACAGGGCAATTAATAGGAAACACGACATATACATGTTTAGGATATATGCCTATACCAGGATTAAAAGGGTTTTTAGGTAACTAACCATTGAGTTTTTAATTTATTCTCCATAATAAATTGAGATACGGCTATGGTATACTTGCCATAAAATTATTGCAGAAAACCGAAAACCAGAAAATCTTAATCCTATTACAAAGTCATTTGTATTTGAATGGGGTCCTTAAGTTTCGAGAGGTAAACATACTGAATAGCAGGTTTAATGATTAAAAGGACAATAGATTAACATTTATTATTTTCTACCTGGGCCGGAAACCTAACCACTCCACTCAAATATAAATTACTTTGCAATAAGCTTAAAATTAAGGTTTTCTGCAATAATTAGATGGTACCTAAATATAAATAACATTTTTATTGCACTATTTTCAGGATCGGAAGATTGTTTATACTTATACGTTTATGTGCCACTTACTAAAATTAAAGGAGATGAAAACCTGGAAGTTGTTGTTCACATCCATGGTGGCGCTTATCAATTTGGTGCTCCTGAGTATATGTCCAAACCAGATTTCATAATGGACCAGGATGTAATATACGTCACCTTTAATTACCGTTTGTCAATTCTAGGTAAGTTTTTAAAGACACTTATGATTTTAGCTGAATCATTAAAATTATTAGCATTTAGGATATCTCTTTAGGAATTTTGCACTGTAGGATGTACCAAAAAAAGGAGAATAAGTTGGTGATACATAGTTTGGGTTCCACAAAAACATTGGAACCAGAGAAGCAATATTTAGTATTCAGATTTTAGTACAGAGATGCGGAGATGTCGGACATCAGTTTATATGTGTTTTATTGACTGTGAGAAGGCCTTTGATCGAGTAAAATATACTGAAATGATTGCCTACTTCAGCAAGTAAGTATTGATGATAAATACTTACGCATTATTAAAAATATTCACTGGCATCAACGTGCAAACATCAGGATTGGCCGGGACACTTCTGAAGCGTATCAAATACGAAGAGGAGTAGGGCAGGGCTGCATTCTGTCCTCAGTAATATTTAACATCTATTCTGAGTTCGTCTTCAATAAAGCTGTGTGTAATGTTTAATGTGGTATCAAAGTGAATAGCGTCAATATTAATAATTTGAGATACGCGAATGACACGTGTGCAAGCAATTACGAACAACTTCAACATCTGATTAGTAGGATTACCACAACTTGTGATGAATATGGATTCACAACAATATGGTGAGTTAAACACCTCAAAGACAAATGTGATGGTTGTCAGTAAAACGCCACTACAACCAGAAATGTTAATAGCTTATGCTGAACAACTGGAGAGAACTAACAGTACCACCTACCTTGTGTGTAATCTAAATGAGAACTGGGATATGAGCCAAGAAATTAGAATACGTAGAGTAGGTCAGAGCTGCATTCTTTAATATGAAGAAACTGTTATGTGGAAACAATATTATGTACTTCAAGTCGGAAAATTAGATTAGTGAGATGTTACGTGTTTTCTACTCTTTTGTATGGTGTCGAAGGTTCTCAAGAATCTGGAAGCCTTTGAAATTTGGATGTAACGGAGAATCCTACGAATAAGTTAGGTGGATAGAGTTCGTAATGAACATCCGTTATTTTGCATCGGATGGGGAAAGCTACGGAAGTCGTCAGAATAGTTAAAAATAGCAAACTTGAATATTGAGGCTATATTATGCTCTACCCAGGGATATATAATATACTTAGTTTAATAATACAAGGCAAGGTAGAAAAACGAAGCGGACCAGGTCGAAGAAGTACTCATGGCTTAGAAACCTGAGAGAATGGTTCAACAGATCCTCTGCATTCCTTTTCCGAGCTACCAAAATACGAAATCTACAAAATTCCTACAGCCAAGAAGAAACTTAAAAATCACACACCTGATAAATCTATAAATCTGACTAATTTTTTGTGAATATTTGCTCATCTTTATTCTTAAATAATAAAAAATCTAATTTCAATTTTTTATTATTTTCTTTATAATGAATTTAATAGTCCTTCTTCTTTTTAGGATTTCTTAGTACTGAAGATAATGTAGTATCCGGTAACAATGGCTTAAAAGATCAAGTTTTGGCGCTAAAATGGATAAAGGATAATATCAAATATTTTGGAGGAAATCCAGATTCCATTACAATTACGGGACTTTCTGCAGGAGGATCTAGTGTTCACCTTCACTATTTTTCTCCTTTATCGAAAGGTAAATTTTGTTTAATAATTTAACACATATACATTAGAAAGGGTGCCTCTCGTTAAGGTAGGCAAATTTTGACTTTTATTTTCAATTTATTTTTGTCTGTAAAATCGTAAAGTAATGCACACCGCAATATGTTTTTGAATCGCTGAGTAATTTGCAAAAGGGAAGGGAAACATCTGTTAAACGGTTCGCAATATGCTCAAAGCGTGAAGCTGCTGGAAAGCGAGTCGAAAGTAGGGATATTCAACATGCTGCATTTCCGGTAATTTCCTTCGGTCAATCTGAAATTTTCAGAGAGTATTTCTGAAGTTATGGACTTTCAAATGATGAAAGGGTTGCCAATGCGAGTCCATTATACAATTGGATATGGTAATTGAGTCAATACTCGCAATCTTTAGTTTGTATTTTTATTAGTTGTTACATAATCGTGGGGCAACCGGTTTCGAGTCTTACAATATATGACTCATCATCAGGCCCAGTACAAAAAAGGTCTTCTCAATACAAACTACAAGCTAAAAAACACAAAACGAGAGACATGTACACATATATATACAAAACATAAAAACAACTTTGTCTTGGTTTTAATCACACACCATGAAGCCAAGCAACTGTGTAGTATTGAACTCAACCTTCCATAGTATGTAAAGATGAGACTTATTGTCATTGGGAGCGACCAATCTGATGAAAATTGCTTGGTATATAATTTTAATATATATACTACCATCATTCCTCAACTAGTTAAGGGATGATGGAGTTCTGACAAGATAGTATGCGATCAAAAGACATAATATAAAGTTATTAGTAATTAGTATGTACTTACATAACAGCCATTGAAACTGTTCCACAGCTAAAGATGTACATGCAGTCACCAGCTCCCATAAGGATAGTTGATCGATCAAACAACCTTTAGTCTCTTATATTGTAAGTTGTGTTCAATGTGGAACTTACAATATAAGAGACTAAAGGTTGTTTGATCGATCAACTATCCTTATGGGAGCTGGTGACTGCATGTACATCTTTAGCTGTGGAACAGTTTCAATGGCTGTTATGTAAGTACATACTAATTACTAATAACTTTATATTATGTCTTTTGATCGCATACTATCTTGTCAGAACTCCATCATCCCTTAACTAGTTGAGGAATGATGGTAGTATATATATTAAAATTATATACCAAGCAATTTTCATCAGATTGGTCGCTCCCAATGACAATAAGTCTCATCTTTACATACTATGGAAGGTTGAGTTCAATACTACACAGTTGCTTGGCTTCATGGTGTGTGATTAAAACCAAGACAAAGTTGTTTTTATGTTTTGTATATATATGTGTACATGTCTCTCGTTTTGTGTTTTTTAGCTTGTAGTTTGTATTGAGAAGACCTTTTTTGTACTGGGCCTGATGATGAGTCATATATTGTAAGACTCGAAACCGGTTGCCCCACGATTATGTAACAACTAATAAAAATACAAACTAAAGATTGCGAGTATTGACTCAATTACCATATCCAATTATGGACTTTCATTTAAAATTATAAAAATTATCGAAAATTTCAAAATTTTCAAACCATACCACCCTTAGTCTTAAACACATCATGTAGTTAATTTGTTTGTTAATCATATTACATTTTAGGTTTATTCCACAGAGGATTCTCTCAGAGTGGTACTGCTTTCGCTCCTTGGTCTATCGTGGAATATCCACTAAAAAAAGCAAACCAAGCTGCCGGCCATCTAAATTGTACCAGTGATTCCACCGAGGAGATGGTGGATTGTCTAAGAAAAGTTGATTCCATAGATCTGATGACAGCCATGACAAAACTATTTCTTTATTTAGACGCTATTCCACTGGTAGTTTTTGGACCTGTAATAGAAAAAGGAGAAAATCCATTTTTAGCTGACCATCCCTACAAATTAATTAAAGAAGGGAAAATTAATGATGTACCGTGGATAACTTCAAATGTTAAAGACGAAGGAATTTTTCCTACAGGATGTAAGTACAATAATTTTTTATTAATCATGCCTACTGTCTATACTTTTACCTGTATGCCTGGTCGGTTCCTTAAGTACAATTATTATTTCCGGAGAAATGAAACCTCTAATGGGACGAAGTTTCTGGTTACGTCTATTTGTAGTTTCTGTAACTTGCAATCCAAACGAATGATGAATAAAAAAAGACACGGGGGAATCTAAAAGTTACACCTCACTACTTGCCTAATTATCAACATCTACATGAGACATAGATGATAAGTAATTTACCTGTATTTTAGTTTTTGTGATGAATCACGTTATGTCCGTTTTTGAAGAAAACTGGAATGATGTAATAATTTATATGTTAGATTTGTATGACACAGTCAATGAATATGATAAAGTTAAAGTAGCGAAAGCAACAAGAAAGTACTATTACGGTAACAAAGCAGTTACAGAAAATAATCCATATTCTATGGTTAGGGTAAGTATTTATTTTAATTTAATTTTTTATTTTGTTTTTACAAGATTGACAATGATAATATCTATTGATCACTTTTTCTATCAATACCCTGTCCGATTATCGAATGTTGGCGATTATGCTGACAATAATACTTTGTTTACAGCTTTAAACAGATTAGTGAGGTCTCTTGATACCACTGGAGATTTCGAAACCAAGCTGTTCTGCTTCGGCCTGGGCTAGGTACTTCTTCCGGTGATCTTGCCCTGTGTTTTGAGGTACTTATAGAAAGTTATACCTCTGTGGATGTCTCATTACATGATCGAAATATTGTAACTTTCGAATTTTTATCGTTTTTGTTATTTCTGTGCTCTTTTCTTTTCCATTATATGTAAAACTATTTATATTTATCGATAGATCCACATCTCAAAGCTCCCATGCCATACATGTGGAGAATATGTATAATAGCAGCGTATTAATATAATTATAAGGTTTAACGTAATATCCATATTAATAAGAATTCATTAATTTATAAGGCGGCTATGGCTTTTTCAATGCGTATTCTTCTTTCTTTGCTCATATCCGAGTTATCGTTAACGTTGGCGCCCAATTAGGTAATATTGTGGTCTCTTTCTAACGTTATTCCATACGGTCTGGTATTTATTGGTTGTAACTCCGATTTGCTGACAACCATAAGTTTTGTCCTAGAAGTATTAAGTTTTAGCTCATATTCATCAAATGCTTCGGTCACGCTGTTTATAAGTCGTTGCAAGTCTTCTTCATTGGAGGCAATCAGTACCGTGTCGTCTGCGCATTGACATTAATTTTGTTGATTTTAATGCCTCAATCTTCATCTAATACTTCATTGGAAATCAATTTGGAGTATATATTAAAAAGTAGAGGTGATAAAATACATCCTTGCCGCACTCCTCGTCTATAAGCACAATTCGTATGTAAGCATATTTAAGCTATAGCGGTTCTGTAGTTTATATTTAGAAGAATTACGTTCATTAGTCATATTATCCCTGTAGATTTATTTAAAGTATCTCTATTCAGTTTTTTTAGAATTTTATCTTTAGTTATTTAGCGACAGAATGTTCTTCAATGGTGCCGAAACATCACTTAGATTGCAATCAAATACTTCTAAAAGTCCTGTCTATTATTACTTCGACAAGTACGTCACGGCAGATCCAATTCTACCCATCATCGGAATGAAACGAGGTAAGGTACAAGGTAAATAATATAGTTAAACTTAAAAGTCGATAAAAGCATTTTATGAAAACTATGAGTTATTTCCATTTGAATATAAATAAAGTTGTATCAATTTACGCCGTTATTAACCAAAATTCTGAGTTGTCGCAATGATACGAAATTATTGTGATTTCGAGACGAATCTATTCATGTAAATATTGAATTTGAATGACATTATATTTTTCATAAGATATGTGCTATGTCTTTTCACTCTTAAACACTAAATACATACTTTCTTACGTACCACTAGTGTAAGAATGTCTTTTTTTTTTATTGTGAAAGTGATTTTTTATTGAAAAAATAACAATTAAATATAATACGTATAACAAATATGTATTTTTTAGGCGTTGCCCATGGTGAGGACGGAGGTTTAATGTTTAAAGTTATAACTGTAGGACCAGTTTTAGACCCACAAGATGAAAAACTCATGAAACATTTCACAAAATTTTTAGCAGACTATGCCAAAACTGGGTAAAGTAAATAATTTTTTATTGTATATACTCGCATTGTGGTACTTGCGGTGATGCCTTATCAACAATACTTTTTAATCTAACTTTAGAAGCTGTTGTTAGAAAATTGGATATAAACGGCTGTATTAATAAGTACAAATCTATGCAAATATCCGCATATGCGGATGATGTTGCCATAATAAGCCGCAACAAAAGAGTATTAAGCTGGGGCGGCTCGTGATAGTAGAAGGAGGTGAGGCACACTACACCTGAGGAACTTTATTATGATGGTTAGCTTCTCTTTAATGGCCGGAAGGCCGATTTTGTGACGTCATAACGCTAGGACGAAGCTAGGACAAATAATCCCGGACAAAAAATCCCCACAAATTATCCCTGGACAAAAAATCCCAAGACAAATAATGCCCGGATAAATATTCCCCATAACAAAAATTCCCACAAAAAATACCCGGACAAATAATCCCCGGACAAAAATCCTTACAAAAAATCCCGGACAAATAATCTCCACAAATTTTTTAGACAAAATATCCCCACAAAAAATTCCGGACAAAAAATCCTCAAGAAATATTTGCTGTCGATTAAAAGTTTTCCCGTGAATGCGATTGACTCAAATACTTTCAGCCTCAGTGTATAGAGTTATTTTAAATTCCAATTCCATATCGAAAACTTCAAATTTTACATAACAAAAGAGAGAAAGTTAAGTACTAAACAGAGCGTCCATAGCAAATAAAGGAAGCACGGTCAAGTAACTTCATAACTAAAAAAACACATGTCTGAGGCAGGCCTCCAGGGTAGATGAATTTCGTTCCCAGAATCAATGGCACATTTTTCAAATGTTGCCGTTTTTACTGTCGTCATTGTCCCATTTTAAGAAATGGTAGTATGCTAGACAAGGATGGTCGTGAGGCAAGCTTCATCTGTAATGATTTGAGAAAGTTGGAATGAGATGCATGATGCATAGATGCATATAATACTGGCACGTGGAAGACGGATACAAAGATAAAGAGTCAGGGCCGTACCGACTTTATTTTTTTTTTCATAAAAATAAAGTTATTTAGGAAATTTCAAAAAGCTAAATTATATTTTAAAAACCGTTTATTAAACAACGAAATAACGTAGTAATAAGGCCAGTGGTCACATATGGATGTGAAACGTAGACCCTCTCAACCACTGATGAAAATCAACTGAGAATATTTAAGCGCAAAATACTAAGGAAAATATTTGGACCAACACATTGCGGCGATGGATGGTTCGTGGAGAATTAAAATGAACCACGAGCTGGATGAACTAATGCAGAGCGCAGATATTGTTAGATTTGTAATGTCTCAAAGATTAAAGTGGCTTGGTCACTTAGAAAGAATGCCAGATAATCGAGCTGTGAAAATAATCCAGAGATGGAAGCCCCAAGGATATAGAACAAGAGGAAGGCCCCGTAAGAGATGGATAAACGACGAACAGGGGGATCTTAAAACCATGAAAATCAGGCAGTGGCGAAGGAAAGTATTAAACGGGGCAGAATGGCAACAGGCGAAGACTGACAAGAGTTGTAGCGCCATTAGAAGAAGAAGAAAATATACTCGCATTGTATAATATAATAATTTTAATACTTTTAATCTAGGCTGCCTTCTTAACCGACTGATTATCCGTCATCCTATATCTTTTAATTCTTTCTAGTCTTTTAATTTTTTGTTTGTTCTGATTTTAGCAAACCTTCTATCAACAACGTTGAATGGTTGCCGGTGGATGCCGAAAGTAATGAAATAAATGCTTTGGAAATCGAATCTCCAGATAAAATATCCATGACGAAAATGGAGCATATTGGAGCTATGGAATTTTGGGATAGTTTACCTATCAAAGAAAATGAGAAATTATATCCTGAACTGCGTTAAATGTAAATATTTTTTTAGAATAAATTAGAAATCCAATTTTGATTGGTTTTATTTCGACATGCAAAATATTTAGTGCAAAAGCACTAAACCAGTGGAAACGTAAATGTCACGATGGGCAGACTGCAATTGCGCGCAGCGGTCAGGGTTCTCAACAGGGTGTCTAAGCCAATGGTGCAATTGCGCGCACGTCTTTAAAAAGGTATGCTGTGATTGCGCGCAAAGTCGTAAATTATAGTAAACGGAAGTTTTATTTACTTCTAATTGGTTTTGAACGGAAATTTTGCTAATTTTAAAAAATTAAGATAATAACAAGTGAATACTACATTGAAATAGTTGTGATAAAAAAAATAAATAGTGTTTCTTTTATAATTAATATTTATTGTATTAAATAAATGTAGACATTTAATTTGAACATGCCTTATAACATATAGTTTTAACAAATTCTATTCTGGATATTTCTTTATTTTATATATATAATAGGTATATCTATGAAATCTTTATTAGACGAGGATCCCTATTATAATATTGATTAATCAATTAAAAAATTAATATATTATATATATTATATATTATACAGTACAATTTTCAAAGCAGGAAGACCTAACCCTTCGGTCTAAACCTAACTTTCGGGTATTAGAGTGTAGAGTACCCCAGGAGGTATTTGACCGCTGCGCGCAATCACAATATACCGTTTTGTTTACCTGCCTTAATCCTTCCGTTGCGCGCAATCACAGCAACCCTCTTAAAGGTAAATTTCAGTACCCCAGGAGGTATTTGACCGCTGCGCGCAATCACAACCCACCCGCCACGGTATGGGTATAGACCTCGGAGAGGTTTGTTTATATACCTTACAATTTGCTGATGACCAAGTGATCATAGCTAATGATAAAGACGACCTACAGTATATGGCAAGAAAACTAAAGGAGGAATATGAACAGTGGAGCTTGGAAATTAATGTGGAAAAAACTAAATACCTACCCATAGAAGCTGAGTTATCCAATATCGAACTAGAGGATAATGAACAAATCACATCCTGCAGTGAATACACGTACCTGGGAGTAATATTCGATAGAACGGGAAAAGACGATGAGGAAATAAAGAAAAGGGCAACACAAGCTAGAAGAACGTTTGGCTGCCTAAATGGAATACTTTGGAGCTCCGAAATAGGAATATAGCGAAAATACAATATCTATGAAACACTTATTAAAAGCAGCCTACTTTACGGAGCAGAAACTTGGAGAGTAACCGAGAACAACAGAAAAAAATTAGAAGCTGTAGAAATGGATGTGTTTAGAAGATCGTTAGGTATATCCCGTAGGGAAAGAGTTCGAAATGAGGAAGTAAGACGACGAATTGGAATAGATGGCTACTTAACAACAGACATTGAGAGGAAACAGTTGATTTGGTATGGTCATGTTCAAAGAATGCAAGACACAAGATTGCCCAAAAAGATCATACAGTGGGTACCACCAAACCGCAAAAAACGAGGAGGACCCAAAAAGACATGGAAAGAAGGGGTAACCAAAGCAATGACTGCAAGGGATCTTAGAGATGGCCAATAGGATGATAGAAGGACGTGGAAGTTAGGCATCGGACAACGTCGAAAGACGTTCTAAAACCGATACATATATATATATATATATATATATATATATATATATATATATATATATATATATATATATATATATATATATATATATATATATATATATATATATATATATATATTTATTTCGACATTCAAAAATTAAAAAAAATAAATAAAAATTAGAAAGGTAAAGTTTTCAATCCTAATAGCAACATTAATAATATTGAAAAATATTATTAAAGATATTACCATATTACTAAAATTTTTTAATTGAAAAACTTATTGGTCGATTTCCCTGGTAACACCTTCAAGGCTTCTAAAATTTGCAAGCCAGATGGATGCAGCAGTGAAGACAAAGGGAGGGAATTCTAAAAAGTTGCAATTCACAAACTTTCAATAAATTAGAGAGAAAGAGAGAAAGAGAGAGAGAGAGAAAGAGAGAGAGGCAAATAAATAAAACCAAATATATGTGGAAAAACAGACAAAAGATACGAGATAAAATAGGACAAAATGTAACAATAGACCCATACAACTTTGAAAGAGTGCAGAATTTTAAATATCTTGGAGCGATAATCCTAATAATATCACCGAAGAGATAAAAAGAAGAATTCAGGTAGCACACTGATGTATGTATAGCCTTCATAACACTGTTACATCCAAGAACCTAACACGAATATAAAAATTAGGGTATATAAGACAGTGATTAGGCCGGTGCTTATGTATGGGTATGGGAGGTGGACCTGACAAAAACAGTGGAGAGAAAACTAGGATGTTTTTAAAGAAAAATCCTCTGAAAGATCTTTGGAGCCTATCACGACTTGCAAACTAGCCAATACCGAATGTGAACAAAAGCCGAGGTCAAACAGATGAATAAGGCTAGCGATGTTATCCAAGAAATTGAATCGCAACTTTTAAGATGCCTTGATAGGAAGCAGGCCCTTAAAACGTCATAATACAGACATAATATAGGGTCATAATTAAGAACAGTGGGGCTACCCACTGACCCAACTATAATGGATAACAAGTCGAGATGGAAACGGGTTGTGCAGTCAGCCAATACCCATCCCGGGTTTTAGTGCTACGAGAAGAAGGAGAATATTGAACATTCAGCGTTGTAGATAGGATAATAATAATTCTAATGAATTCTTCTTTTAAGGCGCATTTAAATCAAAGCGAACACGAACGAACGAACGAAGGAACGAATTCGTAGGTGTTCGCTTGGTCATTGTTCGCCACAAAGTAGGGCCATTTTCATTGAAGCGAACGTTCGCATTCGTTGATGATCGGGAGTGCATATTGCCCGCAGATGTTTTTAAGATGGGCCAGTGCCAGTCACACATTGTGTTTAAGTTTATTGTCGTGTTTCTTGCTGGGTAAATTTTAATACAATAATAGCTTACAAAAATACAATGTGTGTTCTGTAAGAAAAAAAATATGTCATATCAATAAATACAAGTATAAATTTTGATACGACTTCTATAATTTCATTTTGCCCTGTTTCTATTCTATAATTTTTTCATTTTAAAAAATTGATTTTATTAAATAAAATAAAATAGAAATTATTTCCAGACTCAAAAATAGGTTTCCAGGTATTTTTTATTATTTTGTTGAAAATTTGGATGATAAGTTTTATTTATTAATATTTTATTTAAATCTGGCATTGTCAACTAAGGTTTGGGACACATAAAACGTCCAAAAATGTCCAGCAACTATAAATTCATATTTCTTCTTCTTCTTCTTCTTAAGATGCCGTGATTTATAAAATATTACTGTTTTTAGCAGCATTGCAAAGCATTTCATAGCCGTGACATCTTTTTCCCAGACCCCTCTTACCCTCTATCTTTCTGTCGAGTATGCTGCTGAACAGTTTATCGTTCCCCTCGTAATATGTGCTGCAAGTATGCAGTCTTCTTACTTTTAACATAATTAAAAAGTTCCCTTTCCTGCAAACCTGCTCTTCTTAGTACTTAATCATTTCTGACTCTGTCTGTCCATGATATTCAAAGCATTCAACCCAGGCACCGCATTTCAAACACTTCAAATTTGTAAATGGAACTGGCCTTTATTAATGTTCTTGCTTCCATTCCGCACAAGAGTACAGTTCAAACGTAACACTTTTTAGCATATAAATTACGGATAAAATATTTGTATTCATATTTCTAATAATGACAAAAGTAATGACAAAAAAAATTATCTTCTTAAAATAATTTTGAATTCAATATATTTAGGTAGGTACCTGTAATGTGCTTCAAACTAATGAACGCAATCTGTATCAGCAGCCAGGTAGCAGGTATTATACGCTGTTTGAGGGAGCTTAGAGAATAAAATAATAAAGAACCAGCTTTCTTAAAATTCTTCCTCGAAAAATTACTTGCTCTTGATAGTATGACTATATTATGTTCAAATAATAAATTGTAAAATTGGTGTATCAAAATAAATTTGCTTTTAATTAATTTTAGCAATTAATTTGATTTGGTTACTAGACCAGGGCGCATCTGTAAAAATATTAGTACATTTGGACGTTGAGAGGCGACTCAAATTTTTTTGCAGGAATTGCTTGAAAATAACTCAAATATTAATATTTGAGTTATCCTCCCTTTCAAAAAGGTCCGGAACATTGTTTAAATAATCAAAATGTCAAAAAATGAAAAAAAAATTCGATTTTTTTCTTCGTTTTTTGATTATAACTTTAAAAGTATTCATTTCCGAGAAAACTTATACTGACATAAAAGTTGCGTAATTAAATTTCCTATAATATAGAATTAGTTAAAAATTTAAAAAATAGTCAACTTTCTTGCAAAATAGCAATAATTGCGAAAAAAAAACATACAAAATCAAGTATTCGCATTTTACCGTTTTCAACCATTTATGCTACACTTAGGACCTTCATATTTCACCCAGAAAAACAATACTGTAAATTTCATTAAGATCGGTTCAATATATTTTGCAAAATAAATTTTGCAATCCAGCTTTCGCAAAAAAAATTCATTTTTTAAAAATGTTGCAGGACTGAAAATAAAGCAGATAGCCAGTTGAAATTTTTTTTGCCTATAGAAGTGTACTGTACCTTTCATTTGCAATTTTCAAAATTAAAACCGATTAACTACCACGGCGTTAGGAATTTTTTTAAATAAACATTAATTATTGGTGCTACGCGCAGGACAGCGGATAGTTTGCTCTGATTGGGCATTCCAATGACCTTTGATAATGATTGATACATTTTAATTTTTATTACATTTCGAAATAAACAAATAAGTTTGTTTACTGCAAAATAAAAACACATATTCTATCCTTTGAAATAACACTTTTTTAGCAAGAACTTTCTTTGTTAATATATTTTAACTTAGAGAATAAAAGTTTATTATTTTTAAACATATGCAATTGTTTAAACAATATTTCACAAACAATAATAAAATTAGTTTGATTTTTGTGGAATTAAAATATTAAAATACAACAAAATATAGAGTAAGAAAATAACATATAAGATAAAGATTGGAAGAAATATTGGTGGAAATCAACTTGTGTGAATCGAACACCGCTGTACTGCGCGTAGCACCAAAAATTAAAGTTTATTTAAAAAATTTCCTGACGCCGTGGTAATTAAATAGATTTTAATTTTGCAAATTGCAAATGAAAGGTACAGTACACTTCTATAAGTAAAAAAAATTCAACTTGCTATCTGCTTTATTTTCAGTCCTGTAACATTTTGAAAAAATGAATTTTTTTTTTGCGAAAGCTGGATTGCAAAATTTATTTTGCAAAATATATTGAACCAATCTTAATGAAATTTACAGTGTTGTTTAAATATATCACAATGTTTTTCTGGGTAAAATATGAAGATCCTAAGTGTAGCATAAATGGTTGAAAAACGTAAAATGCGAATACTTGTTTTTGTATGTTTTTTTTTCGCAATTATTGCTATTTTGCAACAAGGGTGACTATTTTTTAAATTTTTAACCAATTCCATATTGTAGGAAATTTAATTATGCAACTTTTATGTCAGTACAACTTTTCTTATAAATGAATAGTTTTAAAGTTATAATCAAAAAACCAATAAAAATAGAATTTTTCCTTCATATTTTGACATTTTGATTATTTAAACAATGTTCCGGACCATTTTGAGTGGGAGGAGAACTCAAATAATATTATTTGAGTTATTTTCAAGCAATTTCTGCAAAAAAATTTAAGTCACCTCTCAACGTCCATCTCAAAACAGATGCGCCCTGGATTATACCTCATTAGTGTCTCTGGGTTGAAATTTATCCAATAAAAACATTAGGCTTTTAAAAGCAAACCACTTCGAACCCTCTTTTTGTCTTTCTCGTCTAAATAATGCCAGAAGCTAATTCATTTTTTTAGTTTAGAGACTTCACAACCCATTCCTATAGAAATGTTAAAACAAGCATCAGTTTTTCTGTTTATTATTTTATATAGCTTCGATTTTGGGTTTCATAAGCATTCTTCATTTCTATATAACTCAATTAATTGAAGTATCTTTTCATTAGTCCATTCCATATTGCAAAATTATGTTTTCACGACTACACAATAAACAACCCTCTTAAACTAATGTTTGTAAATAAATTAAATCAGTACTTCTAAACGAATTCGTTCGCTACCGTCTATCCACTGTCCACATTGAACAACGATTTCCTTTGATGATTCGCTAACTTACCGACATCGGTTGGAACATGTGCGAATGCGAACGAATTCGTTCGGTCGTGCTCGATTCGCTGTACAAATACAATAAAGTTAACGAACGAATTCGTTCGTTCGTTCCTGTTCGCTTTGATTTAAATGCGCCTTTAGGAAATTAGTTCAATTTTGCTATTAAATTTTATAAAAATTCATATCATTAAAGTCAAAATTTAACAAATCATGGAATTGTTATATGCATACCTTTTTAATAATTACTTCTACTAAGGTCATCATTATCATCATTATCATTCCTCAACATCTTGCATCCACTGTTGGATATAGATCTCCTCCATTGTTCTATCTTGTATCCTCTGTATCTAATATACCACTGATTTCTTAAGTCATCCATCCATCTTTTTGGTGGTCTACCTCGGTGTCCTTCATCTTAACTAGGTCTTCATTCTACGAGTTTTTTGGTACACCTAAGATTATTTTAACGAAGTACATGACTACATCTTCATTTGACTTGTGCAATTTTTCTATATCATCTACCACTTTGGTCCTCTGTCTCACTAACCTATTTGGTTTTCCTTTCGTATTCTTGTTGTTCCCAACATTTCTCTTTCCTTTTTTCTTTGGGATATTTTATTCTCAATTTATTTGCAGAAAGTTTAGTTAAAGTTATGGTTTCTGAACTATATGTTATTACCGGCAGTATGCATTGGTTGTAAACTTTTTTCTTCAAGAAAATCGGTAGCGTTCCTTTTAGAATAGGTAGTTCTAGTTCTAGTAAGGTAAATAGAAAATGAACTAAATGTTTTAATTAACGGATTTTATTTCACACTTTAGCTTGAACAAAATACTAATGGTCAAAATAACAGTATATTAACTAGTTTGGCGTGGTCTGAAGGTCCTGTTCGAAAATTTAATAACAACGTCTTGAACTCTCATGTTGGGTGTAAGGAATTGCTGCAAAGTATCAACATTTTCCCTTGGCTGCCTGTCAAATGGATAACCCATAGAACGACGGTCGGGGTATAAACGGTCCTTAACACCACAGAAGGAATCAGCATCATTACAGATTCCACTGATATCTTGGTCAACCTGTAAACAAAGAAATAGCTTTAGTTCTTTTTCTTTTTTCATGGCTGGAGTTTTGCTATACAAGAAACTACGAAATGGAAGACAAATAAAGGAAGTAGATAACTTTACATATCTGGTATCAATCATGAAAAATAAGGCAGATCTAGAAAAAAGAATAGCAAAACCAAAACATTTATATAACTTCTTAAAGAAAATCTGGAACACACGTGATATAAGGGTCATTTTCCATATCAACTCAACACACCTAATTTCCACCCCTCTTCAGATTTGGTTATAATTTGGAATACTCATAGTGGCTAATAAGGGAAACAAAAATACAAAATTTTAAATTTTTATCTCAAGCCGTTTCCAAAATATGGTTATGTAAAGTTTTCCAAAAAGGTCTAAAACACTGCGACCATACTTTATTGGAATAGTTGTAGAAGCTGACCTGATTGAGCTAGAATGCTAGGAGAGGTGTCGTTTTGCAGCATTTTTAAAGCTCTTTATAGTGATATATACAGCATTATGCTACGATAAATAAGTTTTTCTCAAACAAAAAAAAAATATATTTTGATTAGGCTTTTTTCCAAAAAGTACGTAATTTAAAATTTTCATAATATTCCTAGAAATACATAGTACTCTTGTTAATAACATATAAAAATTTTATCATAATATGGTGATGGCTTCAACATAAAAAAAATAAATTTCACACATACAGTATGGTGCAAATGAAAGGAATAAATTCGTAATGTCGCAAGCTAGCGGCTTTAAGGAAAAATCCCGAAACAGGTCGATTTTTATTTTTAAATTGTAATTTTTTGGCATATATTATATCATACTAGTGACGTCATTCATCTGGACGTGATGACGTAATCGATGATTTTGTAAATGAGATCATAGGTCGTGCGTTAGCTCATCGGAAAAGTTATTTCATTCTCTGTTCAGTAATATAAACAAAAACATAATTATTTATACAGGGTGGCAAAAAAAGTTTTTTTTTGTTAAATTAATTGACAAAAAAAAAAGAATGTAGATATGTAATTTATCTGTTTCAGGCAATAGTAAAATCTATTTTAAATTAAATAAATTACATACATTCTTCTTTTTTTGTCAATTAATTTAATGAAAAGAAAAATTTTTTGCCACCCTGTATAAATAATTATAGTATTGTTTATATTACTGAATACAGATTTGAATAACCTTTCAAATGAGCTAACACACTACCTATAGTCTTATTAAAAAATTATCGATTATGTCATCACGCTCAGATGGATGACGTAAGTAGTATGATATATATTATGCCAAAAAATTACAATTTAAAAATAAAAATCGACCTGTTTCGCGATTTTTCCTTAAAGTCGCCAGCTTGCGACATTATGAATTTATTCCTTTCATTTGCACCATACTGTAATGTGTGAAATTTATTTTTTTTTATGTTGAATCCATCACCATCCCATGATAAATTTTTTATATGTTATTAACAACAGTACTATTATATGTATTTCTAAGAATATTATGAAAATTTTAAATTATGTACTTTTTGGAAAAAAACCTAATCAAAATATATTTTTTTTGTATGAGAAAAACTTGTTTATCGTAGCATCATGCTGTATATA
The DNA here is from genome assembly GCF_917563875.1 of Diabrotica virgifera virgifera. Lineage (NCBI taxonomy): Eukaryota > Metazoa > Arthropoda > Insecta > Coleoptera > Chrysomelidae > Diabrotica > Diabrotica virgifera. The sequence goes on along the minus strand of NC_065448.1, from coordinate 242,474,497 downwards.
TCACTGTAAAGAGCTTCAAAAATGCTGCAAAATGACACCTCTCCCAGCATTCTAGCTCAATCAAGTCAGCTTCTACAAGCATTCCAATAAAGTATGGTCGCAGTGTTTTGGACCTTTTTGGAAAACTTAATAACATAACCTTATTTCGGAAACGGCTTGAGATAAAAATTTAAAATTTTGTATTTTTCTTTACCTAATCATCAACTATGAGTACCCTAAATTTTAACAAAATCTAAATAGGTCAGGAAAAAAATAAATTCAAAGTGTGTTGATTTGACCTGGAATAGCTCATAATTATTACTTATCTTATCAGAATTAACCAAAATCAAAATATTTAACAGCTCTATTAGCAGTACATTATCGTATGGCGCAGAATCTTGGAAACAGGAAGAAACAACTACCAAAAAATTACAAACCTCTTTAAATAAATCGTTACGAAAAATGCTAAAAATATATTGGCCGAATAAAATATCAAACGTACAATTATGAAGAAGATTAAAACAAGAAAAAATAAGAGTCACAATTAAAAGAAGGAAATGGAATATACTGCACAATTCAAGATAATCTAAGGAAATACCAAAACAATATAACCCGACCGGTCGCACGGAAGAAGAAGACAAAGACCTGATAATAGCTGGAGAAGAAGAGATCGTGAAAGAATTGGCCTGAGATGAAGAGAGGTCAAACAGAGAGTAAGAAATATAGAGGAATAGAAAATAGTAGAGGAAATTTCAAAGGAATAAAACAGAAGATGATGCGCTGATCCAGCCAATCAGCCATCTTTCACTTTTGGCTAAGAAACGCAAAAGCGCCCAATACTCGCATAAGGAGAGAACGTAATTGAGAGAAACAAAGATGGTTAGAATGGAATATGTCTAGAAAAGGATTAATATCAAACTTAAATGACAAAAATTTACTACTAGTTTATTTATTGTTTCTGCCTCCGGGTCAGAAGTAGTTTTCAAATCACCATGTCAATCTAGAGACCAAAACTTTTAATAAAGCAGTATCCACTTTATGTTTGAGTTTAATTCCCGTTCAGTTTAGCTAACAAAATACATTAGGTACATACCCTGTCATCATCGATATTTGAAATCATAACGAAGAGTTCGGATCTAAATCCTGGATTGTCGGTATTACCCATTGGAATTAACATGTGTTGTGGCCATCCGCAACCGCAGAAGTTGAATTGAGCCAAGTTGTTACCACCATCAGGTCTGCTGGTGTCCAAGTCTCTAAAGGTTCTGTTAAACGGAATAGTTACAGATGAATCAGTTGAAGCACGCATAATCGTGTTCTGACCTTGCCTCACTAAAATAAAAAAAGATGATTAATTAAACATTAATATTTAAAAATTATCTCGACATCAGTAATTAGATTTAAAAGAGTTAAAATATTTTAAAGCGTTAGTAAATATAAACTTACAGTTAACTCTGAATCTGTCCAATTCAATGAACATATTCTTTTGGTCCTTAAACAACCATGGATTTCCCCTTTCGTCGAATTTGGGAGCCATGAATATTCTGCAAGTTCCTTCTTTGGCAGCTCCGGAGTTATTTACAACGATACGGTAATTGTATTCCTGATGGTTAAGGTGAGTGAACCTGACGAAGACAGCACCACGTGGTTGGAAGTCCATACCTCTTGATAGATCTACATCAGATTGTTGCCAGAATGTATTTAAGGTGTTAGCTCCACCTCCTGATTCTATGCTAACACTTTCAACAGTAACTCCAGGGTTACTTAGCTAAAAGTTAAAAATATCATAAAATTCTTTAATGGATAAATAATAAAATATTTTTTTTACCTGGGCTTCAGTATATCTCGGCAATGTAGACTTGAATTGCTGGAAGATGTCATCAATATAAGAATGCCATCTGTAGAATACAGGATCACGCATAGCTGTGGCTGAGTCACCCATGACACCAAATGATTCCTTTAAATAACAGATTACAATAATTAAGGTACAATAGAGCACATAATCTAAATATTTAAATAAAGTTAATAATTATATTGAAACTTACAAGATGTCTATGATCTGGGTCATGAATATAAGAAATGAAGACGTGTCCCATATTGTGCATGTCACCGTAGAATTCTCTGTTGGGAGAAAGAATACTGGATTCAATCATATTTCCCAAAATATCAATACCTTCGTTTTCAGTAAGCGCAACATTGGTTCCGTCAGGCTAAAAGCAAAAATGGTTCGATAAGCAAATTAAAGGTTAATGAGAATATCCATACCCTTCTAGCATTTCCAGAATGAATGGCGTCAAAGATTCTGTCCCTCCACCTTTCAAGATCATCAATATCTTGAGTAATCTGATCAGTTTCTCTTCTAAGGTTGGACAGTTTCTGGTTTGCTACACGAGCGGGCCAAGATCTGCTAGACACCAAGCTGTCTAATTTTGGGAAATAGGCTTCAGGAATTGCCTTTCTCCAGTCAATAAATCTTTCGACACGTTGCAGCCCATGACAGAGACGTTCATAATTATATCTATAACAAAAATGTTATTTATATAAAATATTTTACAATACAATAAAATCATATCAATTTTATAAAACTTGTGCTTAAAACCTCGTTATACTGACCTGGCAACAATTTGCTGATGCATGTAATAGAAAAGTTCTCCTCTCCTATTCTTATTGACCACATCGAAAGCAGCTTCGAATGGATAAACCAAATGCCAATGCCAATGGTGAAGGTTAATTCCCAAATCTTCTCTGAAGTAGGCTAAACGATGTTCTGGTTCCAAGTTAGAAGCAGTAAAATCTCTTGGTATTTCTATTGGTGTCTAAAATTATAAATTTTATTTTTTAATTATTAATTTTATAAAACAGTTCCTTACCCTTGAATTGGTAGGAACAATGTTGGCTTCTTCCCTAGCCTTGGCGAATACTCTACTGTCCACATATTTGTCGGGAAAGGATCTAATGAAGGATGGTAAATCTACGTCCTGGGTATCAGCTCTATGCAATAGTGCAACCGAAAGAGCATAGTTGAATAGATATGGATTAACACGATCCCTTGTATACACAGCTACTGAGAGAAGATCATCAACGTTGCGCATACCTAAAACAAAACAACGAAATGATATGAACAATGCTGCCACCTATAATGTACCACTGATTTACACAAGAGGCATCAGACAGTCTTTCACAAGATCTCCTGTCAGAAAGAAATCACTTTTAAAGATGACGCAGCTAACAACTGGACCTTCTAACTGCCAATGGGCGAAATAACTGGGATCAGTGTACGAATTTACCTACTTGATATAGTAGAGATAACCAGAGCATAATGCCAAATCCTACACAAAAAGAAAACGATATTGAACTGGTCGCAATACGAGAGACACATACAGAAAACGCAGTACTATAGAGCTCAAAAGAAAAAATCGCTTGCTATGATCTACTAGGTGCTACCTACGTTGTTATTACCATTATTATTTTTCTACTTGTAATGTATGTAGGAGGATACTTGTAATGTATGTACTTGAGTACCTGGATCAGAGGAGTAACCAAAGTGAAAGACGTCAAGGAACACCTGGAAATTTACAGGGCACACCATCCGACAAGCAGATGAAAGATGTAACAAGCAAATAATCTACTGGCGACCATGGGAACATAAGAGAGGAAGAGGAAGGCCTCAGATGAGATGTAGCGACGACCTCAAAAAGCATGCCGGGTCCATATGGATGATCAGAGCGCTGGATAGAAACTAGTGGGACCAGGCTCGAAGATATATAGATAGAATATATTGTTGTATAATTCTGTTTGGGAAAATTTTAGAAAATAAATTTATATCAGAGACCACGAGATCATAGATTTTCATCGCCCTGTATATGACCAAAAATTGGAAATATTATAATTTAGTTAGTAGACAGTGTCTTCGCGGAAAGTGAAATCGTTAAGTGATTTGTTAATGGTTCTTTGAACGGACATACAATTATGCGGTAAAAATTAGAAAGTACATTTATTTCGCTGTGGAATGAACAATGAAGTTTTATAAATATTTCTTAGAAGGATAGGCAGTAAACAAATTTATTGAGTTTAGAATATAAGGCTTCTTGTTTAGCATTTCGAAACAACGAAAATAATTTGGTGTCACTTAGAATTTAACAAAATGGAAAAGTTGTATACAAAATAAATTGGTTCTTAAGAAATGAAAATATGGATGTAGCGGGTAGACAGGATGTTTGTGATTGGCGGAGAAAGATAGATGGTGGGGATGAGAGTGTTGAGTCTGATTTTGAGGAGAGAAAAATGGTCACTGGGTAATGAATATCTGGAGGATACAGTCCAGTTTTTAAAAAAAGTCGGTGTAAAGTGGTGAAATTGGCCTTTGCGAGCAGAATCGTGGTGAAACGAGATCGTTGACCGAGTTGAGAAGTTAATTTTCCTTGTGTCCGAGGAGATTCCTGTTTTCTGTCTAAAACGAGTAGCCGGTGGGTATCAATTTGCACAAGATATCGAGCAGAGAGAAATCTGAATAGAGATTTCGAGCGAGTCCCGTTGTTTGTTTTGTTGGTGAAGCAGTTTGGACGAGAAGGACCTTTCGCTACATCCTAGGAGCAAGTGTGGGAGAATCAAGGACTACGCAATCCAGGAAGAAGAAGTAAGGGACCGTTCAAGTATTACGTAACGCAGGTTGGGGGGGGGGGGGGTCAAAAATATTCAAAAATTGCGTTACGAAATAGTAAAACGCCCATTAGAGTGCGTTACGTAGGGGGGAGGGGGGTCAAAAATCTTCAAAAATCGTGTTACGTAATACTTGAACGCTCCCTAAAGAAGAAACAAAAGGTTAGTCAGATTTTTGTGAAACGGAGAGAGTTTGTTTTATATCCACACCATATTTGTTTTTTTTGTATTGAGCAATTCTATAGCATAATTTAGTCATTCCAAAATTTAAAGAAGAATTAAGTAATCAATTTTATAACAAAGGAGATATCAGAATTAAAGATTAATTTATTAGATGAGAAATAGTTGCAACAGAATTAAATTTTAATATAATTTTTAACTCTTATATTTATGGTATATTGGATGAATAAAAAATATTTATAAAATTTATTTGACATCAAGTGTGTTTAATTTCCCTGTTTTGTCCCTGGATGAAGTAAACAACTAGAGATACTAGAAGCCACAAACCGAAGGTACGAAGGTACGTAGAAAATTTAATCTAATTTTGGTTTTTGTTTACAGAAATAATAATTAAAATAATCAAGTAATTAATCAAAATAAGAATTTGCTGTTCAATCTCATAACAAGAGAGAAATACAGAGCTTAATAATATGTAGAAAAATTAGATTAAAAATAACTTACCTATAAAAATGTTAATAAGTTGTCCAGCAATTTTTCTATGTTTCGGCAAGAAAAGAGAGAAATTCTCGTCTCTTCTTAACTCCAAAATCTCACCCAATGGAGGTATGGAAATAGTGTTTACAGGAATTTTACCACCTTGAGCTTCTTCTCCAAATCGAGATACGATCTGATTTCCAACACTTTTATATTGATCGGGCTAAATAAAAAAATATTTTAGTAGTATATTATCAGGTAATTCACTAACATTGAGAACATTATATCATCATACAGTGCACTGGAATAAGTGTTAGGGTTTGCTCACTACGGAGACCAAAGGATGGTATCCTCGCCTAGAACAGAGTATCCTACTCTTTATATTCGTTAATTCTCGCATTTAAAATAATGTATTTATTTCGCATGGCGATCGAAACTATATTATCGATCGCTATGTAAAATAAATAAATTATTTTAAATATGAGAATTCACGAATATAAAGAGTAGGATACTCTGTTCTGGGCGGGGATACCATCCTTTGGTCTCCGTAGTGAACGCTCCCTTACCCCGCTTACTATCTTATTTATTTTTGGCACAACTACAAATGAAATAAAAAATTTTATTTGTTCCAAAATGACACAAAATCTAGGGATCAGATAAAAAAGTTTATTTGAAGAAAGTGTATTTTTTTGGGCTTCTTAATGACGGTACAGGCTCGTTTTTTTTAATATTTTATTTAATTACAGAGTAATTTCCACATATTAATATATTTTTTAAATTGGGCTCTGTACCGCCATTCTTTATTATATTACGAATACGTGTGCCAAATATCTCGAAAAATAATTCAAAATTACAGCCGCAATCTTTAACGCGTTTTTGCTACCTGTTGATCGCTACTGTATCACCTTAAAGAGGCTTTTGTGCAGATGTGGACGTGAATGGCTAGAAGAAAAAGAATGAGAACAAGATGTCGAGAAAAACACTAACATTTTGACAAGACATAAATTAAGGAAAATATTAGACAAGAGAGGTATTACAACAAAATGGTAAGGCTAATTAAGAATATTTACAATATGCACTATGTCATCAGTAAAAAAAGAACTTCAAGAGCATTTACTACTCAAGAAGGTATGACACAAGTAGAAGGAGGATCATCATCTCATTGTATTGATTTGCGTGTAAAGATAAAATGCTTTGTGGAAATGCTATCAATGAGTGTCCCCGTTTAGGATTTTGTCCTCTTCAGGGTTTGTGGTGAATGTATTGTGATGGATCGCAAAAGCAAACAGTCCGAAAAACGCACTGGGGCAAGTGTGGTGTTCCTGGTGTTCCTGGGTTATGCCGGACGGTGGTGTCCAGAAGGCCAAAAGACAACAGAGAAGAAAGTTAGATGGAGTTGATGTTGGTTCCATTGACATTTACGTGTACTGTCCGTGCTTTGGCCTCGACCACCCCTCTAGAAACCATTGTACGCCAACTGGTAGAACCAGCGGCCCTCGTCGGCGGTCAAGAGGTGGTTTTGAGCGCAGCGTGGACAGTGAGCGTTCGAGTGGTGAAAATAGTTGGGGCTATTTTCTTGGGACGCACAGGTATAATTGTGCAATGAAGTTGGGAAACCGCAAAAAACCAACTTCAACGAAGGAGGATTAAATCCAACACTATTAATAGTGGATGAGATATATAATTACAGAATTTAACCTAAAAGTGAAAAAATACATGTGCGCTAGAGAAAATTTTAAGAAGAGTAGTAGATATTTCACAAGGAGCATTCGCCGACGACGTCGTCATATTGGCAGAAAATGAGAAACAACTTTAAAGAAATATATAGAAATATGGAATGAAATACTAAAAAATATTGTCATTGGAGAAAATGAAGAAGTAGATACAGAAAAAGCACGAACCTTCCATTACTTAGGAGTAGAATTAGAAGACAAAAGCAGAAATTAATAATATAATTCAAAAACGATGAACCTATACTGCGTAATGAAAGTAAATTGATAAGTAAGAATGAAATAACAAGAAAAATCAAAATTAATGTGTTCCAATTCCAAGTCAATTTAAAGGCCTGTATTATCTTTTGGTTGTGATAGTCCAGGGTAATAAGGTTTTTCCATGACACTTGAACAGCCAGGGTACTGAAGCGTTTTTTTGACAGGTAATACCTATAAGAGCAAATTGTAACTATTTCCTGCGTAGGATCTGGCGGCCATTTCTATTTATAAGCAATTTAAGGGCCGGTTGTTCGAACGCTAATCAACAATGATCATTATCAAATATTTAATTACTGTTACCAAAACTGTCAATGTCAACTTTGCTTGGGTTGCTGAAAACACAATTAATTACAATTATGAGATTTATTATTAATTATGTCAATAATTATTGTTATATTAATTGATTATAGACTCCACAGACTTTTTAACAACCCAAACAAAGTTGACATTGACAGTAATTAATTATTTGATAATGATCATTGTTGATTAGCGTTCGAACAACCGGCCCTAAGTGTCAAAAAATGTCATTTTTCAAATTTTTTTCAAATCAATGGAAAACAGGGAAACTTATGGTTTTTTAGTATAAATGTCTTCGAGATTATGGAAAAAACTTTAAAATGACGTATTACAAAGTTTGATATACCCATTTATTGTTAATATAATTGCGAAAAAAGGTCGGAATTGCAAAAAAATTATTTTCGCAATAACTGTTGTAAAAATTAGTGTGCAGCTTTGTAATTTTTGTCACATAAGGGTTCTTTGGTGCTAAATATGTGATAAAAATTTCAAAGCGATTCATTCAATTGTTTAAATTTTATTGAAATTGTTTATTTCAGAGAGCATTTTTTGCAATAACATAAGTCAGAAGAAAATGAGGTTAGAACTATTCCACAGGTGTCAAATGAAAGACCATGAGCTAAATTTTCAACTTGGTTTAAAAAAAGTTAATAAAAAATGCATTTATTAGTAGTAAATAAATATGCAAAAGTATCGTAAATCGTTCCTTATAAACTTTTTATTTTGTTGTATAAGAAATTATACATATTTATTATAATTTTTTATCAATTATGATATAGATAACATTACTTGGTAGTTGTGCACTAAACAGGCTAAAAAAGTTATTTTTTTTTTGGAAAAAGTTATTCAAAAAGTTTGTAAAGAAAAATTAACGATACTTTAACATACGATACTTTTGCATAATTATTTATTACTAATACATGCATTTTTTACTCACTTTTTTAAACCATGTTGAAAATCTAGCCCATGCTCTTTTATTTGACACCTGTGGAATGGTTCTAAGGTCACTTTTTTCTGACTTATGTTATTGCAAAAAAAAATGCTGTCTGGGATAAACAATTTGAATAAAATTTAAACAATTGAACGAATCGCTTTCAAATTTTTATCACATATTAAGCACCAAAGAACCCTCATTTGACAAAAATTTCAAAGCTGTACACTAATTTTTACAACAGTTATTGAGAAAATATTTTTTTGCAATTCCGACCTTTTTTCGCAATTATATTAACAATAAATGAATATATCAAACTTCGTAATACGTCATTTTAAAGCTTCTTCCATAATCTCGAAGATATTTGTACTAAAAAATCATAAGTTTCACTGTTTTCCGTTGATTTGAAAAAAGGGGAAAATGAAATTTTTTTCAGTTAATTGTTTATAAATAAAAATGGCCGCCAGATCCTACGCAGGAAATAGTTAAAATTTGTTTCTATAGGTATTACCTGTCGAAAAAACGCTTATGTACCCTGTCTGCTGAAGTGTCACGAACAGGGTACATTTTTGTCTTATTACCCTGGCCTATGAGCCGGGGGTTCTAACAAAAGAGTAAAATACAGGCAGTAGAAATGAAATAGGTACCTGAGACGAGTTCGAGGAGCGAGAAGTTATTACCAAAAGAAAAAGGCGACGGAACACACAAATAAGAGAAGATTTGGAAATACATAGAGTAAACTTTATAATATATGTGGGATATTGTGGGATAAAATAACTAAAAAATATATAAATACGAACAGTAAGACTAAGGTACATTTTGAGCTAAAAAGTATTGTCACAGAAATAGGAAACCGAATTGATAGAAATTAGTATAGGAAAATAGTATGAAAATATTCCTGGACAAAAACAAATATTTGTAATGCACTTATTTAGGATACGTCTTAATAACTTTATACTAAATATTAAAAATAAAATAAAAATCTTACTATATAGTCGCTTGGAACATCAAATACAGTTTGGTCATTTCCTTTGGGCATGATAACCAGCTCTTTTGGTCTGTCAAAGAGCTTGACAACATTATTTTTGGCACTGGTAGACATGGTCGAGTACCTCTGCCTAAAAATTAAAAAATATTTTTACAGTTATATTGTGTGTTTCAAAATGTATATGTGTATTTGTACCTATAAAAAATATTGACAAAACAAAGCGAGGCAATTGCGCAATAAAGTAAATAAAAATCAAGAGGCACCTTTTCATACCTTCTATACCTTCTGTTGCTCAGATGATCAGATTTACTAGGAATAAAAACAACAAACAACGAAATATTAAACGAAGCTATAAATTATCAAAATCCAGAAGACGATAAAGGGACTGTTACAAAGCTACTCCCCTACGCTGCTCAAGATATTCCTGGAAAAAACCTGAAAGCATGGAAAAGAAAGTGCGAGGGAATGGAGATAATAGTATGAAACGAATACCAATATACTCTAAGTTTTGCTTAGAATATTCTGCACTATTTGCACTAAATAGTGATCGCATTTATGATGAGAAAACTGGAACAGGAATATACAAGGAATAAAATTGAAATCAACCCAAAGAAAACTGAATATATAACAAAGGAGAATAAAAGAGCAGTACAAGTATTTAGGTTTCATGACATCAAACAAAAAACAACTGAAAATGAAGAAGATATAAAAAATAGACCAGGACAAACAAGAGACTGAATACAAAATTGGTCCTAGTGCTGTGGGATAAGAACATCAATATAAAAACAAAAAGAAGAATATATAGGGTGAGACAGATAACTGGCCTGTTAGAAATATATCGAGAACTAAAGACAACAGAATTATAAAAATTGGAATGAAGAGCTTTTGAAGAGTGATCTATTTAATGAAAATATTTTCACCTATTTGCTACTTCCGGTTATATTGGAAGTTGCTTATAACTTTGTTTTTTTACATAGGACGCCCTGTATCTTTTTACATTTTTGGATTCTCCTCAATGTCTACTTTCTTAAAATATGAGGTTTTGTAATATTATACAGCTTAGTTTGAAAGATAATTACGTTTTTTCTTAATTTCGTAGCAATATTTACACCCTGTAGAATTGTAGTAGTTTGACATCGAAAACTCTGTTTATGTTTAAATGATTTTTAATATAGTGTACTATTGTTAAAAATTGTTAGTATAGCTAATTTTTTAATCGTAGTATATAGGGTTGGCCGAAACTCGGAATAAGTATTTTCTGAGTTTTCTTAAATGCAACAGCCTATATTTTAGTATTGTAATAAAATGATATTTTATGGTACTTTTTGAGTTCTTAAGCATTCCCTATACCTAGCTTCTACGATTTGTGTTTAATTGCTAATTTTAAGGATCAGTCTAGATTAGTATGTATTTATTTCCGAAAAATTATTTGTGATTGAATATTTTCACGGCCAACCTAATAAAATTTCACGTATTTTTTGTTGAAATCAATGTTTGGCTTGAATCACCAATAACTCACAAATTAATGCAGTTAGATATAGGGAATGCTTAAGAAATAAAAAAGTAGCATAATACATCATTTCATTACATGACTAAAATACAGGGTGTTCCATGTAAGAAACCTCAAAAAATACTCTTTCCGGGTTTCGACCAACCCTATATAGTAAAATTCAACATTTAGCTATACTAACAATTTTTAACAATAGTAGACTATATTAAAAATCATTTGAACATAAATAGAGTTTGTGATGTCAAACTTCTACAATTCTACAGTGTGTGAATTTTGCTACGAAATTAAGAAAATAAACGTAATTATCTTTTAAATTACCCTGTATAACATTACAAAACCTCATATTTTAAGAAAGAAGACATCGAGGAGAATCCAACAATGTAAAACTATACAGGGTGTTCCATTTAAAAAAAACGAAGTTGTAAGCCACTTCCGGTATAACCGGAAGTAACAAATCGATGAAAATATTTTCATTAAATAGATCACTCTTCAAAACCCCTTTATTACAATTTTGATGATACTGTAGCCTTTATTTCTTGAGATATTTCTAATAGGACTTTTATCTGCCTCACCCTGTATATAACACCATGACAAGAAGTATTTCCACTCACGGATGTGAAAATTGAATAATAAATAAGAAAACCAAAAATAAGATCAGCAGAGATGGAATTCCTTAGGAGAAAGTGCTGAGTAAAAAGAAGAGATAGAATAAATAGCATAGAGATTAAGAAAAGAATGGGAACAAACTGAGATATAATAGATTACATAAACAGAAGAGATTAACCTGATATGGACATAGATCTTCAAAAGGTGGCAAGAAACCAGATCGGACATAGATCTTCAAAACTATATGGTCGCCAAAAAGGAAGCGAAAGTAGTAGTAGCAAAAGCTAAAGCAGAAGCGTATTCAAACCTATACGACCAACTTGATACCATGGAAGGCGAAGCAAAGATAATATAAAATAGCCAAACAGAGAGCAAAGAAAGCAAGAGATTTTAATCAGATTAGACGTATCCGAGATGAAAATAATAAAATACTAATTCACGAAAAGGATGTCAAAAAGAGATGGAGAAATTATTTTGACAGTTTATTAAATGAAGAATTTGACAGACAGCCTGTGGAGTTAACAGAGACAGTAACAGCAATGGTTACCAGAATAACAAACGAGGAAGTGACTCAAGCGCTTTAAAAAATAAAGAAAGGAAAAGCAGTCGGACCAGATGACATTCCTGTGAAAGTATGGAGAGCATTGGGAGAGACAGGATTAAGTTGGCTAGCAGGTCTATTTAATAGAATTATGGAAGTTGGACAAATGTCAAACGAATGGAGAAGCAGTATATTAGTACCTGTCTACAAAAACAAGGTAGACAAATAACAATATACAAACTACAGGGCTATAAATCTACTTAGCCACACCATGAAAATATGGGAGAGAGTAATTGATAGACGGATACGTGAAGAAACCGAAATATCCGATAATCAATTTGGCTTTATGCAGGTCAGATCAACAACAGATGCAATTTTCATTGTAAGGCAACTGATGGAAAAATAGAGGAATAAAGAGACCAACGCTCATATAGTATTCATTGATCTCGAGAAATCATATGATAGAGTTCCTCGAGAGATTCTGTGGTGGGCACTAAATAAGAAAGGAGTCCCTGGCGAATATGTAAAGATTGTGAGAGATATGTATGAGGGAGTAACGCGACTAGTGTTAGGACAGGTGTGGGAGAGACTGATAAATTTCCGGTGAAAGTAGGATTGCACCAAGGCTCGGTGTTTAGTCCTTATTTATTCTCATTAGTTTTGGACCATGTAACAGCGAAACAACAGGGTAGCATTCCATGGTGCCTAATATATGCTGATGATGTCGTGTTAGTAGTAAATAGTGAAAGAGAGTGAAAGAGGGAACAAAAACTGGAACAGTGGAGACAAGCTCTGGAGGAAAAAGGTTTAAAACTTAGTAGGACAAAAACAGAGTATTTGGAATGCTCATTTAAAGATCGAGTTAATACAAATAAAATGGTATCTTTGGATGGTGAAATGATTGTTAAAAGCAATAGTTTCAAGTACCTAGGATCGGTTTTACAGAGTAATGGAGAAATAGATGGAGGTGCATGTCGTCGAATTAGGGCTGGATGGATGAAGTGGAAAGAAGCGAGTGGTGTGTTGTGTGACAGAAAAATTCAAATGAAACTGAAGGGATAATTTTATAAAACAGCCATAAGACCGGCTATGATGTACGGACCTGAATGTTGGGCAGTGAAAAAGAAAGAGGAACAACGAATGCATGTGGCAGAAATGAGAATGCTTAGATGGATGAGTGAAGTGACAAAGGAGGATAAAATAAGAAATGAGTATATTAGGGGAAGTCTGGGTGTGGCACCAACTGATGCCAAAATGATAGAGCATAGGTTAAGATGGTTTGGTCATGTTCAACGTCGAGACGTTAATCACCCAATACGAAGAATAGCTGAAGTGCAGATTCCTGGAAGGAGTAGGAGAGGAAGACCAAAGAAGACCTGGGGGGAGACGATAAGGCATAACATGTTGGTAAAGGGGATTAACATTGATATGACCCAAGATAGAATTGTGTGGAGAAATGTAATTAGAGAAGCCGACCCCGCATAGGGATACGGCAAAGAGAATGATGATTAACCTGATATGGACATGTCAGACGAGCAGGCAGCAAATGGGTTGGACAAACAGAATTATAGAGTGGATCCCTATACGAAGGAGAAAGGGAGGTAGACCGCGAAGGGCTTTCAGAGATAAAGTGGACGAAGCAGCGGAAAAAAGAAATCTAGAGGAAGGGGACTGGCAAAACAGAAAGAACTGGAGAGGATGGTTGAGTGAAGGAATTCAGTGTCAACTGTCGAAATACTTAGTATATAAGCATATCATATGAGCTAATTAAAAACGGAGGGGAAAAGTTATTAACAAGCATCTATAACCTAATAGTTAGAATATGGGAAGCAGAAGAAATGCCCGAGGATTGGAAAGAAGGCAGAATTATACCAATATTTAAGAAAGGAGAAGTAACAAACTGTAACAATTATAGAGCAATATCTCTACTGAGTAAAACATATAAAATTCTAACAGCCCTTATCAAACAAAAATTTAATCAATTCACAGAGAAAAAAATTGGGGACTACCAGCAAGGATTCAGAGAAGGCAGATCCACTACAGATGCGATTCACATAGTTACACAAACAATCGAAAAATGCCACGAACACAACATAGAACTCCACATCCTCTTCGTAGACTTCAGACAAGCCTTTGACTGTATTGGAAGAAATAAATTATTTATTGAAATGAAAAATCAAGATATACCAGCAAAATTAATCAGATTAACAAAAATGACCATGGATGGAGCTCGAGCCAAAGTAACAACAGAAGAAGGTAGCACAAAATCAATTGCAATAGAAACAGGAGTGCGACAAGGCGACTCCCTGTCAACCACATTATTCAACATAGCACTAGAAGGAACAGTCAAGGCCAGCAAAATTAAAGGAACTATAGCCCACTCCTCAACACAAATAGTTGCATATGCAGATGATTTAGTTCTTATGGGAAGAGACAAGGAAAGATTAAAAGAAGCAGTAACAATCCTGGCAAAAGAAGCACGGAAGAGAGGTCTAGAAATTAACGAAGGAAAAACAAAATATCTACTCTGCTCTAGAAGAGAAGATAACAGGATGAGAGAAATCAAAATAGAAAACTACACTTTTGAAAGAGTCCAACAATTTAAACATTTGAGAGCAATGGCCAAAACAAGAGAAGTGAAGAAGTAACGGAACGAATACTAACAGGCAACAAAACATACTGGAGATATCATAGGCTTATGAAGGACAAGAACTTATCCAGAAATACAAAACTGAAAATATACAGAGTTGCAATCAGACCAGTAGTTACGTACGCAGCTGAGACAATGTGCCTCACGGAAAAAGATGAAGGAAAATTGAGAATATTCGAAAGGAAAATCCTCAGACGCATTATGGGCCCGATAAGAATGGACAACGGAGAAATGAGAAGAAGAATGAACCATGAACTAAGAGACATAATGAAGGGAGAAGATATAGTTAGATTTATTAAATCACAGAGGCTGAGATGGCTGGGACACATAGAAAGAAGGAAAAACGACCGACTGATTAAGAAGATCACCAAATGGAAACCGGCAACTAAAAGACCAAGAGGAAGACCCAGAGAGAGATGGGAGGACCAGGTCATGAGAGATATCAAAATTCTGGAAGTGAGAAACTGGAGGGAACTATGCACATATCGAAATGAGTGGAAGAAAATAGTAACGAAAGCCAAGTCATACAACAAACTTTGACAACATACAAGTGGAATGCGGAGTGATTCACCGCAATAAGCGAATCTGAGAGCTCTAGTAAGAGCGGCAAACATTCCACCTGGAATGAAAAGCCCTGATGATGATGATAAGCATATCATATAAAAATGAATACATGAAAAAGTAGTAAATTCGAGGGATTTTTAAACAAAATAAACTGAGAAACGATCATGTAAAAGAGGAAACTAATATAAAAGTATACAAAAGATGGATTAAAAAAGTATATTTGAGATCTTCCAGTCTACAATGGTAAGTACAGCACAAAAAAATTTATTAATGGTAACTACAAAGAACATAACCACATTCGCAAAATCTGCCTGTGTTACGAGATTTTTTCTTTTAAAATATAGATTTCAAATGAAATAACATGAAAAATATTTTTAATTGCATATCTGCATATTATAAAAAAAAATATTTACCTGTATTTGTTTCGTCAATTTTCCAACTGGTAGACTGAGTTCAAAGACTGAAGAACTATGAAAAATTTCTGCTTTTTATACACAAATATTTCAAAAACAAAGGTATTAAACATTAGATAGTGGTTAGATAGGTATGAAAAATAACCCATTCGATCAAAAATTATTTTGGGAACCCAAATTTTGCGGTTTAACTATTATTCTTGAAAACAAATTCATAAACTGATAACTAAAGACTAATTCAAATTCATAAAAATTATGAAATGTCATTATTTAAAACATAATGTTTCACCTTTTGCATTTCTATTTGATTAATTTTATAAATTTAATTTGGCCATAACTGTAATTTACTATTTTATTGTATTTTATTGTAATTTACTACTTAGGTACTATTTTATTGACTTCCGAAGTGGAAGTCGAAACGTCAATCAAATTAATTTCCAACTTAAATTGTGGCTTACTTTCCATTTAAAATAGGAAATAAGGTACATTATGTAAGATGCCACAAGGAAATAGCTTCAGAACAATGTCATAATTGTGTCATATTTATTATTTACGATACAAAATATTCATTTTTTGGCTATAGCAATCGTTATGTTGGCTAATGTATTGACAATAATTTTTGAATGATTTTTAGACCGCTCGTCATCGGAAAAAATCTGTAAAACCGTGAAATTTTGAGAACCAATTGAAAATTTGGATTTAGGTAGTAATTATAACCTTTGTTAAAATCTACCCTATGCCGAAGTGCGCTTTTCCCCTGGGGGTGAAAACAACCACATCTAGAGGATGGAATTTTTTAAATCAAAATAACTATGGAAATCTATCAAGTGACCCATTCTGAGGAAATTTTATTCTATAATTTTTTTTGCAGAATTGAGACTTTCCAAGTTATTTGCGATTGAAACTATGAATTTTTCATTAAAAGAACTCACGTTTTATAACGGTTTTTCATGAATAACTTACAAAAATTTAATTTTATAGAAAAAATCATTAAGAACAAAATTGTGGCTAATAAAAAAACAAAGATAATTGCGTCAGAAAGACTTAGGTAAACCTAATAACGACTGAGTTATTGCTCTTTAAAGGATGATTATTTTCGAAGAACCTCGAAATGGAGAACTTTCAATCTCAAATAGCTCAAATGCGGTGCAATTTTTTGGGAAAACTTAGTAGACCTCTTTTAAAGCTCATTAATAAATCTTTTAAATAAGCTCTGACAAAAGTTTTTTGCATAAGAACTAACTGACTTATGACGAAAATAAAGTCGGTCTCTGCTTTTTTCTTCTTGAAATGTAAAAATTAAACCCTCGTCGTTACAATCCTAACAGAAAATAATAGCTTTCTACTTGAAATTATTTCTATTTAAGTATAATTGATACGATCCATGTGATTTGACCGGTTTTAAATGCTTAATTTAGAAAAAATAGTTGATTAAATCGAAAATTACATATTTAAATTAAAAAAAGTGCATTTATTAAATAAATCTAAAAGTATTCATGATACAAAAACAAGAAAAAAATCTTAATTTTCAGTAAAGGAAATTTTATAATAATTAATATTTGAAACATTTTTTCATATTATTAACACTTTCAGATTTATTTAAGAAAAATGCACTTTTTTTAAATTTTAAAAATGTCATTTTCGATTTAATCAACTATTTTTTTTAAACTAATCATTCCAAACCGGTCAAATCACATGTATCGTATCAACTATACCTAAATAAAGATAATTTCAAGTGGAAATATATTCATTTCTATTAGGATTGTAACGACGAGGGTTTAATTTTTACATTTCAAAAAGAAAGAAACAGAGAGCGGCTATATTTTCGTTATAAGTCAGTCAGCTCTTATGCAAAAAACGTTTTTCAGACCTTGTTTGAAAGGAATTTTAATAAACTTTAAAATATGTCTGTCTAATTTTCCCAAAAAATTGCACGAAATTCGAGTTATTTGAGATGAAAGGTACTCCATTTCGATGTTCTTCGAAAATAATCATCCTTAAAAGAGCAATACCTCAGTCGTTATTGGGTTTACATAGGTCTTTCAGACGCGAATCTCTTTATTTTTTGATTAGCTACAATTTTGTCCTTAATGTTTTTTTCTACAAAATTAATTTTTTTTAAGTTGTTCATAAAAAACCGTTATAAAACGTGCGTTTGTTCAATGAAAAATGCATAGTTTCAATCGCAAACAACTTGAAAAGTGTTAATTTGGCAAAAAAAAATTATAAAACAAAATTTACTCAAAATTGGTCACTCTATCGATTTCCATAGTCATTTTGATTAAAAAATTTTCATCTCCTAGATGGGGTTCTTTTCACCCCCAGGGCAAAAGAGCACTTTGGCATAGGGTAGATTTTGATAAAGGTTTTAATTACTACCTAAATCCAAATTTTCATGGAAATCGACTTTGCTTCTCAAAATTCCACGAGAAAATGGCTATTGATTGGACTATTTTAGGCCGAATATCTCAGTCGCTAGGATGTTTGACTTCCACGCAAAAGGCCGAGGATCGAATCCAAGCGCGCGCCGGCGAGAATATCTAGACATTTTTAAAAATGTCTACGGTTGCCTCAGCCTGAACAAAATGAGTACCTTAAGTAAAACCATTGGGGCCATTCAGTAGAAATCAAATATAGGATAGAGAAAGCATGATTTGCATTTCAAAAAATGGCTAAGCTATTCAAATGTCATGATTTATTAATACCTTTAAAAATCAGGTTACTACAAAGTATATATTCTCTATACTCTTGTACAAAGTTAAGTCGTGGACTCTCACAGACGCCACCTGCAAGAAAATTGAGGCTTTCTCGTCTAATGCGGAAGATATCTTATACCGACCACGTTACTAATCGGGTGTTTTGTTAAGAATACAAAAAGGAAAAGAGCTGTTAATCACAATAAAAATAGCCAAAATCGAATACCTCGGTTACATCATGAGGAAACGCTAGAGATATGGACTGCTGCAACTAATGTTACAGGGAAAAGTAGAAGGAAAACGTGGATCAGAAAAGCGAGGGATTTCCTGGCTGAAAAATGTACCTACGTGGTTTAACATAAAAACCACAAATCTTTTCAAAGCAGCAGTGTGCAAAGTATATATTGCCATGATGGTGGCCAGCATCCGAAACGATTAGTAGGGTGGTTCGAAAAAAACTTTTTTTGAAGTTATACTTCTTTACGATGGAGAGTGAAATTTTATCACATGCCGGGTGCATGCGCACACAGACGTATTTCGTTGCTAATCTTTCAAACTTTCAAGATGTATGTATCAGCGCTGTCAGCGCAAATAAGTCATATTATATCATATAAAAGGATATATTAGTGTTAAGTAAATGTATTATTTATTATAATTTTTTTGTCTTTGGGTTTGTCTTCCTCGGGAATACGATATTTTATAATAATAGTAAGTATATTTTTAAAGTATTTTTGTATACTTCACTTGGTCAGTATGTATGAGAAATCTTGTAACCTGTCAAAGCAGAAGGGATATAGCTCAGTGGTAGAGCGTGTGACCGGAGATCAAGAGGTCCCGGGTTCAAATCCCGGACGATTCATATTTTTTTTATATTTTTGGTATCGTTTAAATAAAAATTTTTTAAAAGTGGTAGGTAAAGAAAGTTAGTTTAATATTCAAATAAAATACAAATAACCTGTTAAGTATATTAATTTCTTTGAAATCATAATAATAGAAGTATAACTTCTTACGTGCGTACAAAGTACCTACACGCACATTCTTTTATTTTTATTTCAGATCGCTATAATAGTCCACAAAAGTTGCCATTGGTATAGACGTGAAAAATCACTAATTATTATTTTTTTATTAATTTGTCTTCCGGTCGCGCAATGCCATCTAAGTTAGCAAAAAATTGCGAAAAACCTTAATTTTTAATATTTTTTAAGCAGGCCAGATGGTTTTAATTGCGTTCCTATACCATGAATTAACTACTAAAGTACATAAAATCAATATACAGGGTGAGTCATGAGGAACTGTACATACTCCTACCTCGTATAGAGGCTCCTATGGGGAATAATAAATGACCATTAAAAAGTGTCTGCTCCCATTGTTTAATAATATACAGGGCGAGTTTCGCATTTTGACAGAAATTTGTATTCGTCATAATTTTTGAACGGTCAGATCGATGTGTCTCTTATTTTGGCCAATCGTTACAATATTATCACCTAATCAAATAATTTATTCAAACTAGAAAAAAATAAGGTCCGGCTTTAAAAAAATTAGTTCGTTTGGGTCTTAGAAAAAATTTCACCCTGTATACGCTTTTTGAAAACTCTAATATGAATTTTACAAATTAGATAAATAGGCAATTAAAATGGGATATTTATTTTTTTCCGCACACGATTACTTATTTTTTATAAAAAAATCAAATTTCACTATGAATTAAAAGTTTGGTAAAGTAAACCATGTATTTAAAAAAAAACTTTTATTACAAAAATTAATTTTTTTGTACAAATAAGTAATTTATGTTACCATCCAATCAACTGATTTATTCAAAATAGAGAAAAATCAGGTCCGGATTTAAAAAATTAGTTCGTTTTGGTCTTAGAAAAAATTTCACCCTGTATATGCTTTTTGAAAACTCTAATATGAATTTTACAAATAAGACAAATAGGCAATTAAAATGGCGTATTTATTTTTTTCCCCACACGATTACTTAATTTTTTATTAAAAAATCAAATTTGTCAAAATCGGAATTTTAACCTAAAAATGAAAAAAAAAAAAAAATGAACTCACGGTTTAACTCGCTACAACTCTGTTCCATTTTAATATTTTTTTTCTGAAATTTTTACAGCACATACCTCTTACCATTGTGAAGACTATGAAAATTGTTGTAGACTTTCAGTCTTGTTCTTGTAAAAGTTGCAAACTTGTAAATCGCAAAAATTAGGTGGAAAAATTTAAAATTTATCAATTTGATCACGTCTATGTTAAACTATAGAGTCCAAAAGAAGTGTTATGGGAAGTTTTAGATGTAGACGTGTTATAGAAAAAAAAAAAATGGTAAAACTTTTAATTTTAAGAAAAACGTTGTTTTTGTAAATTAATTTTTGGAAAAAAAGTTAATTTTTCTAAATCTATTCAAAAACTTTGCCAAACTTTTTATGCATAGTCAAATTTGATTTTTTAATAAAAAAATAAGTAATCGTGTGAAGAAAAAAATAAATATGCCGTTTTAATTGCCTATTTGTCTTATTTGTAAAATTCATATTAGAGTTTTCAAAAAACGTATATAAGGTGAAATTTTTCCTAAGACCCAAACAAACTAATTTTTTAAACCCGGGCCTGATTTTTTTCTAGTTTGAATAAATCAGTTGATTGGGTGATAACAAATTAAATATTTGTTCAAAAAAAATTCATTTTTGTAATAAAAGCTATTTTTATTTTAATCTATGGTTCACTTTACCAAACTTTTAATTATTTATAGTCAAATTTGATTTTTTTTTTATAAAAAATTAAGTAATCATGTAGGGAAAAAAATAAATATGCCATTTTAATTGCCTATTTGTCTAATTTGTAAAAATCATATTAGAGTTTTCAAAAAGCGTATACAGGGTGAAATTTTTTCTAAGACCAAAACGAACTTATTTTTTAAATCCGGGCCTGATTTTTTCTTGTTTGAATAAATCAGTTGATTGGTGGTAACATAAATTAAATATTTGTTCAAAAAAATAATTTTGGTAATAAAAGTTAATTTTGTTAAATCTATGGTTCACTTTACCAAACTTTTAATTCATAATCAAATTTGATTTTTTTATAAAAAATTAAGCAATCGTGTGCGGAAAAAAATAAATATGATATTTTAATTGCCTATTTGTCTAATTTGTAAAATTCATATTAGAGTTTTCAAAAAGCTTATACAGGGTGAAAGTTTGAATAAATCAGTTGATTAGGTGGCAATAGTGTAACGATTGACCAAAATAAGAGACACATCGATCTGACCGTTCAAAAATTATGAATAATAAAAATTTCTGTCAAAATGCGAAACTCGCCCTGTATATTATTAAACAATGGGAGCAGACACTTTTTAATGGTCATTTGTTATTCCCCATAGGGGCCTCTATACGAGGTAGGAGTACGTACAGTTCCTCATGACTCACCCTGTATATGCACTTATTATACATTTGTTTCATATCTTCCGGTCGCGCAACATAATACAAAATGAGTAAAATTAGTAGTTTTGGCAAAATTTCAAAGTTTGACTGTTTAGTACATTTTAATCATACGACTTTTATAGTTTAATTATATTACAATAATATATCTAAAATTCAAGCATATAAGATAAATTTGGATATTCAAGTGGGATTCGGTCGCGCAGCTTCGTCAAAAACAGCTGATTACCGAGATGCGAGGCGAAAGTGACGAATGCCAGTGAAGCGCGCGCAAGCCACAAATAGAGATACATATGGGAAGACCTCTACAATGGAGTATTTGACTTCGGATCCGGACAGATTGGTAAGGCCCTATACCTCGTCCAATTTACTTACCGTTGCACGTCATTCGCGCCATAGCCTGTGACACGATACCAACACGAAATATTTAGGCGGTGGGTGTGTTCTTTTTTAGAATCAAAATGATTCTAAAGGGGAACACACCTACCGCCTAGATATTTCGTGTTGGTATCGTGTCACAGGCTATGGCGCGGATGACGTGCAATGGTAAGTAAATTGGACGAGGTATACCTGATTGTGAACGACTACAAGTTATTGATTTTAATCCTAATGATTGTGAGATTACAAAAGTTGACAAGCGTATTCTTAGCAAGGACCAATAATTGTACTTGCTTGAGATATCAGAAGTAGTCAAGTCAGGACATTGTTCAGAAGACTTTGTAGTACGTGATCTTCAGTGGCGTAACAAACTTCGTCGGGGCCCCCCCGCAGAATTGGAAATGGGACCCCCTTTAAAAAATTACTAAATGCAACATGTGTATCAAATACCTATATGTGTTACAGTCCAGTAAATGAACGTAAAATATGGCGATACCGTGTAATTTTCAGTGTCACCACCGAAGTGGTCAACTCGAGACTCTTCGAGTTATTTATGAGTAAAAATGTTTATTGTTCAACAAAAAACCACGTTGTTAGGCGATTTTTCGCAAATAGTTTAAAGAGTAAGTATTTGATCGAATAGAATATTGTTAGCAAAAATGTATCTAGCTTATAAAAAAATAAAACAAAAATGAAGTCTATCGACCCAGTAAAAGAAAAGTTGTATCTCATGAAAAGTTTTTCATATTCGTCAAATTCCAAATCGAATATTTCAACGCGAAATAACCAAAAAATTAAATACTTTTCGGGGAAACTCATTAAAACTTTTTTAAAGTGTTTAAAAGAAGCTTTATTTTTTACAAAAGTTTCTAGCATCAAAACTAAGAAAGTTGCGCTTACAATACAGTTAGTTCCATTTTTTGGTAAAACAATTGTGAAAATTTCCCCCTATTTAGCACCCCAAACGGAACTAATTATTATCGCCTTATTACAAATTACTAAACTTTGTTATATAACCTGTAAGTTTCACCGGTTCAAAGTGCTTATTTTTAAAAGGGTTCTAGTTGAAAGGGCTTGAACGAGTCACTAATCACGAGTATATACAAATTTTAAACGGCCATATCTTAACCAATTTTTGTATTACAGAAAAACAAAATACAGCCAAAATATTTATAAAAGGAAGACCTACATTTCTTCACTCTTTGAGATTTTCGTATCACTAATACTTACTTTTAAAGTTATTTTTAAAAAAAGGCATTTTTTAGGCATACCCTGTATTATCAGTTAGAGTATATAATATTTATCATGTCTCATGATATGACCGAGGTATTCAAGTTTCCGTTTCTTAATTGTGAACGAGATTTCTTCTTGTTTTCCCATTCGGCGCAATACCTCTACGTTGGTGATGTGAGTCGTCCAGGATATTTTGAGGAAACTTCCGTACACCCACATTTCGAATGCCTCCAGCTTCCTCATTAATGTTTCTGTTATTGTCCAGGCCTCTGCGCCATATAGCAAGACTGGATATATTTACATAGCATTTTAGCAGCGATATTTTTAGTGGGAGAGCTATGTCGCAATAGGTGAATTTCTAATTTCTTCTATGCTTGGTGTCGGCATTTGTGTTTCTATCGTTTGCTGCTCTATATTGTCTTCATCAGTGACGTTCTAGATATTATGAAATTCTTCAATATTCAACCCATGTTTCAAGTATTTTATTTTCAGGATTAAGTATTTCTCCATTTTAATCTCCAATGAAATTAGGTATTCTTACTAAGAGCCAAGAAAGCTCTATAAAAATAAAGGATGTGAGAGTAAAACGAGGCGCAGAATTCGACACAGATCACAAACTAGTAATACCTCGGATGAAATTCCCCTTTATGTGGACCCAACAGAAACCGACCTTGGGAGATACTGACGAATCTACGACTCCGGCAATACCTGTCAATGTGTGCTCAATAAAAGAAAAGAAATTCAACATAAACTTATTAGAAGAAGACTCCATAAAAGACTTATACAAACGAAGATTGGACCAAAATCTAGAAGAGTTTAGGTATGAATCATTAGAACAGACTTACGAACACATAAAAACCTGCATAAAGACAGCAGCCCTAGAAGCTCTTGGAGAAAAAGATCAAAAATACACCCACCAAAATACAAAATTAAACGAAGACACACTGAAATGCATAAAAGAGAAGAAGGAACTATAAAATACCTGAACACAAAAAACTATGAGAACTTGGAACTCTACAGGGAAAAAAATAAAGAAGTAAAAAGAAAAGTAGCAAAAGAAAAAATGAAAGATGGGAAAAAACATGCACAGAAATAGAACAACACATAGAAGAAACGAGAAATTCAGAGTCATGGCGTATCTTAAAGTCACTCCAAAGAAATAAGACAGAGAAGGTCAAGCTCGGTCAAACCAAGAAAACGAGTAGCAAGAATACTATAAAAAATTGCTAACCGAAAGTCGCCCCCAATTCAAAGAAGTAGAAAGAGACGGAATAGAAATCTATACACATGACGAAATCGAATTAAGCCTAGCTGAGGTAAAACGAACGATCCAAACTCTAAAGAACAAAAAAGCAGAAGACCCCGGCGGATTACCAAATGAATTGATAAAGATCGGATCGGAAAAGCTATTCCGCATGATACACAACATGTTTGAGAGCAGTGGCGTAGCTAGCCCCACAGGGGCCCCATATCAAAGTTTGTCGCGGGACCCTTTTCCACGACTGATATGGAATGGTGCTAAAAAATGTTCAACAAAAGAAGCAAAATCGCTTGTATAGAATAGAATGGGAATATGCTTTATTGTCACAGAAAATTTTACAATTCTATGGACAAAGCTTACAAAGAGTTGAAAAAAAAACAATAACAAATACACTTTAGTGAAATTACATAAATCGTCAATATTATTATAAAATAAAAGATAATGAAATAAAACAAAACAATATATTGCAAAATTTAAATAAATTTCAAATTACATAATACAATCTTAGGAACCATGTAATAAGTTCTGCATATAACATCCAAAAATATAGATAATAATAAACTCTACGAAAAATAGATTTGAATTGTTGAGACTCATTGTTTGAAAACAGATTCAGTTTTTTCAAACCAAGGATGAATGGACATTGAAAATGAGTTTAAACACAGAAGCTCTGTTCTTATGGTATAACGGCGAGCGGACGGCAAGTAGATATATACCTAAATACAATTTATAGATAAAGAACAGCTTACACGAAAATATGCCCAAACAATACACACTATTACAAATATTCAAAGGTAAAGCTTCTTCTTCTTCTTCTTCTTCTTCTTCTTATAATAGGCCTCTTGGCCTGTTCCTTACAGATTTTGAGCTTGTATTCGTAGCTGTGATGTTGACTGCCAGCTATCTCGCCACCTTTGAAAGGGCCTTTCTATTGGTCTCTTGCCTGTTGGTTTCGAATCCTTGGCTATACGGGCTATTCTCTCGCTGTCCATTCTCGTCACATGCTGATTCCACTCTCGTCGTCTCTGTCTTCTCCACCGTACTATATCTTGTATGTTACAGAGATCTCTTATTCTGTCGTTCGGTATTCTGTCTCTCAGTGTTTTCCCAGTTATTGACCTCAACGTTCTCATTTCTGATGTTCAAAGGTAAAGCGATTACAAAAATTGCAATTTGGCATTATACATTATACAATGTCTAACACATAGCCAACGGTGAATGAATGGACAATGAAAGGTAGCTTGAAAACAAATAAGCTCTGTTGTTATGGAATAACGGCGAGCGGCAGAGAACATAAGATAGATAAATATAATTTATAGATAGATAGAGAATCCATTACACGAAAATGTCGATAACCAAACAATATACACTGTGTTAATAGTGAAATAATTGTTCAATTTTTTAAATGGAATTTTATATCGACATGCCACGCTGGGGCCCCTGAATGTCGGGGGCCCCGTATAATTGATATGGCTGATACGGCGGTAGCTACGCCTCTGTTTGAGAGAGCACTGAATGGAGAAGACTTACCGGCAGAATGGATTTAAGCATATATGACATCAATATATAAGAAATGAAATAGAAAAAACTGCGAAAACTATCGAGGAATCAGCATAATATCATCTATAGGCAGACTGTATGGAAAGACCATAAAGGAAAATTAGAAATATATATACAGGATAAAATCGGAGAAGACCAGGCAGGATTCACAGCGGGGAAAGCATGCTTGGATCACATCTACACGGTCAAACAACTAATAGAAAAACGAATGGCCAAAAATAGATCCGTCCATCTGGCATTTGTAGATCTTAAGAAGGCGTATGACTCGATACCTAGAACCAAGCTATTGGAAGCAATGGAAGACATCGAGGTCCCACGAAGATTAATAAAAGCAGTAAAAGCACTCTACAAAAATAACACAGTAGCTATCAAAATGGGCAATCGAATATGCAGTCCATTTAAGACGACAAAGGGACTACTACAGGGCTGCTCCACATCCCCACCCTATTCAAAATATTCCTGGAAAAGATCCTGAAACCATGGAAAAAAGTGCGAAGGAATGGGTATACCAGTAAGGAATGAGTATCTATATACCCTAAGTTTTGCTGACGACCAAATAGTGATCGCACGAAACGAAGATGACCTCAGTTTTATGATGAGGAAACTGGAACAGGAATATACAAAGAATGGGATGGAAATAAACCTAAAGAAACTGAATACCTAACAACGGAGAATACAGAAATAAAACAACTAGAAATAGACGAAGGTAAACAAATCAGAGGAGCAGATAAGTACAAGTACATATTTAGGTTTTAGAATATCAAACAAAGGAACAACTGAGGAAGATATAAAAAAATAGACTAGGACAAACAAGAGACTGCATACGAAAATTGAACCCGATACTGTGGGATAAGAATATCAGCATAAAAACAAAAAGAAGAATATATAATACCATGACAAGAAGTATCCTCACTTATGGGTGTGAAAATTGGACAATAAATAAGAAAACCAAAAATAAAATAAGAGCAACAGGGGATGGAATTCCTAAGGAGAAGCTGCAGAGTAACAAGGAAAGATATAATAAATAACATAGAGATTAAGAGAAGAATGGGAGTGAACTCATTCATAATAGACTACATCGAACAGAAGAGATTAACCTGGTACGGACATGTCAGAAGAGCAGACCAAAATCGGTGGATAAACCGAATAACTGTGTGAAGCCCGATAGGAAAAAGGAAGAGAGGCAGACCCCCGAAGATCCTTCAGAGATGAAGTAGACGAAGCAATGGAGAGAAGAAATCTACAGGAAGGGGACTGGCAAGACAGAAAGGGCTGGAGAGAACGGTTGAGTGAAGGAATACTGTGAAAACTGTGGAAATCCTTAGTATATATATATTAAGAGAATATATTATGTTATCTTAATTCTCTGTATAATATTTAACTTCTACATAAGTGTAGAATGGAACGACCACATAAGCGGAATGACAACAAATAGAGTAGTAAGGACGGTGAGAGACGGTTCACCAATAGGAAGACGACCGGTGGGAAGACCACGAAAAAGATGGAATAACAACTTACTGGAGGCACATTGAAAAACAGACAGAGTCGTGTCTACATAAAGAGAAGAAGAATAAGAAGATATTTTACTTTGATTGTATCTATCTTCTTCTTCTTTCTCTTCATAAGCAATTCTGCTTGTTCATTGGCGGATTGATACTTCTACGGAAGGTTGTCACCCTATCTTTTGAACAGACGGCCGTTACTTCTTCTACCGATTGGTGATTTATCTATTGCTATTTTGACCACACGTGTTTCACCCATTCTGGTTATTCTATTTAGTGTTCATTCGTTTATACAATGTACGTTACATTGTCTTCTAATGTTTTCACTCCTCTCAGTCTCTCAGCGTATTTCCTGTAATTCTTCTCAGTACTCTCATCGTTTCCAATAGTCTTTGTGGTGTGGCTATATCGGGTCTAATTTCTGATGCATATGTCATTATTGGCCTTACACTTGCTTTATAAATTCTTGACTTCATCTCAGTGTTAATATGTCGGTTTCGCCATACAGTTTTATTAAGGCATCCTGCCAGTCTAGTATTTGCTTTTTGTACTTGATTTCTCACTTATTTGTCCAGGTCTCCGTAACTTGACAATGTAATCCCAAGGTATTTTACTTCCATTACTTGTTCAATACTGATGCCATCAATTTCTATTTTAGATCTGATTAGTTCTTTACTCATTACTATTGTTTTAGTGTTCTGAGATGAAATTGTCATATTGAATTCTTTTGCTGTTATGATAAATCTGTGGACTAATCTTTGCAAACTATCTTCATCTTAGGCTATAAATATTGCTTCGTCTGCGTAGCAGAGTATTTTTACTTCTTTGTTTGCCGCTCTATATCCTCCTCCTTTGTTGACGTTTTTAATAATTCCACCCATGATTAAATTGAAGAGCGTAGGACTCAATTAGTCTCCCTGTCTTATTTCGCTGCCTATATCTATAGGTTCTGTAAGTTGTCCATCAATTCTGACTTCCATTTTGTTGTTTTGGTAAATGTTTTCAATAGTTTTTATGATATCTATACTAGGGGTATTTCTCTATTATACAGAAGACGGATTACATCTTTAAGTCTTACTCTGTCAAATGCTTTCTTTAAGTCAATCAGACATAGAAATGCTGGTCTATTATACTCTACTGATTTCTCAGTAATTTGCATTATGACGAATATTGCATCTGTACACAATCTTCCAGTACGAGAATCCTGATGTTCATCTACTAAACTTATCCTCTGATTTATTAGGTCTTGTAAATTTTTAGCTGTAAGTTTTGTTCTTTTTGTAAGTTTGTTCTTCCTCCAGTGCCGGTTTAACCTAACTTCGGGCCCTGGGCGCTGAATATTTAGGGGCCCCCTTAATGGCTATTCATTGTAAGATTTTTTTACAAGAAAACACATTGTCAGATAATACTATCACAATTCAGTTACTCCAGGTCTTCATTTTCTATAATACAATAGTGATATGCGTCTAGATTTTCTTGACCCAAATTTGGCGTTAAATATATTTTTATTCTTTTGAAAGCCGAAAACGATGCATTAGAAGTTGGTATCGTGAAATAAACTTGGAGTAAAGGTAAAATATTGGGAAATGTTGCCCTTACAATCTTTACATCCTGGATGACACCAAATTTTATAAATGTGTATTTAACTTTTGGCATAATTTTATAGAATGGGTAATTTCATTATGCAAGTTCTCTTTGGTTTCATCAATATATTTTTTATATTTCACATATAAAGTATTAATTGACGTCTTGACTGCTTCTTTATCTAGCGTAGAAAATCATCTAACAGCTGATGTAACATCTTTGTAGCATATATTATCGTCTTCGCAAAAAAATAGTGTTAGCGTCTAGTTCAATTTCGCTTGACATATTTCTTATATCTTTAACAAATCTCAAAATAGATGTCATTATTTCTACTCCAATTGACACGTTTAAGTCCACAGTTTCTTCACATTCACGTATTGCTTTTGCATTAACCCGTTCCAAAGTTTTTGTCCAAATCAGTGTCAATAGAGCTGTCTCAAAGATTTTATTCTGCAGTGTCTTGGCTTCACTTTTAATTGCTAACTTTTCGTGTCTGTCATTGCTTAATTGGAAAAAATAGGTTTGATGGATCCCTAGTTTTTAACTAAAGCATTTACAGCGTCAAAAGTTTCCACAAGCTTTGATTTCATTACTTCCAAGAATTCATTGCAAATTTGGTGAGACAGATAGCTAACTGAACCTTTTCATTTATTCGCATTCCGTTGTAAATGCTCAGCTAAGAAGTAGTCAAATTTAGCCTAATACAAAACAACTTAAGTAATTTCCTTTATGATGACTCGTTAAATCCTCATTTCATCAACGGAAAGCTAGTCCTTAAGAAGCAAGTTATTTACATAGTGACAACAACTCTTCTTAGGACGTTTACCGAATAGTCAGCTTCGCACTTTACTTGCTCTTTCAAGGCAGCGTCTATAACTCCAATCAATGATGATCTTCATAAGGAAAAATTTCCTGTAGCTGGCTGTATTGTATACCATTAATTACAAAAATTGAAGAAAAAGATCTTCTGTGTAAGAGGTATATTTATTTCTAATAAATATAGCTCTATTCTTTATACCTCGATTAATATACCTCTATTATTTATAATAAATATACCTCTTACACAGAAGATGTTTTTCTTCAATTTTTTTAATGATGATCTTGTTGATGAAATTTACTTTCTTCGTGAGATTTGAGCAAAATATTCAAATGTTTCCAGTGGGTCCATCCAAACTCAGTTAAACTTTTTTTTCAAACGGAAATAATTTGCACGTGTAATA
The DNA here is from genome assembly GCF_917563875.1 of Diabrotica virgifera virgifera. NCBI lineage: Eukaryota > Metazoa > Arthropoda > Insecta > Coleoptera > Chrysomelidae > Diabrotica > Diabrotica virgifera. The sequence continues at coordinate 242,443,849 of NC_065448.1, read as the reverse complement.
GACTAAGAGCCGCTATAGGTGAAATTTCTTAATCATTTTAGGCACGACGGGACCCTATAACTTAAATAGTAGAACCTAAAAGAAAACGTTTAAGCACTGTGCCGTCACTTTTCAGTGGCACAAACTTTCCACTTATGGACGGGATACATAAATTAAAAAATACCCTCCCTCGTTACCAGAATTTAATTTTTTTCATTTTTTTAAGTTCTATGTGATTAAGACATAAGATTCATCGTAATTTTTATAAAACACGTCTATTTTTTATAGACCTGTAGGTTGAGTGTACAAAACCTCAAAAAAAATTTTTTCTTGAAAAAAGTATATAACTTTTTTTTGGGGATAGCTGCAGATCTAATTTTTCTTAGTCTTGTGTATTTTATCAAAAACTATATTTATAATTTTTTTCAGATTTTTCTGTAACGCTGAAAACTTCACCTTCAAAAATCCAAAAAACTGTTTTTAAGGGGGTTTTGGGAGGTTTGAACGTGTTTTTCTGATTTTTAAATATTCTAAAGGACTCAGTTACTTCAAGTTACATATAACCTATAAAAACAAAATTGATTTGATATATTATGAAGTCTACAAAATAGGGAAAATCCCCCAAAACTCCCCCAAAAAACAGTTTTTCGGATTTTTGAAGGTGGGGAGCCTTACGGAAAAATCTGAAAAAATTAAAAATATAGTGTTTGATAAAACACACAAGATTAAGAAAAAATTAGACCTGCAGCTATTCCTCAAAAAAAGGTATACGCTTTTTTGAAAAAAAAAATTCTTTTAATTTTTTGAGGTTATGTACACTCTACCTTATATACTTAATTTTTTGAAATTTTAAAATTGATTGCATCCCACCAAAAAAATAAAATAAAAACGAAAAATGAAGTTTTTGATCGTGGGGGCAGGGGGAAGGGGGTGGTGGGTTAAAATTACGCTGAATCCTATGTGCTAATCACATAGAACTTAAAAAAATAAAAAAAATTAATTCTGTTAGTAAGGGAGGGTAACTTTTACTTTATTTATCCCGTCCATAAACGGAAAGTTTGATGCGCCACTGTCGACGCATGTGCCACTGAAAAGTGACGGCACAGTGTTCAAACGTTTTCTTTTAGGTTCTACTATTTAAGTTATAGGGTCCCATCGTGCCTAAAATGATTAAGAAATTTCACCTATAGCGGCTCTTAGTCTATAACAGCGATACTCAACCTTTTTTTTTCCTGGGCCACATAGTAGCTATTGCCACAGCTTGCGGGCCACAATCTTGGTGAAGTAATATACAGTATGATACAAATGAAAGGAATAAATTCGTTATTTCGTAAATTGGCGACAGAAACAGGTCGATTTTTTATTTTTAAATTATGATTTTTTGACATATATGTTATACTAGTGGCGTTATTCATCTGAGTGTGATGACGTAATCGATGATTTTTTTAAATAAGAATAAAGTTCGTGTGCTAGCTCATTTGAAAGGTTATTCAATGCTCTATTCAGCAATTTAAACATTTTTTGCATATTTCATTTTTGAATATGAAGATTCGCACAGGCATGATCAAGCAAACAACGTGAAGAGCAAGTAAGCGCAATTTTTGAGAGTTTTATAGTTATTCGGTGTTAATTTTCCGAATTCTCAATATTGATTTGCGTCTCTTTTTTCTTTAAAAATTGCCTCCAGATTTGTATTATCTTTAATAATCAATTAGTTCATCTGACAACTTTGCGCTATTAAATCCCAATGCCGCAAATTGTGTAGTAGCGGCTACTTCTAACTGCCACGGATTTTCCACTAATAGAAGATATATATTATTTCCTAATTTTTCGGAAATCATTAAATCTTTCCTGAAATTCATCGCTCAATAAAACTAAGTATGTAATTAGAAATAGTGGCAAAGTTTTCTGGAGATACATCAATTCCATCTTGTTGACCTTTTACCAATGTCGAAAAGTTATACAGATTTTTTAGATTAATTTCCTCGATGTACCTATATCTTTAGCTTGTCCTCAAAAACAAATACTTTATTCTTTAACTGCGAAATAATTTTATGTTTCCCTTTTAATTTGTCAACGACGATTAAGTTCTTTAAGTTTTCCTGGTATGTCGCAAATAAATGCTAAAAGCCACCACCAACTATCTTAATCAAGTTCAAAATAATTTGATCGTTTACAGAGCCCTTAAGTTAGTCTTCGTGCCACATAAAAACGCAAGAGGGTCGCATGCGGCCCGCGGGCCGCAGGTTGAGTATCACTGGTCTATAACAATAAACAGCTTTAACACTTGCGTCGTATATTAGCCAATCTCTGTTTTCTTTGCCTCCTTTGGGTTTTCCTCTATAAAAGTTGCTTTTATTTAATATTCTATAATAAGCTTTTTCTCCATCTTCAAACAGTTTTTTACAATGTTCTAAGGAATCACTGTTTTATTTAAAAGTTCACAGTTTTTATAAAGTCATCAGTCTTAAAATCAGCCCATTTTGAAATCGCAGGTATTTCGTCGTTTTTTTTTTCTATTGTGGAAAATACGTAGATTATTTAGAGGACTTTACTTTTTTATTAGTATAAGAGGAACGGGTCCTTACGGGCCCCTCCGGGGCCCGGGCCCTTGGGCGCCCGCCCCAAGCGCCCAATGCATAAAACGGCACTGTCTTCCTCTGCATAGAACTTTTTTAGATAGTCAATCCATGTATCCTTTTTTATGTATTTTGGTCCTATTAGTCTCTACCTCCGTTCTTTGACCTCTTATAAAGCGCAATATTACCTTTTTAAGACAATAAAAATCATGTTCCATTTCTTTCGAAATACGTTCCCAGTGACCACTTTTCAATCTTCTTACAACTGAATATGTTTCGTTTCTTATTTTCTTATAATTGTCGTATGCCTCTTATGTCTTAGTTGACATGTATTTTAGGTAAGCTTTTTTGTTCTCTTTACGTTTTTCCTTCACTTCTGTATCGGAGGCTAAGATAGACTTAATTTTTGCCCACCTTTCTTAGACTCCGTCACTTTCTGTGATGTACATGTTTCTGCTTCTTTCCGTTATTCTTTTTTAGAATAGGTATCTTATGGAGTCGTCCTGTAAGCTTTCGACTGTAATCTTGGTGGTGTATTCTGCTGTTTTATTATCACATTTTTGTGTTTTAATTCTGATTTTGCACAATACCAATTTATGACCGGTGATTGTGTCTATGTTCTCCTTAAATAAAGTACTATATAAACTACGACATGAACAATTATTAATGAATGTCCTGAAATTAAAGAATAGAGACTACAATGATCTAAGGATCATAATATCTAATTTATACTACAAGCAGCGAGCAAAAGTACGTGATAAAAAACAGCTGTCAGAGGAAATTGAAATTAGACGTGGTGTGAGACAGGGGTGCGTATTGTCGCCAGTTATTTTTAATGCCTACTCAGAAGAGATCATCTTGAGGGTGAAACAGTTGGAATAAAGGTGAACGGAGTTCCCATTAACAACATTAGATATGCCGATGACACTGTCATCTTGGAATATTGAAGATCTTCAGAGACTGGTGAACAGAATAGCGATGTATAGCTAAGAATATGGTCTAACAATGGACATCAACAAGACAAAATTTATAAGAATATCTAAAACGCAAAGAAATAACGAGAATAACATATCTTGGAACAATGATCAATTCACAAATGATTACTTCCAGGAGATTAAAATTAGAATAGAAAAGGCTAGAGCGAATTTTAACAAAATGAGAAAAGTTCTCTGCGCGAGAGATGTAAAGTTAGAGCTAAGAGTAATGTTGGTCAGGTGCTACGTTTCCTTGACTTCGTTTTACGGAATGGAAGCTTGGACCTTGAATGCGCATCAATGAAAAAACTGGAATCATTCGAGTTGTGGGTGTATAGAAGAATTCTGAAAATATCATGGACAGAACACATCACAAACAAAGAGGTTCTGAGTAAGATGAATAAAGGAATGGAAGTCTTAAATACAATTACAACCAGAAAATTGGAATATCTCGGACATATTACATATGGAGAGAGATACAACTTGCTTCAATTGATTATGCAGGGAAAGATTCAAGGAAAAAGAAGCACAGGGAGACGCAGAATATCGTGGCTCTGGAAATGAACTTTTCACAGTATCCGCAGATGGCACTTGAAGAAGAAGATATTCTCCTTCTACCTTTTTAATTTGCGGTTGTAGATATTATCTCTTTAATTCTTTAATGTTTTTCCAGTACGGTTATCTCACTCCCTGTCTCTCTCTCTCTCTCTCTCTCTCTCTCTCTCTCTCTCTCTCTCTCTCTCTCTCTCTATTCTCTGTTGAATTGTGTGTGTATTTCGACAGATTATATGTACATTCTTCTTTTGTGTGTTTTTTTTGTACTTGAAAACATACATTTCATAATTTTTGTGAATAAGAATTATTATTTCGTTAATCAGTTTAAGATATTGTTTTCTAGAATCGCTGTTAAACCACAAAATTTGGGTTCCCAAAACAATTTTTGATCGAATGGGTTATTTTTCGTACCCATCTAACCACTATCTAAGGCTAAATAGCATTGTTTTTCAAATATTTCAATATATAAACATTAGATGATTCCTAGTTCTTCAGTCTTGGAACTCAGTTGAACCTCAGTCTTCCAGTCGCACATTTTAACGTAACAAATACAGGTAAATGTTATTTTTTTGTATAATAATTGCCCAAATTAATTTTTTATATGACATGTTTTTTTATTTAAATTTAAATTAATATTTTAAAATTTTAAACAATATTTCAGACACTCTTGTTGTTTAACATGTCTACCAGTGCTAAGAAAAATGTTGTCAAGCTCTTTGACAGACCAAAAGAGCTGGTTATTATGCCCAAAGGAGATGACAAAACTGTATTTGACGTTCCTAAAGAATATATCGTAAGTATCTATTAATTTATATAATATTAGGTTGTATCTGCTAACGTTTTTTATATCAATGGTTGTATTTCATTTTTGTTTGCTCTTTAGTTTTCATCATCCTTCTCTTTTGGAAAAAATGTGGAAATATTATAGAAACGTCAACTTAACTTACTAATAGATAATTGCTCTTCATTTCCTCATACTTAAACTATTAAATGTTTCTAACTGAAGTGCTCATTCCTAGAGCTCTCTATTTTTCATTTCGACGTGGAAGTTTGAAAAAAAAATGTGCTTCCATCTCTTTGATATCTTTGTGCTGGTTTCCAGTTGATAGTATTCTCCCTTCACCCTTTGATTGTACCTGATCACACCATTTTAAATATTTTTCAGTTATGTTTTTTATGATTACGTTTTTACTTTCATTCTTTCTGTTTTAATTTCATCTCTTACATAGACAAGTAAAGTTAATCCATCAGCTTTAAGTACATAATTTCAGATGATATATGTTTTTGTTAAATATTTTTGTTTCTAACGCACCATTCTGACTTCTGCATTCATCACCATCATCATAATCAACAGCTATTCCACCGATCGTCTGATGTAAGTCTACCCTAGGTTTCTCTATTTATTTCTGTTAGTTGTTTCCTGCATCCATTCGTAGCCAGCCATTCGGTTGATGTCATCATTTCTTCTTCTCCTTTTGGCACATAACCCTGTGTGGGTCTTTGCTATGGGCTATGTCCTTCCATTCAGATCTCTCTTGGGCCCTTCTACTCCATTGTCTTATATTCATGGTTTTCAGGTTGTCTTCCACGTCATCAACCATCTCTTCCTGGGCCTTCGCCTTCCTAACGGCTTCCACTGTAATATCTTCTTTGTCATTTTCACGTATTATTGTCGCTGAACATGTCCCAGCCATGACAGTCTTTGACTTTTCACAAATCTTACAATGTCATACCCTTCATTCAGTTCATTAACTTCGTCGTTTCTCCTGATTCTCCATGTGCCATCTTCCTCTTGCGCCGGGCCATATACTTTTCTCAGTATCTTTTTCTCGAATGTTCTGAGTTGGGCTTCATCTTTTTTCGTCATTACCCAGGTTTCAGAACCATAGGTTACTACGGGTCTAATCAAAGTTCTGTAGATAGCCATTTTGGTTCTCTTGTATAATAATTTCGATATCATCAATCTTTTATTAGCAAAGTATGTACGATTTCCACTGAAATTCGCTACTTACGGAATTCTTCTGATTGATTTCTGTGCCCAGATATGTGAAGGCATCCACACGATCGATAGTATAGTTGTCTATTGTTAAATTATTTTCAATCTCAGGTGTTCTTTTGATAGTCATATACTTAGTTTTTTTTTTCGTTTATTTTAAGCCCTCTTTTTTATGCTTCAGGATCAATTTCCTTGAACGTCTCCATTAGTGGTGTCTTGCTTCTATACTACTCATAATGACGACATCGTCTGCATATGCAGTAATTTGTACTGTTTTGGTGTTTATATGGCCGGTTACATTGGTTTTTCTGATCACTGCTTCAAGAACTAGGTTGAACAGCATGGTTGAAAGTGCGTCTCCTTGTCTCACCCCCATGTTGATGTCAAACAGGGGAGACAGTTCTCCATCTACTCTAACTGCGGCTTTTGAACCCTGCAACGTCATTTTTATGAGGCTGATATATTTTTTTGTTATACCTAGATTTCGGAGGTCTTCCAGCATTTTGTCTCTTTTCACACTATCCAAAGCTTCTTTAAAGTCTATATACATATTATACAGTTTTATGTCGTATTCATAAGCTTCCTCTTGTATTGTTCTAAGTATGAATATGTTGCCTGTAGTGGCTCTATTTTATCTGAATCCATTTTGATAATCACCATTTATATTTTCGGAGTATTCTGACAATCTACTGTAGATAATGCCAGAAAGGATTTTGTATATTACATTTAGCAATGTAATTGGTCTGTAATTCTGGCATTCCCTCTTATCTCCTTTTTTATGTATTGGCTGTATAAGACCAACTGCCCATTCATCCGGCATTTGCTCCTTGGTCCATACCAACTTTATCAGGTAATGTATTCTTCTCCAGAGTTCGGGTCCTCCATATTTCAACAATTCTGCCGAAACTCTATCCGTTCCTGGCACTTTACTGTTTTTTAGTTTCTTTATTATTTCAACTACTTCTTCATAACTCTGATTTTCAATGTGCTGCTCCTCCGTAAAATATAAGTATTGTCTCGTTTTGATAATTTTCATTGTCTGCATTTAGATTTTCCTGAAAGTATCCTTTCCATCTCATTATAATTTTTTGTTTCTCTGTTAGTAGTTCTCCGTCCTTGTCTTTGCAAATTTTCAATTTTGGCCTAAATGACTGTGTGCTTTCTTTTATTTTTTTATAGAATTTTCTGCCCTCGTGTCTGCTATTATATTCTAGAATTTCTTGTACTTGTTTTTTCAAAGCCTCTCTCTTTTTTTTTTCTTCTGCATATTTTGATCGCTTATATTCTCTTTTCGTTATAAATTTCTCTGCTATTTCTTCTGTTTCTTTGAAGTTGGTTAAGCCTAGCTTGCCTTTTTTCCTCTACCGCAGTTCTGCATTCATCATCATACATAGGCGCCCATACACACGGGCAGGGGGGGGCCGTGGCCCCCCCCTAGATTTTCGGGAAAGAAAAAAATTAAATTTATATTACATAAACGCATTTTTGTCAAAACATTATTGGATAATTTTGAGAGATAAATTGGAAACAACATATTTATTAATAAAAAAAATTCACATATTGGGTAGTTATTAATAGTTTAACAGAAAATCTTTGTGTCTGCGACAGTGGTCTGTATGGAATGTGCATAATACACATTTCCCACAATCACGGTATGCTACTAACGAAAACATTGAAAGAGAGTAGAGGCGTGGGAAACATATACACTGTAATCGACACCCAAAATTACAAATTGAATGAATCATTTATACTGCAAAAAAACCATATCAGCAAGAATTCCCATCTCTGATCGATAATCACTAATGAGCCATTTGTCTTTAACAACTGGTATAAAGTACATATTTATATTTTGAAAAAATTCATACTGAAAAATAATTTTTAAAAGTTATTGAACATAGTCAAATTTTAGTTTGCAAAAGTATTTTTTTAGTAAGTAAATTATTTTTAAAGTGTGCATTATGATGAACAGAACAATTTTATTTAAATGAAAAACAGGTGATCTTTCATGATGAATGAGTGTTATATACAGGGTGTCCCAAAAGTAGCGGAAAGGCCGAATAATTCGCGAAATGAACATCGGATCGAAAAACTGAAAAATACGTGTTCAATAATTTTCAAAAATCTATGCGATGACACTAAACAAGTCCACCACTTCAACCCCTGGGTGTGGAGCGGAGGGTAACTTTAAAATCTTAAATGGAACCCCTAATTTTTGTTGCAGATTTGGATTTTCCTTGTAAAAATAAGCAAATTTTATTCGAGCCATTTTGCGAATTGTGGATACCTAGATAGCGCTATAATCGGAAAAAACGGTATATCGTGATACCACAGCAAAATTATAGAAACGGTCTAATATCTCGAGAAATATATGTACTTCCAAATAAAACTAAAAAACACGTGTTTAATATTTTTCAAAAATCTATAGAATGATACCAAACAGGATTTTTCATTCCACACTCTGGAGGTTGGGTGAGAGTTAACTTTAAAATCTTAAATAGGAACCCCCGTTTTTTCTTGCAGATTGAGTTTCCTCCTCAAAAAATAAGTAACATTTATTCGAACTTTTTTAGAATTGTTGACGAATGGCGCTATATTCGGAAAATGAGATTTATTTGCGCCATCTATCAACAATTCTAAAAATGTTTGGAATATGTGTGCCTTATTTTTCATAAGGATTCTATATCTGCAAAAATAAAGGGGGCTCCTTTTTAAGATTTTAAAGTAAAAACTTGGTTCGACACATACTCTTTTGGTTAGTCTGCTCGCCAAAGGTGAAGGGAAGGCTTTGCAAGCATTGTATTCTTTTCAAACGGGTTTTAAAGAGAGGCTCAACTTTTGTGGTACCCATGACATTTCCATTTAAAAACTTGGTCTAGTGTTTAAATGTATGAATAATTCCTCACAACAGGGTTCAAACTAGGTTTTTTAGGTGGTTTAAACTACAGTAGACTCCCTCTATAACGAGAACTGAAATGATGAATTAATTATCTCGTTATAAGCGGATCTCGTTATATCAAACAATAATAATATTGAAATCTTTTGATGCCTCTACCTACGTAGTTTATTATGTGTCGATGGTCAACCTGAACAGTGAACAATGAGACTTCGCCGCCATAAATTGTAAATTTCCTATAGTATTCAATATCGGTCGATAAACAGGCAGATGTTTATTACAGGTGGCCGAGTTTATTATAGCACTGGCCTCGATAATAAGACAGATGTTGGGCATTTCTATGTACAGGTAGTTGGGGCATTTATTTATTTATGACCATTACAACGCTAAAAACAGGTAAAGACAAGTATTCTTCGATTTAAATTTTCCTCGTTATAACCAAATATGCCTCGTTATAGAGCGTTATAGTTCAATAGGAATTTCATGGGACACCTAATGTACCTCGTTATAAGCGAAACCTCGTTATATCCGTGTTCGTTATAGAGAGAGTCTACTGTATATATTGTCATCCGAAATATACAAAATGTAATGTGCAACTTCTTCACGTTTGGCCCCCCCCTAAAAATTTTTATATGGGCGCCCTTGTCATCATACCATTCCGAATTTCTTTGCCTTTTGACTATTCCGACAGTTTCCTCTGCAGATTCAGTTATTAATGTTTTTAATTGTCTTCATTCTTCCTCTGCAGTATCTTCCTCTCTGATTACGTTGAGTTTTATTTGGAGAGTATTTTGATACTCTTGTGTCTTTGTTGGACTTTTGAACCCTTTAACATTCCATTTTTTAATTTGGCTATTTTTCCCTTTTGCCACTGTCGCGATTTTCTGCCGCAATTTTGCTCCCACAAGATAGTCAACTGAGTCAGAGTTCGCCCCGCGATACGTTCTGACATTAGTTATGTATGTTGCCCAACTTTTTGAGATGAAGATATAGTCAATTTGATTGGCTTCAGTGGTTCCTGGTATTTTCCATGTTCCTTTATGGATATCTTTTCTCTAGAACTTAATGCTGACAATTGCATCATTCCACCTGGTTTAATTTGCTCTTGGTCGTCGTTCAACAACTCGCGTCTTCCACTCTTTCTATGTGTCCTGCCCAGTTCCATTTTAACATGGCAACCTTCTGGATTACATCTGTTAGTTTTCATCGACTTCTTATTTCTCACTGGATTTACGATCGTTGAGCTGAATCTTTAAAATTTACCATTCCATAGCTCTCTGAGTCACTTGAAGTTTGTGGCCTATGATGTTAAAAGCCCATGTTTCAATTCCATATGTCCATATAATTTTTGTATTTTTTTTGTGTGATACTTCAAATCCGTCTCTTACTTCATGTACTCTTTTTTCTTCTTCTATTTCCAGTTGCATGTCAAAATATTCCTTTTTCTTACCCTATTAATAATCCATCCAATTTTTCTAAATCTAGGTTTATCCATTTCACTGTTAGCCCAGTCGGGATAGCATTTGACCTTGCATTAGGAGCTCCCCAAATTTTATTTTTCTAATCTTTAGGGAGGGTCAATATTAGTACAAATTTAAAATCTCGACTGAATTCCACCGTTGCGTTAGCCGCCATCTTGATTTTAAACGAGAACCGTTTTTGCTCAATATCTCCGTCATTTTCAATTTTTTGACAAAAGTGTAGAAACTGAAATTGTTGAAAATGCGATTTTCTATAATTTCATTTATTTTAATTTTTCTCGTGCGGTCGTTATTTTCCGAGTTATGAGGGGAAAATAGTGACAGTTGTAGCATAATTATTGAATTATTGAATTATCTCGTTTATTATTAGTTTTACAACAAATATTTACCTATACAAAAATGAAGAGAATTAAATTTTGTACAATTTTGATGCCGTTCATTTTTTTGATAAAATCAATATTTAAGGTAGTACGTATGTGGTAAATGTGCGAGCGTAAGACCTGATTGATTTTGTAGCAATTGTTTTTGTTCAATATCTCCGCCATTTTCAACTTTTCGACAAAAAGTGTAAGAACTGAAATTGTTGCAATTATGATTTACTACAATTTTTCGAGAGAACCAGTGGCGGGTCTACAAGAGGGGGAAATGGGAAAATTCTCCCCAACAGGGTCCAAAATTTAAAAAAAATTGTTGGAACATCACGATATATTAGCTGAAATAAAACTTAAAATATCGACAGACAAAATCAACCAATAAAACCCGCTAGTTAATAAAATTAAATGAACTTAATGCATATAATGTCTTTTTATGTCTTTTATATACTTAGTTTGGTTGATGTTTCATTGGAAGTTTCAACAATTGTATAAAATATAATTCTCTTTATTTTTGTTTATGTACAATTATGTCGTAAAGTTAATAATAAATGAGACAATTCAATAATTATGCTTCCCCCCCGCTTCCATTATTTTCCCCCTTAACTCGGAGAATATTGATCGTATAAAAAATTGTGCCAAAGAAATTGTAGGAAATTGCATTTCCAACATCTTTCTTTCCCACCATTTATGTCGAGAAGTTGAAAATGGCGGAGATATTAAGCAACAACAGTTCTCATTTTAAATCAATGTGCCGGCTAATGCAACCGCGGAATTCAGTCGAGATTTTAAATTTACACTACTATTGATCTCTGCTAAAGGATAGAATTATAAAATTTGGGGCAGCTCGGAAACAAAATTCAATTCAATAATTATGAATCCCCCACCACTTTTTACTATTTTCTCATGTAACTCGGAAAATATCAACCGCATGAAAAAAATTGTTAAAAAGAAATTGTAGGAAATTTTAGTTTGAACAATTTTAGTTGAAAATGGCGTAGATATTGAAAAAAAAAACAATTGCTATAAAATCAATCCGGTCTTACGCTCGCGCCATTACCGCATACGTACTACCTTAAATATTAATTTTAGTAAAAAAATGAAAGAGATTAAAATTGTGTAGAATTTAATTCTCTTCATTTTGTATAGGTACATATTTGTTATAAAACTAATAATAAACGAGATAATTCAATAATTCAATAATTATGCTCCAACTGTCACTATTTTCCCCTCATAACTCGGAAAATATCGACCGCACGAAAAAAATTATAATAAATGAAAATATAGAAAATCTTATTTTCAACAATTTCAGTTTTACACTGTTTGTCAAAAAATTGAAAATGGGCGGAGATATTGAGCAAAAACCGTTCTCGTTTAAAATCAAGATGGCGGCTAACGCAACGGTGGAATTCAGTCAAAATTTTAAATTTATACTAATATTGACCCTCCCTAAAGATTAGAAAAATAAAATTTGGGGCAGCTCCTAATGCAAGGTTAGGCCTGTTATTCGTCTAACCCGACTGGACTATGTATATTTATACCGGTTGCAGATATCTCGGCCTTCATCTTTTGTAGAAAAGCACTTGCGATATAGCTTTTTCTTTAAAATCTATATAACAGTATTAATCTTATTTTTAATCTATTCAGACAGATCAATACAAAAATGTTGGAAATCAGATTGTGTCTCGATTTGGAGAAGAAGCTGAAGGAGGTAAAATTCCTGTCAACACTATTTCCATACCTCCATTGGGTGAGATTTTGGAGTTAAGAAGAGACGAGAATTTCTCTCTTTTCTTGCCGAAACACAGAAAAATTGCTGGACAACTTATCAACATTTACATTGGTAAGGTATTTTTATTCTGCTTTAAATGCTTTTCTATGCTTTAAAGGCGTCCTCTACCTCGTCTATCCATCCTTTATAGAAAAGGTACTTAGATCTTCTATAAATCTAAATCTAACGATATATATGCTGTCTGTTGCTTTGTCTAGCTCATAATTAATTTTATTTCTCCACGTATCATCATTACTACGTAGGTCGGACGTGATAGATAGGCTTTTCATCATCATCATCATCATCATCCAGTCTTGTATGTCCAAAGTTGAACATAGTTCAATTAGCCTTGGCTAATTTCTTCCAGTTTTAATATGTTCTTGGGCTTACTGCAACCAATTCCCAGCAATCATTTTGACGTCGTCTGTTCATCGTGTAGGTGATCTACCTCTACTTCTTCTGTCTGGTCGTGGTCTCCACACTGTAATTTTTTGGGTCCACCTCCCGTCCTTCATTTTGGCGGGCCATGTAGCCATAATGAAGGATGGGAGATAGGTTGGACCACATATATTTCTTAAAATTTAGCTTAAAACTTTCTCTTCTTTTTCTTTAACGCTTTTTCTTTAGCGCTTTCATATTTTTTGGGGTGTAACTTGTGACCCCAATAATTATTAACCTATTTAGTTATTCATTCAAATTCGTCCATTTTCGTTGGTTTCGTAACGCACTGGTAAGAAGAAATGACGAAAATACTGGTAAGCTACACGTGACAGATTATTTGTATTTAGTGTATGGCTATATCAAAGTTGAGTTTTTGTATATAAGTAAAGAGAACAATACATTACAAACAAATATCATTGGTAATAATAACGTAGGTAGCACCTACTAGATCATTTTCTTGTTCAGGTGACATCTCCGCTACGGAGGTTGGCAGTCATCATAGCTATTTTAATTTTTGAGGCAGTAGCTCTAAATAGTTATTTTGAACTGCATCCAAACCATTCTCTCAGGTTCACCCAGCCATGAAATTCGTCTTCTTCCGATGCTTCTTCTGCGATTTATCTTTCCTTGCATTATGAGCCGTAGGATGCCATAATTATTGCCCCGCATCACATGTCCGAAATACTGTAGCTTTCTATATTTAATTGTTAGTTCAACTTCCTTCTTTTTATCTATTCTTCTCAGTACTTCATTGTTCGTAATTCTGTCTACCCAGGAAACCGTTATAATTATTTTATAGGTCCACATTTCAAAGGCGTTAAGTCGTCTCATTGTCTCTAGATTTAACACCCATGATTCCACTCCATAGTATAATATAGTACACTGCATACGTAACATTTTGTTAGGCGTACTTTAAGAGCTAATCTTTGCTATATAGGTCCTTTTCCATTTTTATAAAATAGTCCTGTCGCCAGGGGGTACAACGGCCTCCTTTATTCAGATGGACTTACCCAAGATTTTTTCATGTATTTTGACCCGTAGATTACAAATTTTTTGGGTAACAGTTGATCCGGATGTCGATAAGATTGTTATTGACCAAGAACTTGAGGAATTACATAACAGAGATTTCGCGCAAAACAAAACTTTTTTTTTGTATTTTTTGGGTCATTCTAAGTAAAAAATGTTCTAACAAGTTTTCCCGTAGGATGCTCAGTTTTCGAGATAAACGCAGTTGAACTTTTAAAAAATCAAAAACTGCAATTTTTAAACCCGAATAACTTTTGATTAAAAAATAACATAGCAATTCTGCTTAGCGCCTTTAAAAGTTCAAGTCAAATTATATCGGTTTTGATTATTTGCATTGCTAAAAATTTATTGTGTTATTGTTAAACAAAGCTACAAGCACCTAGTGCGTGAGTGATGTTTTCTATGATTTCTCATTTAAAATCGAACGAGTAGGTAGAATAGGTACTAGTGCAATCGAGGCTATTTCTACGTAGCATGCGTTAAAACGCATGTAAAGGCACGGGAAACACTATGTGTTTATAGCTTTGTTAAACAATAAAAAGATAAATTTTTAGCAATGCGAATAACTAAAACCGATATAATTTGACTTAAACTTTCAAATGCGGTAAGCAGACTGGCTATTTTATTTTTAATCAAAAGTTATTCGGGTTCAAAAATTGCAATTTTTCGATTTTTTGAAAGTTCAATCGCGGTTATCTCGAAAACTAGCCATCCTACGAAAAAAATAGTAGAAACATGTTTTGCTTAGAATGACCCAAAAAATACCAAAAAAATGTTTTGTTTTGCGAGAGATCGCGGTTATGTAATTCCTCAAGTTCTTGGTCAATAACCATCTTATCGACATCCGAATCAACTGTTACCCAAAAAATTCGTATTCTACGGGTCAAAATACATGAAAAAAACTTGGGTAAGTCCATCTGAATAAAGAAGGCCGTTGTACCCCCCTGACGACAGGACTAAAATTAGAACGTGCTTTTTCGATTCTGAGTTTGATTTATGCAGTGCAGTCATTATTTTCTGTTGTAAGTGTTCCTAGGTAAGTATACTTTTTTACTCTTTCGATCTTCTGGCCCTCTACTATCAATATTTCGTTATTATTATGGTTGTTTTTACTAATTTTTATAAACTTCGTCTTTTTGATATTGAGAGAGAGTCCATACTTCTTACTACACCTTACTATTTGACTCATGAGTCTTTCCAGTTCTTGTAAACTATCGGCTATCATTACTATATTATCTGCATATCTGATGTTGTTAACTAAGACTTTATTTTCTCTTATGAAGACTGTTTCATCTTTAAGAGTTTCTCGAATTACCTCTTCAGAATAGGCGTTAAATAATAAAGTATGCAGCCTTGCATGACTCCTATCTTTATTTCCAGTTCTTCAGCTGTTTCTTTTTCAATTCTTACTTTTGCTCGCTGATTGTAATAGAGGTGTGTTATTAGCATTAAATCTCTTTCATCTAGGTTTTTATTTTTTAGAATTTCCCTAAGTCGATCATGTTTTACTTTATCAAAAGACGTAAAGAGGAAGGTTAACATTCAAACATTTCTGTGTCAGCACGTTGAAGGAGAATAATGCCTCTCTGGTACCCATACCATTGCGGAACCCAAATTGAGTGTCACTAATATTCAGCTCCAGTTTAGAGTGAGTGACTAGATCATAGCCAGGGATTTTTTCTCTTGCGCTCAATTCGACTTCATTTTCTGTATGACATTACGCATTGTGTTTCTTGTATTGCGCCCAGGTCAGTATCGTTTTCTTTCTGTGCAGAATTTGACATTTTGTTCTGCTGATGCCTTCTTTATTAAGTTGATAAACTCGTACACTGCTCCCGAATCTTTTGCCAATTGGCATTAAGAAGGTTCAGTTGTTATCAGTTACATCTTTAATAACCAGGAGATCATGCGAAATATTTTCTGGTGCCTTTTGTGTAGATCATTAATAAATTAGGTGTGGAAGCATTGTTCATATCATTCCGTTGTTTGGTCTTAGGTATGCGCAACGTTGATGATCTTCTATCAGTAGCTGTTTATACCAGGGATCGTGTTAATCCTTACTTGTTCAACTACGCTCTTTCGGTTGCATTGTTGCATAGAGCTGACACCCAGGATGTAGATTTACCGTCATTCATTAGATCGTTCCCCGACAAATATGTAGACAGTAAAGTATTTGCCAAGGCTAGAGAAGAAGCCAACATTGTGCCTACCAATTCAAGGGTAAGAAATTGTTTTATACAATTAATTATTAAAAAAATATACTGGGTTGGGCTAAAGAATGGAACCAAGCAAATATCTTTGAAACGAAAAAAACAATCTTTTTGAAACTTTGCATGCAAGTACAGTGACGCAAAACGCATCTGTTGCTATACTTTTTGTTACTAGTTCACTTCCGGTTTCACCGGAAATACCCTTAACTTATTTATTTTAAATGGGACACCCTGTATATTTTTGCAGATTTTGAAAGAACTTATTATTTTTAATTCATACATACCACATTTAGAAGAAAAAAATAGTTAAAAAGTGTCTGTAGATAATTTTTTGTATTAAAAATAAACGAGTACTATTGTCCATACTATAGACTAAAACTATTGTTGTATTTATTTGAATTTAGCATAGTAGGTAACTGTTACTGAACTAATTGACAGAAATAAGTTCTATTCAAAATGGTTCATTTAAGTGAAAGAGATCGCATTGAAATATTATATTGGTCATGGTGATCGTGTTAGAACTCATGACGAGGTGTGTAATATTTTTAATGAATTGAACGAAGTTATTAAACAAATATTGCAATTGATTTAGAGGAATCACCTCAAACTATCATTTTCAACATTTTAAATGATTTTTTTTTATTTTTATTATCGTTGGTCTAACGTAAATAAATTAACCTATTTTTTAACTGTAAAGAGATTTATTTCTTGTTTTAATAGTTTTTTCTTCCAAACTTGGTATTTATGAATTACAAATAAAAAGTTCTTTCAAAATCTGCAAAAATATACAGGGTGTCCCATTTAAAATAAATAAGTTAAGGGTATTTCCGGTGAAACCGGAAGTGAACTAGTAACAAAAAGTATAGCAACAGATGCGTTTTGCGTCACTGTACTTGCATGCAAAGTTTCAAAAATATTGGTCTTTTCGTTTCAAAGATATTTGCTTGGTTCCATTCTTTAGCCCAACTCTGTATAAATATTTATAATTTTAGACACCAATTGAAATACCGAGAGATTTTACTGCTTCTAACCTGGAACCAGAACATCGTTTAGCTTACTTCAGAGAAGATTTGGGAATTAACCTCCACCATTGGCATTGGCACTTGGTTTATCCATTCGAAGCTGCTTTCGATGTGGTCAATAAGAACCGTCGTGGAGAACTTTTCTATTACATGCATCAACAAATTGTTGCTAGGTTAGTATAAGAACTTATATGTGTTAAATATGACAATGTTCAAATCTTCTTTTTTTTCTTAATACTTCCTTAATAGGCTCGCGCCTGTTCCATCTTCGGATGCATCCTCATTATATATCCAGGTTGTGAGTCCATCTCTTCCATGGCCTTCCTATACTCCTTCGGTCGTTTTGATGATCTGCCTCATGCTGCATTTACCAGCCTTCGTTCTCCCATTCTGCTTATATGGCTATACCATTCGTTTTTTCTTTTCAGTGTCCAGTCATGTATGTTTTCTATATTACAGTTTCGCCTGAGGTCTGTGGTACGTTGTCTGACCCATATTGATTTTCCTGTGACATCTCGGACTATTTTCATTGCACACGTTGAAACAGTGTTCAATCACTCCAAAAATTTTTAATGTTGATATCTATTAAGCTCATAAGAAATCAATTTGCCAAACTCAACTTCCAATTTCAGAAAATCCTAGCTTCAGGTTTAACCATGCACAAGTTTTGCAAAATTTAAATGGATTTATTGTATCCACCATCGGACCATGTGAAAAGCAAAAGCACAAGAATTGATAAAATATTTTATACAAATAACATTTTTGTTTCAGATATAACTACGAACGTCTCTGTCATGGTTTAAAACGTGTCGAAAGATTTATTGACTGGAGAAAATCAATCCCTGAAGCCTATTTCCCAAAACTAGACAGCTTGGTGTCCAGCAGATCTTGGCCCTCTCGTGTAGCTAACCAGAAACTATCCAACCTTAGAAGAGAAACTGATCAGATAGTTCAAGATATTGATGATCTTGAAAGGTGGAGGGACAGAATCTTTAATGCCATACAATCCGGAAATGCAAGAAGGGTACGGATCTTCACAACATCTTTTATTCTTCTTATTGCATAATTTTTTAGGCTAACATTTAATTTGCTTATTGCACTATTTTATTTTAGCCTGATGGAACCAATGTTGCGCTTACTGAAAACGAAGGTATTGATATTTTGGGAAATATGATTGAATCCAGTATCCTTTCTCCTAACAGAGATTTCTACGGTGACATGCACAATATGGGACACGTCTTTATTTCTTATATTCATGACCCAGATCATAGACATCTTGTAAGTTTTAATATAATTATAACATTTATTAAAATATTTAGATTATGTGCTCTATTCTATCTAAATTACTCTTATCTGTTATTTAAAGGAATCATTTGGTGTCATGGGTGACTCAGCCACAGCTATGCGAGATCCTGTATTCTACAGATGGCATTCTTATATTGATGACATCTTCCAGCAATTCAAGTCTACATTGCCAAGATATACTGAAGCCCAGGTAAAAAAACTATTTTATTATTTATCCATTATAGTTATTTATGTACCAAGTCAGTAAAGTTACTCTTTATCGAACGAGTCTGATAATATTACGAGCAGAGGGAGCGAAGCGAGCGAGGCGAGTAACAGACGAGTTCGATAAAGAGTCTTTACTGACGTGGTGCATAAAATTTTTTATCGCCAATCATAAAACACTTACTTAATTACATCCTTCTAATGACAAAAGAGTGTGTGTACTTTGTACGCACGTAAGAAGTTATACTTATATTATTATGATTTCAACGAAATAAATATATTTTAAACAATTACAATTTAATTGTATTTTTATTTAAATAACTAATTTTCTTAAAATGATGTCTACCAAAAATTAAAAATATCGTTAATAGTTACGTCATTGTTTATGAACTGTATATCCTTGCGCAGTTGCTTTTCTCTTGATGAATCGTAGACAATCATAAATAATATATTTACTAACAAATTATTAATAAGTATCTATCACCGTCCTATATATAATCGAATTAACAAAAACACAATTTCACACATTATTTGCATTAGTAAGTAGTACCTAACTTAAAAGATTTAAGAATTTTATAAATTTTAGACGTAATAAAAATTTTGTATGAAAATGACAGTAATGACAGAATGTCTTTGCATTATGGGCGGTTTCGATGTTTAATCGATAGTTGTTGTCAATATTGATAATAATCATACCTAATTATAGGCTATTGATTATATTCAAAATAAGATAACTAAAAGGAACTACAACGTTAACGAGGTTTTATTATTTCATATGGTCAATGGACATCTATATATGAAAAAACCGCGGAGTGCTACCATTTAAAGGGGTGCGTTTTTGAGAAATGGGTGAATTAGTCCCTGGGCACAGGTTACATTAGGGTGAGTTCTATGCACTTTTGGTATAAACATACCTACATAAAAATTGTTCCTGGTTAAATTTCCTATATAAATATCACTTTTTAAAGTCAATAGTACTTTTTATTACAAAAATATATTCAAAAGAAAAAGCACAAAGGAACCCAAAAGAAAGAAATTTTGTTTTTTGTCCCATAAATTTTGTCCACGAGGATATAGGTATAGACATTGCTTTACAGAAAAAAAACCTACATATTTCTTCTTTAAAATGTTATTTAGTATTACTCTGGGCTAATTAGCAAAATACAAGGAAAAGTTATTTACCAGCAATTTTATTGCTGGAATCGAATCTTATTATTGTATGTATTAATAATATAGATATGCAAAGTCCGCAGATAGTGTGCTACTTTTTTTATAAACAAAATGGCGCCCGAAAATCGTGTTTTTTTCAATTTTTGCTCTATAACTCCAAAGATTTTAACTTTACACCAAAAACACTCAAATAAACATTCACCGCAATTAAATTATGCATAGAGACTTGTTTTTTCCGATCTACTTCGACGAAAACTTTCCCCGGATAAAGCGGGTTTTTCCAACAAAATCTTTAATTTTCAACTAAACTTTTATATAGGTAGTTGTTAATCAATAATTAAATAACTTGGTAACATAAAAGCCCTTTCCGCATGTATTATAATTTCAGAAGTCTATGGAAATTGAATCAACAGTTTAGCAACAATTAAAATGTTAATTAAAAATTTACGGTCGCTATAATAACGACAATAATTATGATGTGTAAGAATAACTATGATTTTTCCATAAAAAGATACTATACCTATCTAATGTACTTTACAGAATTGAAATTGGACTATTTAAGCGGCCTCAGGAATATTTTAAAATTATAAACAATTTTTTGGTTTATAAACAAATAGAATATCTCGGGAAATATTAAACTAAATGAAATTGTGAAAACGGTATTCGAAAGACAGCGGCAGGACGCTTCTTTTAAAATACTAAACGTTTAATTTTGAAGAGTGGTTCCTGAGATACAATCGGTCAAAGTTGACCGGAATTTACGGTAAAGGTATAAACAATAGGATCATAATTTTCAAACCATGACCTTTTTATTTTTGTCCTCTTTCTCCACACCAATTTTCATGTCTTTAAAATTCTCATAACATATATTATTATAATAAAAACTATCGATAATACGTGTGAAAATTGCCAAAGATAGCAAAATTCCAATCAAAAATTAGGTTGGAGAAAATGTAACCCTTAAAGTTCAAAATCGGTATACGTTCACAAAATGCATTTTCTCGGCTTCCCATGGAGCAATTCCCTTCATTCTTTTTTGTTCCCTAATAACTCGAGCAGAGCCATCGAACTAATGCATTATTAAATGTCAAACTTGCTTTTGTTTTGTTATAATAGATTAATTTATTTATAAGAACAGAAAATTACATATTTTTTCCAGTTGTAGGCTTTTTTTTAGATAAACTTACTACAAGTGTACCTTTTAAAGTTAAAAACATAAATATTCTCATTTGTAAGCTGTATAATTATTTAAACAATTTTTATTTAAACAAATTAAAATATTGTGTTACAATAAATAAAGTAATTTATTATAACAAAACAAAAGCAAGTTTGACATTTAATAATGCACTAGTTCGATGGCTCTACTCCAGTTACTTGGGAACAAAAAAAGAATGAAGGAAATTGCTCCATGGGAAGCCGAGAAAATGCATTTTTTTAACGTATACCGATTTTGAACTTTGAGGGTTACATTTTCCCCAACCTAATTTTTGATTGGAATTTTGCTATTTTTGGCAATTTTCACACGTATTATCGATAGTTTTTATTATAATAATATATGTTATGAGGATTTTAAAGATATGAAAATTGGTGTGGAGAAAGAGGACAAAAATAAAAAGGTGATGGTTTGAAAATTATGATCCTATTGTTTATATCTTTGCCGTAAATATCGGTCAACTTTGACCGGTTGTATCTCAGGAACCACTCGTCATAATTAAACGTTTTTTCTTTTAAAAGAAGCGTCCTGTCGCTTTATTTCGAATACCGATTTCACAATTTAATTTAGTTTAACATTTCCCGAGATATTTTATTTGTTTTTAAGCCAAAAAATTGTTTATAATTTTAAAATATTCCTGAGGCCGCTTAAATAGTCCAATTTCAATTCTGTAAAGTATATTAGATAGGTATAGTGTCTTTTTATGAAAAAATCATAGTTATTCTTATGCGTCATAATTATTGTCGTTATTATAGTGACCGTAAATTTTTAATTAACATTTCAATTGTTGCTAAACTGTTCACTCAATTTCCATTGGCTTCTGGAATTATAATATATATGGAAATGGCTTTTACTTTACCAAGTTATTTAATTATTGATTAACAGCTACTTATCTAAAAGTTTAGTTGAAAATTAAAGATTTTGTTGGAAAAACCCGATTTTTCCGGGGAAAGTTTTCGTCGAAGTAAATCGGAAAAAACACGTCTCTATTCAGAATTTAATTGCGGTGAATTTTTATTTCAGTGTTTTTAGTCTAAAGTTAAAATCTTTGGAGTTATAGAGCAAAAATTGAAAAAAACACGATTTTCGGGCGCCATTTTGTTTATAAAAAAAGTAGCACACTATCTGCGGACTTTGCATATCTATATTATTAATATATACAATCATCAGTTTCGATTACAGCAATAAAATTGCTGGTAAATAACTTTTCCCAAAAATGGCCTATTCTCCGATAATCAGCCCAGACTATATAGGTAATTAGGATTTATAGTTTTCGAAATATGATTTTTCAAAGTTCGCCAATCACAGCCATTTTGGGCAATTTTCCTTGTTATTTCGCAAATATTGTTCTGTAACTTTTTTGTACGTAACTTTAGGTATATGCAATGGTACACGTATTAGAAATAGAAATCAACCACCTTTAAAATGGTCTACTGTACAAAGTTGTATACGACTTTTTTTTAAAGAGATTATGGTTTTTCAAGGTTTTATACTATTAACGATTTTTTATAATATAATATAAAAATAAAATAATATTATTATATAATATATTATATATTATATAATACCTAATATAAAAAAATATTATTTTTACATTTGTTACGATTGTTTTTGAAATTTCTCTTTTTTTTTTGTAGGTACATGAATATACTATATATTGCTAAATAAAGAGGGCTAATTTTCTGTTCTTTAAAATGGTGTATCATCTATATTTAAATAATGGAATCCGAGTGATCCTTTGATATTTTTTTACCTGTATTATTTAAAATTATTTCTTTTACAAAAATTACATAAACATAAGTCTTAGAAAACACCACTTTAGTTAAAATTATTTAAACGTTAACATTTAAAAAATTTTCAAAATCAAAGTCCATTTCTTCGTTCGCATTAGCTTCAATATCTTCCTCTGACACCTCAGTTATCTTAGAGTTCCCACAATTAGTACCCATGCACATGCACCCTTTGCAGAATATTGAACAACTAATTTCTATCTTCCTACAACAGCAGTTTTTTTATACATCCTTTGGTACATTTACATGCTATTTTTACACGCAAAGCTTGTGGTGCAGGAGCTTTGACAGTAAATATTGGAATTAATCCATATTTTGAAGTTTGCCCGGCCGAGTCAAGTGGAGCCAAAGTATTACCTATAAAAAATAAGATTCAATCATAACACACAATCACATAAAAAAGTTATAATGAGAAATTTAAAAAATAATCCTAAAATTCAAAATCGTTGCAAGTACTTATTTTTGAAAAAGCATATCTTATTCAAAAATAATCCTAGATTTTTTTATAATACACCATTTTAAGGTAAACAGAATAAGCTTTTTTTATTATATAATATATACCTGCAGAAAAAAAAGTTATAATGGGAAATTTAAAAAATAATCGTAATAAATATAAAAACTCGTTAAAAGTATAAAATCTTGAAAAAGATAACCTCTTTAAAAGAAGTCGTACAACATTATACAGTAGAAGATTCTAAAGGTACAGTAGAACCTCGATAAGTCGGCCCCCGATAACCCGGAAGTCCGGCTAACCCGGACCGATTTTCATCAGACAAACATTTCAACAATAAAAATGTATGTATTATGTTAAAACATTTTACCTGTAGCCTCTTCTGGAATGTCTTAAAAATTTCGAGTTTCATTGATAAAATCGACCATAATATAATATTTGAGAGATAATGGGTATTTGTGTAATTTGAACTATACGATAGTAAAAATGACTCATGGCACACGGCAGCAGAGCGATATTCATTATCTCTACCTATCGCAAACAACAGGCACCTGTTATTCCTTTATTTATTTCCAACTGTCTTTTAAAAAATTCTTTTCTAAACAATGGTCTTTTAAACAATGAAAGAGCCACTGTTCTTAAATAACATAACATCGTTCCGATGGCAGACGAAATTGACACAACTGAAACTGAGTTTTTTTACCTAGAAATGAACAATACTCTATACTGTCTATAGTCTATCTATACTATACTCTATACAACTATAGGTAAGTTAGATGTGTACTGTGCATATATATTTCATGTTATTTTAATTAGAACGGACTTTATCTATAAGTATACCGTATTTTATTAATTTTTACCATGCTCTCCGGCTAACCCGGATTTTCGATAACCCGGATCGGCCGAGGTCCCGATTAATCCGAGTTATCGAGGTTCCACTGTAATTGATTTCTATTCCTCTTACATGTACCATTGAATATGCCTAAAGTTGCGTAGAAAAAAGTTACAGAACAATATTTGCGAAATAACAAAGAAAATTGCCCAAATTTGCTCTGAGTGGCGAACTTTGAAAAATCATATTTCGAAAACTGTAAATCCTAATTACCTCTACTAAACACCATTTTAAAGAGAAAATATGTAAGTTTTTTTCTGTGAAGCAATGTCTATACCTATATCCTCGTGGACAAAAGTTATGGGACAAAAAACAAAATTTCTTTCTTTTGGGTTTCTTTGTGCTTTTTCTTTTGAATATATTTTTGTAAAAAAAAGTATATTTGACTTTAAACAGTTATATTTAGATAGGAAATTTAACCAGGAACAATTTTTATGTAGACGTGTTTGTACCAAAAGTGCATAGAATTCACCCTAATGTAACCTGTGCCCAGGGACTAATTCACTCATTTCTCAAAAACGCACCCCTTTAAATGGTAGTACTCCGCGGTTTTTTCATATATAGAGATTCATTGACCATATGAAATAATAAAACCCCGTTAACGTTGTAGTTCCTTTCTATAGTACATAATCAATAGCCTATTAATTACCTGACAATAATAATACCTAATTACTAAATTTGTAAAGTTTTGATTTATTTTGTATGAATATAATTGCAAAATAATACAGAATTTCACTTTTTGACATAAATTTAATTTATAATAACGTAAATTTTGTACAATATTTTCATTAATTAAAGTAAATAAATTTTAAGTTCACACAAATAAATAATCGATTACTGCAATTGACCAGTTACATTCAATCATGGTTAATTTTATTAATCGCCGCAGGTAAAGTAAAATTCTTCTTTCAGTACAATAAAGTGTTACTTTACTGCCGCAAATGAGGGCAAATGAGTACAATAATGAATGACTTTAGTGGCGGCTGGCGATAAAAGAATTTTATGATATTTTTAACTTTTAGCTAAGTAACCCTGGAGTTACTGTTGAGAGTGTCAGCATAGAATCAGGAGGTACACGTAACACCTTAAACACATTCTGGCAACAATCTGATGTAGATCTCTCAAGAGGTATGGACTTCCAACCACGTGGTGCTGTCTTCGTCAGGTTCACTCACCTTAACCATCAGGAATACAATTACCGTATTGTTGTAAATAACTCCGGAGCTGCCAAACAAGCAACTTGCAGAATATTTATGGCTCCCAAATTCGACGAAAGGGGAAATCCATGGTTGTTTAGGGATCAAAAGAACATGTTCATTGAACTGGACAGATTCAGAGTTAACTGTAAGTTTATATTTACTAACGCTATTAACTATTTTCACTCTTTTAAACCTAATGACTAATGTCGAGGTACTTTTCCAATATTAGTTTTTAATTAATCATCTTTTTTATTTTAGTAAAGCAAGGTCAGAACACGATTATGCGCGCTTCAACTGATTCATCTGTTACTATTCCGTTTAACAGAACCTTCAGAGACTTGGACACCAGCAGACCAGATGGCGGTAACAACTTGGCTCAGTTCAACTTCTGCGGTTGCGGATGGCCACAACACATGCTTATTCCAATGGGTAACACCGACAATCCAGGATTTAGATCCGAGCTCTTCGTCATGATTTCAAATATCGATGATGATAGGGTATGTAGAGTTTTCACTGTATTGCTTCACTGAACGTATCTATCTATAAAAGGATTTTTACAGCTGTCGCCGCCTTCCTTCTTTCAACCAATCTCTACAGTCGTGTCTGTTCTGCCATTCTCCGTCTGTAAAGTTTCGCCTTTCCATGGCCTCGTGCACTTCATCCTTCCATGATCTTTGGGTTATCTCTTCTTCTCTTTTCTATTGGGCTCCAATTGTACGATCTGCTCTTGTCACATATCCATACCAAATTAAACGTTTTTCTTCAATGTAGCTGAGGATATCTTGTTCTACTGCCATTCTTCGTTTTATCTCCTCATTTCTAATGCGATCTCTTCTTGTCACTTTGCAAGTTCTTGTCATGAACTCTGTTTCAGTTGCTGTAATTTTGGACTTGTTTCGTTTGCTTATTACCCTATTCTCTGCTCCGTAGGTCATTATTAGGGAGCGGATTTTATACTAAATGCATATTGCATGCATATTTCGCATATTTGAGAACTTTACTAAATTTTGCATATTTTTAAAGAAACATGCATATTTTGTGCCTATTTAAAAACATTTAAGTCTAAAAAAAATTTTTTAAATTTTTTAATTCGACACAAAATATTTCCCCGCACAGGCTGTTCTATACAGTGAGCACGTAAAGGTTGGAATAAATTCATTTTCTCGAGAATGAACTATTTTGGAAAAAATCCCGAAACAGGTCAATTTTTATTTTAAAATTTAGACTTTTTGGCATATATATCTTACTAGTGACGTCACCCATCTGGGCGTGATGACGTCATCTACCATTTTCTTAAATGAGAATAGTGGTCGCGTGACAGCTCATTTGAAGGGTAATTCAATTCTCTATTCAGTAATATACAGGGTGTCCCGGAAAATAGTGCGTTCCTTAAAGGTATAGGTAGAAGGCACCATGTAGAACAAAAAACTCTTATAACATTTTTTTCTAAATGCAACCGTTTGACCAAAAAATTAAAATGTATTTTGGTAGGCAAATTTAAATCTGACAACTATGTGCGGTACGCAAATTTAAGCATAGACAGTCCCATGTTAATAAATAGAGATAGAAGATAGATAGTAAACAGATAGTTTTAAAGAATCCTGTTTAGTGTCAATGCCGAAAATGTTTTCGAATAGTGAGTGTATTATCTATTATGTTATTACCTCTGAATGGTGTTTGTGAAAGGTTACTTGAAACATCTATTCGGTATAATAATTATTTTCAAGTAAGTACAACTTAGTTATTTCAGTTCACAAGTAAACAAATTACTGAGACATTATCTGGTGTATTTAAGTTCCACTGTAAACTATTAAAACTATGTAATTCAGTTAAAGCCCTCAGCAATACTCAGCATTCAACCCATTTAAACCTTACTAAATACATAATACTAGTTCCGTTAAAAGTTGTGTTTTTATGTTAAAAGATGTGTAATTCGTTTAAAATTATGCAATAGGTATTTCAATACCTACATTTCAAAAGAAAATAATTTTAGTAAACAAATTAATAGTAAATACATAAGTATTACCTACTATTAGGTTGGATTATTTTAAATAGGTACTGTTAACACAATCACAAACGAGTTCTTATTATGTTATTATTCCGCAGTGCGTACGATGTTGCCAGTTTATTAAAATTTCCAAACATTAAAATACAGGTATATGGAAAACAATGTTAACTTTTTTTTTGAAACGGCTAACTTTAGAAAAAAATGGTATAGGACTTTTTTGTTCCAAATTGTGTATTCTCTCCATACCTTAAAGGAACGCACTATTTTCCGGGACACCCTGTATACATTAACATAACTATTTATGCAGGGTGTCTAAAAATTTTTTTAAATTAAATTTATTGGTATAAAAAGAAGAATGCGTTTAATTTATTTAACTCAAAATACATTTTACTCCTATCAAAAAACAGAAAATAATGTTTATTTGACAAATAAATATTGTTTTTTGCTTAAATTCAGTATTAAAGCAGCCACCAACCTTCCTCTTTTCAGTTTGAACATTTAATTTAAGCGAAAAGCAATGATTACTTGTCAAATAACCATTTTTTTCTGTTTTCTGAGAGCAGTAAAATGTATTTTGAATTAAATAAATTACTTGCATTCTTCTTTTTATGTCAGTAAATTTAATCCAAAAATTTTTTTTGGACACCCTGTATAAATAATTATGTTAATGGTTATATTACTGAATAGAGAATTGAATTACCTTTCAAATGAGCTATCACACGACCCCTATTCCCATATAAAAAAATCATCGATGATGTCATCACGCCCAGATGGGTGACGTCACTAGTATGATATATATGCCAAAAAGTCGTAATTTAAAAATAAAAATTGACCTGTTTCGGTATTTTTTTCCAAAATCGTTCATTCTCGAGAAAATGAATTTATTCCAACCTTTACGTGCTCACTGTATATTAATTCGGGAACTACCTGAAGAGAGACGGCTCATTCACTGCCTTTTCATTTTTTCTTAGAAAATACCCGATCTTTACACAAAGTACTTATAGTACGCCGTTATAAAATGATTGGAGGATGTTAAAATAATGAAGGATGGTTTACCGGGAAATCCGAATTTTATTTACTTTTATTATATTTAGTAAAGTTTGTATCAAAATTTAATAGCTATAGTTCTTGAATTCTTTTAAATCCCCTATTAAGAGAATTTACACCTTTAACCATAGTTTTACGATTTTCTAACGGAAATTGAAATATTTCATGCTTTAGATCAGATCCCGTCATTCAAAGGCTTTAAAACTTTGGAGGACATACATGTACTTAATATGCCAAATTTTTTAATGGAAATTTTGAAATTGATTTTGGTGCAGAATTTTCGGCTTTAACAAGTTATTTTAAATACGCCCCAATTACTTCTGTTGATGTTGAAAGGAGTTTTTCTAGTTATAAAAATATTTTATCTGATCAAAGAAAATGTTTCCTCCTAAAAAATTTGGAAAAACATATTGTAGTGAATTATAATCGAAGATATAATAGTGATATTGCTGTTTTATTTTAAATAGGTAACTATTGGTATCAGTTTTTGTAAAAAATATGAATAAATTGAATATATAAAAAATAATGATTTTATTTGAAAGATAATAAATAAGATTGCCGCCCCCCTTTAAAAGAACCCCCTAGAATAGAATAGAACAGAAAATTTATCTTGCGCATATTTCTTAATTTTTTACTGCATATATATGATATATGCGCATATTTCATCAAAATTGATCGCATATAAATCCGCACCCTAGTCGTTATACTACGTACCAAGATATTCTTTTCTTTGTATTTCTGGTGATCTATCTATTCCACAGTATCCCGTTCATTTGTTTAAGACATATTCTTGTCTGCGTTGATATGCTCGTCATCTCTTGCTCGGTGGTTTCATTTTTGAGAGTATGAGTCTTAAATATTTGAATTTTTCAGTGCCGTTAATTTCCCTATCATCGTCCATTTCCAATTTTCTTACTAATTCTTGTTCTGTTGTTAAGTATTCGGTCTTTTCTAGGTTTATTTCCAGTCCATATTTTGCATATAGGACAGATCTTCTTCATCTTGAACCGTTACCACTTGGTCATCTGCAAAATTTAATGTGTACAAGAAGTTGTCCCGGATTGGTACATATTACCATCCCTTCACATTTCCTTTTCCACGGTTTTAATATTTGTTCCAGGAATATCTTGAACAGTGTCGGAGATGTAGAGCATCCCCATAATAAGTCTTTTGTGGTCTTAAATTCGTTGGAGTATTTATTGCAGGTTTTAACTCTTACCCTGTTGTTGCTGTAAAGGTTTTTTACGGCTTCTATTAACCTCTGAGTTCACTGAACCGCTCTATTCAATTCTTTCTGTTTTGACAGTTCCCTTCCTGCAGATTTCTTATTTTCATTGTTTCGTCCCCTTTTTCTTTAAAAGATCTTCAGGGTCGGCCTCTCTTACTTGCTCCTATCGGGCTCCACTCTGTTATTCTGTTTATCCAATGTTTTTTCTGCTCTTCTGACATTTCCGTACCAGGTTAATCTCTTCTGTTCTATAAAGTATATTATATTTGAGTTCATCCCCGTTATTTTCTTAATCTCTATGTTATTTATTATTTTTCTTCTTATTACTCAGCAGCTTCTCTCGCTTGTTGCTCTTGTTTTGTTTTTGGTTTTCTTATTTTTTATCCAATTTTCACACCCCTAAGTCAGAATATTTCTTATCATGGTGTTGTATATTTTTTTTTTGTGTTTATACTGATGTTTTTACCCCACAGCGGGTTCAATTTTCGTATGCACTCTCTTGTTTGTCCTATTGTATTTTTATATCTTCTTCAGTTGGTCCTTTGTTTGATATTATTAAACCTAAATATTTGTACATTTCTCTGTCTTTGATTTGTTTACCTTCGTCTATTTCCAACTGTTTGATTTCTGTATCCTCCGTTCTTAAATATTCAACTTTATTTAAGTTTATTTCCATTCCATTTTTTATTTATTCCTATTCCAGCTTTCTCGTAGAAAAGCTGAGGTGATTTTCATCTTATACGATAACTAATTTGGCGAACAATGAGAAGTAAAGTAAAAATCCACGAGGAAAATAAAATTCCTGTAAAAGTTGGCCACTTAACTCGAACATATAGGTTTCAATCCTTAAATTCCAACTCAGGCATGCATATCATTGGCTTTTAGTAACACTGATGATGGATTTTTTAATCCGAAAAGGTTCTATAATTTAATGTAACCCTTATTTAGGGAATTTTAAATATACGTTTTACAAAAGATCAAGTATTTTTGTGAAGTAAACTACTTTCAAATCGTAAATGAATTTATACCAATGCATTATATTTCCTTTGTTTACAGATTGACCAAGACATTACTGGAATTTGCAACGATGCCGACTCATTCTGTGGTGTTAAGGATCGTTTGTACCCTGACCGTCGTTCCATGGGTTATCCATTTGACAGACAACCTAGACAAGGAGTTGACACTTTGCAGCAATTCCTTACTCCCAATATGAGAGTTCAAGATGTCGTTATTAAATTTTCCAACAGGACATTCAGGCCAAGACAGAACAATTAATTATTTACTTATAAATGTAAACTAATATATTGACAGTGCTATAAGACTAAATAAACATATCGAAACTAAAACTTTAATTTTCTGTTTTATTTAAATAAATAACCCACAACCAATACCACAGTACTAAAATCAAAATTAAATAATACCTTACACATCTCACTAAGGTACTCACATTATATGGTTTAGAAATTTGGATACTCTCTAAAAGTGAGGTAAGTATACTGCAGTAGTGATAGTCCAGGGCGCATCGGTTTTGAGATGGACGTTGAGAGGTGACTCAAATTTTTTTCCAGAAATTGCTTGAAAATAAATCAGATAATAATATTTGAGTTATCCTCCCTCTCAAAAAGGTCCGGAACATTGTTTAAATAATCAAAATGTCAAAAAATGAAGGAAAAATTCGATTTTTGTCTTCGTTTTTTATTATAACTTTAAAAGTAGTACTCATTTCCGAGAAAAGTTATACTAATATAAAAGTTGCGTAATTAAATTTCCTACAATATAGAATTGGTTAAATATGTAAAAAATAGTCACCCTAGTTGCAAAATAGCAATAATTGCGAAGAAACCATACAAAAACAAGTATTCGCATTTTACGTTTTTCAACCATTTATGCTACACTTAGGACCTTCACATTTTACCCAGAAAAACTTTATGATACAGTAAAACAATACTATAAAGATCGGTTCAATAGATTTTGCAAAATAAATTTTGAAATCCAGCTTTCGCAAAAAAAAATCATTTTTTCAAAATGTTACAGGACTAAAAATAAAGCACCTAGCAAGTTAAATTTTTTTTTGCTTATAGAAGTGTACTGTATCTTTCCATTGGCAATTTACAAAATTCAAGCCGATTAATTACCACGGCGTCAGGAAATTTTTTAATAAACATTAGTTTTTGGTGCTACGCGCAGGACAGCGGTGTTCGATTCACACAAGTTGATTTCCACCAAAATTTCTTCCAATTTTTATCTAATATATTATTTTCTTACTCTATATTTTGTTGTATTTTAATATTTTAATTCCACAAAAATCAAACTAATTTTATTATTTTTTTGTGAAATATTGTTTAAACAATTGCATATTAAAGTTTAAAAGTAATAAACTTTTATTCTCTTAGTTAAAATATATGAACAAAGAAAGTTTATACTAATTAAAGTGTTATTTCAAAGGATAGATTATGTGTTTTTATTTTGCAATAAACAAATTTATCTATTTATATCGAAATGTAATAAAAATTAAAATGTATCAATCATTATCAAAGGTCATTGGAATGCCCAATCAGAGCAAACTATCCGCTGTCCTGCGCGTAGCACCAATATTTAATGTTTATTTAAAAAAATTCCTGACGCCGTCGTCTTAATCGATTTAAATTTTGCGAAATTGAAAATGAAAGGTACAGTTCACTTCTATGCGCAAAAAAAATTTCAACTTGCTATCTGCTTTATTTTCAGTCCTGTAACATTTTGAAAAAATTAATTTTTTTTTGCGAAAGCTGGATTGCAAAATTTATTTTGCAAAATCTATGAAACCGATCGTAACGAAATTTACAATATTATTTTAGTGTATCATAAAGTTTTTCTGGGTGAAATATGAAGGTCCTAAATGTAGCATAAATGGTTGAAAAACGTAAAATGCGAATACTTGTTTTTGTATGGTTTTTTCGCAATTATTGCTATTTTGCAACAAGGGTGACTATTTTTTAAATTTTTAACCAACTCCATATTATAGGAAATTTAATTACGCAATTTTTATGTCAGTACAACTTTTCTCAGAAATGAACACTTTTAAAGTTATAATCAAAAAACGAAGAAAAAATCGACTTTTTCCTTAATTTTTTGACATTTTGATTATTTAAACAATGTTCCGGACCTTTTTGAAAGGGAGGATAACTCAAATATTATTATTTGATTTATTTTCAAGCAATTTCTGCAAAAAAATTTGAGTCACCTCTCAACGTCCAAATGTACTAATATTTTTACAGATGCGCCCTGGTCTATGAATGTATTTCTTCAACGCTGCCTTTCATTCGGTTCCTAAATTGTCATTCCATATTTTCCTTAGGCATCATATACTTCTTCTGCCTAACGGTGACTTCTCCCTGGCTATTCTTACTATCCTTGATTCAGACATCCTGCTTATGTGCTCATTCCACTCTTCTTTTCTGTTGTTTACCCAGGTGTTTATATTGTCTACCCCACATATGCGTCTGATTTCCTCACTTCTTACCTGTCCGTCTGTCCTGTAGTCCTTTTCCAATCCTTCTTAAGATCTTCATTTCGTTGGTTTCCAGATGTCTTTTTGTTTTGATTATATCTGGTCTTGTTTCGGCCGTGGAACTCATAACTGGCCTAATAACTGACTTACTACAGTGGTGTTAAAAAGTCCTGCATCACCTAAGCGCCTTATAGTTTTTGAGGTTTAACACAAGTTTTTTGTATATTTTCGCTAATTCATTTTAAGTTTGTGCTTGTAATTAACATTATCGGCATACTTACAAATGTTTTTTAATTACTAGCTCAAAATTCTACAGAAAAGATTAGAATAATCTGATTGAAGGGAATTCCTATAATCCGAGAAAATTATGAGGTGATTATTAAGTCGTTAAAGTACTATTAAATTGAATCTTAATGACAAATTTGCCACATATTTTGACTATATAAACACTGTAGTTACCCTAACACATTTATTCGCTCTTTGATTTTGGATAAAAAGGTCAAAAACTCATCACAGACCAAACAAACTAAATTATCGAACGAGAAGCGTTTTGAAATTATTTTTCACCATAAAAACGACAAACCTAGTCGCGAAATAGCATCCGCAGTAAACTGTAATCAATCTACAGTAATTAGAGTCATCAAGAAGTATGCTGAACAAGGAAAAATCGACGACAGACCGCGTATTTGGTAAGGTGATGCAGGACTTTTTAACACCACTGTATATATTCGGGCCTTTGTTTCCAAGCTTTAATTATTTGGTATTTACCTCTTCTTCGATATTGTTGTCGGCTGATAGATTAATTCTTGGGTATTTGAAAGTCATTACTTGTTGAATAATTTAATTGTCTAACTCCAATTTGTATCTTATTGGTTGTTTGACTAGAGGAAAGTCGCCAATTATGGAATACCTTTTTGTTTTGGGGATATAAAATAATACCTTTATAGAAATTAAAACAATTCAATGTTATGACACATCAGTCATACATTTTTATGTAGTAATTTTATGTAGTAAAAGCATTCTATTAAATATCTTAATTAACAAAAAAAATCGACCAAAAAACAAAATTACAAATGAGTAACCAAATATGGAATAGGTACCCATATATGGAATATAGGCATAAACCAACATATCAATAACAAAAATAGACATAAACATCTGAGATCAAATAAATTTAAATAAGAAAATTGTAAAGAATGAAAGAAGTAGCTTAATTTACTTGCAGATATCACAGATCAATGTATGAAACTCTGGACCAGCACAATTATAATGAGCCCACTTACTTAAAAAAAAGAGCAATAAAATTTTTCTTGGCACATTAAATTTGAATTTAATTCAAAGAATATTGTGGTATTCAATTATTTGATATTTTATCAATTTTCAAACTACTGTTCTGCCAGCTTGAAGTCAAGTTGGCAGAACATGCGATAATTAAAAAAAAAGAGTAATAAATTTTTTTTTGGAACATTAAATGTTCACCGAATGTTCCTTGAATGCCCAGGACATTCAAACATTAATTCAAATATTAATAGAACTTTGATAGTACATTCCTGGAATGTTTTGTGTTATTAGGGTTACACTTAATCCACTATTCCATAATTAGGCACCAACGACTCTCCATATTTGGATTTGTACATTAGTTCAAACTAGTATCAACATTTTTTCAAGTCGTAATGTTCTAATTACAGAAGGTCATAAAATATCAAAATAAAGGTACTATTGATATACACAATAGCATAACAAGTCTCTATTCATGCATAATAACCAATAATACTCGTTGAATATATTTACTTTTGAAATTTTCTGCAATACGATAAAACAAAACGCGCCTGTCAGACACGTATCGTTCGCGCATCTGACACAGAGGTGTGAATACTATAATAAAGAGAGCGACTGAAATAGAGGATGGTCTTGTAGTGCACTTGCAACTTATATTTTCGGAAAAATCAAGGAATTCCATATTAGGGCAATATTCCATATTTGGTTACTTTCCTCTATTACTAAGCTTTTTGTTTTTTGGGCTGATACTTTCATGTTCATTTCTTTTGTGTTAATGTTGATAGTAGTTAGTAGTAGTGTTAATCTGAAGTCACCTTTGTAGGTCGTCTTCGCACTCTACCACTAATACGGTGTCATCAGCATAACAGATGATTTTTAACTCTCTACCGCCCATTTTGTACCCTATTTTTTTCTTCACTTGTTTTATTATTGTATCCCATATTATGTTAAACAGTAGAGGACTTAGTGAATCTCCTTGCCTGATTCCTGTGTTTGCTTCTATGGGTTCTGTTATTATTCCATTGACTTTCATTTCTATTTTATTTCTTACATGTATGTTTTCTATCACTTTTATTATAACCAGTAGTAAATTTGTGTCATATAGTAGATGTATCACATCTTTTAATTGTATTCTATGAAACGATTTCTCTGGGTTTATGAAACAGAAAAAGGCTTGTTAGATTCTAATGATTTCTCCGCTATTTGTCTTATCACAAAAACTGCATCGTTACATGATCTTCCACTTCTAAATCCTTGTTGGTCATCTGATTTATGCACGCATTATTTTCTCCAGCAGTATTTTTGTTGTGAGTTTCAGTATAGTGCTTAGTAAATGTATCCCTTTATAGACATATATTAAGAGCACATAGTAGCGATCAACAGGTAGAAACAAACGCGTTACAAGATTGCGGCTGTAATTTTGAATATTTTGTCGAGATATTTGGCACATATATTCGTAATATAATAAAGAATGGCAGTACAGAGCCCAATTTCAGAAATATGTTAGTATGTGGAAATTAATCTATAACTAAATAAAATATTGCAAAAAGGAGCCTGTAAATAAACTCTAATAAACTTCTTCTAATAAACTTTTTTATCCCGTGCCAAGATTTTGTGTCGCATTGTAACTACTAAAAATCAATTTTTTTAGAACAAGAAATCGAACGTCACTGACTTGGCAACATTTCGCGCCTATGTGTATAAAAATTATTTTTTCTATTCTCATACTATAATATATCAATTATGATGTCACTATTAATACCTGTATCATAATGAACTTCATTATGATACAGATTTTCATTAAGATACAGACTTTTAACCAATAGAATCGCGATATGGCATTCGCAATAAAGGTGGTACACGCGCAGTGACCAATGGCGAGTCAAATACATACGCTTTGACAGTTCTCAATATGTAAACAAACCGTCAAACTGACAAACTACTGAATTTATTTGTGTTACAAAATTAATAAATTTGAATATATTTTTTGTTGTGAATTATCATAGAAAAAATAGTGTATATGACTTGCATTTAATTATCATTATGAAGCTCTTACTCTATACGCATACGGCTCGTTTCGTAACCCTCATACTCGCTTCATAATGACCATCATTAAATGCTCGTTGCATAATATACTAGTTTTTGATAGTATAAACGTCACTGTCAGTGTCGAATTACCTACGCACTGTTGACTCACTTTTGAAAGTTCGCAGAACTTTCGCATTCTTGGACCGCGTTTGTTGCTACCTGTTGATCGCTACTGTTTGCTGTTAAGGCACAAAAGAAAAGAAAATTTGGCAAATACGATACAATTATTACCAGAGAACGGTAGTTCTCGCCAGTGGCGCACACCTACACCTCCTACACGCGACACTATATATACACGAAACTTTCGATTTTCTAAATCTGACTGAATTGAAAACTGTGCCAACTCCCATCTTAAAGTTCAGGAAAAGACTCACCCATTCATATGTCAACCATCCATTTTGGTAAAAGGTTGAGGATTTTACGGCCCTTCCTATTTAGGGTCTGTTTTTCGTTCTCGTCCCCAAAACTCCCAAAAACTTCGAAAACTTAACTCCGACCTTTACGGCTTCTAATAGAAGCGATCATTGCCTTTCCAATGCATGTCTAATTTTGAAAATCGGTTGTACCGTTCAAAAGCTACCGAGCTCTGAAATATGAGTGAATTTTTATTTAAAAAAGGGAAAATGTTTGTGGATATGTATGTATGTATGTATGTATGTATATATGTATGTATGTATGTATGTATGTATGTATGTATGTATGTATGTATGTATGTATGTATGTATGTATGTATGTATGTATGTATGTATGTATGTATGTATGTATGTATGTATGTATGTATGTATGTATGTATGTATGTATGTATGTATGTATGTATGTATGTATGTATGTATGTATGTATGTATGTATGTATGTATGTATGTATGTATGTATGTATGTATGTATGTATGTATGTATGTATGTATGTATGTATGTATGTATGTATGTATGTATGTATGTATGTATGTATGTATGTATGTATGTATGTATGTATGTATGTATGTATGTATGTATGTATGTATGTATGTATGTATGTATGTATGTATGTATGTATGTATGTATGTATGTATGTATGTATGTATGTATGTATGTATGTATGTATGTATGTATGTATGTATGTATGTATGTATGTATGTATGTATGTATGTATGTATGTATGTATGTATGTATGTATGTATGTATGTATGTATGTATGTATGTATGTATGTATGTATGTATGTATGTATGTATGTATGTATGTATGTATGTATGTATGTATGTATGTATGTATGTATGTGTGTGGAAAAGTTAAACCGATCTGAATTTTTTTTCTGTGTTTGAAGAGGGGGTTAGGGCCGATTCAGAACCGGTGTAGTTTGTGAGTTTTGACTACCCATAAGCCAGCTATAGGACTTGGTAAGTACAAAACGGCATATTTTTTGGCAGTATATGTCTTCGGTTCAAGAAGAGACAGGAGAACAGTGAATACAGCAAATCAATAGCGTTGAGTTAAGCTTTCAAATGGTGTCTAATCTGTCAGGATCAGACATACACACGGCTCAGTACATCCGAAAAACTGAAAAATTAAACTTTGAAAATTTTGGTTTTTCGACAATTACTCAAAATTTCAACCTAAGGATTACGCAAATAACTGGGCGTTTGTAGAAGGACTCCAGACGAATCTAACGGTGTATACCTTATATCCGGGAAAATTCTAATTTTTAACTTATAGGCTTCGTAAATGTGATCAAATCTATTTCTTATGGGAAAAACGGTTTTTCAAGCTCAATAATTCCTGTAATAGCTTCAGTTATTATACTTGACCTTAGATGCATAAGATATTACTTGTCAATACGTTTCAAACTCATGTTTAGTGAACAAAATCGGTTAAGCCGTTTAGAAGTTATTAAGCTACAAAAGTATAATCCAATTAACGATTATTCCCTAAATGGTTTATGTAGTTGTAGCTATTACGACGCTAATTTGATCTGGCAACTGGCAATCCGAGTTCATTTACCGGCCATCCCAATATTTTTTTCAATCTATTTCGAATAGAAAAAAAATCTAGTGTACATTTGGGAGATAATGCGACAAAGGCGATCATTTCTAAAACTTAACGTGTAATCGAGAAACATTGCATTCAACTTTTTACATTTAATTAATAAATAACTTTGAAAAACTCATGATACAAGACTAAAAAACCGCTAAACGCCGTAAAAATAAGTGGCGCTTACAATATTCCAGCTACAAAAGACCTGATATGAATATTACGTGGCGCGAAAATGTATTTTCATTTTGATGTAAAACAAAATACTAGTTTTATTTTAAAAGAATTTTTCTTAATATTTGCTAAATTTGAAGTAAACGCGCCACAAAAGAGTTTAAAAATTTCAAATTGTATCAAAGTTACTCTTTTGTGGCGCGTTTTACTTCAAATTAGGCAAATATTATGAAAAAATCTTTTAAAATAAAACTAGAATTTTGTTTTTCATCAAAATGTAAATACATTTTCGCGCCACGTAATACTCATATCAGATCTTTTGTAGCTGGAATATTGTATGCGCCACTCATTTTTACGGCGTTTAGCGGTTTTTTATTCTTGTAAACTATTTTAAATAGAACAGGATTCATTAAAATAGGATATAAAATAGGATGCTAACATAGGGAGGATTGAAGGAAGGCGAAATACCAAACAAAATAAGGTAGTACCCAGTAGCTATTGATGAGGTGGTAATATTTTAATGTTTGGCCAAACTAATGTATGGCTAATGTTTGGTTATCCACCATTCTAATCTAACTTTGATAATTATTTCTAAAGCCTTCAAAAGAGATTCGCCTATAACATTGTACCAAGTTGGGATCTTTATCTGGTAGGGTTGGTAACACAATACCTAACTGTTGTTAGTACATCAGTTCCTGCATCGTTAAAAAGAATATAAATGGAAGTACTAAGTAGTATATGTTTAACTATATCCGGATATTGTGTAAGCATGGGATCTTTAAATATCATCGTAACCCGAAAGGTACTAGACCTATTAAATTAGTGCAACGTTAAGATCTTCCTGTTTAAATAGATTTAGAAGAAAGTGAGTTGAAGTTACAAGATTATTTTTCAGCTTTATAGCATTCTAAATTGATGGAGGTCCTATTTTGTCAAAAAAAAAATCTTCAACAAAATCATGATTAAGGTGATTAATACTTGGAGTACATTTCCTTTGCATTCTTCTTGCTTCATTTCACTTATTATTATAGGCATATTTCTATTTAAGGATGAACACCAGATTTTCCAACTTTCTTTGGCATTTATGTAGTCTTAAAATATTTTTGTTTTAGCCCGTACTTCCTGACGTCGTGCATAATTAGCGAAACTAGAACTACTTTTATATGTTTTTATAGCAGCCTAAGCATCTTGAATGAAACTCATTTAAAGCACCAAATTGTGACATTAAAAAACTATGTTCCTGTCCTATGAAAACGAGTTGCTTATCACTTATCACTTAAGCGGCTGAACAGCAATTTTCATTTCTCTTCCCTCATTTTATTCCTTATGAAAATTGCTGCTCCACTTCTTCTTCTTTAAGTGCTATCTACACGACGGAGGTCGGCAATCATCATAGCTATTCGGATTTTAGAGACTGGAAAATAAAATAAAAAATTGGGGATATTTGTTTAATAAATAACGACGAGTAAACAGTTTAGTTTAATACGTTTTATTTAGTCTTATAGCAGTATCAATCTTTAACATTTAGAAAAAATATTGAATTAATTGTTCTGTCTTGGCCTGAAAGTCCTGTTGGAAAATCGAATAACAACATCTTGAACTCTCATGTTGGGAGTAAGGAATTGCTGCAAAGTGTCAACTCCTTGTCTAGGTTGTCTGTCAAATGGAAAACCCATGGAACGACGGTCTGGGTACAAACGGTCCTTAACACCACAGAATGAGTCGGCATCGTTGCAAATTCCAGTAATGTCTTGGTCAATCTGTAAATATAAGAAACATCAGTTAGCATAAAACCATTTCAGATTTAAATGTATTTTACATACCCTCTATGTATTTATATTAAAAAGCAGTAAAAGCATTCTAAAAGAATAACAAAGTAGCTATCAAAAGGGGCAATAGATTATGCAGTCCCTTTAAGACGCCAATGGGACTGCTACAGGGCTGCTTCACATCCCCTACCCTGTTCAAAATATTCGTCTCTGAAACCATGGAGAAGAAAGTGCGAAGGAATGGGTATACCAGTAAGGAACAAATATCTACAGGGTGGTTCATCTTATTCGCCTCGGTATCTGTACGGAAAACCACTTAATATTTTAAAAAAATTTCTTTACAAAATTATACACGGCCTTTAATACTATAATCTGAAAATAATGTGAATTATACAGGGTGCTCCAAAAAAGAGTGGTACATCAAAGTTATATTTTTTCTTATGGAATGCCCTATATCTGATGACATTATTGAATTGCCCTTAAAAAATAAGCTATACTTTCATAAGGGTTTTCTATACCTAAATACAGGGTGTTTTGATTTATTTCGATTTTTATAAAAATGTAAGGTTTTAGAAAAAAAAATAAATATCTACGGATCTAAGAAACAGTAACAAATTCTTTCTTGGATGTTAATAACAGACTATTTAGCATACTTAAACAGATGCTTATTGCAAAAAAATTTCTTACAGGGTGGTCAAAAGATCAGATTGTTCTATTAACAAATTCAAGCTGTAATAACTTACTTATTTTAAATAGAACACCCTGTATATTACTAGTCTATCGCGTAGAAAATTTACTTAGCTTTCAATTTGTATTAGGGTTTCCTATACCTATCTTTTTAAAGGGTGGTAAAAATATTAGATTTTTCTATTAACAAATTCAAGCTGTAATAACTTACTTATTTTAAATGGAACACCCTGTTTCTGACTAGTCTATCGCGTAAAAAATTAACTTAGCTTTCAATTCGTATTAGGGTTTCCTATACCTATCTCCCTTCATTTTTTAAATATTTAAAGATTTCCTAATTTGTAAGCTTTAAAAATTAGAATTAAGTACCTATGTCGTGGTTATGTACAATACATCAGCAACACCGACAATATACTTAAATATCTTAGTCAAGATAGTTTCATTAATAAAATTCACATTTTTATCATGTAATCACACAGAGTGTTCTTATTTTAAATGACATACTCGATATTCTATTCTTTATAATGGAAGATATTTAAAATATCTTCAATTCCATGTAAACATTCTCAATGCACATGTTATTCTGTAAATATAAATTCCCATGTTATTCTGTAAATACCCATTTTTACATATTTTTGTATAATAGGCTCGTTTTCGTCAAAGTCAAAGTAGCCATTGCATTTAATTGTTTGTAATTGCAATTCAAAGATTCAAACAAAAAGTGGTGTTCTTAAATTTACTTAATAACCGTTGGGTTAAGATATGGAAAATACTTATACGGAATGAAATATAATTTAAATCTCTTCCAGAATACGGCATCTAATATAGGGTATGCAGTTTAATGTAAACATATTATTAAATGTCACATGTAGGCCAAAATCAACTAAAATAATACAACACTCTGTGTGATTGCATGATAACAATGAAAATTTTATAATGACAGTATCTTGTCTAAGTATATTGCCGGTGTTGGTGATGTGTTGTACATAAGCAGGACATAGGTACTTAATTCTAATTTTTAAAGCTTACAAATTAGGAAATCTTTAAATCTTTAAAAAATGAAGGGAGATAGGTATAGGAAACCCTAATACGAATTGAAAGCTAAGTTAATTTTTTACGCGATAGACTAGTAATATATAGAGTGTTCCATTTAAAATAAGTAAGTTATTACAGCTTGAATTTGTTAATAGAACAATCTAATATTTTGACCACCCTGTAAAAAGATAGGTATAGGAAACCCTAATACAAATTGAAAGCTAAGTAAATTTTTTACGCGATAGACTAGTAAGATACAGGGTATTCTATTTAAAATAAGTAAGTTATTACAGCTTGAATTTGTTAATAGAACAATCTAATATTTTGACCACCCTGTAAAAAGATAGGTATAGGAAACCCTAATATAAATTGAAAGCTAAGTAAATTTTCTACGCGATAAACTTGTAAGATACAGGGTGTTCCATTTAAAATAAGTAAGTTATTACAGCTTGAATTTGTTAATAGAACAATCTCATATTTTGACCACCCTGTAAGAAATTTTGTTGCAATAAGCATCTGTTTAAGTATGCTAAATAGTCTATTATTAAGATCCAAGAAAGAATTTGTTACTGCTTCTTAGATTCGTAGATATTTATTTTTTTCTAAAACCTTACATTTTTATAAAAATCGAAATAAATCAAAACACCCTGTATTTAGGTATAGGGAACCCTTATGAAAGTATAGCTTATTTTTTAAGGTTAATTTAATAATGTCATCAGATATAGGGCATTCTATAAGAAAAAATATAACTTTGATATACCACTCTTTTTTTGAACACTCTGTATAATTCACATTATTTTTA
Organism: Diabrotica virgifera virgifera; assembly: GCF_917563875.1. Lineage (NCBI taxonomy): Eukaryota > Metazoa > Arthropoda > Insecta > Coleoptera > Chrysomelidae > Diabrotica > Diabrotica virgifera. The sequence goes on along the minus strand of NC_065448.1, from coordinate 242,400,716 downwards.
GGTTGTAGTATTAAAGGCCCTGTATAGTTCTGTGAAGATTTTTTTTAAATATCAAGTGGTTTTCCGTACAGAGACCGAGGCGAATAAGATGAACCACCCTGTATATACCCTAAGTTTTTCTGACGACCAAAAATAGTGATGCACAAGACGAAGATGACCTCAGTTTTATGATGAGAAACCTGGAACAGGAATATACAAAGCACGGAACAACACCGTCTCAAAGGAAGAGTTGGGAATAGACACAGATATAGAAATCAAATGAACAGACAAGTACAAGTATTTATAATATCAAACAAAGAAACAGATAAAGAAGATATAAAATATAGATTAAGATAAAAAGAAACTGCATACGAAAATTGAATTCGCTAATGTGGGATAAGAACATCAGTATACAAAAAAGACGAAGAGTATATAACACCATGACAAGAAGAGTATATAACACCATGACAAGAAGTAACTCAATCTCAAAACAAGAGCAACACAGATGGAGTTCTTAAGGAGAGGCTGCAGAACAACAAGAAGGTAAAACGACTAACAGAGATTAAGAAAAGAATAGGAATAAACTCGTACATAATAGACTACATCGAACAGAAGAGATTAAACTGGTACGAATATGTCAGAAGAGCAGAAAAAAGAGTGGATAAACAAAACAACCCGATGGCAGATGGGAGTTGAGCCCGATAGGTAGAAGGAAGAGAGGCAGACCCCGAAGAACTTCCAAGGATTAAGTAAATGAAGCAGTGGAAAGAAAAAATCTGCAGTAAGGGGCTAGAAAAGCATAAAGAGCTAGAGAGAACGGCTGAGTGAAGGAATACAGTGAAAACTGTGGAAACCCTTAGTATATAATTATACATACCCTGTCATCATCGATATTTGAAATCATAACAAAGAGCTCGCATCTGAATCCTGGATTGTCGGTATTACCCATTGGAATTAACATGTGTTGTGGCCAGCCACAACCGCAGAAGTTGAATTGAGCCAAGTTGTTTCCACCATCAGGTCTGCTGGTGTCCAAATCTCTGAAGGTTCTGTCAAACGGAATAGTAACAGATGAATCAGTTGAAGCGCGAGTGATTGTGTTCGAACCTTGTCTCACTAGAATAAAAAAAGGTAATTAATTAAGCAGTAATAAACAAAATGGTGGAAAATTGCCCCAATATCAGTAATTACGTTCATCATCATCATCATCATTAGTCGCGTTACAGCTCTTTATGAGCCAAAACCTTCTTCAGAACAATTCTCCATTCGCCCCTGTCTCTGGCAACTCTCTTCCATGCTCTAATTCCAATAGATTTTAATTTTCTAAGTTGTCTTGGTACCTAAGTCTCGGTCTTTTTCTTGCTCGTTGTCCTATCGGCCCTCTTCGGTCAAAAACTTTTCTGAATATGGCATCTTCCTGTCGTCTGCTTACGTGACCTATCCATCCAAGGCGTGCTACCTTATTGAATCTTACAACGTCAGGTTCTCCAAAACTTCTATATAACTCAAAGTTGTAACGCCTGCTCCACAAACCTTGTTCTTTTATGCCTCCATATATTCGTCTTAGGATTTTTCGCTCAAAACGTTTGAGCAGTTTATGGTCATTCTGCGTAACTGACCAAGTTTCTGAACCATATGTTAGCACTGGACTTATTAGTGTTTTGTAGACAGTAGGGATGGCGGTTTTTGACAAAAAACCGGTTTTCGGTTATACCGGTTTTTTTTGCTTACGGTTTAACCTGGCGGTTATAACCGGCCAAAAAACCGGTTTTTGGAAAAACCGGTTTTCGGTTTTTTTAATCCAATAGGTTACAAAGTTACATTTACAATTACAATTTTCCTCTCCTCCCAAAATCAAAAAATTCCCCAACCATTTCAACTTATAAAAAATTTCCCAGACTCTTTGAAATGGGATTTAAAAAAAAACATAATATCAACATAAATATTTTACTTAAAAATAAATTGGATAATGCAATATATCTTTTATTTTTGCTACCATCAAAAAAAATTTATCATGTATTACTTTTAACACGTTTGTATATATTTCTAGAATAGGTACATTTTAACTCATTTAATACTTCCTGTATGGGTGTATCGTTTTGAAAACGTAGGGAAATTCTTAGAGATTCGTATTCGTAATCAGTAATAGGTACGATATGCATAGGCAGAGCATTATTTTTGGTAATCAGATAAAATCATTCACCGACTTTCAATGTCAAGAGTTAAGAGTTTAGTGTGAAAAATAGATGATGTTTGGCTTGCGTCTAATTCAAACAGACACTTCTTATGTAAATATTATGATTACAAATACCTTTTCAAGGAAATATTAAATAAAACTTCATAACTGATTCTGCTAGCTGATGTGAGATTGCACTTTCAGTTCGCTTCTGTATTTATAAAATAAAATAAAATTTGCATTATGGTTTTGTTTGGAATAGTTGCTTGAGAATAATAATTATGATTGGGATCCCAAATAATACCTAACCTAATCCTAATCACCGTAAAACCCTAATAACCGGTTTTTTCTTTAAAAAGAAAAAACCGGTTATAACCGGGACAAAAAAATAACCGGTAAAACCGGTTATTGCGAAGTAAAAAAACCGGTTTTAGGTTTAAATCGGTAGGTTTTTCCCATCCCTAGTAGACAGTCAAAGAGTAATTACGTTCAAAAGAATTAAAATAGCTTAAAGTGTTAGTAAAAATAAACTTACAATTAACTCTGAATCTGTCGAGTTCAATGAACATATTCTTTTGATCCCTGAATAACCATGGATTGCCCCTTTCATCGAATTTGGGAGCCATAAATATTCTGCAGGTTGCTTGTTTGGCAGCTCCAGAGTTATTTACAACGACACGGTAATTGTATGCCTGGTGGTTAAGGTGAGTAAACCTAATGAAGACAGGACCACGTGGTTGGAAGTCCATACCTCTGGAGAGATCTACATCAGATTGTTGCCAGAATGTATTCAAGGCGTTACGTGTACCTCCTGATTCTATGCTGACACTCTCAACAGTAACTCCAGGGTTACTTAGCTAAAAGTTTAAAATATCATAAAATTGTTTTATAGAGAAAAAATAAAATAGTTATATTACCTGGGCTTCGGTATACCTCGGCAATGTAGACTTGAATTGCTGGAAGATGTCATCAATATAAGAATGCCATCTGTAGAATACAGGATCTCGCATAGCTGTGGCTGAGTCACCCATGACACCAAATGACTCCTTTAAATAACAGATTGCAAAAATTAAGGTACAATAGAGCACATAATCTAAATATTTTAATAAAGTTTAGAATTATATTAAAACTTACAAGATGTCTATGATCTGGGTCATGAATATAAGAAATAAAGACGTGTCCCATATTGTGCATGTCTCCGTAGAATTCTCTGTTGGGAGAAAGGATGCTGGATTCAATCATATTTCCCAAAGTATCAATACCTTCGTTTTCAGTAAGCGCAACGTTGGTTCCGTCAGCCTGAAAACAAAAATGGTTAAATAAGCAAATTCAATATTACTGAGAATATCCATACCCTTCTAGCATTTCCAGAATGAATGGCGTCAAAGATTCTGTCCCTCCATCTTTCGAGATCATCGATATCTTGAGTAATCTGATCAGTTTCTCTTCTAAGGTTGGACAGTTTCTGGTTTGCTACACGAGCGGGCCAAGATCTGCTAGACACCAAGCTGTCTAGTTTTGGGAAATAAGCTTCAGGGATTGCTTTTCTCCAGTCAATGAATCTTTCGACTCGTTTTAACCCATGGCAGAGACGTTCAAAATTATATCTGAAACAAAAAAGGTAACTTATGTAATAGTTATTTATGTACCAAGTCAGTAAAGTTACTTTTTATCGAACGAGTCTGATATTATGAGCAGAGCGAGCGTAGCGAGCGAGGCGAATAACAGACGAGTTCGATAAGGATTCTTTACTGACGTGGTGCATACAAAATTTTATTGCCAACAATTTGATGTTGGTTTTAACACTTACAATTTAAGAATTTTTTTAATTTTAGAGTTAATAAAAATTTCATGACAGTGATGACATATGACTTTTGCATGATGGCAGCTTTCGATTTTTAATCGGTAGTTATCAATATTGAACAATTAGTAAATCGGTAAAGTTTTGATTTATTTTATATGAATATAATTACAAAATACTCCAGAATTTCACTTTTTGACATAAATTTAATTAACAATGTCATAAATTGTATACAATATTTTTAATAATTAGAGTAAATAAATTGTAAAATAACCCAAATAAATAATCGATTACTGCCGATTGATGTAAATCGACAATTTACATTCAAACTCAATTAATCGCTGCAGGTAAAGTAAAATTCTTCTTTCGGTACAATAAAGTGTTACTTTACTGCCGCAAATGAGTGACTGTGACGGTTGGCGATAAAATATTTTATTAATTACTTTGCGTTTTTTTATGTGGTCAAATGATGGATACAGAACAAACCATTTAACTTTTATAAAACCATATGTTTAAACCACAAATTTTAGCATTTTAGAAAAAAGACACACTGAAATGCATATAAGATAAGAAAAAAAATACCTAAACACTAAAAACTATTAAGACTTGGAGCTATACACAAAAAAAATAAAGAATTAAAAATAAAAGTGGCAAATGAAAAAAAGTATGGGGAAACATGCACAGAGATAGAACAGTAGGTAGGAGGAACGAGAAATTCAGCGTCAGGGCTACTTTAATGCCGTTCCAAAGACATAAAACAGAGAAACTCAAGATTTGAAGAATTAAAGAAAACTAATGGCAAGAATACGTTAAAAAAGTGTTAACCGAAAACCCTCTCCAATTTAAAGCATCAGAAATAGACGGAATAGAAAGCTTTACAGATGATGAAATCCTATTAAGTCTAGCTGAGGTAAAAAGAACAATCAAAACCCTACTGAACAGAAAAGCAGAAGAGTACTTTTTCGGAGTTGAAGTGGACGGAGCAATGGAAAGGAAAAATGTGCAGGAAGGGGACTGGCAAAACAAGAAAAAACTGGAGAAAATGGTTGAGTGAAGTAAAAACTGTGGAAACCCTTAGTCTATAAAAAAAAAATAACATTTTTTTATCAATGACTTGGATTGGCAAGGAGCTTAATAAATAAGAAGATTGTAATCTTTCCTATTGAATTACATACATTTCGATACTAGGATATTTTTAATATAAAAAAATCTTATACTAACCTAGCAACAATTTGTTGATGCATGTAATAGAAAAGTTCTCCTCTCCTATTCTTATTGACCACATCGAAAGCAGCTTCGAATGGATAAACCAAATGCCAATGCCAATGGTGAAGATTAATTCCCAAATCTTCTCTGAAGTAAGCTAAACGATGTTCTGGTTCCAGGTTGGAGGCAGTGAAATCTCTTGGTATTTCAATTGGTGTCTAAAATTATAAATATTTGTATATTTTTTAATAATTAATTTAAATAAAACAGTTTCTTACCCTTGAATTGGTAGGCACAATGTTGGCTTCTTCCCTAGCCTTGGCGAATACTTTACTGTCGACATATTTGTCGGGGAACGACCTAATGAAGGATGGCAAGTCGACGTCCTGGGTATCAGTTCTATGCAACAATGCAACCGAAAGAGCATAGTTGAACAAGTAAGGATTAACACGGTCTCTGGTATATACAGCAACCGAGAGAAGATCATCAACGTTGCGCATGCCTAAAACAAAACGAGAAAATGTAAATTGGCAATGGTTGACATCTAATTTACCAGTGTTTCGTTTTAATATTCACTGCCTCAACAAGGAAAACGTGACAAGAGTGAATGAATAACCAAATAAGTTAAAAATTTAGATCGCAAGTTCTAAACATACTAAAATTGGTACCTTCTAAAAAAGAGTTGAAGACAATGATATCCCGAGAGAGAACTTATGCTGGCCACTCACTTACGGATATCGAAGAGGCCATGGCATGCAGGCCAGGACTGAAGGCCGTTATTTGAGTAGTTAAGTTAATGAACTGCAGTTGAGACGCCACACACATGCAGTTTTGTGATCGAGCGTGCCAACGCCTTTACGAAAACTGCGTGTATGTGGTGATTTAGCCTTAAATTAACCGCCTGTTATGCTGGCCACTCACTTACGGATATCGAAGAGGCCATGGCATGCAGGCCAGGACTGAAGGCCGTTATTTGAGTAGTTAAGTTAATGAACTGCAGTTGAGACGCCACACACATGAAGTTTTGTGATCGAGCGTGCCACCGCCTTTACGAAAACTGCGTGTATGTGGTGATTTTGGCTTCAATTAACCGCCTGTCAGTCGCTCGGCCTCTTCGATATCCGTAAGTGAGTGGCCAGCATACGGCCTCTTCGATATCCGTAAGTGAGTGGCCAGCATTTTAGAGAAAAATATGTTGGAAAAAACAGGTAGATATAAGCGATATGAACAAGTCAATATAAAAGGTTTGGTTATAGACCAGGACTAATCTGTACAAAAACGTATATTTTTGGATGTGAGAGGTGGCGTTCGGATTTTTGCAGATAAAGTTAGGTGACACCTTCAGTAATAATAATTGACTTATTCTCCTTCTCAAATATGCCCAGAACATTAATAAAAAATTAAAATATTTAAAAATTTCGAAAAACATCGATTTTTTTCTGGTTTCTTCGCTTATAACTTTAAAACGGTTCGTTTTGGAACAAAGTCGTAGAAAAATAAAATAAAGATACTTGAATTTTGTATGATATACGACTAGTCAAAAATATTTTAAGGTACATATTACCTTCTCTGCAATATAGCAATAAATACAAGATAAGGGGGCAAAATACGCCTGTTGTTATTCAATGTTTCTTAACCCCTTTGGTGGTACTTAGAACCTTAGTAATTCGCTTAAAAATTCTTATAACTTACTTAAACGGTCTACCAAATTTTATTAAAATCGGCATAATAGATTTTGCATAATAAATTTGCAATCTAAATGTTTTTAAAAAAGTTAAATTTTTTTAAAATATTTCTGAACAAAAAGTACACTATTTAGAAGTTGGCTAATTTTTTTAAATATAAAGAGGTGCTTTACCTATCTAATACACTTTACAGCATTAAAATCGGAATATTTAAGGGGCCTCAGCAATGTTTTAAAATTATAAACAATTTTTTGGCTTATAAACCAATAGCTTTATTTAATAATAAAAAAATTAATTTTTAGCAATGTAAATCATTAAAACCGGTATAATTTGACTTAAACTTTAAAATGCTGTCAGCAGAATTGCTAATTTATTTTTTAATCAAAAGTTATTCGCGTTCAAAAATTGCAATTTTTCGATTTTTTTAAAGTTCCACCGCGTTTATCTTGAAAACTATGCATCCTACGAAAAAACTTGTAAGAACATTTTTTGCTTAGAATTACCCAAGAAATACAAAAAATGTTTTATTTTGCAAAAAATTGATTTTATGCAATTCCTCAAGTTCTTTGTTTATAACAATCTTATCGACATCCGGATCAACTGTTACCCAAAAAATTCGTGTTCTACGGATCAAAATATATATAAAAAAAACTTGGGTAAGTCCATCTAAATAAAGGAGCCCGCAGCACCCTCTCCTGGCCACAGCACTAATTTGTTTATAAGCCAAAAAATTGTTTATAAATTTAAAACATTGCTGAGGCCGCTTAAATATTCCGATTTCAATTCTGTAAAGTGCATAAGATAGGTGGAGTACTTCTTTATATGTAAAAAAATTGACAAATCTTTGTATGTTCCAGTTTTTGTTGGGCAAGACTTTAAAAAATTTTAATTTTTTAAAAAAAGTTTAGATTGCAAAATTATTATGCAAAATCTAGTAAGTCAATTTTAATGAAATTTGGTAGACGGTTTTAGCACATTACAAAAATGTTCAAAGCGAATTAGGAAGGTTCCAAGTGTAGCCTAAGTGATGGAAAAACATTGAATAAAGACAGGCTTGTTTTGCCCCCTTATTTTATATTTATTGCTATTTTGCAGCAAGGGTGTTAAATTATGACATTTTTAACCAATCGTATCTGATAGAAAATTTAATTATCTTTGTTTTATTCCTATACGACTTTGTTACAAAATGAATCGTTTTAAAGTTAAAAGCAAAGAAAATAGAAAATAACGAAATTTTTTGAAATTTTTTAATATTTTATTTTTTTTTAATAATATTCCGGGCATATTTAAGAAGGAGCATAAGTCAATTACTATTAACGAAGTTATCGCCTAACTTTATCCGCAAAAATCCGAATGCCACCTCTCACATCCACCTAAAAACAGATCCTTCCTGGTCTATTTAAAAAATACAACATTGATACTTACAGTAATTTGGACAGATTGTCAGAAGAAAAGGCACGATGGAAAAATTATCATCTAGGGCTGAGTTAAATGAAAAAGACCGAGGAAAAGCTTTTCAAACCGTTAGGTCGATCAAACAAAAGCACTCATCAACCGATGAATTCAAGATGCCGAACAACTAGCCCAGAACAAAGAACGATGGAAAGAAATTATAAAATTTGATGGTATTACCATATCCCTCCCTATAAGTGATTAGGATCGAGGAGGAGGAGAAAACGACATTTGAACACTCTTGGATTGAGAAGTAGAAAAAAAAGAGCAGAGAAATAAACTATGCTATGACTTTTTGCGGCGAAATACGAATAACATTGGCAACAAAAATATGTACAGAAGAAGAAACAAAGACAACAACATTGCTACGGATAGAGCCGAAATCCTTAAGGCTGTCGAATCGTTTTATCGAGAAATGTATGAGAGCACCAACGTAAGGCAAGATCAGCCCCTACCCAAAATAACAAACCAGGGATCAGAATTAATGCCAGAAGTAACACCATACGAAGTTAAAAAGACACTTTCAGAAATGAAAAATACTAAATCCCCTGGCGATGACGGAGTAGTGATCGAGGCAATCAAACAAAGTGGAAATAAAATTATCCAGGTTTATTGCAGACTGGATAACACTACCGTCCTATCCAGTCTGCTATCACACATATATAAACTTTTCACAAAAATTAACAAAAAAGACTGGAGGCTAAGTTAGACTTCTATCAGCCTAGAGAACAAGCTGGGTTTAGATCCGGATATAGCACTAACGACCACTTACTGGTAATAAAAAACTTGATAGAGAAGTCGGCGGAATACAACAAACCATTGGCACTGATATTCGTGGACTAGCATTGACAGAATGCCGAATAGACCATCGCTACACTAACATGATAAAATATATCTACCACAATTCAACTGCTAGCGGAAGACTCTCTGATCAACAAACTAATAAATTCTGTATGCAGCGAGGAGTACGACAAGGAGACTTCATCTCACCAAAGCTGTTCACAACCCTTTTAGAACACACCTTTAAGAAGGCAGATCTGAACGAATATGATACAAATATAAATTGAGAGAAGCTCAGTCATTTAAGATTCGCAGATGACATCGTCCTTATAGCCGATCGTATGGATGATGCAATAATAATGTTGAACAAGTTATATCACGCTTCCTTAGAGGTCGGACTAAAGATTAATATCAACAAGACGCAAATAATAACTAATCTGGTGCTAAATCGTACTATTGTTGTTGTGGAATGGATATTGAGCAGACTGCATCTTATAAGTACTTGGGACATGAAATTCGGTTGGTAAGAGATAATCAGACGTGCGAGCTCCCACGTCGCATAGGATTAGCCTGGACAGCGCTTGGTAAACTGAGCTATGTATTTAAATCGGACTTACCCATATGCCTGAAAAGGAAAATCTTTGACCAGTGTGTATTGCCTGTACTCAGTTATGGAGCGGAAACATTAACACTCACAAAAAAGGTAGTGAATAAAAAGGTACTGAGGGACCGAATACCAAATGAAGGAATACGTCATAGAACAAAAACAACGGACACAATTGGGCAGCACACGTCGCCAGATTGTCAGACAACCGATGGACAAAACGTATTGTCGAGTGGAGGCCACGAGAAGAAGCACTACGGAGCAGACGATGACCACCAACCAGATGGGCTGACGATCTGAAGCGTATTGTCAGCAACTGGATGCAAGCCGCACAAAACAGAGAAAAATGGAAAGAGCTGAGGGAGTCCTATGTCCAGCAGTGGACGAGTACGGGTTGATGATGCTGATGATAACTTAGCAAAGCATTACTGAGTGTAAACGTAGTCAGATTTATTATCAAAGATATTTTTTCTTATTAAAGAAGAGACATTCCTAGAGTTTTTTCCCATAAAAGATGCAGTACAGCAGACCTAAGTACCCTTGTAAAGCCATAAAAATTATCAAGGGAATAATAAAGTAAAAGAATAGACTAGAAAGTTTGTCATAAAAAGTTGTGTTTTCAAGAGAAATAGAAAAAAGGAAGTATTACTTACAACCACTTAATAATTTAACAAAATGCAGCTATGTTCCAAAAATACATACAAAAATAAAATATGTAAATAAGTAGATTAATTTAGAATAAAAGTAACTTACCTATGTAAATGTTAATAAGTTGTCCAGCAATTTTTCTGTGTTTCGGCAAGAAAAGAGAGAAATTCTCGTCTCTTCTTAACTCCAAAATCTCACCCAATGGAGGAATGGAAATAGTGTTTACAGGAATCTTACCTCCTTCAGCTTCTTCTCCAAATCGAGACACAATCTGATTTCCAACATTTTTGTATTGATCTGTCTGAATAGATTAAAAATAAAGATATGTTAGATCTAGTTTATACTAAATATTTATGTATTATACACATATATACAGACATGAACTCTGAACAAATGTAAGAGTAATAAATAATAAGAACAAAGGCGATTGTTCGAAGATATAAAACAACAATATATTACCAAAAAACAAGATTAAAAATTAACAAAAAGGCTGGTACAAATGGGTTACTGAAATAGAGAAAGAGAGGCACCAACTTATCTAAAATTCATAATGTAGCAAAGCGACTAAAAATAACCGAACTTCAGGACGAAAATTCACCTCATAAACGGAGAAGAGTAACTGCTGAAGCAGATGTACAAGCTAATGGTCAAAATTTGTAAGGACGAAAACATGCCTGCATAATCGAAAAACGGACTCATTAAACCAATTTTTTTGAGGAACTCAACTAAGTGCAACAATTCTAATGTTACTAAACACAACGTATAAAATCCTAACCACAATTATAAGAAACCGACTGAACTCCTACAGAAGAAAAAACAAGACAGTTCCCACAGAGTTTTTGATAGGGGAGACCAGCAATAGATGCAATACACGTACTAACGTAAATTATGGAAGAAAGTTGTGAACATAACATAGAACTACATATATTGTTTAAAGAAAGGTCAGAAGAAAAGCAAAGACCAGAGAACTAATAATAAATCAGAACGAAACAAAACATCAAATAAGCACAATAAATGATGTAAATTTACAAATAAATAAATGAAAGTAAACAGAATAAAAAGTCCTGAGCAAAAAAATTGACATAGCGCAGAGATAAGCAACAGAATTAAGGAAGAAAATGGTGTATATTGAAAATATCACAGACTACTTGAAGACAAAAACCCGAGCAAAAAACAAAGACAAGCATGTTTAATTGTGAGAGATGGAACAAAAATAATGCATAATATAAGAGAAAAACATTTAATTCTGTACTATACAGAAAAGAAACTGGAATTAAAAAATGGTGATGCATATCACCACAAATAATATTGCAAAGTTTAAATATTTACTTATTAACGACAATATTACAATGGAAGCTGATAGGAAGGCGAGAAACAGAAAGGTCCAGAAGGAGATGGTTGGATGATATGGAAGACGAGCTGAAAACTATGAATTTAACAATGAAGACGAAGGGTACTAGACGCAAGAGAGATCTGAATGGAAGGACATAGCCAGGCAGGCAAATACCCATCCAGGGTTATGATGCTAAAAGAAAAAGAAAAAGAAGAAGTACATATATTTCATTAGAAATATACTTGAGTGATGCCAAAGAAAAAAATAATTAGTAAGTTGAAGGAGATTTTTCTAGAGAAGAATCAATTGATTATTACTCCAAATTAAAGGAAAAAATCAAAATTTGTACAAAAGTTAATAATATAGAAAACAATAGTACATAGAAAGTTAAATGTACATAATTTCAAATAGACTTACGATATATTCTTTAGGAACGTCAAATACAGTTTTGTCATCTCCTTTGGGCATGATGACCAGCTCTTTTGGTCTGTCAAAGAGCTTGACAACATTTCTCTTAGCACTGGTAGACATGTTAAACAACAATGGTGCCTAAAATAATTGTATATATATTTATATTACTATTTTGCAAATTATAAGTATACTAATATTTTCATACCTGTACTTCTTTAGTCCAATAAACGAATATGTTAACTGAGTTCACAGACTGAAGAAATATGAAAAAAATTGCCTTTATATACCGAAAATTTGAAAAATAATATTTGATGATTTGATAGCGGTTTACTAAGAAAGAAAAACAACCCATTCGATTTAAAATTGTTTTGGGAACCCAAATTTTGTGGTTTTGAACAATAGGTACTTTTGTAAACAATTTTTGCAAGTGCAGAAAAATATTTATGTCTGTTAAAATAAATAATGATCAATGAAATAATAAGCGTATAGGAAATTTTGGGTAAAGAAAACGAGAAAATTATAAATTACCACATGGAAGATGAAAGCACCTATAGTTTAAAAAAGTAAAACAATAATAATTAGTACTCTAGTCTTCAGAGATGAAAATGTCTTATTGGACCCCTTAAAATTATACGAACAAGCTGACTTTTGCTGAGAACAGGTTGACTGGCACGAGTACCAAATGTGGTACAGTTGTTACAGTGGTACAGTGGTACAGTGTGGCATAGTTAGATAACTTGCCATTTATGTTGCAGCTCTTCTAGAGTCTAGAGCATGTTGACCCATGAGGCCATAACGATTTTTAGTTGTTGGTTTTTTAAGTTATACCGAGTACTTTTGGTCCTCAATATTTGAGTTTATCTTCTGGACTGAGTACCATAGAAATAGAAATATGCTTTATTGTCATGAAAAATTGTACAATTTTATCGACAAAGCTTACAAAAAGTGAAGAAAACAAAACAATTACAATTCAATTTACTAAAATTACATAAATCGTCAGTATAAATTAAAAAATAATAATAATAATGAAGTTAAACAGTTAATCAATTGCAAAATTTAAATAAATTGCAAATTGCATAGTCTACCTAGTAATTAAGTTTAAAAGTTTAAAAGTTAAGCTGCTGCATATGACACCCAAATGTACAGGGTGTAACAAAAATACAGGTCATAAATTAAACCACATATTATGTGACCAAAAATAGTTCGATTGAACCTAACTTACCATATTACAAATATGCCTACAAAAAAAGTTATAGCCCTTTGAAGTTACAAAATGAAAATTGATTTTTTCCAATACAGTCGTACCCGCTTATTAGAATACCTGTTAAAGAAATATCCCGGTTTAAGGAATAGAAACTTGAGGTACCAAAACCTTTTTATTAGGCACATATGATCGGTTATTAGAATATCCCTGTTATAGGAATACGTTTGCTTGGCACGAAGGCTATTCCAATAAGCGGGTTCTACTGTATATCGAAAACTATTATATGTTTTTTATCGAAAATGGCCATGTGGCATCCTTATGGCAGGAACATCTTAAAAAGAAATTATAGTAAAATTTGTGCACCCCATAAAAAATTTATGGGGGTTTTGTTCCCTTAAAGCCCCCCAAACTTTTATGTACGCTCCAATTAAATTATTGTTGTGGTACTATTAGTTAAACACAATGTTTTTAAAACTTTTTTGCCTCTTAATATTTTTTTGATAAACCAGTTTTAATCGAGTTGCGGCTTCTTTTTTAATATATTTACATAAAAAGTTTATGGGGGTTTTGTGCTTTTAAGTCCCCCAAATGTTTGTGTTCGTTCCAATTAAACTATTATTGCGGTACCATTAGTTAAACACAATGTTTTTAAAACTTTTTTGCCTCTTAGTCTTTTTTCGATAAGACACCTCTTATCGAGATATGGCTTCTTTTATAATATAGTTCAATATATATCTCAAACTGTAATTTATAAATAAATTTTCATATTACTACCAGGTCTCTTGTCAGTATACAAATATGTGGTGGATTTGACAAATATTCAAAATATCTCGATAAAAACTAGCTTTTCGAAAACGTACTAAGAGGAAAAAAAGTTTTAAAAATATTGTGTTTAGCTAATGGTGCCACAATAATAATTTAATTTGAACGTACGCAAAAGTGTCGGGGGTTCAAGGGAACAAAACCCCCATAAAATTTTTATGGGGTTGGCAAATTTCACTATAATTTATTTTTAAGATGTTCCGGTCATAAGAATACCACATGTCCATTTTCATTAAAAAATCTGTAATAGTTTTCGATACAGTGGAACTTGGATATTACGGCCTCGGTAGTTACGTCACCTCGGTTGTAACGTCAATTTTTAATAGGTCCGGCCAAAAACTATTCGATAACATTATTAAAAACCCGGTTTTAGCGGTAAAAATAAAGTAACCCTCGTCTATAGCGTCATAAAATTTTACAGTAGGTTGTTGTTTTTTCATTTTATGAAGAATAAAGTGCAATGCGTTTCCAGCTTTGCGAGATTGTTCCTTCCAAGAATATAAGAAAGGCCCATTATCCTTTTGTGTTACAGTTATTTGATCTTGGCAGTATATGATTTCTTATATTTGTCAGTGCCTCATAAAGAGTCAAATTTTCTGCTGTAATAAAATAGTGCAAATAATGCTGTAATAAAATTTTGCCTGGTTAAAATCTCATTTTCTTTCTACCTCTTTTATAACGTTACTTTGATATAGCGTCATTTTTTTACTGGACCCTTCAATGACGCTATAACCAAGTTCCACTGTATATCGGAAAAAATCGATTTTCATTTTGTAACATCAAAGGGCTATAACTTTTTTTGTATGCATATTTGTACTAAGGTAAGTTAGGTTCAATCGAACTATTTTTGGTCCCAGAATATGTGATTTAATTTATGACCTGTATTTTTGTTACACCCTGTATATGAAAAATAATAATAAAATACTACTTGTGCAAAGGGTAAAGTAGTTTCTTAGTTATTGATTAAGAAAATCTTCTACTGCATAATATGGTCTTTCGGATAGGTAGGCTTTTGTCAGTTTACGGAATTTGGGGAAAGATGCTGCAGATTAAAGTTGTAGAGGGAGATGGTTGTAATGTTTTTTTGCGGAATATAATAATGATTCTTTACTAACTCAGATGACGGGGTCGGTAAATAGACGTCAAAGGTAGAATTTCTCGTGAAGTAGTCATGATTAGGTCTTGATGGAAAGACATGTAGATGTTTACGAATTAAGCAAACAGTTTCTAAAATATATAAAGATTAAGGGTTAAATTTCCGTGATCTTTGAAGTAACTTCTGCAATGTGTTGTTCTTCTGAGGCCAAACAGATATCTTATTGATCTTTTACGTAATTTGAAAATGACATCGAATTGGGCAGCTGTACCAGAACCCCAAAAAGGAAGACCATAACGAAGATGTGACTCGAACAAAAAAAAATATGTTATTTTGGAAGATGCTAAATTGAGTTCATTCGAAACAGATCTTATAGCATAGCAAGCTGAAGATAGTTTCTTCCTTAACAAATTAATATGGAGGAACCATTTAAGGTTGCTGTCTAAAAAAATACCAAGAAATTTTACAGAATCAACGGTACTGATCTGGCTGTTATTAAGAGGTAAGGGTTGAAGAGCTCCTTTGTAAGATAATACTACTGTTTTATCTACGTTAAACCAGAGTAAATTAGAGTCAGACCAGGTTTTTATTGTAAGTAGATCAGAAGTTATAGTAGCATGAAGAGTTGCAATATTTGAGTTGCTCCAAGTGATACTGGTATCATCAGCAAAAAGAAAGATTTTTTTATCGATTTTTAAACTAGTGATGTCATTAATAAAGATAAGGAAAAGTAGAGGACCCAATACTGATCCTTGAGGTACCCCACACACAATGTTTTTGAGACTAGAGTCTGTATCATTCAATTCAAAAAAATACCTCGAATTCCGTAGAAATTTAGTTTTTTACCAAAATATTGTAATTAACACAATCAAAAGCTTTGGCGTAGTCACAAAAAATGGTGGCAGTGTGAAGGTTATTGTTCAGTGCCTGATAAACCTCATGTAGTACAGAAAACATGGCATCAGTGGTGCATTTATTATTTTAAAAGCCGAACTGATTTTGTGATAAAATGTTGTTTTCAACGAAAAATGACATCGTTGTAAGTCGGGCTTTTATCAGCCTCTCAATAATTTTGGAGAGTACCGGTAGTAGTGCTATAGGTCTACAATTGCAGGTATTAGATATTTCACCACCCTTATGAAGAGGAATAACGATGGCAGTTTTTAGGCACTCTGGAAATTTGCCTTTCTCAAAAGAATCATTAATCAGTGAGATGAGGACTTCCAACAAATTTTCTGGGAGATTAGAAAAAGATTTTGTCGATAGACCATCAGTACTACAGGAAGATATGCTTTTGATACTATTGATTGATTTAATGAGTTCAGATTTATGGAGTGGTTTTATAAAGAATGAATTCGAGACCTTTCTTGAATTAGGCAGATAGGAAATGGGATCTTTTTTGGCAAAATAGTGGATATAATATTTTTATTCACTTTATCAAAGTATTCATTTAAAATTTTCAGGGTCTGGAAGGGAAAATGTTTGAGGAGTGTGGGTTGAATTTCGAAGATCATTTATTATGGACCAAGTTTCTTTTACAATACTTTTAGAGCTTCCCAGACAGTTTTGGTAGTAGACTTTTTTAGCTGATTTTATAAGTTTAAGATAGGCTGTCCTGTACTTGGTGATATATTCAGTGATAGAGACGTTGGTCGTAAATTTATTGATGTAGAGTAGAGAACGCATATTCGGAAGATATTCGGATACCTTTAGTAGTCCAGGCTTTGCGATGTTTTGGCTTAATTGGAATTAAAGGAAATGCTTTATTGAATATACACACAAGCTTATCTAAAAAATCACTGAAATTATTATCCACGTCCATAGCAGGAGAGCGCCACTCAGAGGTTAAGCATAAATTTTGGAAATTACGAAAGTTTCGGATAGAAAAAATCCTACCTAAACGTCGGGTTTTCGAGGAGGGTTTGCTGAAGATATTAAACTTCGTATAAACTGCTTCATGATCAGATAGTCCAGCATTAATAATTGTAGAGTAGATATCAAGGGATGAGAAATCTGAGACAGTATAACCAATGATGGTAGATGAAGTTTTTGTAATCCTTGTAGGAGAGACTACATATATGGTACTTAAATGACTCTTTGGCAATGCAGGAAAAAAAAGGCAGGCACCTGTTTTTTCGTACCCCAAAATAAATGCAAAAATGTTTGCCACTCCTACCTCCGGGCTTCCCCCTAAACCCTCCCAGTAGGGGGAACTTCTTCCCAACCATTAATTCCCACTTTTCTGAGATATTCCTGTACACTATCAAACCATATCTCTCTGTGTCGTCCTTTTCTTCTTTTCGTGATTGGCACCCGTTTTAGGATCATCTTTGGCATCCTCTTCCTTTTCATTCTCATCACATGCCCCACCCATCTCACTCTCTGTACCTTTATGAATCGACTGAATCTTGGACGAATTATTCGTTTGTCGCAACCAAACTTCCACCGTGATTTTACATCCCTATATAGCTCTACCTAATATAACTCTCCATTTTATCTTTCCCGTCCTTCCAATTTCCCTCCATTTGCTTTTTTTATTGTCCTTACTTTCCTATCACACGTCACTGTGGGCTATATCACCTTTTTTTGTCCTTAACTTTCTTTTTCTTGATACATATTTGGATTTCGATTTCATCAGTGGCTTCCTTTCCTATCTTTTTATTTCTTTTATATTTATAGGAAAGTAAGTCCCTCTTATTTTTGCTCTGTATTTCAAAGTATCATGTAAGTACTTTGACTTTTCGTGGTTTATTTCTAGGTCAATATATATGTTTGCCTTCCTTTCTAATACTTTTATAACATTTCTAAATTCTTTTTTTGTTTCCGTTATGCCAAATTTTGCGGGTAGACCGGTCTAGTTAGACTCAAAAATAGGAGTGAGGTTACAATATTTACCATCAAGCTGAAAATTGGCAGGATTGTTCAAAATACCATCATAAATGAAATCTAAAAAGTCCTCATACATCCGACCCGAGCTAAAAAATTTACGCGGGGTCAAAGGTCACCAAATATGGTTTTTAGCGATTTTCAGCGAAACGGTAAGTTTTATCATAATATTAGTTCTAACAAAAAATGTAGATTAGATAATTATCTATAAAAAATATTTTAATACTTTTTTTCGTAAGAGCCATCGTTTTTGAGATACAACGATTCAAAGAGTTGAAAGAGTTCTAATCGTCATATTTATGTATTAGTACACCACGTATATGCATCACTGGAGCTGTGATACAAGTAAACATAATATTCTATCGGTCAACCCAACTTACATTACACATAATAATATAAGATAATATTTCTACTCTACAGCTTGCGGTCTACCGAGGGGTGTAATATATAAGCTGTATTATATTACAGTGCCAACAAAAAAATCGTTACAAAGTGAATATAACGCAAACGTAATAAGAATTATTATTTATTCCCGGCTTATTCCCAACAAAAATAGTAAATTGATATGACAAAGTATTAACTTATAATAATTCTTCTTACTTATGCGCCTTATTCAATTTGTAAAGATGGGTTTTGTCGGAATAAACACGTTCTATTGGTACGTCGGCTATTCTAATCATCCTACATATTCTTTTCTCAGAAGGGTTTGAACATAATAATGAAAGCCAACTTTCTAGGCAAAATGTTTATTGCTAAGTACTAATAAACATTTCAATATACAATAAACTTTATGCAAATTTAGTTTGTTTATTATTATCCAAATTACACCGTTTCTTCCTGAGTGGCGAAATCCTTCAGGTAGATGACACCTTTGAGGTATTAATTAGTCTTAAAGTACTACTCCGGAGTGAATATACGTGTTAAATCTAATTTTACTTAAATGTGCTGAAGTTTAAAATAAACTAATTCAACTCCACAAGAAGTTTTTTCCGACGGAATTAGCTTTCTTCTCTCTATCTATGGAGCACCTAAAAAAACTACGTGCTTAGATAAGTTTTGATATGCATGTTCCTTTAAAAATACTCGAAATAAAAAACAAGTGCAAATATCTCGTCTTCATCCAACCTCAGCGGCTGCTCATCAACATCTTTTTCGAGTATATTACCAACTTCAAGTGCGGCTTGGTTATCAGCTAGATCCAAAAGACTGGGGATGGAAATTAGTCGACAGTTCATTAGAACCAATTCAAACTTTACTACAACCTGTGCCGGAAAAACTCCTGAACAAAATTTTTTGCAACTGTAAAAAGGGATGTAGCGCTAAATGTGGTTGCAAAAAAGTTGGACTGTTTGTTCGGTAGCATGCACTAATTGTCAAAACCGGTTGTGCTCCATTGTTGAATCACCAAAATTGAGGATCCATTTGATTCTGTCGAGGAGCCATGCGATGTGTCATTATTGGGGCAATTTATTTGCACCCAGGATGAACAAGAATAAGAAGAACAAAAAGAAAAAGAACAAGAAGAAGAAGAACAAGAAGAACTAGAAGGTGAAGAAGAAGAAAAAGAACAAGGAGAAGAGGAAGCAGAAGTATTAAAAAATTATGAACCAGTTGGATGAATTTCCCTTTTTTTTTAATTTATACCGCTTTTTATAACTTTTATCATTTTTAACCCTTGCCAATATCAATTATTCAATAGCTTCAAATTAAACAGAATTATAACAGATCCGTGGAATAGGCCTACTGGGGAAACCACGTTAAAAAAACGCGCTAAGTGCACTACCTCAAAGGTGGTGTGGAAACGTGTGCGCATATTATGACGATTACAACTTTTTGAATCGATGTATCTCAAAAACAGTGGCTCTTAGGAAAATAAGTAATAAGACATTTTTTATAGATAATTATCTAATCTACATTTTTTGTAAGAAGTAATTTTATGATAAAACGTACCGTTTCACTGAAAATCGCTAAAAACTATATTTAGTGACCTTTGACCCCGCGTAAATTTTTTAGCTCGGGTCCGATTTATGAGGACTTTTTGAACAATTCTGAACAATCCTGCCAATTTTCAGCTTGATGGTAATGTTTGTACCCTCGGATGTGTAAGTTGACCGGAGTAGGGCATGCCAAAAGAGCTCAGTACTTCATACATATTATTACTTCTACTATCATATGCTTCTTTGAAATATACAGGGTGTAATCGCATTACAGTGAAAATTTAATCGCATATTCTGGGACCAAAAATAGTTCGACTGAACTTAACTTACCTTAGTACAAATGTGCACGAAAAAAAAGTTACAGCCCTTTGAATTTACAAAATGAAAACCGATTTTTTCCAATATATCGAAAACTATTAGATATTTTTTATTGAAAATGGACATGTGTTATTCTTATAGCAGTAGTATTTTAAGAAAAAATTATAATAAAATTTGGACACCCCATAAAAATTTTATGGGGGTTTGGTTCCTTTAAACCCCCCAAACTTTTGTATACGTTCCAATTTAATTATTATTGTAAAGCCATTAGTTAAACACAAGTTTTTAAAAACTTTTTTGTCTCTCAGTACTTTTTTCAAAAGTCAGTTTTTATCGAGATATTTGAATATTTATCAAATCCACCGCATATTTGTATATGGTAAAGTACGGTTATGGAGACTTGGTAATAACATGAAAATTTATTTATGATTTACATTTTTAAGTATATTTTGAACCATATTAAAAAAGAAGCCACATCCCGATAAAAGATGCTTTATCAAAAAAATACAAAGATGCAAAAAAGATTTAAAAACACTGTGTTTAACTAATGGTACCGCAGTAATAGTTTAATTGGAACGTACCCAAACATTTGGGGGGTTTAAAGGAACAAAACCCTCATAAAATTTTTATGTAAACATATTAAAAACGAAGCCGCAACTCGATAAAAACTGCCTTATCGAAAAAATACTAAGAGGCAAAAAAGTTTTAAAAATATTGAATTTAACTAATGGCACCACAATAATAATTTATTTGGAACGAACACAAAAGTTTGGGGGGTTTAAGGGAACAAATCTCCCATAAAATTTTTATGGGGTTCACAAATTTCACTATAATTTTTCTTTAAGATTTTCTTTCCATAAGAATGCTACATGTCCATTTTCAACAAAAAACCTCTAATAGTTTTCGATATATTAAAAAAATCGATTTTCATTTTGTAACTTCAAAGGGCTGTAACTTCTTTTGTGTGCATATTTGTACTAAGGTAAGTTAGGTTCATTCAAACTATTTTTGATCCCAGAATATGTGGTTTAATTTATGACCTTTATTTTTGTTACACCCTGAATAAACAACGCATGAAGGATTACCTTATTTTTATCTCTCATATTTTATATCCCTCTATTTTGTATATCATTTGGCTTTGGTCCAAACTCTAAGAATATTTTCCTCTTCGCGTATCCTCTTATAAGCATATACATCCTTGTTTGTAGTTCTTCCCGTCTTTTGATATTTTTGAGTCCATTGATTATACTTTTAATCTCTCCTCCATAAGGAAATTTTCATTATCATCTGAGTTTTTCCATTCAGTAATTCACTAAAATATCTCTCCCATATGCCCATCACTTATTATTTTTCACTCGTGAGTATTCAATCTTATTTTTTCATGTATGAACTCCCGTTCTGTTTTTAAGCTTGTTGATAAAAAGAACGTATTCCTGTTTTCTGAAATATTTCCTCTATTTCTTGTATTATATTGTTTCATTATATTCTCTTTTCTTTCGTCTACCTTGGTACTATTCTCATTATTTTTCTTTGATCTTTGTAGCTCTGGTTCGTACCATTCTTCTTTCCTCTGCTCTTTTAAAGCATGTTTCAATAAACCAATTCTGCTCTGCTTTCATTTGCAATACTGCCGAATAATTTTATCATTTTCTATAGTTATCGCCTCTATTTTAGTTTATCACACTTGCTCTATTCCTAGTTTCTCTTCGTCGTTCTGGGATAATAGACCTTTATTGATTTTATTGATATACTTTCTTCTTATTTTCACTTCACTTAGCTTTTTTATTCAAAAATTGAAAGTCAATTAAACAAGACGCCATCTTGTAACATTTTATTGCGATTGAGATTTAGAAGACCTCAAAAAAGGTATAACCGGACAAGGAATAAAAGGAAAAAGGCAAATTAATACATGTTAGTCAAAAAATTGTATTTATAAAAGTATGAAAAACATAAACAGTTACTCGCAGACAAAATAAATAAAATAAAAAAATATATTTTGTCTGTGAAAAACCAACCTAGTGATTAGATTAAAGTATGTTGACAACATTTGAACTAAATAGTATAAAAGCAAGTTTTTTGTTAATTGTATGCAGTATTTTTATTCGTCAAGTGCGCTTCAGGTATTTTTTTTCGACCACTTTTCAAACCTTTTATTTTTAATGTTTTTATTTTATTTTATATTTTTTTTAATTTTCCTTGATTGTAATTGTTTTTGAATACTTTGTGATTCGATTTAAAATAGCTTAATTTTTTATTCTAGAATAAACGAAGAAAGATGTCTTATATAAAAAATTATATTGTCAAGTTATTTGACAAACCAAGAGAATTAGTCATAATGCCTAAAGGAGATGACAAAACTGTCTTTTCGGTTCCACCAGAATATTTGGTAATATATTTTTAATAATGATTATTATTTTATCAATAATTCTTTCAACATCTTCAAAGCATCGGATTTTAAATCGTATTTAAATAATAAAAATAATTAAATCTTCTTCTTCATGTGCCCTGTCAGTTGCGGACGTTGGCTATCATCATAGCAATTTTAATTTTGTTTGCGGCGTTTCTGAATAACTCGATCGATGTTAGTCCAAACCATTGGCGTAAGTTTTGAACCCATGAGTGTCTTCTTCTTCCGGGTCCGCGTTTGCTTTCTATTTTACCCTATATTATCAGTTGGAGTATATGATATTTATCATGTCTCATAATATGACCGAGGTATTCAAGTTTCCGTTTCTTAATTGTGACAGAGATTTCTTTTTGTTTTCCCATTCGGCGCAGTACCTCTACGTTGGTGATGTGAGTCGTCCAGGATATTTTGAGGATACGTCGATACACCCACATTTCGAATGCTTCCAGCTTTCTCATTAATATTTCTGTCAGTGTCCATGCCTCTGCGCCATACAGCAAGACTGGAAATACATAGCACTTTAGCAGCCGTACTTTTAGTGGGAGAGATATGTCGGAATGGGTGAATATATTTTTCATGTTGTTAAATGTTGCTCTGGCCTTTTCAATTCTAGATCATAGTTCGGTTGTTTGATCCCATTTAGAGTTGACGATTATTCCAAGGTATATATACGAGTCAACGTGTTCAATTAGTTGGCTTTTAGTTTTCAATTGTCTGGCAGGTTTTTGAGTTTTGCTGACCAGCATCCGTTTTGTTTTATTTATGTTGAGGTTAAGTCCTCTTTCTTTACTCGCTCTTTGTACCCTGTCCATAAGATACTGAAGTTCATCGATACTACTGGCAAGTACGACTGTATCGTCCGCATATCGGATGTTATTTGTCAATTGTCCATTGATTTTTATGCCTTCGTTTCGGCTGTCTGATTCCAGTAGAGACTTGTCACAATCCAGATGTCCTTATCATCAATTCCTATGCTTTGTAGAATTTCAATTAGTTGGTCATGTCTCACATTGTCAAAGGCTTTCGAGTAATTTACAAAGCACATGTAGACATCCTTGTTCATATAGTCCGTTCGCTAAACTCAGACGCAACTGGCTAGATATTTTAGTCGGTAATTTTGCCAATTTTAGTCAAATTGGCAAAAAATAATTACTAAATAGTTAATAATTACTAAATAGTTAGTAATTTTGCCAATTTTTGCAAAACCGGCAAAAAACAAAAAAATTACCGACTAAAATATCTAGCAAGTTGTGTCTGAGTTAAGCAAACCGACTATATCTCTACACCACTGTACCACAGTATATAGAGGTTCCACAGTATATGGAACCTCTATATACTGTGACTGTACTAATACTTGCAGACAAAACACTGCTTCCCTTGTGCCCAAAGCGTTCCTAAAACCAAATTGTGACTCATTGATTTCCGCTTTACACTTGTAGATTCTGTTATATATGATTTTGGTGAAGACTTTGGTGATATGATTATCAGTCTATGTTGGTCACACAATTTAGTATTTGGCTTTTGAGGAATGGCCACGAAGGTTGATTGTAACCAATTTTCCGGAATTCTGCAGTCGTATATATTATTAAAAAGAGTGGTTAGGGTTTCTAGGAATGAGTTGTCCGTTTCGCATAAGAGTTTTAGCACTTCAGCATGAATATTGTCAGGTTCTGGAGATTTGATATTTTTGAGGGAGCATATTGCTTTTTATTTATCTGAATTGAGAATGGAAAGACTGTTTTCGGTGATTTCAATTGAGTAATTATTAGGGCGGTCTGAAGCAAAGAGGTTTTCAACATATTGCTTCCATGTTTCTAAAACTTTTGTTGGTTCTGAGATCAAAATTCCGTTGGTGTGTCAAGTATGCTCGTTGCTGAGCTGTTGTATTTTCTTTTTAATTGTCATTTCTTTTATCTTCTTGTGCATGTTTTGGTAATCGTATTTCTTTTCATATTGTTCAATTTCTTTACATTTTTCCGATAGCCATTCGTCTTTAGCTTCTCTGATTTTTGTTATTATTTTTTTGTGTACTTCTCCATGTTTTGGTTCGCTTTTGTTTTTTTACTTCCGTCGCTCTTCCACCATGTCAAGGATATCCTCAGTCATCCATTCCTTTTTCTTCACTTTTTCTTTTTTCAATAGCTGCGCACAATGTTGTATGTTGTCTGTATAGCATGCTCAATTTCATTCCATTTTTACTTACTTTAGATATATTCTCATTATCCTGTTTAATTCTTTGTGTAGGGATTCTTGCAATAATTAAATATGCATTCAAAACTAGAAAACTATTTTTCTTACGGTTCCATCTTCAATTGTAGGTTGGATATCAACATGGCAATAGAAAACTGAACTTGATTTCTTTTGCTTTTTATTCAAATATTTTTCCTTAGTACAGTAAAGACATAGTAAAAAAAATGAAATAATTTATGTTAATTTTTCTTCTTTTAGCCGGATCAATACAAACCTATCGGAAATCAAATTGTAACTAGATTTGGACAAGAAGCTGAAGGGGGCAAAATTCCAGTTAACACCATCTCCATTCCACCTTTGGGCGAAATTCTAGACATAAAAAGAGATGAAAACTTTTCTCTATTCATTCCAAAGCATAGAAGAATTGCTGGACAGCTGATAAATATTTATTTAGGTAATTAATGTCATGTCATCATCATCAACCCTCTACAACCCATGGTGGGTTGTAGAGCCTGTTCCATAATCAGCTTTCATTCCTACCTATTTTTTGCCTTGGTTTTCCAATTTCTCACTAATAACGCTCGCAAGTCGTCTTCCACCTGGTCCTTTTGAGACCAGCCTTAATAAGAGCGGATGCCTTTATTTTGGTACAATTAATCTACAACGGAGAAAATATGATATAATATTGTTACACTTCTTGTAATACTTTTATTCAACTCAACAGAAATTACAATACTTTAACAAGCTGATAACTGCAAACTTCAAATACTCAATTACAACTGAACTTTAAAATGTCAAACACATATATTTATATAGATTTCTGACGTTCTAGACATCACCAGCCATTGCTGGGTTATTCCATGACCTCCAGAACATTCTCGTACGTGACTACTTCTTCTTTAACGTCGAGGAACTTTTTCTATGTAGGATTAATCTACGGAACTGTCATAACACTGCTCCCTCCTTTATAGTTATTCGCCTCGAATAACTGGTCTATCAGGATCTGGTTGAAGCCAACAGGGTGGATCAGTTCCATGATATGGGGCTAATCTTTCAATATGAATACCTTGGGTTTACTTCTAGCTGAAAAGTCGATGCCGTAGACTAGATCATTTATTTTATTTAAGATGGTGTACGGGCCCTCCCAGTTTCGTTGAAGTTCTTGCGTGTGGGATTGTATAGCCATACTGGGTCACCTCTTTCGAAAGTTGTCCCAGTAGCTGGCACATCGAACCTGGACTTGACTTTATCACTTTGAAGCTTCAAACTTTTACGAGCAAATTCGTGGACTTTTTACAGTTTTTCTCTTAAGTTTTCTAGGTACGTCAGGGATGAAGGTTCTTCTTAGCAAGTAGGCAATTTTCCGAAAATAAGATCTTGAGAAAGCTTTATTTCTCTTCCGGTGATCATCATTGATGGATAATAAAAGGTTGCTTCATGTTCAGAACTTCTGTAGGCTAACAGGAATAGAGGAATTAGGGTATCCCAATCTTTTTGATTATCAGCAACAAACATTGAGAGGTATTGACAAATAGTTCTATTATGTCTTTCAATCATTCCGTCTGATTGTGGGTGGAGAGGCGTAGTGCGAGTTTTCTTAATACCCAAGATTTTCATTAATTCTTGCCATAATTCTGATTCAAAATTTCGTCCTTCATCAGAATGCAATTCTAAAGGAACTCCATGTCTTGATACGACGTGTGTTATAAATGATTCGGCTACTGTAGTCGCTTATTGATAAGGAAGGGGTGAAATTTCAGGCCATTTTGAAAAATAATCCATTGCAACGATTAAGTACTTGTTACCTCTCTCTGTCGTTGGAAGTGGACGGAGAATATCAACTGCAAATCGTTCAAAAGGCTCTCCGGAAAGATATTGTGCCATTTTACCACGACTTTTTGTTCTAGGGCCTTTTCTACCGTTACATAAATCGCATTTCTTACACCAATCTTCCACATATCGGCGACAATTTATCCAATAAAATCTGTCTCGAACTCTGGCCAGTGTCCTTTTTACTCCAAAATGTCCTCCAGACAGTCTGCTATGAAGTTCTTGCAACACACTTTTAATGTGTGATTTTGGCAGTACCACTTGTTGAACAATACGTACTCCATCGGAACTTTCCCACTTCCCATATAACAAACCATTCGAAAGATGCAAGGATTCCCATTGAGCCCAGTACGCCTTTATTATAGTTCGACTGTATTTAGATATTTCCTGCCAAAGAGGTCTTACTCCATTTTTAAGCCAATCTCGTATAACTCTTAAGTCGTTATCTTTTGTTTTGACTCTTCTTAATGTTTTCCAGAGAAGTTTGGTCATTATCTTCTTGCTGTTCAACTGTGGTCATCCGCAGACTAACTTCTTCGATTACATTCTCTTTTTGCGCTAGCTGACGTTGGCTTTGAACTTGTAATTCATTTAATGCATTTTGGAATTCTTGTAATTGTTTATTTAACACATTCTTCTCTTTCATCAGTTTTTGACATTTGTTTTCCAGATTGGACTGTGTAGTTTTTGCATTATTTTGAATTACCTTACACTCTTCTTGCAATATTGTCACCTGTTCTCTTAATCTTTCTATTTAATTTTTACTAATCGCCAGTTGTTCCTTCAAATGACTAACTTCAAATTCCAGTGTATTCTCTTCCTTTCTATGGTCAGTTGTAGGAAATCTGTTTCTTAGTGACCATCTACCATCACTTCTAGTGGGACTTTGCGACAGGATTCTGGATGTCGAACTAGGCGACCTTCTGATCTCATTATTTGATTCTTCTTTCATCGCCTGGACTTTATGTCTGCAATTATTTTGCAAATGTCCCGTTCTTCAACAATTAAAACATCTTCTGTTTTGATTTTGAGATTGTTGAATATTTTGTAGTATACTTAACATCTGGGATAAAATTAATTGTTGATTATCTACGGTAGTGACCTGCTCATTTTCTTTAACTGTTATTTCTTTTAACTTTGGAAGATATTTGGAAATACTTTTCGCCACTTCATACTCCTGGGCTGAGATTAGTGCTTTATCTAGCGATTTGTGGTGTTGTAATCGCAGAGCTAGTTGCATTTCAACATACTGTAATCCATCTATGAATGTCTGTATCCCGATTTGTTCTAGAAAATCTTTAGGTACCTGAGGGTACGCCAAATGCAATAGTCTTTTAATATCGGCCTCAAATTCTTGCAGGCTTTCATTATGTTTTTGATACCTAACTTTCAGCTGACTTTGAAAAACCTGTTTTATATGTTGCTGGCCATATCTTGTCTCTAAAGCTTGTACAAGAGAGGTATAACTGGGTGCACCCTGGGGAAGAAATTGCAAAACAATTGCTGCTTGTCCTCGAAGCGACACCACCAAGGAAGCTGCCATTTCGTTTTCATTCCAGCCATTTGCTCTAGCTGTAGCTTCGAATTGAAAACGATAAGTTTCCCAAGTTGTTTGGCCATCGAACGTGGCTGGTTTTAAAATTTTGCTACTTCTAATTGTGCCTGGATCAACGATGGAAGATGAAACGGCTGTTTGCTCGGAGTCGACATTAGTAACTGAAACAATATGAGATAAAGAAGCTTGGGTATTAATTTTGTTTGCTAACTCGACTATTTGTTTTTCTAAACTATATTTCAAATCTTTTTGTTGCTGTCTTAAATTGTTTTGTTGCTGTTCTATTTTATTTTCTAAATGATTTTTTTGTTGGTCTATTTTACTGTCTAAGTAGTTTTGTTGTTGCTCTATTTTGTTGTCTAAATAATTTTGTTGTTCTATTTTATTATCTAAAGAGTTTTGTTTTACTTCTAATATATCTATTTTATTAGTAATTCGACTTACCTCTAACTTAAAATGTTCGTGAATTTGGGACAAACTATTCATAATTTCTACCTCTGCTTGTCTACGCCTCTCCTCCTTTTTGTCTACGCATCTCTTCGACTTCTTGCCTACGCTTCTCTTCATTCTCTTTCTCTTCTTGCCTACGTTTCTCTTTCAACTCTTCCATTTTTAAAAACCATTCGGGGGGTCCTGGCGTATCCATTTCCTTACTAAATTCTGTAGATCTCGTATTAACCATTCAAAAATAATTAAATATTTCTTCTATCCCACCTCTGTCGCCAATGTTACACTTCTTGTAATACTGACATTCCAATGGGGGTTATTCCATGACATCCAGAACATTCTCGTACGTGACTTCTTCTTTCACGCCAAGCGACTTTTTCTCTGTAGGATCTATCTACGGAACTGTTATAACAATATATAAATCTAAAATACGACAAAAAATGACATGAACTACAGAAACAGAATGAAAAGTGAAGAAATTAGAATAACATGTGAGATAAAGAAAAAACCAATGGGCTAAAAAAATAATGGAATCAACATAGAAAAAATTGCAGACAATAGCTTCATGAAACTAATAAGAGAGCGATAGCAAAATGCAAGAAGGCATTAGGATATCCGAGAAAAAATGGCTGGATATTCAAAGGTTGGTCAGAATACGAAAATACCTTGAAAATAATGAAAAGATGAATACATTTATGTTCCCCTTAGTATATGGGTATCTACAAGAAATAATGTAAAACCTGTTTCCCAATATTTATTTATCTCAATATTACTACATTTCTATAAAGGTCTCAAAATCTAAAGTAATGGTTTTGAAAGAGATACTGATTTTTTTGCTGCTTAAATTCTTACAGAATTTTTCAGGAATATAAGGTTTATAAGGGAGGTTTATTTTTATTACTTTACGATTCTTTTTAGGAGGCCATTAGGATAATAAAGGCACTATATGTGTAAGCCCTCTATAACATTATATTATGTCTTTTCAGGTATGCGAAATGTTGATGATCTTCTCTCCGTTGCTGTCTATACTAGAGATCGCATCAATCCACATCTTTTTAACTATGCCCTCTCTGTCGCAATATTGCATAGACCTGACACCCAAAATGTGGATTTACCATCATTCATCATCTCATTTCCTGATAAGTTTGTAGATGGTAAGGTGTTTGCCAAAGCTCGAGAAGAAGCTACCATTGTACCTGATGGATCAAGGGTAAGCGTAATTTTATTTGCGTAGAAAGTTAGTTTTTATCACAGATTGAACTTATATCAACACCTTAAATGGTAAGGTGCAGTCTGTTAGACTGATAGGATTTAAATTTTTGCACTATCTTCATACCGAATAATACGTCCCTTAAGACGTAACAGTTTCAATTCAGTCAGTGAGAATACATAATTCCGTTTGTGTTACAAAATATATTTTGTTTTTCCTGGACAGTTTGTAGTTAACTCATGTACTTTACACTAATGTTCTAAATACAATAAAAGAGTATGAATAAACTATGATTTTGCTAAGAACTTGCCAGCGTAATTGGTTTCGTGGACAGCCCGCTCCAAGCCAACGTGATCCAATTGTAAAAATCATACATACCTTTAAGGATCGTTGCTGCTTTGTCGTTCTAGTCATTGTTGTTTTTCGGCTTAAGCCTCTAGTTTATTGTGAATGTAAATGCATTGAAACATTATATTGTTTCACATTTATTATGCTTTAAGTTTAAATATGTAATATAGAAATAAATTGTGCAGTGTCTTGTATATTTTGTAAAGTTTTTATGACTTATAGGTATAGTTTGACAGACTGTACCTTACCACTTATGACTTATGTAATATTTTTTCACCTTACCGATAAGGATTAATGACTTTTAGACTCCAATTGAAATTCCGAGAGACTTTACTGCTTCAAATTTAGAACCAGAGCATCGTTTAGCCTATTTTAGAGAAGACCTAGGTATTAATCTTCATCACTGGCACTGGCATTTGGTTTATCCACATGAAGCGGCTTTTCAAGTCGTAAACAAAAACAGAAGAGGAGAACTATTCTATTATATGCACCAACAGATTGTAGCAAGGTGAGTTTTGGTTAAGCGCAATTTATTGAGAATGGAAGTATTAGCCATCTCTACATTTTTAATATATATTTATTTTTTCACAATATTATACCTACAGGTATAACTTTGAACGGTTATGCAATGGTCTTAAGCGTGTTGAACGGTTCCTGGATTGGAGAAAAGACATTGCTGAAGCCTACTTCCCCAAACTTGATAGCTTAATCGCTAGTAGAACTTGGCCTGCTCGTGTTTCTAATGAAAAGCTGTCCGACCTTAAGAGAGAAGCGGATCAAATTGTCCAGGATATTGCTGATCTTGAAAGATGGAGGGATAGAATTTTTGATGCTATTCACAATGGAAGAGTTATGCGGGTAATCAATATATTTTATCCAGTTTTTGTTTAATAATTAAATAAGTATATATATTTTAGCGTGATGGTAGCTTTATGAATTTAACAGAAAACGAAGGTATCGATATTTTGGGAAACATAGTTGAATCAAGTATTCTCTCACCTCATAGAGAATTCTATGGAGATTTGCACAATATGGGCCACGTTTTTATAGCTTTTATTCACGATCCTGATAATAGGCACCTTGTAAGTATTAAGATTTATTATTTAATCACATATCTTGCACTAAAACTGTTTATCCAAGAAATTTAATACGATTCATGAAAGAACTGGACACTTGGGAACGGAATGGGACGTTTCATCGCCGCCGGTTCATCGCCGCCGTTTCGATGTCGCCGGTTCATCGCCAGTCCATTTCATCGCCGGCCATTACATCGCCGGCCGTTTCATCGCCAGTTAGTCAGTTGATCTTGTATTATGGGAGATGACACAACACGACGTTAAATTCAGTTCAAAACTTATGACAAATAAATAGATAAAAAATATTATTATATTAATTTACTGTTCTATTTCTACTTCCCCTAAATTTGATACTAAACAGTATTAAATTTGTAGTGTTAAATTATATTTTATATTATAAAACTTTAAAAGTCTATTAAAAGATTAAGTTTGGCAACGGGAATGGTCATATCTCGCATTTCCTAGAATTCCTAATTAATACTAAAAATAAATAATAAATGTAACTGTCGAAAATTGGTCGAAAATTCGGAAATATATCAGTCACCGATTAACTGACTGGCGATGAACCGGCGGCATCAAAACGGTCGGCGATGAATCGGCCGGCGATGAACTGGCGGCATCGAAACGGCGGCGATGAACTGGCGGCGATGAAACGTCCTAGACCCCTTGGGAAGTATAAAAATATTATTCTTCTTCTTGTGCTGCTTTCTCCTTTAGTGGAGGTTAGCGACTACGCCGGAAAATCTGTCTCTGTCTAATGCGGCTCTAAACAAAGATGTTGAATCAAGGCCGGTCCAGTCTCTGATATTTATAAGCCATGAAATCTGGCGTCTATCCCGTTTTCCTTTAATCCTACCCTGGATGATCAGTTTTTTTCTAGTAGCTCACTTTTCTGACTTTTATGATTTTTAGCAGTTCCCTATCTGTACATATTCTCTGTAAATATTCTCCTCAGAACATTTTCGTTAGTGGTGTGGGTTGCCCAGGGTATTTTCAAGATTCTTCTATAAAGCTAGAGTTCAAAGGCTTCTAACTTGTTCATCAGTGTTATGTTGAATGTCCAAGGCTCCGTTCTATACAAAAGTATTGACCACACATAGTAATGCAGAAAACGACACCTTAGGCTGATATTAATGCTACTGTAATAAAACAACCTTTTCATTTTGATAAACCCATGTCGGGCTACCTCTATTCTCGCTCTTATTTCTTGTTAATAATCAAGTTGATTATTGAACCAGCAACCAAGATATTTGTATTGGTTTACGTATTCAAGCTGTTGGTGGTTCACATGTATTGGAAGGGGTAAATTTTTGTTACTTGATATTTTCATAGCTTTGGTTTTCGCAGTATTGATCTTCATCCCCATTTTTTCACAACTCTCAGTAACCCTATTTAACAGTACATATCTGCAGACTATGGTCCGAATCAGTCATTAATACTGTGTTATCTGCATAGCGGATGCTATTTACATCTTAGCTTTATCAAATAGCTTTTATTCTCCTTTTTTATATTTGTGATATAATTCTTCAATTTTTAATATTTAATTTAACATTCAAAGAATATTTCTTCTATTTTTTGTTACATGACGATATTTTAATGTCCCTTATTTTATTAAAGTATAGTTTTCGATTGTATTCTACCTATTTCTTTTGCTTTTCGGTACTTTATAAAGTTATTTTAATCTTTCACTTCCTTTTCCAAATTTATTGTATATTTATTATCCAGATTTAGCCATACAGCTCTCACTCCCTCCGAGGGGAAAATTGACTCATCCCAGATACTTACGATATCAAAAGGATTGAGCTCTGGTGGGACTCTTTCCGTGTTATCGAGCCTATGTAGGTGACATGGTATGCAGGAATATATCCCAAAAATTTTAGTACACATCTGGTCGTCGAGAGTAGTACTATAGCTTTCTGCATGGTATTATAGAGATGTTCATTCACACCCAGCTTTTTTATGTTTTCTATGAGGTTCTTCGGAATGATACCAGTAGTAGAGATACCAGATACCAATAATAGGTATTGTCTGCTATCTCTTGATGAAGGAGATTAGTTCATATATTATTACGTACATTTGTATATTATTTATGTAATCTACTCTTGTTTTAATAAATAATAGGAGTCTCATGGCGTTATGGGCGATACCTCTACAGCTATGCGTGATCCTATTTTCTATAGATGGCATGGGTTTATTGACAATATTTTTCAACAATTCAAGTCTACGTTACCAAGATACACTATTGACCAGGTAAACATAAATTGTTACCCAAATCAATCATACATTAACTTTATTGTTTTTAGCTAAATTATTCTGGAGTAACTATTGAAAGTATTTCGATAGAATCAGAAACTGAAAAGAACATCTTCAACACATTTTGGCAACAGTCAGATGTAGATCTCTCCAGAGGAATGGACTTTCAACCTCGGGGTCCTGTATTTGTCAGATTTACACATCTTAATCATCAACCATTTAGTTACCGGATTGTAGTAGACAACAATGGGGCTGTACGTCAAGGAACTTGTAGGATTTTCATGGCTCCTAAATTTGATGAAAGTGGGAGACCGTGGTTATTTGTAGATCAAAGAACTATGTTTATTGAACTCGATAGATTTAGAGTTGATCGTAAGTATTTTTTTTCACATTTTATGTATCTAAGAGCAATAAGAGAACCACGCTAGTTTAGAATTTACATAGCTTTAAGAATATACTTTTTCTTCATCTGCCATCTCCTGTAAGAAGTTTGGCAACCATCATGGCAATTCGCACTTTCGGTACCACTGATCTAAAAAGATCAGCAGAAACGCAGTTAAACCAAGCTCTCAAATTGTTCAACTAGGAGACAGGAGATGCGTCTTCTGCCACGGCTCCTTCTACCCTGTATTCTTCCTTTAAGAATATTACAGTAGTTATACTCCGGCCCCAGTGGTGGGCGAACTGGGCGGC
Organism: Diabrotica virgifera virgifera; assembly: GCF_917563875.1. Taxonomy (NCBI): domain Eukaryota; kingdom Metazoa; phylum Arthropoda; class Insecta; order Coleoptera; family Chrysomelidae; genus Diabrotica; species Diabrotica virgifera. The sequence goes on along the minus strand of NC_065448.1, from coordinate 242,366,369 downwards.
AAAGTTAGAGGCGGCAAATTTTAGAGGACAGCCAATTTTTAAATTGAAGAAATAATAATTATAGATTAACAGATAACAGATGTAAGAGATAATATATCATAGATTTACAACTAACTACTACAGTTACAAAATGTGCAATGGTGAAAATGTTTAGAGAAAGTCGTTCATTTATTCTGACAAACAATTCTGTGTATTGTTTTTTCTGTAAAATGTTTTCTAACGTCAAAATTAAACTTACTGAAAATGGATAATTATTTTAAAACATATGGCTGAAGCTTTGTCCAGCCACGTTAAGTCTCCAGCTCATCTACAGTCACAGCGACAGTGGGTAGAACAAACAATTAGACTAGAATCAGGCAAAACCATAGACGAAGAAACACAAAAAGTTCTAAATTCAGACACTCGCCATTAGAAAAATGTAATAAAACAACTTATATCAATATTACAGTCCTTAGCACAACAATGTCTTCCATTGAAGGGCGATTCTGATAAACTGTTTCATCAAAACAATGGTAAATTTTTAAAGCTTGTTGAGCTCTTTGGAAAAACTGATTATGTTTTACAAGAGCACATTAGGAGAACAACGAATGGTAGTAACAAGCAGCATTACTACTTGGAAAAACGTATTCAACACGAAATTATTCAGCTCCTTCATAACCAAATCAAAAATAAAATTTTAAAATTTTTGAAATAAGAACAGTATTATAGCACAATTTTAGATTGTACACCTGATATTTCTGGGGTGGAACAGATGACTATTTTTGTAAGTTTTATCAATTTAGGTTCCTGTTCACAAAGTGTTACAATTGCAGAACATTTTTTTGCATTTTTGCCTGTACTGGAAACCACTGGCTTGGGATTACAGAAGTTATTTTGCAAAAACTGAATGAAATGGGAATGCGTTTGGAAGATATGAGAAAACAAGGGTATGATAATGAGGCAAACATGAAAGGGAAGAACTTAGGAGTCCAAAACAGAATTTTGAAAATGAATCCTAGAGCATTTTTGTCCCATGTTCTAGCCATTCACTCAACTTAGTCGTGAACGATGCTGCTAAATCCTCACAGATTGCAGTTTCTTTCTTTTCCTTAGTGACAAAAATTGACAAATTTTTGCAGCATCTATTCATCGTTGAAATCATATTTCTAGCCTGACTTTGAAACCTTTGTGGTTTCAATGAAACTACAAACTACGAAACTAGATGGAAAAGTAGAATTGATGCAATTACCCCCATCAGATACCAAATTGAAGAAATCTACGATGCTCTTGTAGAAATTACCGGCAATAAAAACAACGATAAAACAGTTGCTCATGAGGCAAGCTGTTTGGCAAATCAAATCCGCAATTTTATTTTTCTTTGCTCTGTGGTAATATGGCATCTCATGAGTCTACCAAGGGGAGGGGCGGTGTTTGTCGTCTTGCCCAGGGCGGCAAAATCCCTAGGGCCGGGTTTGGGTATACTGACACTCTTTCACTATATTTTACACTAAAACGACGTATTGCTTCTTTGATGAATTGTAAAGGGATATCATGCTGAATGATTTCGGTACTGACGTAGTAGGGAGCATCAACAATAGCTCGCACTACTTTATTTTGGAACCTCTGCAATAGGGATGTGTTTGAGTTGCTAGCAGTTTCCCACAGCTGGATGTCGTAGGTCCACACAGGTTTCAAGATTGTTTTGTATAATAATATTTTGTTGTTTAATGAGAGTTTTGATCTGCTACCGATTAACCAATACATATTTCTTAGTCTGAAGCCAAGTTGCTTGCGCTTAGCAAATATATATTTTGTCCAAGTCAGTCATCGATCCAGGTGCCTGCCGAGGTATTTGCCGCTATCAGAGTGTAGAAATTGACAATTAAAAAACTGAACAGCAGGGTCCGATGGAAGTGCCGATATGTCAGATATGATTTTAGAAGTTAAAAGCGGGGAGATTGAAATGTAAAACTGAGATAAATACAGGGTTTTTACCGGTGGCGCCCAAAATCCCGACAGCCAGAATCCCGACGACCAAAACACCGACACGCCAGAATCCCGACAGGCCAAAATCCCGACATACAACAATCCTCGCATAAGCAAAAATCCCAGACCACTACATTTTGAATATTTGTTGTTTCCTTTTCAAATGCAATACCAAAATCATATTATAAAGTATTGAAATTGAAAAATTAATTACTTACTAATAAATACGGGTACTAATTATTATGTATTTTAAAAGAAAAAATTATTAAAGACTTCATTTTATAATATAAAAGCTATACTTACTGAAATGAAAGGTTGTAAGTGACATGATAAATATTGGTCCAAGAGCTGTGAGACATTTTTGAGTAGGTATTTTAGGCAACCTGAAAATTTTTCAGGTGACTCTTCTATGATAGCCTAATACAAAAATGCCGGTCTGGCTGGAGGGTAGCGGTTATTTTCCCCAAAAATCCCCCCCAAAGTTAAACAAAAGGGTAAAAATTGTTATTACGAAAAATATCATTGACGTGACTTTAAAGAAAATTTAAATATTCAAATATAAAGAAAATAAACAGGCCATGCGATTTGAGGGCGATTTTAACTCTGCAAGATACTTGCATGGGCGCCCCAGGATTATTTTCAGGGGATGCATCTGAACTTCAGAAGATTTCATCTGAATCTGTACATATTATTAAAGAGTATAAAATATACAACTATACATGCATAGCTATGTACATTCCTTCCGGACAGGGAGGTGCAATTGTTATTTTGAAGGGTATTCTTTAATATTAAAAATAAATATTCTAAAAAATACAGCTTTTTTTTGGTGAAATTTTACAACTACCAGGTGATCAAACAAATTACGCGTGCATATAAATGAAAAGCGCTATTTATAGGTAAGCAGAAGTGTGAGAAAGATCGTATACCGATAGCTGTTTGCGTCCTCTGTTGTAACTGAGCGAGATCGTTCGCTAGAGAGAAATCACGTGACCTGGCGATATCCATGTTGTTGTTTCTCGAAACGTTAGAGTAATTATTATATATTATAGTTTTTTAAGTAACTTTTTCTTAATTAAAGAAAAATAATACGTGCATACAATACATTTTGCAAATATGATAGAAAAAGACAAATTTATTATTATAAATATATAGGTAGAAAAGTATAAAACTATAAACTAAATTAATTATGTGTCCTAATCTTGTACTTCTTCTTCAAACTCCTCATCTGAGCTTAAATATTCATTCTCTTCTTCTTCGTCAGACTCAGATTCCTCTTCTACATGATCTGTAAATAGTTGTAATATGTATTTAGAATAAATTAAAAACTAATAAGTGATTAATTAGTTGAGTTGCTACGTATTCTCCGTCCTTTTATACGGAGTCGAAGCCTGGACAGTCACGGGCGCATCTGAAGAAAGACTTGCCGTTGTTGAGATGTGGAGTTATCGAATAATGTTAAATATATCATGGACACACGTAACAAACACGGAAACATTAAGAAAGGTGAAAAAGGCAAAAGAAATACTCAACACTATGAAGGAAAGAAGCATGAGCTACTTTGGTCATATACTAAGAAATAAAAAACGTGATGTGATTGGTTAAATAAGGAAAAGTATTATGCATTGGTTATATAAGTAAGAATACGTAGCAACTCAATCAATTAATCACTAATTAATTTTTCATTAATTCTAAATACATATTACAACTATTTACAGATCAGGTAGAAGAATCTGAGTCTCGAGGGGAGTCTGGCGAAGAAGAAGAGAATGTATATTTATTTTAGCTCATTTTTCTTTCCTTCATAGTGTTGAGTATTTCTTTTGCCTTTTTCATCTTTCTTAATGTTTCCCTGTTTGTTAAGTGTTGTGTCCATGATATTTTTTACATTTTTCGATAACACCACATCTTAACAATGGCAAGTCTTTCTTCAGATGCGCCCGTGATTGTCCAGGCTTCGACTCCGTATAAAAGGACAGAGAATACGTAGCAACTATTAATCACTGATTAATTTTTAATTAAATCTAAATACATATTACAACTATTTACAGTTCATGTAGAAGAGGAATCTGAGTCTCGAGGGGAGTCTGACGAAGAAGAAGAGAATGAACATTTAAGCTCAGATGAGGAGTTTGAAGAAGAAGTACAAGATTCGGACACAGAATTTATTTAGTTTATAGTTTTATACTTTTCTACCTATATATTTATTTATAATAATAAATTTGTCTTTTTCTACCATATTTGCAAAATCTATTGTATAGTAAAAAGCTATAATATATATAATAATTACTCTAACGTTTCGAGGCACAACAACATGGATATCGCCAGGTCACGTGATTTTCTCGAGCGAACGGTCTCGCTCAGCTACAACAGAGGACGCAAACAGCTATCGGTATACGCTCTTTCTCACACTGCTGCTTACCTACAGCGGTTTCATTTATATGCACGCGTAATTTATTTGATCACATGGCAATTGGATAATTTCACCAAAAAAACCTGTCATTTTTAGAATATTTATTTTTAAAATTAAAAAATACCCTGTCAAAATAACAATTGCACCTCCCTGTCCGGAAAAAATTTACATAGCAATGCATGTATAGTTGTATATTTTATACTCGTTAATAGTATGTACAGATTCAGATGAAATCTTCTGAAGTTCAGATGCACCCCCTGAAAATAATCCTAGGGCGCCCATGAAAGTATCTTGCAGAGTTAAAATCGCCCTCAAATCGCCTGGTCTGTTTATTTTCTTTATATTTGAATATTTAAATTTACTTTCAAGTCATATCAATGATATTTTTTGTAATAACAATTTTTACCCTTTTTTTAACTTTGGGGGGATTTTTGGGGAAAATAACCGCTACCCTCCAGCCAGACCGGCATTTTTGTATTAGGCTATCTGTATAAGAGTCACATGAAAAATTTTCAGGTTGCCTAAAATACCTACTCAAAAATGTCTCACAGCTCTTATACTATATCTATTAAATGAAAGTAAACTTGAATTCAGGATTTCATTATACATACACTGTGTCCGTAAAGTATGGAACAAATTTTTTTTAGCTAAACAGAGCATTTTAAGAAATAATCCTGAAACACGTCGATTTTTGATTTTAATTTACCGTATTTTAAAATAATATTCTAATATACAGGGTGAATTACTTTCGAGTAATGACGTCACCGTCATTTTTTTTTAATGGAACACCCCCATTTTGTCTCAATTTTCGGATTACTCTAGCTGAGCTGATTCCAAAAATGTATCACATGTTGATTAAAATTGGTACAGGGTGGACAAAAATACAATAGTTTTGTGTGTGTTCATAAAGAAACGCGTTAGTTAAATTAAAAATATTATCAAAAATACTTATTGTCTAGCCGACAGAATATGATGAAATATATGACTTTATAAATGTTCGAACTGCAGCCCTTGCTGTATTTAACAGTAACCCAAACGTTGTACAAATTCTTGTTCAACCTTGTTCATTGTGTCTTGAGAAATATTGTTTATTGCTGTCCGAATTCTCTGTTTTAATTCTTGAATATTTGCTGGTTTCGTTTGAGACACAACATTCTTCAGATGGCCACACATAAAATATTCCAAAGGATTGAAATCTGGTGACCTCGCTGGCCATTCAATAGGTCCACGTCTACCAATCCACCTGTTCGGAAAAATTTCATCTAGGTACATTCTAACATCTGCAGCATAATGTGGAGGTGCACCATCCTGTTGAAACCATAAACTTTCATCAAAACCTCCAGGACTACGTCTGCTGGGAAACAAATTACGCAAAGTAGGTACGAGATACTCCCTTAAAAACTCAAGGTACGTTGCCCCGTTTAAATTACCTTCGATAAAGTAGGGTCCGATGATTCGATTTCTTACAATTCCACCCCATACATTTACCTTTTGCGAGTATTGTGTATGATGCTCACGCATCCAGTGGGGGTTTTCTTTTGCCCAGTATCTACAATTCTGACACCTCGCCATTTAACGTGAAAGTTGCCTAATCAGAAAAAATAATGTTTTGTACCAAGAGAGAGTCTCGGTGGCAGTTATCCATCATTGCTTCGCAAAATTGAATTCTTCTATCGGGATCATCTTCGTTTAATTCCTGCACAAGTTTGATTTTATAAGGATGCCATTTTTCAAGCTTTAATAGTTTGTGTACCGTTGTTTTGCTAACACCGATATCGCGACTAATTTTACGCACAGAAGTGTGCACATCTTCTTCAAAACTAAGTAAAACATCTAATGCTGTATCAGAATTTGCAGAGGGACGACCTGGTTTCCGTGCATTTTCAACCGTACCAGTTTCTCGAAATTTTTTTTCAATCTTACTGACTATTGAACGCGTTATAGGTCTTTCTGGATATTTATCATTAAACACATTGCACACTTCCATCTGAGTTCGCGATCTGTCTCCATACCCAATCATCATAAGTATTTCAATTCTTTGCTTTACGCTTAACTCATTTCTACTTCAAATTAAATCTAAGCAATAATTAAAACATTCACAAATACCAAAAATATTGTAGTACTAAACTGTCACTGAACATAAATAAATTACTAAACAAATAATGACATTTAACAAAAACATAGCCTACTATGTTTCTTTTAAATTGATAAGAAATAATTTCTTTCATATTCTGTCCGCTAGACAATAAGTATTTTTGATACTGTTAATTTAACTAACGCGTTACTTTATGAGCACACACAAAACTATTGTATTTTTGTCCACCCTGTACCAATTTGAATCAACATGTGATACATTTTTGGAATCAGCTCAGCTAGAGTAATCCGAAAATTGAGACAAAATGGGGGTGTTCCATTTAAAAAAAATGACAGTGACGTCATTACTCGAAAGTAATTATTCACCCTGTATATTAGAATATTATTTTAAAATACGGTAAATTAAAATCAAAAATCGACGTGCTTTCGGATTATTTCTTAAAATGGCCTGTTTAGCTAAAAAATAATTTGTTCCATACTTTACGGACACAGTGTATATTATTGGACTATACATATATTATACTTTGTATATTGGCAAAAAAAATAATTTAATTCATATAACCTTGTTAGAAATTTTATATAAAAAATTAGTTCATATTGAATGGTAAATACTTTTGTTTAGCAACAAAAAATAAAAAACAGATGGCCATAAACAAAAAACCAGAAATAAATGTAATGTATCAAACCTGTTGGGATTCTGGCGTGTCGGGATTTTGGCCTGTCGGGAATTTGGCTGTCGGCATTTTGGCTGTCGGGATTTTGGGGTAGACCCGGTTTTTACGAAGGGTCCGAAAGGTTATACTCTTCTATAATTAATATATTGTTTTATTTTCACTAAACTCCAATTAAATTTTTAGTAAGGCAAGGACAAAATACTATTACTCGTGCTTCAACTGAATCCAACCTAACCATTCCATTCGAAAGAACTTTTCGCGACTTAAATGCTAACAGACCTCAAGGAGGCGACGATTTAGTCCAGTTCAACTTCTGTGGATGCGGATGGCCACAACACATGTTAATTCCAAAGGGAGACACCGACGATCCAGGATTTAGATGTGAACTTTTTGTCATGATCTCTGATTACGAGGGTGACAAGGTATGTGCCAGTTTTTTTAGAAACTTGACCAATACTTACAAAGTTAATTTGTACTTAGAAAGATAAAAAGTATAAAAAACAAATAAAATGCGAAGATTTCTTATGGTAGGGGAGCCCAAGCGGGGATTTTTGCAGTTACTCGAGCGCGTCAGATTATCATATGGGGAGAAACCTGGTACCCTGCAGATGTACATATACCATATATTTGCTCTTAACACAGGGGAGTTCGTTAAGGGGGCCCGAAAAAAAAATCTATCTTTAAAAAAACTTGAAATTGTCAGATTAAGATAAGGTAAGTTAAGTACTTGCAAAATAGTGTATATTTCAAAAATCTGACGATTTGAGCCGGGCGTAAGGAAATGGGGGAGTCCCAAAATTTCACAAGAAAAAAGCGAATATTTCGAGAAATAAATGACAGATCGAAAAACTAAAAAATTGTGTTCAATATTTTTTAAAAATCTATCGAATAATACCAAACGTGACTTCCCACGGAGAGGGGTGGGGGGTAAATTTAATATTTTAAATACGAATCCCGCGATATTTCGCGAAATGAACATCAGATCGAAAAACTGTAAAATACACTTATTCAATATGTTGGAAAAACCTATCAAATGGCACTAAACACGACCCCCCACTGAGGTGGGATGGGGGTTACTTTAAAATCTTAAATAAGAACCCCCTTTTTTTATTGCAGATTTGGATTCCTTACGTAAAAATAAGTAACTTTTTTTCGAAATAATTTTTCGAATTATAAATAGGTGCCGTTATAATCGAAAAAAAAATGATTGTTGGAAATAGAAAATTAAATTAACAAATGGCAAGCGCCCACTAACATGGAAAACTTTACTTAACTTTTTTTGGTTTTATAACCTACTTTTCACAACCCAATACGTCCCCATAACGCTCGAGTGACTGCACATTTAGCATACTTTGCTCCCCTACCATTACGTTTAAATAAAATCAGGTAACAGCCAAATATGTGCTTTCTATAATTTGCATAACTAACAGACAATAAATGACTAACGCATGACGTGAGGAATCTAAAACCTGCATTCCATAACACGTCAATCTATCTATGCAAAAAGGTACTAAATTGTGTAAGTAAAAAGTATACTATAAACACCAAAATTTCTTCTTCTTATTTCTTGTACGTAGGCTTTAAAGCCTGTTTCTTCTTCAATATTAGCCTCCTAAATTGTTTAAATTATCGCACCATCTTTTTCTTCGTCTGCAAATACTTCTTTGTCCATTTGGTGACTTATTGATACTATCTTATCCTCTGCCATTTTACTAATGTGTTCGTTCCACTCCTGTTTCCGTTTTGTCACCCATCCATTTATGTCTTCTACATTACATGCTCTTCTTATGTTTTCGCTTCTCTCCCTATCCACCAGACTTTTCCCTGAAATTTGTCGAAGTATCTTCATCTCTGTTGTTTCTAGTAGTCGCAACACAATCACCAAAATTTGTGTTTTTCGAAACAAGTTTCTACATAATTTAAAAATTTGACTAAAATAAATATAATATTTTTAAATGTAGTAATGAAACACAGACTTACTCACAATCATTTAATAATACTTTGACGACCGGTTTCGATCTCTACACTATTCAGATCATCTTCAGGTCGGCGTTACAAGTAGTTAAATGCTACGATTAAAGAAAACCAGAGTTAGAACATTGTCTGGTTGTACAAATGCTAATAGAAAGCCAAAATTTGAAAAAAATTTGAAAAAACTTTTGAAAAAAAGGGGGTATGCAACTGTTGACATTTCAGAACAACAAACCGATACATACAAATGCACACCTATGAGAAACAGATACTCATAAGCATGTATAAGTACATGGATGCATGCAGTTTATGACTATTTGTTGAAAAAAGTAAAAACTTTAAAAAACTTATTAAAAATATTAATCAAAAATTAAAAATGCTTAAAGGGGTGATACACACGCGAGTAAGTACGCGAACGTATGGCTCGCGACCTTTTTCGCGCGTGTATCACCGCAAGTACGCGTACTTTAAGTCCGCCGAGTAAGTACGCCGTCGATCCAACAAGTTTGAAATCTTACTCGTAACCCGTACGTGTATCACTGCCACGAGCCACGAGCCTCGAGCCATCATGTTATTGTGTTTAAAGTTACACTTATATTTTCACTAATTAAGCAAATTGCCTAGAAATAATTCAATCGTTTATTGTTGAAAGGAGACAAGTTACATTTTATAAGTTTTGAGAAAACCGTAAAACACTATTTTAAGCTATACTAAATTATTTTGATTATTTGTTTTTGAGTAAACCTAATTATTTATAGGCTGTGTTATCCTCCTGATGAAAATATTACCATCTTATCTATGATATTTTGTTTGTTTATGCCTACCTTATATTAAATTAAAATAGATCAAAAACAAGTGCTATACTTCACATCATGATTTTGACAGCTTACCACACTTATAAAAAATCAAATTATTCTTCTATTTAACAAAACCTGATCAAAAAAATAATCAAACTCTACTAAAAAACATAAGATTTCAGCAAAATTAGGTACACAGGAAATAAAAAATTTAACCACGAAGACAGTTTCTAAATTTTTTGCTACCGACGGCGACCGCGATCTTTAAAACCGCGTACTTTAAGTCTGCCGTGTATCACCGACGGCGAGCCGAGTAAGTCCGCGATCTTTAAACCCGCGTACTTAAAGATTGCGTGTGTATCACGCGCTTTACATGCCGTTACAAGGGATGCGTTGCCAGTTCGTTGATAACATGTTTATACATGTTATACAACGAACTGGCAACGCATCCCTTGTAACAGCATGTAAGTGGATCAAAACAATATTACTATTTATTATTTTTGAATTTTGGAAGCATTTTTAATTTTTGATTAATATTTTTAATAAGTTTTTTAAAGTTTTTAAATTTTTCAACAAATATTCATAAACTGCATGCATCCATGTGCTTATACATGCTTATGAGTATCTGTTTCTCATAGGTGTGCATTTGCATGTATCGGTTTGTTGTTCTGAAATGTCAACAGTTGCATACCCCCTTTTTTTCAAAACTTTTTTCAAAATTTTTTCAAATTTTGGCTTTTTATTAGCATTTAAACCATTTGTAGCATTTGGTTTTACAAGCATTTGTACAACCAGACAATGTTCTAACTCTGGTTTTCTTTAATTGTAGCATTTAACTACTTGTAACGCCGACCTGAAGATGATCTGAATAGTGTAGAGATCGAAACCGGTCATCAAAGTATTATTAAATGATTGTGAGTAAGTCTGTGTTTCATTACTACATTTAATATGGACTCACATATATGCAACCCATTCAATATTTCTAATATTTTTAACTTACTTCACTTTTATGTGCAGATTAATCAAGATACATCAGGAGTATGTAACGATGCCGATGTTTTCTGTGGTGTTAAGGACAAACTCTATCCTGATCGCCGTTCCATGGGCTATCCATTTGACAGACAGCCTAGAAGAGGTGTTGACACTTTGCAGTAGTTCCTTACGCCTAATATGAGAGTTCAAGATGTCGCAATTAAATTTTCCAACAGAACTTTCAAACCAAGACCAAACAATTAAATACTTAAAAATATATTTTATGATATAACATGATTCAACATTATGATAATTACAGTAAAATAAAGTAATATACCTTCTTATTATTGTCTTGTTAATTCTTTGACGATTTTCTTAAATTGATTTTAAAGATAATAGTTGCTCACGGATCTTCTGAAACAATGAGTACATACCACTAGAGTTTGAAACGGTTACAATAATAGTAATGTAATAATAGCCTGGATCCCGCGTACCAAAAATAACTTTAAGAATGTCTAGTCGGACAAAGTTTGATGTACGGGAGAACTGGAACAGGGTGAGTTTAAATTGTGGAACAGGTTACAGTACAGGTTTCGAACGTAAAGCTATGAAAAGGTCCCATGTATTTTTGCGGACAGAACTTCCATTTGATTTGTTTCCCTTTCATTAAACTCTCATGCAAAAATCAGAGTGCTATTTACCACCAATATAATTCCTTTCATTTTGCTATGGAATAAACTTAAAAACAACCTGGTAGTTTTCACAGTCATAAACTTATCATGATGACACGTTTCTCAATTAAAATCACTGGAGAAAAACGAAACTGGAGACCAAAACAATGAAATAAAAAGACGTATCGTATTTAACACGCTATTATACGGTGTACAGACCTGGTCTCTCAAACAGAACAACATAAAAACATTAAACGTTTCGAGATATGGTGCTATCATCGAATGCTGAAAATAAGTTGGGATGAAAGAGTCACAAATCTTGAAGTTGAAATAATACGAAGGCTAGGAAAACACCCAGAAATTTTGTTCACGATAAAACGAAGAAAACTCGAATATTTGGGTCACCTGATGAGAGGACACGCACTAATTCAAAATATAATGCAAGGAAAAATAGAAGGAAAGCGAAATCCAGGCCCTAGAAGAATGTCATGGTTGCGGAATTTGAGAGAGTGATTTGGCTGCACCACTAACGAACTCTTTTGGTCAACTGTAAACAAGGTCAGGATAGCCTTGATGATTTCCAATCTCCTACAGGAATGGCACAAGAAGAAGAAGTGGAACATGTACCACAGATTTCGAACCGCTGCCTTGAAGTAATACGAGGCTTACTTGAAATGCATTAGATGCATTACTGGTATGGGAGGTAAAGATACACCAAAAAGCTAAGTGTCATTAAAAAATCAAACAAGGTCCAAAGAATTATATTACCTTGGAAATATAGGGGCTTAAAGACGCATAACATCAGCATCTATAGAGGCGTTAATGGATATTTGTCGTATGCACATCATTGTAAGAGAAAATGCGAAAATGTAATACTAGAGACTGTAAACAAATCTTAGCAATGTAATGCCTATAGCGGTGTATAGAAAATTTTAGAAAATGTACAGGTGGACAATGTCCAGATGACTACCTCGAACTTATTGAACTGACGCTGTTGGTGTTGGGACAACCAATAGAAAAAATTCACTGGAGAGCACTTGGGCCTATACACCACGGTCGGCGGATGGCTAAGCTTATTTATGCATATAAGTTGTACCTTTTTCTAGGTCAAGGAGTTCACCATCTCACAAATAAGGAAAAAGAAAACTTAGATTTATCCGTTTCGATGCCGGTATAAGCAATCCCCCACTTACTGACCAACGGCTTCGGGCGGATGAGTTGGTAAGTGGCAGGGCACTCTTTTGTCCTGAGACTGAGAAATCGGTCTCGAAGGCGGATGAACCCTACAGAATGGTCAACGGTATAAGAATTCAGAAGGCAACGGGAAACCACTGCATTAAAGACTCATGGAGTATTCCTATAAATTGTCATGGCTTACAGAAATGACAATCAACAACCTACTAATCATGGTTCTCGGATGCCAAGATTCGGCAGGGGAAGAAACAATAGCAACGACAGGGCTTCCCAGGCCGTTAGTCAGCGAAATCCCTGTTCCCTAAATATATACAAATACACCTACAAAATCGCTGCATGGAATGTAAGAAGTATGTATGAACCTGGAAAACTGAGGAATATACAGCAAGAGATGATGCGACTAGATATCGATATATTAGGAATAAGCGATACAAGATGGGCCAGTTCTGGCGAACTCAATACAGACAATGGGCGATTCTATTACTCTGGAAGCAGCGACACCCAACACAGATGTGGTGTTGCTATGATCCTCAGTGAAAAAGTAACGAGATCAGTAACAGGCTTCGTTCCGGTGTCCGAAAGAATTATAATGTTGCAGTTATTGACAGCTCATGGAAAAATGAACCTAATTCAGATTTATGCGCCAACTGCTGACAAAAATGAAGAAGAAATAGAGAACTTTTATAGCGAACTTCAAAAAACATTACAGCTCACAGCATCTAGAGACATAACAGTGATCATGGGTGATTTCAATGCAAAAATTGGCGAAGGAAAATGCTACCCTAATGTAGAGCCATATGGACTTGGCGAACGAAATGACAGAGGGGATCGCCTAATAGAATTTTGCCAGGAACATAATGTTGTAGTCGCAAATACATTCTTTAAATTACCTAAGCGACGCATTTATACATGGAAATCGCCAGCTGACAAAGACAACAAAATCGTCAGAAATCAAATTGACTACATCCTAATAAAGCACAGATATCGAAACTCAATTCAGGTAGTAAAGGCATATCCAGGAGGGGACGTATCTTCTGATCACAGTCTTCTTATTGCTAGGTTTCAACTTCAACTAAAAAAGACGCAAAAAAGCCGCAACAACAATAAACTTAACATACAGAAACTTAAGTCAGAAGAAATAAAAGAAAATTTGAAACATGAAATCAACACAAATCTAGATAGAAACCCAAGAAATAATTGCAACGTAGAACAACAGTGGCAATTCTTCAAAACCTCTATATTAGAGCCAAGTAAAAAAGTACTTAAAACAACCAAATTTAAGAAAGAAGAATGGATGACGGAGGAAATTCTAGAGTTGATGAATGAAAGAAGAAAAAACAAAACAATTAATAAGACTCGCTATAAACAGCTTCAAAACCAAATAAGAAGAAAAATTAGGGAGGCTAAAGAAACCTACTTCTCTGAAAAATGTAAAGAAATAGAAGAACTTCAAAACATATATGACAACTTCAACCTACATAAAAAAGTCAAAGAACTAGCCGGAATAGGAAATAGAAGAACCTCAAATATATTGCTCGACAAAAACGGAAATTTTATATTGGAGACAGAACGAAAACCACGACGATGGAAAGAGTACATCGAGGAACTATTTCATGACCAGAGAGAAGCTAGTAATCCGTAGATAGCCAAACCGGAGATGTAGGCCCAGAGATAACCAAATCAGAGGTTAGTCAGGCAATAAACTCTACGAAAACCAATAAATCTGCTGGTCCAGATGAATTACCTAGCGAGCTGATAAAGTTGGTCAACGAGAAAAACCTGGACATAATAGTAGAACTGTTCAACGCTATCTATACTACGGGATTCATCCCTAGAGAAATGTTGACATCAGCATTTGTGTGTTTGCCAAAAAAAGTGAATGCCAAAGAATGCAGTGACTACCGAACCATAAGCTTAATGTCACATACCTTGAAAATTCTGCTGAAAATTTTCCACGCCAGAATGCACTCTAAACTGGAGCTGGATATTAGTGACACTCAATATTAGTTCCACAATGGAATGGGCACCAGAGAGGCATTATTCTCCTTCAACGTGCTGACACAGGTTTGGATGTTAACCGTTCTCTTTACGTCTGTTTTATAGACTACAATAAAGCGTTTGATAAAGTAAAACATGACCGACTCATCGAAATTCTAAAAACTAAAAACCTAGATGAAAGAGATTTAAGACTTATAACACATCTCTATTACAATCAGCGAGCAATAGTAAGAATTGAAACATAAACATCTGAAGAAATGGAAATAAAGAGAGGAGTCAGGCAAGGCTGCATATATCACCTCTATTATTTAACGCTTATTCTGAAGAGGTAATGCGAGAAACTCTGGAAGATGAAACAGTCGGCATAAGAGTAAATGGAGTCTTAGTTAACAACATCAGATATGCAGATGATACAGTAATAATAGCCGATAATTTACAAGACCTGCAAATACTCATGAGTAAAATAGTAAGGTGTAGTAGGGAGTACGGACTCTCTCTCAATATCAAAAAGACAAAGTTTATGAAAATTAGTAAAAACAACCATAATACTAACGAAATCTTGATAGTAGAGGGCCAGCAGATCGAAAGAGTAAAAAAAGTACACCTACCTAGGGACACTTATAACCGAAAATAATGACTACATTGCAGAAGTCAAAGTAAGAATCGAGAAAGCACGTTTTTAATTTTATGAAAATGAAAAGGTCCTATGTAGCAAAGATTTAACATTAGCTCTTAAAGTACGCCTAACAAAATGTTACGTATATAGTGTACTATACTATGGACTGGAATCATGGACGTTAAATGTAGAGACAATGAGACGACTTAACGCCTTTGAAATGTGGACGTATAGAAGAATTATGAGGGTTTCCTGGGTAGATAGAGTTACGAACAATGAAGTACTGAGAAGAATAGGTAAAGAGAAGGAAGTTGAATTTACAATTAAAGAAATAAAACTACAGTACCTCGGACATGTGATGCGGGGCGAGAAGTATGGCATCCTGCGACTCATAATGCAGGGAAAGATAGATGGCAGAAGAAGCATCGGCAGAAGACGAATTTCATGGCTGAAGAACCTGAGAGAATGGTTTGGATGCAGCTCAAAACAACTATTTAGAGCTACTGCCTCAAAAATTAAAATTGCTATGATGATTGCCAACCTCTGTAGCGGAGATGGCACTTGAAGAAGAAGATGCACTTTTGTATGTGAAAAACTGGGTTGTGGCTCCAATCAGCGCCAATGCAGCTTTCAACGACCTAATTTTTTGGAAAGGGGCTGGGAAATACAGCGTCATTGATGAATACCAATGCTAGATATTCATTGATGAATATCTAAAACTATCATAAAAGCCATACAGCCACATTTGTGGTACCTATCTGACGAAATGGTCAGGTTATCACTTTTTTCCAATAAAGTGAGCCTTGAAAACAAAGTGAGCATAGTGAATAAGATGTCTGTCCCGGCACCGCCAAGGATGATTAGAGGAAATGCCGATTTCATTAAGTGATGAATGTGAATTGGCAGATTTTGCTAATAGTAGAACAATGTTGTTTACTAAGCTAAACATTATGCAAAGCTTTAAACAAGCACCCAAGTGAATGGGAACAGGACCCGACGTTTAAAGAGGCAAAAATACAGTAAATAAAATCAAAGTGGTCAATGACATCGCAGAAAGAGGTGTAAAACTATTTTAAGATTTTAACAAATGATGAGGACGAAAAACAGCTGTTACTGAAGATTGTCGAGGCTAATCGAAAACAAGTCCTGACTAAACCAACAAAGAAGGCCGTTCTAGAAATTCTACAGAAACCATCCATTTCCAAAGAGAAAATTTAAAGAGTTCAGTTTTATTATGGTCTTCACTATAAAATGTAAATGTTGTTCTGAAGCTATTTCCTTGTGGCATGTTTATAATCAACTATTTTCAATGGGAAATAAGCCAAAATTTTACCAAAATAATAATTTTATTAACAATTGATGGATTCGACCGTTACTTGATGGAAGTTCATTTTATCTCACAATAAAACACTGAAAAACGTTTGTTTTCTATACTTCCACAAAATTTATTACAACTATGTTATTACTACAGCTGTTTCGGCAAAGTGCCTTCCTTAAGTGATATATTTTACAATGTGTTTGCCTTTTTTAAGTTTTTAACTGAAGAGGTTGAGGAGTGGGGAGCTGTTTGTCTCGAGTTGGTCATTCAGAATTATATCTGTATTTTTTATTTATTAATTTCCATTGATTCTAAAAGTGATAGCTTAAGGCCTTTATTTTGAATATGTAGAATTTGAAACTCTTCATTGAAAGAATGATTATGATCTAGAAGGTGAAGTGCGTATGTAGAAGTGTCTGTTTTTCAATTGTTGAAAGCCCTTTTGTGTTCTGCTTTCCGTTTGTCAAAAGTTCTGCCAGTTTGACCGATGTAAGTTTTCGGACAGTCACCACAAGTTAGTTTGTACACACCACTCTGTAGTTGCTTTCTCTTTCGGCTTTTATTGTTTTTAATATGTTTGCTTAAGTTGTTGTTAGCTCTGAAAGCTGGTGTTATTCCTTTCTTTTTTATGTATCTGGCTATTTTTGTTGTTGTTTTGCCAGTATATGTGAGAGAGCAGAAGGTACTGGGTTCTTTCTGTGGTGGTGGATACACTAATTTCAAGGCTTTCTTATGCTTATATCATTAGACAAATAGCAGTAAACAATGGCTATAACGAACAAACAGTTAACAATATTTTAAACCAAAAACTCCATAAGAAAGCCTTGAAATTAGTGTATCCACCACTACAGAAAGAACCCAGTACCTTCTGCTCTCTCACATATACTGGCAAAATAACAACAAGAATAGCCAGATACATAAAATAGAAAGGAATAACACCAGCTTTCAGAACTAACAACAAAAGCAAACATATTAAAAACAATAAAAGCCGAAAGAGAAAGCAACTACAGAGTGGTGTGTACAAACTAACTTGTGGTGACTGTCCGAAAACTTACATCGGTCAAACTGGCAGAACTTTTGACAAACGGATACCAGAACACAAAAGGGCTTTCAACAATAGAAAAACAGACACTTCTACATACGCACTTCACCTTCTAGATCATAATCATTCTTTCAATAAAGAGTTTCAAATTCTACATATTCAAAATAAAGGCCTTAAGCTATCACTTTTAGAATCAATGGAAATTAATAAATTAAAAAATACAGATATAATTCTGAATGACCAACTCGAGACAAACAGCTCCCCACTCCTCAACCTCTTCAGTTAAAGACTTAAAAAGGCAAACACATTGTAAAATATATTACTTGAGAAAGGCACTTTGCCGAAACAGCTGTAGTAATAACATAGTTGTAATAAATTTTGTGGAAGTATAGAAAACAAACGTTTTTCAGTGTTTTATTGTGAGATAATTTTATTAACGTTTCGACGCCCAAGTCGGGTGTCGTTATCAAAATACAAAATAATATCAACGACAATAAATATTTTGACAACGACACCCGACCTGGGCGTCAAAACGTTAATAAAATAATTTTTTTGGTAAAATTGTGGCTTATTTCCCATTGAAAATAGTTGATTCTATCCTAATATGTCTTGTAATTTTTTCAAAAATCTATAAAAATATTCCCGTTAACAGTATTGAGCACTGCCTTCCAAGTGACTTATGGCTTTCATATTTTGGCTCCTTACTTCTTTTATTAATTCAAAACGAATTGGGGGGTCCATTGAGTCAACTTGAGTTTTTCACATAATATCTTGAACCACCCTAGTGGACATTTGCTCAAGATGAGGATAAGGTAGAAGTACTCTACAATCAACTAATAACAAAAAAAAACAGGGACACAAATAGCAACTCCAAAAGATTAAAGCAAGGATGTTGCCTGTCCCCTAATTTATTTAAAACATACCTCGAAAGCGCTTTAAAAACATGGAAACAAAAATTTAGAACAATGGGGAAACGAGAACAAAAAAAGATCTCATATTAGACGACATGACCACGCAGGGCCGTAAGTACGAAGTTGAGGGCCCCGGGGCAAACGTGATCTGAGGTGTCTGGTTTACTCCCCACACCTCTACCGCTGATGATGACTCATCAACAAGACAAATCTGGTTAGGAAGGGCAATACTAAAATAGAAACCAGAAGGAAAGAGAAAACCAGGTAGGCGGAAAAAAAGTTGGAGTGAAGGAATAGACAAACAGGTGGGAGAAAGAAACAAAAAAGAGGACCTTTGGAATAACTGGACGAGGTGACGATCAAAAGCCGGAAAAAAGCGGAGAACGTTATAAACCGATATCTAGTAGGGTAGTAGTGCTCCTTGATAATCAACAATGACGATTGTTACTCAGAAATCATACGTAGACTAGCTAAATTCATTAAAATAACGTATGTGTGTGTTGTGTGTGTGGGTATGTGTATTGTATGTGACATCACTTATTTGCTGCCATGATAAAGCATAGGTTAAGATGGTAAAGGCAACTTCAACGTCGAATTACCCAAAACTAATAATAATCGCTGTTTATCACATTGCTATTTACACTAAGCATCAAAATTAACGCACCACCTTAAAAATGGGACATTTTTGATGTCTCCTATTGCCTAAACCTGTCGTCCGATGTGAGTGATTTTTTTAGTATATTATAGCTTTATTCTTCAAGAATATCGATGTAATAATATTATTCCTAAACAGGTAAGTGTCATGGTATACCGGGTGTTAAAATGATAGTGTGTTTTTTTCCTCAAAGTTTGGAACACCCTGTGGAATATTCTAGCATATATAAAATATTGAAATTAAAACTCAACTATAGGCTTAGGCTTTCCTATAATTTTGCTTTTCGATTTATTCGTTTATGTGGCATAATAAAAAAGTTAGGTATTTTAAGAACTAGCCATGTTATTCATCAATACAGGGTGTTTCTAAATAAGTACGACAAACTTTAACGGGTAATTCTGCATGAAAAAATAATGACCATTTGCTTTATAAACATATGTAGTGTTGCCCAAGATCGGTCTTGGTCTTGCAGTCTTGGTCTTTTTCTTGCGTTTTCGCAAGACCAAGACCAAGAACAAGACCGCCAAATTTTAGCAAGACCAAGACCAAGACTTACCATGCAAGACTTGAGCAAGAACAAGACTAAGCCTGCGAGACTCTTGCGTCTTGCAGTTAGAACTGAGGGTCGTTTTAGGGAGTATATTAGTTCGAATATATTCTTAGATACTTTATGAGAAACAAAAAAAATTGTAACAAAAATTTTGAAAATTGGACTTATGCGCATTACGAAACGAACAATACCATACACATACATACATAGGGAATCAAAATATCCATTTAAAGAGCACTTGACACATTTGACATGTAATCAGAGGTCATTATTACAATGTAAAAATAAAATATTTTGTACAATCCTTCCCAGCAGACGACTTCTCTGAAATTAATTGTCTGGGTTATGAGAATAGTCGCCTTCTAATCATAACATAACATTCTTGCTTTGCCACGCCGATAGAAATATCGAATATCGTATCCAAATTTTTAAGGATAATATGCCACCTTGATAAAAAGTATACCTAATAATTAATTCATTTTTTTCATTATTAGTTTTCTAGGAATTTAGACACCACATGTCTTATCGGTAATATAGAATAGTAAGACCATTGTATTGTTTTTGATGAATGTGCTATGAGGTCACTCCATTAAAAAAAATTGCCGAAACAGCGCGGCTTATATTTAAAAGTATGAGAACGAGGCAAAAGAACAGATAATGCCGGATACCGTAACAAAATACCGAAATACTATGTAATAACGATATAGACTTCTCCAAAAAATTTATGCACCACCTTATAAACGGGTCATTGTTAATGTCTCGAATTGCCTAAACCTGTTGTCCGATTTAAGTAATTTTTTAATAATATATGTTGTCTTATTTTTATAAATGTCGCTGAAATAATATTGTTGCTAGACAGATCAATTATTGTCATTGTACACCGGGTGTAGGTACCAATCAAACTGTGTTTTTTCTCAGAGTGGAATTTTCATCATTACTCTGTGGAATATTCTAGCATTTATAAAATACTGAAATTAAAACGATATCCTCATATTTTCTTAACATTATTTTTTTTTATTCATTCGCTTATATTGGATAATAAAATACATAAGTTTCTAATAAACTTTAGTTAGTTATGCACATTAGTCATTAGAACATATGCACGGATCACTTAGATCGTGGGTTCAAACCCCACCTGGTGTCAATTGTCTAGATCAGTAATTCTTAATCTTTTTGAGTCATGTACCACAAAAAACTTTTTATTATTTTTGTTACTACCTAACTGAATCTAATTAACAATAAATTATAATAATTGTGGTGGTGATTTTGGCTGTTTTTGCGTTTTGTGTACCATCGTAAATAATGATATTATGTACCACCAGTGGTACATGCACCACAGATTGAGAACCGCTGGTCTAGATATTTATTAATTTGGCTGGTATTTACTATGGCTATGATATTCCAGTTTAAAATGTACCTCTCTGTTACGTTGTTCAAAGATATACAATAGGCTAATAGGCAACTGCGAGACTTGCAAGACTCTTGCTGCAAGACCAAGACCAAGACCAAGACCGGGAGTGCAATACCAAGACCAAGACCAAGACTAGGTGTACTGGCGCAAGACCAAGACCAAAACTGTCTAAGTCTCGTCTTGGTCTTGCATTTGGGCAACACTAAACATATGTCCGCAAATGCTTCGTTTCCGAGATACGGGGTGTTGAATGTTTTCTTATAAACTGACGATTTATTTATTGCTCTAAAACCGGTTGAGATATGCAAATAAAATTTAATAGGTTCTAAGAGGTAGTTATTGTACATTTTTTGACATACAATTAAGAATTTTATATTCACCATTGGCGGGCATACGGGTCATACTAACCGGTCATATTACCCGTATGTACGCCAATGGTGAATATAAAATTCTTAATTGTATGCCAAAAAATCCGCAAGAACTACCTCTTAAAACCTACCAAATTTCATTTGCATATCTCAATCGGTTTTAGAGCAATAAATAAATCGTCAGTTTGTAAGAAGAAATTCAACATCTCGTATCTTGTAAACAAAGCATTGGCAGACATATGTTTATAAAGCAAACGGTCATTATTTTTTCATGCAGAATCCTAGGAATCATAAACTCCTTAAAGTTTGTCTCAATTTTTAATGAAGAACGTTGCTAGTTGTTAAAGTCCCTAACTTTTTTATTATCCCACATAAGCCAATGAATCAAAAGGCATAATGTTAAGAAAGCCTAAAGCTATAGTTGAGTTTTAATTTCAATATTAAGTTATATATACGCCACAATATTCCACAGGGTGTTCCAAACTTTGAGGAAAAAAACACTATTATTGTTACACCCGGTATACAATGACACTTATCTGTTTAGCAAAAATATTATTACATCGATATTTTTGAAGAATAAAGCTATAACATATTTAAAAAATCGCTAAAATGGGACAAACAGGTTTAGGAAATACAAGACATCAAAAATGTCCCATTTTTAAGGTGGTGGTGCGTTAATTTTGATGCTTAGTGTATTTTTAAGAGTCAACATTATGGTTAGCTGATTTTAGATATAGATAATCTTATTTTGTCTTTTTCATGGAGTATGATACTGTCGGTTATTTAACCCTATCTATCTTTTATTTTCGTACAGAAAATTATTTTTGTTTTTAAAAACAACCAAGATAATTGCTGGGCTACCTGATATATACCAATAAACCACATTTTTGACTTTATATAAAGCCCAATTTTATTTACAAAAACTAATTGTTACAATAAATCCGTTATTTTGAATATAAGAAAACATTTTTAAGTCATTGCTGTTACTAAAGCACAATGGCGACTACCAAAAACCTTGTAAAATTATTTGACAGGCCCAAAGAGTTGTGTATTATGCCCAAAGGAGACGACAAAACTATATTTGATGTGCCTGCGGAATATTTGGTGAGTCAAAATTGTTTAAATTTACATAAATGCTGTTTGTATATTCTTCTTCTTCTTCTTTTGGCATCATAATCCTAGATAGGTCTTTGCCTATCGGGCTATGTCCTTCCATTCAAATCTCTATGCGTTCGTTTGTTTCATTAGCCATTGTATTCGCAACAACTGAGTATTACAAGGAAGGGTTGCTTCGCTTAATTCCCTATTCATCAGATTACCAAGGCTCCCTTCTTCGTCAGTCCTGACCCTACCTTCCACTGGGGGTGAGTTACTTAATCTCCAGTGGGGTTCCTCAGGTTACCGGTCTGTGGAGGTGAAGATAGGAATTGAGTAGGAGAGGCTAAGTGATGCCAACACGATACGGCATCATTACTCTTCACTACCCCCTTACACACCACAAACATATTTACGCTTTTTCTATCATTAACCCAAAAAATGAATCTATTAGGGGAGTGCATATAGATTTTCACTTCGGAAAAAATCAAACAAGATAGAACTTTTTGTAATTTCATTAAGAAATGTTTAATAAACAACATATCAAAAGTTCGACTCGAGAAGTGGGTGCTTCATTTTTTATTAAACAAATGAAGTACGAAATTAGATGTTTTTTTAAATAACTCCGAAAATATAAATTTTAGAAAAAAACTGACTCGACCATTGAAAAATTCAGAAAATTTTACAAAAAAAAACTTATAGAATGTTCTAAAATTAAATCTGTATCTTCTATAATTTTTTATTTATAACGCTAAAGTCACCCTGCTCACAAAAATTGGCCCACTGTAAACTAACGCACGGCGAAGTGCATGGTTGGGTTATTTTAATGTAATTCTTTAACTAATGGATCAAATGAAATTTTTTAAATTGAATATGAAAGAAGAATAATTAAGCTGTCTTATGGTTATAATAGAAAGAAATAAAATGTATGCGTATAAGTACGGTTTGGACGGAAAATGAGCCTTACATGAATTTGGTTTAAAAATGATTTAAAAATGTGTAACTAATACAATTTTCCTTATAAAACTCTCAATTGTGTACAACTTACCTTTCAAGCATTTTGCTAAATGATGTTTAATCCAAAAAAAATCTCAAAAATTTAATTCAAATGATATGACGTCTCAAAAAATGTAATTTTTGAAATCTTCGTAGTTTTATAGAATTACCACCAATTTAAGACGGTATTACTCAAGTTTTAACAGACCTATTAAAGTTTTACAAGTGTTTTTTTTTAATCTTAGGATGCAATCTTTAAAATGCACTAAAACATTTTGCTTTAGAAATGAAATAAACTATTTATTTTTAAGAACATTAAGAAAGATAACAAAAATGTAATACAAAAACCGAAAATTGCCAGCTAAAAAAATGTTTATACAAAATGATCAAAACTTTTTTCTGTAAAACTTACCTAAAATACATTTAATAATAAGCTTCAACAATAATAAATATTCAGCAAAAAAATTTTTTAGCTCTTATACAGTATGTCTGCGTAACGTGAAATCTTTTGATAACTTTTTTATTGTCAGTTATTGTTACGAAAAAAATATTCTTTATAAAATACTCTGCATCGTATATAATACAAGATGCAATCATCAAATATCACATTTAATTAATGTTATACGAGGTATGTCAAAAAATATGAATTTCACTCAAGAGTAAAGTACCTTTACATTTCACAATATCGAAAATTGTTATAAAGAAAAGTTGTTTGGAATTAAAAAATTTGTTTTAGTGTTCAATTACATCCTTCTAATTAAAATATTGTAAATAATAAAGGCACTAAACTCTTAAGAAAAATTCATATTTTTTACATACCTCGTATAAAATTGAAAAAGTCTGATAAATGCTTGTATCTTGGATTTTAGACTAGGGAGAGCATTTTATGAAGAATAACTTTTTTTCGTAAAAGTGATAATAAAATAGTTATCATAATTGTAATAAAATGATGATAAATATCCGTAATTTGAGAAAAAATTTAAATTTTTTTTTTCGATTAGAATAATGTAATTGTATATTTAGACATAGTTTCTAATTTAAAACAACTTTTCATAATAGCATTTTTTGATATTCTGGAATATAAAGGTACTTTACCCTTTAACGAAATGAATATTTTTGACATAACTCGTATAAAATTGATAAAATTTGATATCTGATGGTTGGGTTTTAGAGTTTTGACTATCCAGAGCATTTTATTAGGAATAACTTTTTCGTAAAATTGATAATAAAAAAGTTTGCCATGTGGTTCCTAGCTACGCAGACACACTGTATAAGAGCTTCTCTATAAGAATTTTCAAATTGCAATGCCATATTCGGATTCAGCATGATCACAAACAAAATAGAAACATATTTGATCAAAGTAAAATGATGAATTTAACGATATTTTTAAAATTATTTATACAAAACAATTGTTATTGTTTAAACAATTAATAAACAATTAGCGGCCAAATCTGCGAGTAGAACTTTTTACTTTAACATGTATATAAACTAACAAAATAAGTTTTAGAAAAATATAAGCTTGTTTAAATTTTTCCGAAACAATGCATATTTTCGTTCTAATTGCACTCCCCTATATCTAAAACATCAAAATTGTTTTTCTATTGTGTGTCTTTTTTATTCAGTTCCCCGCACTTCCTCCGCCAATCATAATTGGTCTAACCATGAGCGTTTTTCTATCTATTCCATCCGCATTACATGCCATACCCACCTCAGACATCCGATCACAATGTATTTTAGGACATCTAGTTTGTGGACTATTCCACAAAAAATTCGAAGATGTATCGTTTTCTCCACACTCCTTACACACTTAAGTTGCCTTAATACTTTTCTTTCGAAACATTATAATATGTTTTCATTACTACTTGCTTGTTAGAGTCCATGTAACCATATGCCAGGACTGGGCGTATTATCGTTTTGTAGAATTTTACTCCTGTATTTTCCTTTAATAAGGAAATTCAGCCCAAAATGGCAACTATTGTTCGTCCAAAGCCTTCAGTATGTTTACAGTTAGTTTTTCTATCTCATTTAGAGAATTTTTGAAGTTCTGCTACGTATTTTCAATTTATTTGCTATTATTTTTTCAGATATGTGTTTGTATATTGTTGTCTAATTCTTCTCCTTTGGATTATATATTATTTTAGCCTGACCAATACAAAACTGTTGGCGTTCAACTTGTGTCAAAATTTGGAGAAGAAGCCCTTGGAGGAAAAATTCAAGTGAAACCTATTTCGATTCCTTATCTGGGAGATGTTTTGGACTTAAAGAGAGACGAAAACTTTTCTTTATTTCTTCCTAGACACCGACAGATCGCTGGACAGCTTATCAATATTTACATAGGTAAGCAAATATGGAGTTAGATAAAAGAAAACCTGTATATACCTTGTCTTAAGTAATCAACTGCCTTGAGTATTTGGTCTAACATTTATTTTACTCTCAAAATTAACAAAAAAAACTCTGATTTTATGTGTATCTTTTTTTAGGTATAAATGATATATCCTCAATATGTTATTGATTACTAATCGTTGTATTTTCTTTCTACTGCTTTCCTCTTTTAATATGGGTAACATCCTACTGCATTTTGCCGTGGAATTTGCAACACAGTTGGTTTCATTTAACATAATTAGAGCCGCTTCTTTGATTTTTCTCTTTTTACCATGTGGTTCTGTCAGAACTTTACTTGAATCTTTCAACTGAAGTTTATGTGCATTGTCCCATGCGTTTACATATTTGAGATCTATCAAATTCTCTATTTTTAATATGATTGATGTTCACTTATTCTACGTTTAATGGTATTGATGTTTCACCTGAATAAAATATTCGCATTCACAAGGTATTTTATAAATATAATTCGTTGTTCTTTCTTGTTCGTTGTTAAGTTTAGTTGTAGATAAAATGGATCTCAATGTGTTTGTTGTTTTGAATGTGGTTGAAATGTTAAATTTATTTCCTATTGTTTAAATTTTTTGGATAATACTTTTATATGTTTATGGTATTGCCAGTTTTACAATAATTATTTCGAAATAATTATATTAATATACGAAATTCTATTTTTACAATTTTCTTTTAGGTATGCGTAATACAGACGATTTGTTATCCATTGCTGTATACACTAGAGATCGTGTCAACCCCTACCTCTTCAATTATGCTTTGTCTGTTGCTCTACTGCATAGACCTGATACCCAGAACGTAGATCTTCCATCTTTTATTAAATCTTTCCCTGATAAATATGTCGATGGTAAGGTTTTTGCAAGAGCCAGAGAAGAAACTAATATTGTGCCAACTGGCACGACTAGGGTAAGAAACGTACATACCTATTCATTATGAAGTTATTAGCCAAAAGTCCCCCCTCGTATCTTTTAACTTCTGTAGCGTAAACCTTCAATTTTAAGTACCCCACAGAAAAAAATCTAATAGTGTGAGGTCCGGTGACCGAGCTGGCCATTCTATCGAACCTCGTCCTCCAATCCACTTACCAAGATATTTAACATTATCGGTCACAGTGCTACGGTCAAGTCTACGTCCGTTCATTTTCTCCCTTCAAATTTTACTGTTAAGTATAACCGTTCAAAAGACACGATGGGGAGAGGGGACTTTTGGTAAGCATTGTATGTACATATTATATTAATTATGTTTGTAGAGTCCAATTGAAATACCAATGGACTTTACTGCTTCCAATCTCGAAATGGAACATCGATTGGCTTATTTCAGAGAAGACTTAGGCATTAATCTTCACCACTGGCATTGGCATTTGGTTTATCCATTTGATGGTGCTTTTGAAGTTGTCAATAAGAATAGGAGAGGAGAGCTTTTCTACTATATGCACCAACAAATTATGGCAAGGTAATTTTTAAACCTTTCTGTTAAGTCCTAATAAATTTATACCGTCAGTTTTAAAACAAATGGGAATAAATAACGACTAAACACCGAGCCTTGGTGTAGTCCCAATTTCACGTGAAATTTGTCAGTCTCTCCCACACCTGTCCTAATACTGGTTAGTACAGATTACTGCCTTATACATCTTTCCCACAATCTTTACATATTCACCGTATCATTTCTTAACGTGTTAGAGAATTTATCAAGGAACTCTACCATATGCTTTCTCAAGATCAATGAATATCATACTAGTGTTTCTTTCTTTATTCCTGTATTTTTTCAACTGCCTTACAATGAAAATTGCATCTGTTGTTGATCTGCCCTTCATTAAACCAAATAATTATCGGATTATCGGATATCTCGGTTTCTTCACGTATCCGTCTATCAATTACTCTCTCCCATATTTTCAGGGTGTGATTAAGTAGTTTTATGGCCCTGTAGTTTGTACATTGTTGTATAACTTCATTATTTTTGTAAACAGTTACTAATATACTGCTCTCCATTCGTCTGGCATTTGTCAAACTTCCATAATTCTAGTAAATAAACCTGTTAACTTATTCCGGTCTCTCCTAACGCTCTGCTAGTTCCCCAGTAATATTATCTGGTCCAAGTGCTTTTGGTTTCTTTATTTTTTGACGTATTTGAACCACTTCCTTGTTCGTTATTTTGGTGACAATTGTTGTTACTATCCGCGTTAACTCAACTTGTTTTCTTTCAAATTTTTCATTTAATAAACTGTCAAAGTACTTCTATTTTTAACTTTTCCGTGAATTAGTATTTTCTTTACTTTCCTCTCTGATACATATAATCTGTTTAAAATATTTTGCTTTCTCGGCTATTTTATTATTAAATTTGTATCTCTCTCTTTTGTCGTTTCCCCATTACTGAGGATCGTGATTTCTTGCAATATTCCTAACAATTTTTTCCATTGGTATCTATCTTCAGCTGCTCTAAGAGCTTCGCAAAATGAGTTTCCAGCTGAATTTTTAATTTGTTCAGACCATCTAGTTGGTGATCGTCCTCTAGGTCTTCCCCCCGGAACGTTTCAGAAACAATCGATCTCTCCTTAGCTTTTCTTCGCTTTAGCTTTTGCTATTGCTACTTTCGGCGACCGTAAGTTTTGAAGTTTATAGTTTTATCTTCTAACATATTGTGCATCTTTCAGGTATAACTTCGAACGTCTCTGTAATTCACTCTCTCGTGTTGAACGATTTATTAACTGGAGAAAACCTATCCCTGAAGCATACTTTCCAAAACTGGATAGTTTAGTGGCAAGCAGAGGTTGGCCTTCTCGAGTGGCTAATCAGTCCTGGTCTAATCTTCGACGAGAAACTGATCAAGTAACTCAAGATATTGATGACCTTGAAAGATGGAGAGACCGTATTTTTGAGGTCATTCACAATGGACGAGCGAGAAGGGTAAATATATATTATTAGTTCAAATATACAGGGTGTCCAGAAATTCTCCTGACAAACGTAGACCGAAGATTCCTCAGAAAATTTTAAGACAATTTAAACCGATTCACCTAGTCCAAAAATGGGAGCTAAGGGAGCTAGAGCTCTTTGAAGATAGCGTCTTGCAAATAGTTTTTTAAATTCATATATTCAGAAAAACGAAAACTGGTACTTCTATTTATCTTCCAGAGATAAATCGATTCCATCAGTTGCGAATTTTTCATACCGGCCATAGGCGTACGTTTTGGGTAGGTCAACGGTTCTTTTATCGCCTAACTTTTTTTTCTTTACTTTTTAAGTATTTTTAACACTAAATTATTAAACTGTGAGGTATTTTCCATTTTCGGACTAGGTGGATTGATTTAAATTGTCTGTGGAAATCTGAGGAATCTCTAGTCTTCGTTTGTCGGGAGAGTTTGGGACACCCTGCATAATTTGATATTCGTATTATTTTGAATATATTTTAGGCCGATGGAACTTTTGTTCAACTTACCGAAAATGAAGGAATTGATATATTGGGAAATATTATTGAGTCTAGTATTCTGTCTCCAGATAGAGACTTTTATGGAGATTTGCATAATATGGGACATGTTTTTACATCTTATGTTCATGACCCTGATCATAGGCATCTTGTAAGTATGTAATTTTAATCTACATATCGTGTTTGAAATGATTTGGCACAATGTTTGTTCTTAACTCAAAAGAAATCTAGATTTTATTGTGCCTTTTATTCCTATTTAGTCTCTTTTTACAAATATTATTTTGCTTATTTTACAAAACAAAAAGTTATTTTTTATCTTTAAATATTATTTTTTTTTATTTGACAATTTATCGTTAGGAGTCTTTTGGTGTAATGGGCGACACTGCTACAACCATGCGTGATCCCATGTTCTATAGATGGCACGGGTATATTGACGATGTATTCCAGCAGTTCAAATCCACACTACCAAGATATACTGTGCAACAGGTAAAGAAAATAATTTATGTATGGTATGTTAAACAGTAAATGGTTAAGTTCAATTAGTTACCACTATAAACAGCCCGGATTAACCGATAATAGTATAAAAGGCCCGGTTTCAGGTAAAATTTATTTTAGGCTTTATTATGGGAGTACCGTCTAGTCAGTGTTAATTGCAAAAGACCAACTCTGTCTACCTCGGTGGCTTATAGCTCCGGGTGGGTCTTAACAATGGGCCAGGTCAGATAAATTTAATAATATTTACGACCGCACTAATTAAATTCAAACCATTTACTGTTGAACAAACCATACAAATCATATTAAACAAATTTTTGCATATATTAGGGGATTTAAACAATTAACGCCTGTTCCTTTTTCCTCAACATTTACATCTTTTTGATGGGTTCCATATAAATACTCTACTAAGCCATCTACTTTCTGCCACCTTTCCATCCGTAGATATCCAAACCAAATAAGATTCTTCATTTGTCTTCTATCAATTAAAATGTATTTAATCTTTAACGGCATTTTATCTCTAATAGCCTCGTTGGTAATTTACGCCCCTTGATATTTTGACGCTTCTTCGAAGATAGTCCATCTCTACTGCATCTAACTTTCTTTTTCCTTCAGTATTTAAGGTCCTCACTTCACTTCCATACGTTACTAGTGTTCACAAATGCTCTTCCAATCCTAATCCTTGTTTTATATATTATTATCTATCCGTCCCACAATACTGAATTAAAACCCACAATACTAATTTCCTTTTGACCTAGCCCATTTTTTGTCCAAATTATTTCTAGGTAATTAAACACTAAATATTCTGGTGGTTGAGTTGAGTTCTTACTCTTTACATGCTCTGTATAGTCTTCTCGGCATAAATTCCAGATCAGAAATGTCCTGTGCAACAAAAGTTTGGTCATCTGCGAAGTTAATAGGTACTAGTTAAGTAGCCGTCACCCACTGGTATCTTCATACCGACAAAGCTGCGTCTCCACTGCTATAAAAAATTTTCTAAATACCTAAAGACTATATTATAGAAGAGATTAGATTCATCCCTGCCTTTACCGTTAGTTAGAAATAGGTATAACTTCTGATAACTAGACTTGCAAATATGCAAATTGCATATTTTGCATATTATGCATAAAATATGCAAAAATGTCAAACTTTGCAAATTTCTATAAAAGTGTGCATAAAGTGCATATAACATAAAATTTTAGGTGTAATATTCATTGTCTTATATTTAATGTTCTTGAAATAATATACTTTTTAATATTTTAGTATTTTACTTTATGTCACATGTTAAAGTTACATGTCCCTCAAGAGAGGGTTATGTTGCCGTTACCTGAAGTTGGCCATGGTGGTTGTCATAGTCTTAGAACATAAATAAGTTCTAAGGACATATGAGACATCTCCCCCTTTACATTTCTTAAAAAAAAACTAACAAAAACAACTATTCTGACTATACTCTAGGAATACATCTACAAAATATTATGTCTAACTTATAACTAATCTTTATACCTAGCTGGTTTAACAACAGCTCTACCAGACCTTGTTGTAACTGTCTCACTATTACCTAAATTCAAGTTACTATTACAATTTGAGTTACTAGCTACAATTTTGGTTGAAACAGTTGGTTCGTTTGAACAAATCTCAGGTTTAAAGTTATTAATATTTAACTTTGTTTGTGAGGAGCTAGGTTCAGACCTAATGAATGGAAACATATTATCTTCTTTCTGAATGGGAGGACATTCATTTGGTGATTGTCTTAAAAATGAAGTATTTCGTCTCTTTACTCTGCCAAAGTTATCCCGAACCATACATGACCTAGGAGTATCACATTTCCCTACTATTTCCCCTGGTGTCCAACGTTTTTCTTTTTCTAACCTGATTATTACACTATCACCTACCTTAAACTCTGACCTACCTTTCGAATTTTGATCGTAATGAATCTTATCCCTGTTCCTTTTTTCGGTTAGTTTCTGTGATTCATTATTCAAGGATGGTTCCAAATGTTTACCTGAAAGGGGAAGGACACTACGCAACTGTTTCTTAAAAATCAATTCTGCAGGTGAAATATTGCACCCTGCTAAAGGAGTATTCCTATATTCTAGTAACGCCTTAAAAACGTCTGTATTTGCTTCTAGACTTTTTCTCAAAATATTTTTACATATACCTACTGCCCTTTCTGCAAGACCATTAGATTTTGGATATAGCGGACTTGATGTTTGAATTTTAAATTCCCAGTCTTTAGCAAAACTGTGACATTCGGCACTGTTAAATGGCATATTGTCAGCAATCAACATCATAGGTATACCAAAAGTTGAAAATATCTGTTTTAATTTATTAATCACATCACCAGAGGTTTTTGACTCTAACTTTTTTAGCTCAATCCAATTCGTGTAGTAATCCACTAGTACCAAATAATCTATACCACCAAAAGTTAAAATATCACATCCAACTTTATAAAAAGGTATGTTAGGCCTATCATGTGGAATTAAAGGTTCTTTTGTTGGTTTACGTGAAAATTTTAGACAAGTATTACATTTTGAAATATAATTTTCAATATCTGAGGTCATACCTAACCAGTAGAAAATTTTCCTGGCTCTTGACTTAGTTTTTTCCATTCCCAAGTGTGCAATATGTAATTTAGAGAGCATAAGGCTTTGTAAACTTTTGGGAACCACTAGTCTGTCATCATAAAATATTAAGTTATTTTTTTCATATAAATCATTTTGAATTTTAAAAAATGTTTTTAATTCAGAATTAAAATTTTGAGAATTTTGTGGCCAGCCATTGCTTAGAAAGTTTTTAACTGAAGACAAATTTGGGTCATTTTTAGTCGCAATCTGTAATTCTTTTAA
Organism: Diabrotica virgifera virgifera; assembly: GCF_917563875.1. Classification (NCBI taxonomy): domain Eukaryota; kingdom Metazoa; phylum Arthropoda; class Insecta; order Coleoptera; family Chrysomelidae; genus Diabrotica; species Diabrotica virgifera. The sequence goes on along the minus strand of NC_065448.1, from coordinate 242,333,515 downwards.
TCTCTCTTCAGATATGGGCAAATCTATCTCAAGAGAATGCACTGTTACCAACATTTCTGTATCAACTTTACTCTTGGTTTGTATGAATGACCTAGAGAGTAAGTCTGCTATATACATATATCTCCCAGGTAAATACTGTACCTCCAAATCATAGTTAAGCAGTTTTAATTTTAAACGTTGCAGTCTACCACTAACTTTATAAAAATCTTTTTTACAAATTGAGATCAATGGTAAATGATCAGTTTTTATTACAATTTTTCTACCATATACATAGTTATGAAACTTAGACAGTGAAAAACAAATTGACAGAAGCTCTTTATCTATTTGTGGATATCGACTTTCTGTTTCAGTTAAACTGCGTGAGCAAAAGGCAACTGGCTGTCCCTGTTGTAAAAGGCACCCACCAATTCCAAATTGACTCGCATCAGACTGTATTTCAATAGGCAAATTTGCATCAAAAATTTTTAAATTAGGAATTTTAGTAATTAAGCATTTTACATCATTCAAGGCTGTTTTATGTTCTGTAGTCCAAGACCAAGGTATATTAACTTTAGTTATCTCTCTTAAAGGAGTTAACAACTGAGACAAATTTGGAATGTATTTAGTTAGGTAATTAATCATACCAATTATTCTTAATAACTCTTTTTTATTAGTCGGATCTTGTATTTTTAAGACGGCTTCAACATAGGAAGGATCTGGTTTTACCCCTTCTCTTGAAAATATTTGACCTACATATTTTACTTCCCTTACTTTATATTGAATTTTATTTTTGTTAAATTTTACTCCAAATTTCTTTGCTCTTTGCAACACTTTTGACAAAATTAAATCATGTGTTTCCTCATCAGATGCTGGAATAATAAGATCATCAAAATATATCCCAATATTTAAATCTCCAAAAATCTTTTCATTTATACGTTGAAATACTTGTGGACTAATATTTAAACCAAATGCTAACCTCTTAAAACAAAATTTTCCAAAAGGTGTGATAAAAGCAGTGTAATTCATACTTTCCTTGTCAAGAGGGACATGATAAAAACCCTCTTTCAAGTCTAATACTGTAAATATTGACTTACCTTGTAACTTCAATGACAACTTATCCACAGTGGGTATAGGAAATTGCTCGGTACATATGTTGTTATTTAAATGCATTGGATCTAAGCAAATTCTAAGACTTTTATTAGGCTTCTCAACAATTACAATGTTGTTAACCCACTCCGTTGGTTCATCCAACCTACAAATTATGTCTCTACGTTCTAAGTCTTCTAATGTATTTTTTAACAATGGTTTTACTGTATCTGGAACTCTACGACAAGAACTTATATATGGTTTATAATCATTTTTAAGCATTATTTTATACTGAAAAGGAACTTTGCCTGTCCCTTCAAAAACTTCAATATTATTTTTGACAAAATTTTCCTTGTCATCACACTGCGATTTTAGAGAATCAATTTTTTGTACTAAATTTAGTTTTACACAGGCGTTCAGACCCAAAATAGGCACCGACGCCTCCTCAACCAACAAGAATTTTATATTATAGAAAGCACTTTTTATTAAACATTTTATTATGATGCTCCCAACTGTTTTAACCTTATTATTGCCATATGACACAATCGTTACACTAGACTTGTCAATTTTATTTTTGTTTAGATTTAATTTATTAAATAAACTGAGAGGCATGCAGTTACAACTAGCCCCAGTATCTAATTTTAGCGATACTACCTGATTGTTAATCTGCGCTTGTACATACCAAGCCTTATTATTATTATTATCAACTGAATCTATTGTTAAATAATCAATGCAAAGTGAAACATCTTCATCTGAACTCTCGTTATCAACCTCATGTACATTTTTTCTTAAAGGATTATTATTTTTATAACCAAAACTTTTACTATGATACCTACTATTAGATTGACCTGCCTGATCTGATCCTACCTGTCTTTTATTAAATTTACAACCTACTGCATAATGATTAAGTTTTCCACAATTTTGACAGTTTTTACCATATGCTGGACAGTTCATTTTACCATGGGTTGTTCCACACTTGAAACATTTGTACACATCATCACCCTGTCTGTTACTACTGCGTCCCATTGATTTCTTGTTACTATATCTTACAAAATCCACTTCCATGTCATTTCTTATTTCTTTTACTTGAATTGAACTTATTTCAGCGGCTCTGCAATATTCTTCTGCCTTTTTTAAAGTTAGATTAGTTTCACGAAGGAATCTTTCTTGTAAGGACAAGTCTCTTATGCCACTTACAATCTTATCTCTTATTAAGGAATCCTCCAGGTCCCCAAAGTTGCAAGGAGATGCAAGGGTCTTTATATCGGTGATGTAATGGTCAAAACTCTCACCTTCTTGCTGCACTCTCGTGAAAAACTTGTATCTATCATAAGTCTCGTTCCTCATTAGCTTACAATGATTTTGAAAGGCCCCAACAACTTTAGTAAATATTTTTTGGTCTTCATTTGACAACTTAAATGTCTCGAACTTTTTCTGGGCTTCTTCACCAGCAAGGTTGAGTAATATTGCTACTTTGATTTCATCATCTTTTTCGCTCAAACCGGTCGCCTTCAAATAAATGTCCAAGCTTCTTAAAAAATTATCCAAATTCACGTGGACGTTCCGGTCGAACACCAGGTTTTTCGGCGGCTTGAAGTTTCCCTCCATATTAAGATTTTTATCTATCTGAATTTTTAATAACCTGACACCATGTCTTATATTTAATGTTCTTGAAATAATATACTTTTTAATATTTTAGTATTTTACTTTATGTCACATGTTAAAGTTACATGTCCCTCAAGAGAGGGTTATGTTGCCGTTACCTGAAGTTGGCCATGGTGGTTGTCATAGTCTTAGAACATAAATAAGTTCTAAGGACATATGAGACATTCATTAAATAAATCAAAAGCTTGGAAATCCGAATATTTAATTTTGTTTCAATATCTCTAGATATTTATTGTAGTTTTGTCCTTGAATAAGGGTTCCAAAATCTGCTAGTTTATACCTCTAGGTAAAAACTTTTATTGGGATGGTCAGTTTTAGAAATCAATTATGATGTAAAATTTTAACCGGTAACACCTGTCTTTGTAATAATATTGTGAATTGCAATTTGAAACTACCGCAAATAAACACTGCTTCAAACTTGGATAAAACCTACATCTACGGATACGGATAAAGTTTACTGCGCAATTTTTGGTAAAACTGGAAGTACTACATAATTGTGTGTTATATTATTTTATACGAGAATATTTTCTAATATGTGCTGACACAAGGCAAGTTCGCAATAAATCGATATATTTTTTATTTTCTAAGGCATTTTTTAAATTTATTGTGATGAAAAAATAGGATCTAAAAAATTCAAATCATTCAATAATGTACTGAAAAGTCATAACATTCAATAACCTTTAGTTGTGTGCTTAGATTTAGGCTCGTAGTATTTTTCTTATATAAACAAACAAATTGGTATCTTAATTTTATTTATTGCCACCCTAAATCAACCATGAAGTTCTTCTTTATCCTGGACTGCGTTTGACTACGTCAGAAATAATCCAGCTATCTCTTCTTGATGCTTTTTATAATAACAGTAGTCTTGCGGGGACATTCTAGTATTGTGATGTTTCGAATCTTCTCCATCCAATAAACTCTTAAAATTCTTCTATTGCACCACATTTCGAGAGCCTCAAAGCGATTTAAATCGATTTTATTCACAGTCCAAGACTCGACACCATACAGTAAGACCGAGAACACGTAGCAGCGAAGTAGTCGGATCCTTAATGCCAATGTTAGTTCTCTGTTACATAATACTTTGGACATCGTTCTAAAAGCGGCTCTTATTCGGGGGATTGTATTAAATGATCAAATTACCATAACATAGCACCAGCAATTAATATTTTTCTCTGGTCTCTGGCATTGAATTGAATAGATGGCAATAAACAGATTTATTGTGGGACATTTTCATTTATGTTCCAAAGATTTTAATAATTTTCGATTCCAAGGAATCCTGCCATATTTATGTTTCAATTATTCAGTTATCAACAGGACACAAAATTCACTATTTATGTTCAATCGTAATGTCTTTCTTAAGAACAGTGTCAGTAGACACCAGGTGAGGTCCCAAGGAGGGGGCAATTGACTCCATTGACCCCCCCTTGGATCCGCGCCTGTTGTGTGTTATATTATTTTATATGATAATATTTTCTAATGTGTGCTGACACAAGGCAAGTTCGCAATAAATCGACATATTTTTTATTTTCTCAGGCATTTTTTTAATTTTTTGTGATGAAAAAATAGGATCTAAAAAAATCAAATAATTCAATAATGTACTGAAAAGTCGCTTAACATTGTTTTTTCGTACAATAACCTTTAGTTGTGTGCTTAGATTTAGGCTCGTAGTATTTTTTCTTAGATAAACAAACAAAAACCAAGAATCTCGTGTACATATTTAGAGGACCTCCTGCTTTCACAGTCATATTATCTTGATATTTTCAAGATTCCTGATTTTAATTTTTATGAAAATAGTTACCAGGTCCTTTCTGAAGTACTAAGTTCAAGTAGGTACTAGGTGGGACACTCTTAGGAACCATTTAATATGAAAGCAAAGATTACCGTAAATTTGAAAAATGCCCCAGTAACATCGGTTGATATAGAAAGAAGTTTTTTTATTTAAAAAATATATTGTAATATGTACCTACTCAGAAGCCATAAGTTTTTGTTAAAAAAATTTAAACAGCATTTAATCATTTAGTGTTAGCACAATTCGAAGTAATATCATTTATTTGTTAAAATACTTAAATAGTTAAATAACTAAGTTTAGTTTGCAAAATAAATAAAAAATATTAATTACTATAAATTATGAAGATATTTTAAATATTTTTGTAAATAAAACGGATAATACTTTCTGAGTTGTTTAAATATAGTTATATTTTTTTTTATTTTTATATGCATATTTTCTAGATAAACATGCATAATTTACTGCGTATTTATGCGCATATTTCATATGTTTTTATTTGCATATTTGCCTAAGTCTACTGATAACATATTATCCAACACGAATATAGGTCTTGTTGTTAGTTATTATTATGCTGAAGCTACTTTATCGATACGATTTACTATGTTATTTAAGAATAAGCCATAATTTGAGTTTGAAACTCATTTTATTTGACGTTTCGATGTCCACTTCGGAATTCGTTATAAAAATACATACTATTTTGATAACTACGTGTAACTTTGATGATAGACAGATAAAATTTTACTTTAAACTAATATTTTTTATTTATTACTAGTTAATATATGACGGAGTCACAGTTAATAGTGCTACTGTCGAATCAGCAGGCGATCGCAATATTCTCAATACTTTCTGGCAGCAATCGGATGTAGATCTTTCTAGAGGAATGGACTTCCAACCTAGTGGAGCCGTTTTTGTACGATTTACACATCTTAACCATCAGCCATTTAATTACCGTATCAACGTTACCAATACAGGAGCTCCCAGACAAGGCACTTGTAGAATATTCCTGGCACCAAAATTCGATGAGAGGGGAAACCCATGGTTACTTAGAGATCAAAAGCATATGTTCATTGAAATGGATAGATTTAGAGTTAACTGTAAGTACAAGAAAATTTATGTACCCCTTCTTTAGCTTTTGTTTAAGAGTGGACTTCCTTCAACATCACTGGCTCAACAACTCTGGATCTTGGAATATTCCAAGATACTTCTCTACAGGCACTTCTCATGTTATATCACTTCTCTATTGGTTCGATGTGTCTCAGCTTCATTCTTCAGCCTCTTGTTCTTGTTCCTATTGACACTTGTTTGCTTATTTTGCTTGATATTTCGTCCTCTTTTTTCCTCTACGTATTTCGTGACAGCAAGAGAAATCTGTGTTAGGAATTTTCAAGGCAGCTTAAAGCTAAAAAAGTAGGCTTGGATGATATAAAACAAATTGGATTTAATGGAACAACGGCGATTAGCGAAAATCAACGAAACACGTTATAACAGCATACAAAAAGAAGAAGCAAAGAGTCATGACAGCTAGACAGCTACATCTAGCCAAACAGTGTCATGACATTGAAGAACTTGAAAACAGATACGAAACGTTTAACATGTCGCACACGTTTAACATTAATATTGTTTAATAATGTCTTATATTAAATTTTGAGTTATAATACTCTTTCATTATGTTAGACTACCCATTACCATTACAGATTCATAAAAAACAAAAAATGGTAATTTTTGAGTTGTGATAGTCTTGCATTGATGGTACGATGTATAAAAAGTGAAAGAAGCGGCTGGTATATTCAATAAGAAACAAACTGCATTGCTACATGATGAACATGGTAAAGTAATATTTGAAGTAGAAGACAAACTTAAAGAATTGGAAAATTACGTTACGAACCTATTCGAAGACGATAGGAGTAGTTCTCCTCCGGATATTACCTACTAACTGCGACGGACTCTTAACAACACGCTCTGAGGTAATAAAAGCCATACAATCATCAAAAGATGGCATAGCGACAGGTCCTGATGAAATTCCAACTGAAATAAATACAAGCTTATTTAATGATAGAAATATTTTAACTTCGTTTTTCAGTACGATTTATACCAGCGGACAACTACCTAATGGTTGGTCCAATTCATTGTTCATAGCTCTACCTAAGAAGACAACAGCAAAAATCTGTGCTGATTATAGAACCATCAGTTTGTTAAACCATTTATTGAAAATGTTTCTATATGTAATACATGGTCGTATCTACAAGAAATGCGAGGAATACCTAAGTGACACACAGTTTGCTTTCCGTAACGGGTTTGGAACGAGAGAGGTATTGTTTGGGATGAATATTCTTGCTCAAAGATGTCGAGATACATCTGTAGACATACGCTGTCGTTTTATTGGTCCTGAACTGTAAATAAAATCGATCTAAATCGCCTTGAGGCTTTTAAAACGTGGTGTTATAGAAGAATATTAAAAGTTTCTTGGGTAGAGGAGACTCGAAACTTCACAATACTAGAACGTCTCAGCAAGACTACTGAGATTATAAAAAGCATCAAGCAGAGAAAGCTGGAACATTTTGGACATGTAATGAGAGGTCCCAAGTATAGGTTGCTGTAAAATATTATGCAAGGAAAAATAGCAGGCAAACGCAGTCTACGACGAAGGAGAACCTCATGGTTGAAGAACTTAAGATATTGGTATTGTCTTGATACAAGCATGCTATTTAGGGCGACAGTGAATAAAATTAAGATAGCTATGATGGTAACCAACGTTCTGAAAGGACATGGTACATGAAGAAAAAGTATCATCAGCCATTTAATTATCGTATCAACGTGACTAATGTAGGAGCTCCCAGACAAGGCACTTGTAGAATATTCCTGGCACCCAAATTCGACGAGAGGGGAAATCCATGGTTATTCAGAGATCAAAAGCATATCTTCATTGAAATGGATAGACTTAGAGTTAACTGTAAGTACAAGAAAAATCCTGGACTCGGTGTTTATTTTTGGTTTAAGATTGAACTTCCTTCATTAACACTGGTTTGACAATCCTTTTTGGGTCTTGGTCTGTTTCAGGATACTTTCCATTTTGATCTCTATCGTGCTTTTTTCTAAAAAATTTTTAAGGCTGCTATATAATTTTCTATTTGTTCGACGTATCTCAGCTTCGGATTTCTACTTGTTATTTTCCATGTTGACACTTTTTTGCTTATTTTGTTTGCTATTTCTCCTTCTTCCAGATTTTTTCCACATGTCTCATCCAACGCAACCGTCCAATGAATAGTATGATATCCGGGATCTGGTGTGACGATCACTCTTCCCACAACTCATGTATGTTTTCATGTATTTTAGGCTGTTTTCTAGTTTGATTCTCTATTTTGCTTTATATCTTTGAGTCCTTCTACATTACATAGTTCATGTTTATAAACTCTTTCCTTTTTGATGTTCAAGGTAGTGATCAGAATCCACATTTGCCCCTATTCTGGACGTTTATTATTTTCGATTCTTTTACTTTCGATGTCTTCAATCTACAATGACATCCAATTGCACTACAGTCCAAACCGGGCCTTGACCTTCTTCAGCAAGCTTCTCCAATCATCTCGATTTAATTTTTTTTTCTTTTTCATGAACGCGGTTTTATAAGGTTTTCCCATTTACTTCGTCTTCCCATCTCTTTTTTGGTCTTCCAATAGGTCTTTTTTCTTGTATTCTTGCATTTAGCAATTTTCTATTCTCATGCATGCGGACCACGTGCCTGGCCACCATAATCTCTGCAGTTTAGTGTATTGTGCTAGTGTTGGTTTGCTTATATTGTTCCTATATTCATTTATCATATCTAATTCGCCAAACTTATTGGGCCCAGTATCCTAGGTAATATAGTTTTTTTCAAGCACGTCTAATGCATTGACAAGATCATTACTACAATGACATGATCCATCTTATTTGCTGTAAGTCTGTTTGGTGATTTCCAAGTGCCTTTGTGTATATATTTTCGAGCGAGGTATGTGCTGGCAATCATCTTGTTAAGTGATCTTGCTAAGTGTAGCAAGATTATTACCTAATGCACCTATTAACCTATTACCACGATCATTTGATTGCTCGTTGAGACTGTGCTTACCTATTGTGGATTGTGATTGCTGTTATCTTCCAACTTTGCATTTGGGTCTCCATAGATTATTTTTATATCATTTTTTAAACATCTTCCATAGGTTTATATTTCCGGGGTTTCGCCACATGGAGATGAGAGCCGGAATTAAAGAGAGGCTAGTGATACTAAGTAGATAGCGTCATATTTTTTGCATCACTACCCCATTTGAACCTCAAACCATTGATATTAGTTGCAACATAATGTAGCTCCTTATTAGTGTAGGATTGGCTGTACTAATTTGATATTTTTTTATTTAAAAATGAATAACCATTTTCAATTTCGTTGCAAAACGAAAATACAGCCGAACCATATTCTAGTCCAATCAGAGAGTGCTGCAAGCACCTCTACCGGTTTCGAAACTTATTAGTCTCTCATCAGGAGGCACATATGCTGCCTACTGCTCTCCCTGATCCAACCAAAACAAACCCCAGCGTGCAGTCCCGAATTACAACGAACGAAATGTCATAGATGCCCTAGCGGCAACTGCTACCAAAAAGACTAAGTTTTCACTCTAATGGCATATAAAACAACATAATGCTATTCTACATCCCACCAGAATGAAAACAAAGGGAACCTTCTCTGGTTACACCTCCGAGGCTTCTACAATTTGCAAGCCATACGGATGCTGAGACTAAGGAAGATGAGGGAATTCTACAATTTACAATTCATGTCCCATCTGCTCAGCGCGGTAAAGTTCCAACGAGAATGGTTCCCTTCATACTCCACACAGAGTAAATGTAAATCAAAAATGAATAACCATTTTAAATTTCATTGCAAAACGAAAATACAGCCGAACCAATCATCAGGGAGAGCAGCATATGTGCCTCCTGATGAGAGACTAATAAGTTTCGAAACCGGTAGAGGTGCTTGCAGCACTCTCTGATTGGACTAGAATATGGTTCGGCTGTATTTTCGTTTTGCAACGAAACTGAAAATGGTTATTCATTTTCGATTTACATTTACTCTGTGTGGAGTATGAAGGGAACCATTCTCGTTGGAACTTTACCGCGCTGAGTAGATGGGACGTGAATTGTAAATTGTAGAATTCCCTCATCTTCCTTAGTCTCAGCATCCGTATGGCTTGCAAATTGTAGAAGCCTCGGAGGTGTAACCAGAGAAGGTTCCCATTTTTTTCATTCTGGTGGGATGTAGAATAGCATTATGTTGTTTTATATGCCATTAGAGTGAAAACTAAGTCATTTTTTTATTTCTTTACAATTAGCCTTGATTCTTCTTCTTATGGTGCCTGTCCATTCTGAACTTTGGCGATCATTCTGGCTATGATGATTTTGTTGGTTGCTATACGGAATAGTTGTGTTGAATTCTTTCTATACCATGCTCCCAGGTTAGCAAGCCAGGATATTGTCCTTCGTCCTGGGCCCTTTTCCTTAAATTTTACCTTGCAAAATGCATTGGAGTAGCTCGTATCTGCCTTGATTTCTCATAATATGTCCCAAGTACTGCAGCTTACGGCCCTTCACGGTATTGACCAAATCTGCGGTTGTGTTCATCCTCCGTAGCACTTCTTCATTAGTGAATTTGTCTGTCCATGGTATCTTCAGGATCCTTCTCAACAACCATGGCGCAAAAGCCTGAAGTCTTTATAGAGTTTCCTAATGTCCACGTTTCAACTTCGTATAGAAGCTCTGAGTACACGTAACATTTAAGGAGCCTTATTTTGTTTTTATCGTGAGGTCATGGTATGGCTCTTGAACACAGAGTTCATAGTCAAGAATGCATTTTTTGCCTTTCCGATGTGACATCTAATCTCTTGGATATTGTCCCACGACTCATTGATTATAGTTCCCAAGTAGTTGTATTGTGCGACACGTTCAATTCTCATTTGGTCCACATACAGATTTGCTCCAGTTGATAATCACTAATCACATTTAAGTGTAATGCATATAGGTATGATCGTTCTATTTTTAATGTTCTTCCGTCTGCCCACTTTATCTGTACTAAATACTTTTCTCTTTCAGTACAACAGGGACAAAACACCATTACTCGAGCTTCGACCGAGTCTACCGTTACTATTCCATTTGCAAGAACCTTCCGTAATTTGGACACCAACAGACCTGAAGGAGGTGATGGTCTCGAGCAGTTCAACTTCTGCGGTTGTGGTTGGCCCCAACATATGTTGGTACCAATGGGTAATAGCCTTGGATTTAGATGTGAACTATTTGTAATGATTTCTAACTACGATGATGACAGGGTAAGTCCTAAAATCTTTTAAAAGTACACCGCACACACCTTACCGCTCAAATGCAATAAAATTTACATGAGTAGATTCGTCTCGAAATTACAACCATTTTATATCATTGCACCAACTCTGAATTTTTATTAATAACGGCGTAAATTGTAATTAAAATTTATAGAAATCACAATTTTGAAATCCATAAAACTGCCCTATTCATAAATACTATTAGTCTAAAATATATTATCGCTATTGAAAACAGCTTAACGCAGCGTGAGCTTGACTCTTATTTATTATCTATAAGACAAGATACCTTAATAGGTACCTGCAGAAAGATTTATGAAGTGCCCTTTTGAACTAATAGTCTAGTCGCAACATAGGAGGTCCCGTGGGCACTTTTAGCTCGCCGCGATTTGATGGTGGTATTATAGGTTTTTTGGGTCGCTGAATCCAATGAAAGTGGTCTGGAAGCCCAAGTATGGTGCATTTAATTATTATTAACAAATTATGGTAAAATTAGGTGTTTTTCAGGAATTATTAGAAGCCCTGTAAACGAATTGATAGTGTGAAGGTCTTCTCTGGTGTATTTTTGGTCGCTGAATCGAATGCGACTGGTCGCGATTACTCAAAATGTGTTCTTATTTTGTTAATAACAAAATAATTGTTTATTCGCCGAAAAGCTCGAAATGCGTTATCTACAGCAAGTTTGTAGTTTTTTTCATAGTATTTTTATACGCTAAATCTATTGTCACTAGTCGTGATAGCTTAAACCACGTTCCGACTTTGTTGTTAATAAAGTATTGCAAAAATAATGGTTTATACCTATAACATTGGTCAACAAAAGAAAAAAAATTGTTTGTTTCCTGTGATTTTTTTTATGTTTCTATCTCAAATTGGCGCAGATTTTTTAAATGCGGCAATTATTTTTCTCTAACAGCTTTTGTTTTTAAGTTATAGCTAACTACCCTCATTAATTATTTTTACTTAGATTTTTGTTATTTATTGGTCACTAAAACAAATTTTGTCGTCGTTTTAGATATTCGTTTAAGATTTTAAATATTATTTGGGTTGCCTCTGCGCACAACCGTTTTTGTCACCAGCACAGCGTGGATTGGCAACACTGTTAGTTACTATTAGTATCAAAAAAGTGTGCGTAGAGTCCGGCGTCATTATTGTTGTTAATTTTGTAATAGTCTTGTCCTGCATGTGTTTGTTTTTCCGACTACCGTACCCGGAAAACTTCAACAATATGGCTTCCTCTAGAAGATGTTGTCTGCTTAATCCAGACTGTTTTTGTGGTGAATATATATTTAAACAATATCGAAAACCTATATCGGACTTTGTGAAAACTGCGTACCATCAATATTTTAATATAAAATTGTGTAATCAAGACAAGCCATGGGCTCCTCATATTGTGTGCCAAAAATGTGTGATATGTCTACGGTTGTGGTCCAATGGAAAAAGAGATGCAATAATGTTCGTAACACCCATGATTTGGCGAGAACCTCGAAACCATCATGACGACGACTGCTACTTCTGCGTTGTGAAAATAAATGGAATTAACCCTGGAAATCGAAGCAAGTGGTCATATCCTAACTTACCTTCTGCTCAACGACCTCAATTAAAATCACGAGAAGTACAACCCAGCACATCTAAATCTTCTGATGATCCAAATCTCTGTGAAACCGAACGAAATACATCAAGTGAAGACTCTGATCCAGACTACAAATGTAGCCTTTCAGAGCCTCAACCATTTAATCAGAAAGAACTAAATGACTTAATAAGAGATCTGAACTTACCGAAAGAAGCTTCTGAAATTTTAGCATCTCGTTTAAAAGAAAAGAATTTGCTTACTCCGGAAACCAAAATTACATTTTATCGTACCCGAGAAAAAAATCTGTTGCCGTATTTTTCTGAAGAGAAGGATTTAGTTCTTTGTAACGATGTTGGTGGTATTTTGCAACAGATAGGTTTAAAAAAGTACCAACCTAGTGATTGGCGTCTTTTCATAGACAGCAGCAAAAGAAGTTTAAAGTGTGTTTTACTTCATAACGGTAACAAATACGGATCCATACCTATTGCACATTCGACGACTTTAAAAGAAGCATACGCAAATATTTCTAAGGTTATGGAAAAAATTAAGTATGAAGAACACAAATGGGTCATTTGTGTTGATCTTAAAATGGTTAACTTCCTTTTAGGTCAACAAGGGGGGTACACAAAGTTCCCTTGTTTCATGTGTCTCTGGGACAGTCGTGACAAACAATATCATTGGTCACAAAAAGTTTGGCCAGAGCGGGAAGAGCTGAAAGTTGGTACAAAAAATATTATAAACGTGCCTTTAGTTAGCCGAGATTAGACAACTCGTGAAAGATCCTAATTTTGTCGAATCAATGACTGAAGTCGAATCCAAAGCTTGGAATTCATTCGTTTCGGTTATCAGTAATTTCTTAGGCAATAAGAAATCCGACGACTATGTCGAGCTTGTCGAGTGTATGCTATCGAACTTGCAAGAGCTAAAGTGCAACATGAGCATAAAACTCCACTTCCTACACTCACATTTGGACAGATTTCCAAAAAATCTGGGTGATTTTAGTGAGGAGCAGGGTGAAAGATTTCATCAGGATCTTCGGACAATGGAAGAGCGATGTCAGGGAAGGTGGGACTCACACATGATGGTAAACTACTGCTGGAATTTGAAACGAGATCTACCTGAAGTTGTTCATTCAAGAAAATCATATAAAAGATCATTTGATAGTGTTCAATAAAGATTTTGTTGACTTATATATTAATTCTTTGCATTTATTTTGTCAAAATTATAAAATTGTATATTTCAAAAAGTAAAGCTGTTAGAAATCTTAAAGAATTTTTTTCATAGTCAGGCCCATAGAAATACCCAAGAAGAGAAAAAAAATTGAAGGAAACAAGTATTGTGTTAACCAGTGAATAGTACGTTTACTCACGGTTTTTGCTCTAAATTTTAAAAAAACCACCTGGAATGACATGAAATTTGGCACACACGTAGCTAACATGTCAAACAAAACTAGTGATATTGTGCCGATGTGCGTTTTTACCCTGGGGGTGAGTTTCACCCCGTTTCGCGGGTGGAAAAAGACACCTTTAAAATAAGTCCGGAATTATATAAACTGATTAATTCTAAGCAACTTTTGTTATATACAGTTTTTCCGCCAAGTCAATACTTTTCGAGTTATTTGCGAGTGAATATGTTGATTTTTCAACAAAAAAACAAAAATAAGTCGAAAAGTATTGACTTAGTGAAAAAAATGTATAGAACAAAAGTTACTTAGAATTAATCAGTTTATTCACTTCCAAACTTATTTTAAATGATTCTTTTTTCACCCCCGAAAAGGGGTGACACTCACCCCCAGGGTAAAAGCAGACATCGGCACAATATCACTTGTTTTGTTTGATATGTTAGCTACGTGTATGCCAAATTTCATGTCAATCCAAGTGGTTTTTTAAAATTTAGAGCAAAAACCGTTAGTGAACGTACTATAAACCGTTATTTTTGCAATAATTAATTTATTAATAACAAAGTCGAAACGTGGTTTAAGCTATCACGACTAGTGGCAATCGATTTAGCGTATAAAAATACTATGAAAAAGACTAAAAACTTGCTGTAGATATGGCATTTCGAGCTTTTCGGTGAATAAACAATTATTTTGTTATTAACAAAATAAGAACATATTTTGAGTAATCGCGAATAGTCGCATTTGATTCAGCGACCAAAAAAACCTATAATACCACCATCAAATCGCGGCGACCTAAAAGTGCCCACGGGAGCCCCTATGTTGCGACTAGACTATAAATCTTTTTTCTCTCCCTATTTTATGTACATACCCATTTGATTTTAGATTTATTTATATTAATTTACGCCATTAATCAAAATTCAGAGTTGGCGCAATAATATGAAATGATTGAAATTTTGAGACGAATATATTCATGTAAATTTTATTGTATTTTAGTCACATTACATTTTCCATATGGTATATGTATATGGTGTCCTTTTTGTTTTAGTTTTAATTAATAATCAAACTTTATTCGAGATTTTTTTTATTTTTTAGGTTGTTCAAGATATATCTGGAGTTTGTAACGATGCTGATGTTTTTTGCGGTGTTAAGGATAAACTGTATCCAGATCGTCGTTCAATGGGATATCCATTTGATAGACAACCGAGAGTAGGGGTAGATACTTTGCAACAATTTCTTACGCCCAATATGAGGGTTCAAGATATATCCATCAGATTCAATAACAGGAGTGTACAACCAAGACCAAACAACAAATGAGGTTATAAAATAATTAAAATCATTTATGCTTTCTTTAATTGCAGTATCTAATAAAAATTAACACAATTTATATTTTCTTTATTAAAACTTGGTTCATATTTGAAAAATATGAGAAATATATTGTTCTGAAGCTATGAGAAATACATAACCTAGTAAATTCTTACAGGTTGGCACAAAGAACTTTTTCCAGTTTTAAAAATTATGAAAATTGGAAATAAACTTTAAAAATAAAAAATAATATCATAATATACAACATGAAACAAAAAAAAGTTTACTTAGAAGTAAAAACTTCAGTTTGTATGATAGCTTAAATTTTATTATTAAAAAGATAGAAAATATACGGTTTCGTTTTGATTTAAATCTGTCTCCTGCTATCCCCCGATAGTACTATTTCTAGGTCTACCTGTTGTCAAGGAGGCTCTGCAGAGGACAAATTTACACCAAAACGTCCGTAGTTCTCGGTCCAAAAATAAAACTATTTATACCGTAGTATGGTTAGAACGCCCTCTAACGGGGAATACGTGAAATGAATGTCGACTCGATTCAAGTTCTCTTTCTCTCTTTATTATTAAAACTTTCTTAAAAAGTGTCGTCCAAATGGAGTAAAAATCAGAACGTTTTCGATCTGATTCAGATCATCCTCAGTGCATTCCGTAAAGTAAATGAAACTAGCACACTAGTTGTAATGGTGACATCAAAATATAGGGTTTAGTTTAAACGTAAAACGTATAAAACTACGTAAATAACAACATGGCTTCCTTGCTCGAATTAAACGCTAGCTTCATCGACCTATGGGTAATTTAAGTACCCCAAATGTTTAAACTAAACCATATATTTTGATGTCGCCATAACAACTAGTGTGCTAGTTTCATTTACTTTACGGAATGCACTGAGGATGATCTGAATCAGATCGAAAACGTTCTACTTTTTACTCCATTTGCACGACACTTTTTAAGAAAGTTTGAATCATAAAATTTTATACCATCATGCAAACTGAAGATTTACTTCTATGTAAGTTTTTATAACTATGGTATGCAGCCAGCTACGGGAATTTTCCCTTTAATTTGAAAAAAAAAGTCATGCCTTAAAAAACATAAAAGATAAAGTGAAAAAGGATTACTTAGCAATCAATAGAGAATAGGAGCTTTGAGCCATAGATGGAGATTTAAATAAGATTTGGACAGCTTTTTTGCACACTTGGAACGTATATGAAAATATCCTAAAAATTAAAAAAAAAACGAATATTACACCTAAGAACAAAACGAGTAGAAAGTGGAAGAACAATAGGATTTTAGAAGATGAAGACCAACAAAAAACAATCTAGTTATATTAACTCAAATATTAGAAAAATATTGGCATATTATTATTTTTATTTGATATTTCATCTAGACAACAATCAACTAATATTAAGACTAAAGGAAAATACGCAGAAGAAGAGCTACAAGAACGAATAAAAAAATTAAAAAATAGAAAAGCACCTGGTCAACTACTCAATGTGTTATGTGTGTTTACAAGAAGAAAAAGTAAGTTATTCCTCTTATTATTATTAGCCTTCTATCGTCCATTTTTGGATATAGACCTCTTCGAACTCCTTCCATCGATCTATCTATATCTATATCTAGAACAACCTACTTTCAATTTGTTCCGGCTATTCTCTTTATATCATCTACCCATCTCATTTGTGGTCTTCCTCTGAATCGTTTACAATATCATCGACACATCGAAAATGATTTAGTTTCTGTCCATCGATGTTGATATTCTTTGAGTCCCACTCTAATCTACTCTACTCTAGAGTCTACTCTAATCGTTTAAATGTGCACTCCATGACTGTTAAGAATAGTTTCGGCGACAAAGTACCTCCTTGTCGCACTCCTCTGCCAATTTTTATCTTTTTAGTCATCCAATTAAGGTTTACAGTGATTGTTACATTTTCATATACATTTCGAATAATATTCTCATATTTGTGGTTTATTCTACATTCTGATAGTCCTTTTAATATAACGACTGTTTCTACTCTTTTGTGGAAGTAAACAAAAATAAGAACCAGTGGTCTATTACATTCAATAGACTTTTAAGTGACTAGAGTTTTAAGGCAGTGCAGATTATTATTTTTGTTTCGTGGTCTTATTGAAACACCTGTTTGTTCTTCTGACTGGTAGAATCGAATTTTATTTCCAATATGTTTGCCAGTATTCGAGTAAAAAGCTTATTTTAGTTGGATTATTAAGCTAGTAGGCCTATAGTTTTCAAGATGTGACGTATCTCCTTTTTATGGTACGGGAGCCCAAGCGGGGATTTTTGCAGTTACTCGAGCGCGTCAGATTATTACATGGAGAGAAACTTTGTACCCTGAAAATGTATCTCTACCATATATTGGCTCTTAATGCAGGGGAGTTCGTTAAGGGGGGCCGAAAAAAAAATCTATCCTTAGAAAAACTCGAAATCGTCAGATTAAGATAAGGTAAGTTAAGTACATGCAAAACAGTGTATATTTAAAAAATATTAAAAAAGTGAACAAAAAGCGAATAAAAAAGCGAATATTTCGCGAAATGAATGACAGATCGAAAAACTAAAAAATATATACATTTTCAAAAAGCCTTTTTACCACATAGTGGTGTAAGGCGGCAATATAGCCCGGGAGGTAGTGTCAAATTTGACCGGAGCATTTTAGCATGGCTGGTTTCTTTCTATTTAGGTAGGTGTTCCAAAACTTATTAACAAATGATGTGTCAGCTGGCCCAAAACCGGGGATTTTAGACAAGAAAAGGTAAAATATGAAAGTTGATGGACAAACGCCACAACTTAAATGTCAAATATTTATATACTTTACTCAGAACATTTGATAGCCATGCTTACTTGGCTCCTGCCTTTCACTCAGGAGATCCAGGTTCAAATCCCGGCGCGGAAAATTCTTTTTGTTTTTTAAATTGACATTTTATTTTGAAAACTAATTATTTTTATAATACCACGTTTTTATTATTTATACGAGACAATATAAAAAAATCTGTTTGAATCGCAAACTATGCATTCTTGGTCATAATATTATGATTGGTCTTAATAAGCAAATTTGTTGTACATTAACCTCTGAAGGTTCCCGAGTTGGTAAGACCAACAATCTAAGTGGAAAGGGAGACATTATTTGTTATTTTTTTTGGACAAACTGTTTTTTCTTAATTTTATAAATATGTTGTAGAACCGAAAGATACAACCATAAATTTTCACTTTTCTCTCACCAACCCCCATTTTTTAATAGCAATCTAAATATATCCCTATTCTCTATAATACATAAAAATGAATGTTTGTCTGTACCTATGTCCCTTATAGAATCGTAAACTATGCATTTGGTAAAAAAAAGTATAGGTACGCAATTACCCCTACATATACATTTATTAGATTATTCACTCACTGTAAAATATTGCAAAACCTGTGAATTTTAAACAACCGCTTGGGTTGACATGAAATTTGGTATTCATATAGCTAATAAGTCAAGGAAAAAAAGTGATATAGTACCGATGTGTACTTTTGCCCTGGGGGTGAGTTTCACCCCTTCTCGGGGGTGAAAAAATATAGGTCCAAAATAAGTCCGGAAATGGATAAACTGACTAATTCTAAGCCACTTTTGTTCTATAAAGTTTTTTCACTAAGTCAATACTTTTCGAGTTATTTACGAGTGAATATGTTCATTTTCAAAAGAACCACGTTGTTAGACGGATTTTCGCAAATAACTCAAAAAGTAACTATTTTATCGAAAACATATTCGTGCAGAAATATAGATTATGAAAAACTGAAAAAATCTGTGTATGTATGAAGTTTGGAGACCTAGTAGAACCAGAGTCGTAGCTAATGAAGTTCCAAGATACGGGGTGTTGATATTTCTCTTACAAAGTGAAGATTTATTGATTGCTCTAAAACCGGTTGAGGTATGGAAATGAAATTTTGTGGGTTTAGGAGGTAGTTATTATGCATTTGTTGACAGACTTACTATTAAGAATTTTATATTCACCATTGGCGCGCATACGGGTACTAGTCTATATTAAAAAAAAAAGTTACTTGATTAAAAAAAAATTTTGAGTTACTTATTTAATTTATGACAGAAAATATACCTTCCCTTTTAATCATACGATGCGCCTTTTTCATGAAAAAAAAAATAAAATACTTATATCAACGCTTAAAAAGTATTCGACATAAGTTTCAATATGGTTTTTTGACGATAACTTCTGTAATTTTCAAAATATTTCATTGTTTCAAAGCTTATTTTGTGGGGAATTGTAAGTGCTAAAGGTTTTCAAAAGTTGGACTTTCTGGAGGTCTTTGATTTTTAAAGCATGCGATTCAAAAAGCTTAGAAAACTGCTTCTCACACTTACGTGCAAACTTAAAATATAAATATCTCACTCAGTTTTTACCATAGAGACATTGAAAAAACTGAATAAGTTTTAGTAGGAGAAATGCTACATTTTAGTATTTACATATATTTTTCAGATTTCTTTTAGTTTTCAAGTAATTTTGGAAAAATGGGGAACATTTATAAAATATCAAAAAATAATTGAATACTAAATTGAAATTTTCTTCAAACCTAATAAAACTGGTTAAAACCTCAGAACTCGTAGTCAGGCCATAAATAAAACTAATTGTGTATGGAATAATGTTAATTTTTATTTTTGTGGAAAATTCACCAATTTAAGTAATTATTCTTTTGATTTTTCAACGACATAATCGTTTTGTTGTTGTAATAACTCGGCTATTTTTTATCCAAATCACTTTTATCGTAGCACCTTTTAAAGGTATCAGTAAAATATTTAAAAGATGTCTCCATAATTTTTTTCTAAAAATCTCTATTTCTTGCGTTATTTAATGATAAAATGTTTGATTCAAGGTTAATTCGAAAAAAACCCGATTTTAAGTAGGCTGTAACTTAGGTTGTGTTATTGCTATAATAATTTAAAGAACACCACTCCATTCACTAATTTAAAAGGTTTCTTTGTGATTATAATGACTTTTTCTTAAAAATCCATAGTTTTAGAGATATTTTTGAAAATCTACTCAAAAATATGCACTTTTCATGTAGGAAATCATCAATTTCGATCGTGAATAACTTGCTAAAAATATTAATTTATCGAAAAAGTCGTTTATCAGATTTTTACTCAGAATTGAAATATCTAACAATTTTCGAGGTTATTTTGAGGTTAAATATTTCCACCCTCGAGAAGGGGTGGTACTCACCCCCAGAGCAAAAGCACACATTGGCACAATATCACTTTTTTTCTTTGACATATTATGTATATGTATGCCAAATTTCAAGTCAATCCAAGCGGTTCTTTAAAATTTACCGCAAAAACCGTCAAAGAATGTACTAGATAGATTGCGCTAAATCTAAAAAACGATTGGTGGAAATGGAAAATTAAATTAAAAATGGAAAGTCCCCACTAAAATGGAAAACTTTACTTAACTTTTTTTGGTTTTAGGACCTACGCTTCACAACCCAATAGGTCCCCATAACCCTCGAGTGACTGCACATTTAGCATACTTTGCTCCCCTACCGGGTTATATTTATTATAGGTACCGGGTGTCCAAAACGGCTCAAGATAGAAATATGCGGTTTTCACTGAAATGTTTTATTTTAGTAAAAGTTTTGTCTGAATGGATGGAATTTTTTATATCGCTTTCAAATACGAAATAAAAAATGGCGGATTTTTGAAAAAAACTTTGTTGAATTTTTTTTAATAGAACACCCAGTATAGTCTTTTGTAAATTGAAAGAAAGGTCATTCACCTATCTAGCGATATAAAGTTTTTCAAAATCGGTTGTCAAATCACTGAGCAATTAATTTTTAAAATGAGAGGTGCAACGTGGATATCACATACCTAAATAACATAACTAAGCAAGTTATGTGATTTCCACATTGCATCTCTCATTTTAAAAATTAATTTCTCAGTCATTTGACAACCGATTTTAAATTTTTTATATCGCTGGATAGATAAATGACCGTTTTTTTCAAGTTTTTAGGTAAATGACCATTTTTATATCGCTTTTAAATAAAAAATGGCGGATTTTTGAAAAAAAAACGTTGTTGACTTTTTTATCAAAACACCCTGTATATTTTTTGTGTCTTGAAAAAACGGTCATTTACCTATCCAGCGATATAAAAAATTTTGGAATCGGTTGCCAAATGACTGAGCAATTAATTTTTAAAATGAGAGATGCAATGTGGAAATCACATAACATAATATCATTTTGCTCAGTTATGTTATTTAGGTATGTGAAATCCACGTTGCATCGCTCATTTTAAAAATTAATTACTCAGTGATTTGACAACCAATTTTAAAAAACTTTATATCGCTGGATAGGTGAATGACCTTTCTTTCAATTTACAAAAAAATATACTGGGTGTTCCATTAAAAAAAGTCAACAAAGCTTTTTTCAAAAATCCGCCATTTTTATTTCGTATTTGAAAGCGATATAAAAAATTCAATCAATTCAGACAAAACTTTTACTAAAATAAAACATTTCAGCGAAAACCGCATATTTCTATCTTGAACTGTTTAGAAGTTATAGGCAGTTAAAATGGGGGAAAATATAAGTGGACACCCGGTATTATATTTAGACCTAGATCCCGCGTACCACAAAAAGTTGATTAATAGCCAGCTGAAAAATTTGTTAATAGCTTAACGGTGTCTAGTCGGACAAACTTTGATGTATGGGAACACTGGAACAAGGGATGCTTTAACTGTGGAACAGGTTAAAAATTTGGAACGTCAGACTACGAAAACGTTCCATGTATTTTGTCGGACAGAACTTCCAATTGAATTGGGAGAACTGGGCATTTTAATGAGTAGAACACGAAGAACATGTCAAATCACAGGAATCATGTTGGTTAGTAATAACAGCCTGATTTTTGCACGAGAGTTTAATGAAATGGTAACAAACCAATTGGATGTTCTGTCCGACAAAATACACGGGACGTTTTCGTAATCTGACGTTCCAAATTTTTAAACTGCTCCACGATTAAAACTTCCCCTGCTCCAGTGTTCCCGTACATCAAAGTTTGTCCGACTAGACACCGTTAAGCTATTAACAAATTTTCAGCTTGCTATTAATCAACTTTTTTTGGTACGCGGGATCCAGGCCTAATTCATTCAGTCTATAGAGGAAATTAATTGAAGAAATATAACATAAAATTTCAAAATGCGTTTATTTATTTAAGCTCATTACACATTACAATCAGTTGTCCATACACGTTACAATCAGTCCATCATTTTTTATGCAAATTATGTTTGTCTTGGCCTGTAGGTTTTATTAGAGAACATAATATTAACTTGTTGAACTCTCATATTAGGTGTCAGAAAGTCTGCCAAAGTATCAACATTATCCCTTGGCTGTCTGTCAAAGGGATAACCCATGGAACGTTTATCAGGGTATAGCTTATCTTTCAAACCACAATAGCTGTCAGCGTCATTGCAAACACCTTGGATAACTTGATTTATCTGTAAATATTAAAATTAATATGATTAGTAGTATGAACACAATTGAAATAGGAAAAACGTCGTATCTGGACAATAAACTTCCAAACGATAAATACTCTCTGTTACACGTCATCATGCAAGGAAGAGGAGAGGGAAGAAAATGCTTGGGAAGAAAGAAGAAGTCTTGGCTGAGAGATATCCGAGATTGGACTAACCTCAGTGTTGAACCAGATATTTCATGGTGCAAAAGATAGAGAAGCGTTTAAAGAAGTGATCGCCAACATTCGTTAGAATGCGGCACAGTAAGAAAAAGAAGAAGATGAATTTCTATAAATGTTGAGAATAGAATAGAATAGAAATATGCTTTATTGTCACTGAAAATTATACAAATTTTATGGACAAAGCTTAATATAAAGTCAGAAAAAATAAATAAATAATAACAATAACAATAACAAATACAATTTTCTGAAATTTGATAAATCGTCAATATAAAAAAAAATACAAAATATAAGTTAATAAAGTAAAGAAAAAAACAAAATCGATATATTGCAACAATTAATAGAAATTGCAAAGTGAACATACAACAAAGTAAACTAGAGACATAGGAACTAATAAGTTTAAGCTGCTGCATGTGACACCCAAATATAGATAAGTTTGGTTACTTATACATTACTGTAATTTCTTAGTTAGTCATTAAGAAACTCTTCTATTGAATAATATATGGTCTTTTAGATAGATGAGCTTTTGTCATTTTACGGAACTTGGGGAAAGATGTTGCAGATTTGAGTTGTAAAGGAAGATAGTTGTATAGTTTTTTTTGCGGAATATAATGTAGATTTCTTTACTAACTCAGAGGACGGAATCGGTAAATAGACATCAAAAGTTGAATTTCTGGTGAAGTAGTCATGATGAGGCCTTGCTGGAAAGATATGCATGTGTTTACGAATTAAGTAAACAGTTTCTAAAATATATAAAGATGGAAGGGTTAAAATTCCGTGATCTTTGAAGTAACTTCTGCAATGTGTTGTTCTTCTGAGACGAAACAGATACCTTCTTTTTTCTAATTTAAAAATAACATCTACTTGGGCAGCTGTACTAAAACCCCAAAAAGGGAGACCATATCGAAGATGAGACTCGAACAAGGAAAAATATGTTAGTTTAGAAGATGCTAAATTGAGTTATTTCGAAACAGATCTTGTAGCGTAACAGGCTGAGGCGAGTTTCTTACTTAACAAATCGATATGAAGGGAACATTTGAGGTTGATGTCAAAAAAAATACCAAATCTGGCTGTTATTAACAAGAAGGGGTTGAAGAGCACTTTTATAGGATAATGTTACTGTCTTATCCACGTTAAAAGAGAATAAGTTAGAGTCAGACCAGGTTTTTATCGTAAGCAAATCAGAAGTTATAGTTGCATGAAGAGATGCAATAGTTGAGTTGCTCCAAGTGATACTGGTATTATCAGCAAAAAGAAAAAATTTTCCATCAATTTTTAAATTAGTGATGTCATTTATAAAGATAAGGAACAATAGAGGACCCAATACTGAACCTTGTGATACTCCACATACAATGTTTTTGAGACTAGAGTCAGTATCATTTGCTCTAACTAGTTGTTTCCTATTATTCAAGTAAGATTGGAACCAATTCGAAGAAATACCTCGAATTCCATAGAAATTTAGTTTTTTAATTAAAATGTCGTGATTTACACAATCAAAAGCTTTGGCATAGAAAACAGAAAACAGTGGCAGTAAAAAGATATTACTACTATTTACAGTTACTTTTTAAAAAACTTAAATTTGGCCATAAATGCAGACAAAAGTTCATAAGGTGGCCATAATACCTGCACATACCTTAGCCGTTTATGTTGATAAAATTTTAACAAACTGAGAAAAGTGCTCTGCACAATAGATCTAAGGTTAGAGCTATGAGTAAGGTTGGCTAGGTGCTACGTTTTCTCGACTCTGTTTTACGGAATGGAAGCTTGGACCTTGAATGCGGCATCAATGAAAAACTGGAATCATTCGAGGTGTGGGTATATAGAAGAATTCTAAAAATATCATGGACAGAACACGTCACAAACAAAGAGGTTCTGAGAAAGATGAATAAAGAAATGGAAACCTCAAATACCATCAAAACAATAAAATTGGAATATTTCGGACATATTACACTTGTAGAGAGATACAACCTGCTCCAATTGATTATGCAGGGAAAGATTCAAGAAAAAAAAAGCATAGGGAGACGCAAAATATCGTGGCTGCGCAACCTGAGAGAATGGTACGGATGTACATCAAACGAACTTTTCAGAGCAGCCGTCTTCAAAGTCCGAATAGCTATGATGATTGCCGACCTCCGTCGCGGAGATAGCACTTGAAGAAGAAGTTGATAAAATAAAATATAGGAACCGGAAAAAAATTTTGCCAGTCCCTAATGTTCACTTTCCGTTCTTGAGCGGCAAAACGGTATTTTCTGGAAAAAAGTTATCCAGAAAGTATACATTTTCTGGTCGGGCTTTAAAAGATATATTTAGAACAAATTTCGTACTTACAGCATCATCTCTCCAGTTGGAAATCATAACGAACAGTTCGGCTTTAAATCCAGGACTGTCAGTGTTACCCATAGGAATCAACATATTTTGGGGCCAACCACATCCGCAGAAATTAAATTGAGCCAAACGGTCACCTCCTGGGGGTCTTGCGGTATCTAAGTCACGGAAGGTCCTCTCAAAGGGTATGGTTACGGAGGAATCCGTGGACCTACGGGTTATCAAATTTTTGCCTTGTCTCACTAAAAAAATACAAAGTTGAGTAACTAAAATTATACTAGCAAAAGAAGATTAGTTTACATCATCATCATCATCGATGGTGCTACAGCCCTATAAAGAGGCTCGACCTTCCCAAGTCTATTAAGTCAGTCAGTTCTATCCATTGCCAACTGTTGCCAGTTTGCTGCGCCTATTTTTCTAACATCCTCATCTACACCATCCCTTCTACTTCCCACAGGTTTTGACATAAGGATCCTTCTGGGAGGGTTGTTCTGTTGTGATCTTGCTAGATGTTCTGCCCATCTTAGTCTTCCTATTTTTATAGGAGATACTACGTCTTTACCACCAAATATATGTTTATATCTGTGGTATATCTCCTAGTTCTATCTTCTCTTTCAAACACCATTTTCACAGATGCCACCGAATATTCCTCTCAGGATCCTTCGTTCAAATATAAGCAGAAAGTTTTCATCTGCCTTGGAAATGGTCCATGTCTCCGATCTATATGTCAGCACTGGTTAAATAAGAGTTTTTGTATATATGGTTATTTTTGTTTTTTAGCTTAAGTTTCCGCTTCTCATATGTCTCAGTCTATACTCAGTCCAAAATAGCATTTGTTTGCTAGGATTTTCCTTTGCTTGATTTCTTCCGCCATGACGTTCTACTTGGTGATCTGGGAGCCTAAGTATGTGAATTTGTCCACCACTTTAAAGGTATCTATGATTAGTTTACATAGTCTTTTCAAAAATTAACTTATTCTAGCCAACGAAATAGTTAGAGTTTCTTCAAAAAAAAGTTTTGAGGAATGTATACCTGCTTTGATCATAAATGGTGAAATCCTTAATAATAATAAGAAATGTCGATGACACTGTTATATTTACTTCAACTCTACAAAGTCTGAAAAACATACTAGAACGGGAGAACAAAAAATGTACCATATAGATATAGTACGTATTAAAATGAACTGATAAGAAAACAAAATTCATGGTCATTACAAAACATCCAAAAGACAAAGACCCACTGCATGTTAATAATACCCAGATAGAAAGGATAGACAAATACAAACATCTAAGAACATTGGTAAATCAAAACGCAGAACAGATACAACAGATTTAAAGCCGTATAGAAACAGCCAAAAACGGAAAAAAATTGTTAAAACGAAACATCTGTTATGTAGTAGAGACCCAAGAATGGATCTAAGGATAAGATTGTTGCGATGCTCCTTTTTTACAACTTTGCACAAAGGATTTGCAGCCTGGATATTAAAGCACCTGCGAGATGATTGAGAGACTGGAAGCTTTTGAGCGTTGGTGTTATCGAAGGTGGGGTTAATCAGAGGGAAGAAATGATACAGACAGTTAAGAGGCGGAGCTTGAAGTGCCAGTTATAAGCAACCCACAACAAATAGAAGAAAAAGTCACAGAGCTAGAAAACATCATCCAAGAAGCAATTAGAAACAGCACAACAGAGGAAGAAGTCGAGATCCACACGGGAAGGTTCAAAGACATACCACAAGAAGTACAAGACTTGATGAGGGAAAAAAACAGAGAGAAAAAATAGCCAGAAGAGCAAGAAACCGAGTAGACAAAATCTGGGCAAACACATTAAACAGAGAGGTCAAAACGGCTCTTCGACAACACCGCAGCGAAAAATGGGACAACTTCGTACAAGAGATGGAAGAACTAGACTCAAACATGAAAAATGTTTGGAAGCTACAGAAAATGATAAGAAGCGACAGAAAGCCCATCCCCCCATTACATGGAGAAAACGGTATGGCATATACCATAGAAGAAAAAGCAGAGGAGATGAAGTCCACACTCAAAAGAGAATGCAGGTTAAGCTACCACCCAGACGAGGACGTAGACTTCATGGAAGAAGTCGAAGAGCAAGAAGAAAGACCAGAGGATCCAGAAGACATCATCCCCCAACATCACCGGAAGAAATAAACGAACATATAAAAAACAGCTCACCGAGAAAAGCGCCTGGTCTAGACGAAATGACAAATAGAGCCCTAAAGTACTTGCCTATAAGAGCTATAGTGTATTTTACAAACATAGTGAACGCGATACTAAGATATAAAATATTCCCGAACAGATGGAAAGAGGCCCATGTCATTATGATTCCAAAACCTGGCAAGAATCACACATTCCCGCAAAACTACAGGACAATCAGCTTACTCCCAGCGATCAGCAAGATAGTGGAAAGAATTATTCTCAGCAGACTGCAAGCGGAACCAAACTAGTCGAGGAAAAGAAGAATTTTGGCTCGCAATTTTTTCGTCCAGCATAGATTTACTTGAAATTTTCAAAGAAGATAGGAAATAGTCCAGGGATCATTTTCTATATCATGCTGCTGTACGCTAAAACCTTGGGGGTAGTTGCCACCTCATCTCGGGAGTGGGAATGTTTTATTACATTTTAACCATGTAAATCGATGTAAAAAGTGATTTTAAGAAAAAAATGTTTTTTTTCTTCGTAAAACTAATATTTTCGAGTTATTCGTGGTTGAAAGGAACAGTTTTTCGACGGAAAAATCGAGTTTTTTAGAGGGTTTTTTGAGAATAACTCGAAAAATATGCATTTAATAAAAAAAACTGTTGATATCAAAATTGTATCTTTTAGTTTTAGTGTAAAACTGTTTTTGCTATAATATTTTTACGACTAATACAAACCGAGATACGGCATGTATCTGCATTTTTACAGGAAAACTTACATTATGTTTTTCAAGCATATAATAAGACCTTTCAAAAAAAAAATAACAAAAGGTTTCTAGCATAAAAATTGAGCAACTTATGATCAAAAAAATTCGGTACCTATTTTTCTCTACGAAAAAAACAGTGACACAACCCCCTAACTAACCTTGTAACTGAAAATTTGTCTTCGCCTTTCTGTAATTCCTTTTATATTTATATTATCAATACACCCAAGAAGTTTGACCTATTTAAAAGGCCAAATTTTAGAAAAATTGGAGTTTAAATAAAAATTGATTTTTTGCAATTTTGCATTTTTTATCATTTTCTTCAAAATATCTCCGAAAATACTGGAGATACGAAAAGAATGATAGACTACTAAATTGTAGCTTTTTTAATAGCTAAAATTTTCTTATGCATATATTTTCATTACAGTGAACAGTTAGCGAGATATAGCTGTTTAGAACATCTATTTACGAGCAAACATCCCCTTATTCGAGCCCTTTAAACCCACCTCAATTAAAAATTAAGGGATCTTACGGAATTTAATTTAAATAATCTTATTACTCTTCAAAAATCCTACAAGAATAATATTGAAAAAACTTTTTATCGTCAAAAATGAAGGAGCTATGTTTATAAAACTAATTTTTTTTGAAAAATTCGAATACTCCCCTTATAGAGCATTTTCAATGTACCTATATAATACCACAGAGACGGTTCATATACTGGATGACTAAAAAACTATTTGTATGTGTATTTTTATATATTTGTGAATTCGTATTTTTGTATAAATAAATGCTTTTGTAATTCTTTTATTCTACTTTTTTTCTGTATAGATCTATTAAATTGTCTACCTATAAAAATTGAAATGTTATTAAGGGTGATTTTTAAGGGTTGAAATATTATGATATTATATCTTAAAGCATAAAACAATCATTATTTAACCAGTCAAAACCAAATTTTACCTATATTAAAGTTTACAATGTTTTTATATAATTTTTGACAATAAGGGTAGTTTACACCCCTAAAAATAATCATTGTCCTTGAGCATGATATAGAATATGAAGTACAGGGTAAGATGATCCTAACCCCAAATTTTTATGTAAATTGATGCAAGCCGAAATTATTCTTTTAGGATAAGTAAACTTTTCATATATAACTCCAACAAGGGTGGTTTTAAGGGTTGAAATATTGTGATATTATATCTTAAAGCACAAAACAATCATTATGTAACTAATAAGAAGCAAATGTTGACAATATTAAAGTTTAAAATGTTATTTTATAATTTTTTACAATTAGGGGTGGTTTTCACCCTTAAAAAACCAAAAGCGTACAACGCCTCAATATAGAAAATGAACTAGAGGGTGAAATGAGCCTAATCCCAAATTTTTGTACAAATCGATGCTGGACGAAAAAATTGCGAGGTTTTGCCATTTTTTCAGCTTCATTTCCTAGACTAAACAGACTAGAGATAATCCCAGAAGCTTAATTCGGATTCAGAGCAGAGCACTCCAGCGAGCTACAAGTACTCAGGTTAACTGAGTACATAGCAGCTGGATTCAACGACAAGCAGTACACTGGAGCAGCATTCCTGGACGTAAGCAAAGCTTTTGACAGAGTATGGCATGAGGGGCTCATATATAAAATGCGAGGTTATGGGTACAGAGGGGCGATGACGAGGCCGATCTCCTCGTACTTAGGCGGCCGGAGTTTCAGGGTTCGAATAGGACAAGTCCTGTCCGAGCTCGGTAACCCGGAGGCTGGAGTGCCACAGGGAGCAGTCCTGTTACCTCTGCTGTACACAATATACACCTCTGACGTACCTAGAACACCAGGTACCCTTATGAGCCTTTACTCCGACGACACAGCGATAGCGGCCAAGCATAGAAACGTAGATACAGCAGTGACCAACCTGCAAACAGCGTTAGAAGACATCGAGGAATGGAGTATAAAGTGGAAGATAGCCATCAACTCCGAAAAGACGCAAGCGGTACTATACAAAAAAGGAAGACAACAGCCAGAAGAACAACTGTCGGTGCAGAACAACCCCATCGAGTGGAAAAATAAAGCTAAATACCTGGGAGTCATCATGAACAAAGGATTAACCTTCCAAAAATATGTAGAAGCCACAGTCCAGAACAGCATAATATTACCGGTATTAACATACGCATCTCTCGCATGGGGACAAGTATGCAAAACTCACAAAAAGAAGATACAAGCGGTTCACAACAGCAGCCTAAGAGAAGCAGCCAGAGTCCCGAGATACGTCGCTGAGAGATTCCTGTTTAGATAACTACAACAGGTGAGAGTCACCGAAACGATGACAGACAAGGCGAGGGTCAAATTCGCGGAACTAGAGCACCACCCAAGTCCCATCTGCGAGAGATGTTAGGGTATGACGCTTTCCACCGATGGAAGCACAAACGTCCTAAACAACAAATAGTGGAATAAAGTTAAGAAAATAAAGTGAAAATAAAGGGAAATAAATAAAGTAAATAAAGAGAGACATAAAGAGAAAGCGAAAGTAAAGTGATAAAGAAGAAAAAATAAGTAATAGTAGATAGTTCGTAGCTCGAAAACACCAAATGACGAAGAAACACGTAACCAAAGCGTAGGTCCAACATCACGATCAGGTAAAGTCAGCTCATAGAAAAATAAAAGAAAAAGCCCCCCCCCCCCAAAAAAAACATAAAAACAAAAAATACTTGAGCACCAAGCCATTGGACTGAGCTCAGTGGGGCTTGGTACAATGACTTGGGGCCCAAGCAAGCAATTTTTAGTTCCGCGGATGGCGCGGATAAGTAATTAGAAGATAAAGGCATATAGCGCTTCACGCTGGCCTAGTTTTGAATTCGATTAGGGCACCACATTGCTTTCTTATTACCCAGGATTCCATTGTAAAGAGCATTTGGCTACGATACTTGTGCCCCCATCGCGCATCAGCGTGCTATGGGGGGAAAGGGATGGCCTGTGGCATTGGAGTGAGGTGGGGTGATCCCTGTTTTTACTCGGGTCAAAACACCTCGCCCCAATGAATTGTTACACCCGAATGTACTTTTTCGTTAGGGTGGACATCTCCCACAGGTCGGGTTTAATCAAATTACTAGCTTTCTTGCGGAAGCTTGAACATTTCGGTCATATTGTAAGAGATCCTCGTTATAGTCTACTGCGTTTAATTATTGAGGGCAAAATAAAAGGTAAAAGAGACGTAGTAAGAAGATGAACCTCTTGGTTATGCAATCTAAGGAAATGGTTCAGTCTGAGCTCTAAACAACTATTTAGAGCTGCTCTAAGTAAAATAAGAATTGCCACTGATATCCAACCTGATTCTATAGAAGATGGAACCTTAAGAAAAAGACCTGCTTTAATGAAGGGCTTTAAAGCATGCATTCACACGAAATTTTGAGACGTTCTTTTTAAACAACTTAAAAATAACACTTACGATTAACTTTGAACTTATCAAGTTCAATAAACATGTGTTTCTGATCTCTGAATAACCATGGATTGCCCCTTTCATCGTACTTGGGAGCCATGAATATTCTGCATGTTCCTTGTTTAGGTGGTCCGTTATTTGAAACAGTAATACGGTATTGGAATTCAAAGTGGTCTAAATGTGTAAAACGAACAAATACTGGACCACGTGGTTGAAAGTCCATTCCACGAGATAGATCAACATCAGATTGTTTCCAGAAAGTGGTTAGAATGTTCGGTTGCCCTTGTGCTGATTGTACTGATACACTGTCTACTGTAACTCCTGGGTAGTTTAGCTAAAGAAAATTTAAATAATAGTAAAGGCAAAATAGAGTGTACTATATTTTGATTTACCTGTTGAACCGTGTATCTAGGTAACGATGATTTAAAGTTTTGGAAAATGTCATCAATATATGCATGCCATCTATAAAATATAGGATCGCGCATAGCAGTTGCTGTATCTCCCATCACTGCAAAAGATTCCTAAAAAATACATATAAGATATAAAAAATTGCACAAGTTTCTCTAAATAAAGATGTTGCTGGCTTGAGGGCTTGTAGTGTTGTGTTTATTGACTATGAAAAGGCCTTTGATCGAGTACAGTATTACAAATTAATTAAAATATTAAAGGATAAAGGAGTTGACAGTTAGGACGTGCGGATCATTGAAAAATTATATTGGCGTCAAACAGCGAGAGCTTGCGTAAATGGAAAATCAACAGAAATATGTAAAATACAAAGAGATGTCAGACAGGGTTGTATATTACCCCCATTCTTGTTTAATTTATATTCAGATAGAATACTTCAAGAATCTCTGTATAAATTAAAATGGGGCATGAAAGTTAATGGAATTCTGATAAATACAATCAGATATGCAGACAATATAGTTATTTTAAGTGATAACATGAATGCATTGCAATGCCTTTTAAATGCCACTGACACAGTGGGAAAATATTTTAGCCTAAACATAAACTGTTCAAAAATAATATACATGGTATTTAGCAGTTTGGCCGTTTGGCACATCAAGACTCACGGTTATATGTTAATGGTCATATAATTCAAACAATATAGATCAACATACATACAATAGACTACGTAGACAACTTGGAGTAGACATCAAAGCTTCAAACAACGAAACCTTCGAAAATTACATTACAAACCTTACAGCAAATGATCAGACGCTATGGAAGGCGACTAAGAAGCTCAAAAAACCATACACAACTATTCCTCCCCTCCATAAACCAAATGGTGAATGGGCTCGTTCCAACAAAGAAAAAGCGGACGTCTTTGCTGAACATCTTACGAGTGTATTTCAAACCGAGCCACCAGACCCTAATGAAGAAGTGGAAGAATTAATTAGCGCAGCATGTCAAATGTCCCTTCCAATCAAAAGTTTTACTCCTATAGAAGTCAAGAAAGAAATAACCAAACTGAACTCACGAAAGGCTCCAGGTTATGACTTAATATCGGCACAAGTACTAAAACAACTTCATCGTAAGGCCATTATTATGCTAACAGTAATATTTAATCGCATGCTAAATTTATCATACTTTCCAAAAATATGGAAATTTGCAGAGATCATAATGATCCTTAAGCCAGGCAAAGCGCCCAATGAAGTAACATCTTATCAACCCATCAGCCTACTCCCAATCGTTAGCAAAGTTTTTGAAAGATTGCTGCTACAAAGAATATACGCAGATCATGAATTCCTAACATTACTACCAGAACATCAGTTTGGTTTTCTGGAAAATCTCTCTACTACACAACAAGTCCATCGAATAGTAAATGAAACACTCTCGAAGAAAAGAAATACTGCAACGCTGTATTCCTAGATATCCCACAAGCGTTTGACAAAATTATTACTATCTAGTAACTATTTCCTCCTAATCAAATCCTACTTATCAAATAGATATTTCTCAGTAAAATTCAAAGAGCAACAATCCAGCCTCTATCCTATTAACTCCGGAGTTCCGCAAGGTAGTGTTCTCGGGCCGCTGCTGTCCTCACTCTACACAGCCGATATACCAGAGTCCTATAATACTACGATCGCTTCCTTTGCTGATGACGTAGCAATACTAGCTGTAGATGAAGATCACATACAAGCCTCACAAGACCTGCAACACCATATTGACATACTCAGTGAATGGTACACAAAATGGCGAACAAAAGTAAACAAAACAAAATCATCTCAAATAACGTTTACCAACCGCCACAACACATGCCCACCTGTAAGAATGTAAAATGAACGAATACCAACAGTAACAAACGCTAAATACCTTGGCCTCCATCTTGAGCAACGTCTTACTTGGAAGAAACATATCCAGATCAAAAGAAGACAACTAGACTTGAAATTCCGGCAAATGAATTATCTCCTTGGACGCAGATCAAAACTCAACATCCAAAACAAAATTCTTCCGTACAAAGCAATACTCAAACCTATTTGGTACTACGGACTACACATCTGGGGCTGTGCAAAGTCAACATCACTGAATATCATCCAAAGATTTCAGTCTAAAGTTCTAAGATCAATAGTGGACGCACCATGGTACGTAACTAATCAAACACTTCACGAAGACTTAAATATACCTTTCACCAGAGAAAAAATCCATCGATCCACGGAGTCACAAAATGAGCATACTATTCACCATGACAATGAGTTAGTAAGGGAATTATTCCATAATGGTCCTGCCACAAGGAGACTAGATAGAACCTGGCCTCGGGACCTATTTTAAAACTTAAACATAAATAGAATAAGAGACACATCATTGGAAGTCTCTTCTTCATGCCCAAAAACATGGAACAAATTTACTTACTACTCTTTTAATGATGTAGATCAGGGGTGGGCAAAGTGCGGCCCGCGTTCCGCATGCGGCCCTTTAGACATTTTTTTGCGGCCCGAGGAGAAGAAGTGAATTATTTTCATTTCAAGATTTTTTCTAATTATTGCTAATATTGATAATTAAATATAGATAGATAATGCAGCTATTAATATATCACTTTCGCAGCGGGTGATTTTTCCGCAAATTTTCAACATAACGCGGGCAATGATTTGGGTTTTTGACACAGAGATTTATCGGCTCCCTCAATGAAATCCATGAAATTTCAACAAATGAAAATGATATTTTCGAAGTAGTCAGGAACTGTGTGGAAAATTTTGAAATAACCCGTAACCACCTAATAAGAGTAACAACTGACGGAGCACCAAATTTAAGAGGAGCAAATATTAGGTGTCTTCTAGCAAACAGTCAAACTAGTCAGAAACCGTCAGCAAACAGTTGGTCAGTGAGAGAACATAATACAGTCACCAGTGCTATCCCCTCTACTCGCGCTGGTGCGCTATTCGCTGATGGTTTAAAACCATTTGAAACTGATGCTAGAACAAACCTAATGTAACGTTGAGAAAACTTAAATATTACGTTCAACAGTTTCCAGAACATGATTTATTATTCTTCACTGCATAATCCATCATCAGATATTGTGCAAAAATGTTTTGCAAGTGGACAACGTCATTTCAATTATAACTAATATTGTTAACTGTATTAGTTCAATACGATTAAATCATCGTGAATTCAAAGCATTTTTGGAAGAGTTAGAGACAGAACATACTGATGTCTAATACAACAACCAACAATCATATTCGATTATTTCATTCATAGGAGATTCTGACGTATAGGGCTTTTCATCGATTGTCATTTGTTTCGAGCTTCTGTGAAATTTCGTATAATCCGTGTATAATAGTAATATATACGGATTATACAACATATAACAGAAGCTCGAAACAAATGACTGTGAATGAAAAGCCCTATAGAAAGCTACAGAAATAAAAATTAAAGTGATAATTTTTGATTATATCCCGTCGTCAAGTATATTACGTCAGATGCCCTTCGTTGCTACGAAAAATACATTCAGTGACATTAGTGACAATTACTGTTAAAAAAGTTAGTCAAAGTGTCACTCGGGAAAAATTCGATAATTTTAGAGCTCTTGTGCAATTACTACTGATAACTAAGTTTAGAAAAGGTTCTCGAAAGATGCTGTGAATTAGGGGAGGAAATTATTTAGAAATTAAACACGTCTACTTTGCTAAATTTATAAGTAGTGTTGATCGCAAAATGAAACTTTTGTAATGAAATTCAAACTCTTCATTGATCATATAAAAAAGAAATAATTAGTCCAATTATTTCCCAATAATTTTGTTTAGTCCGGATCTGGATTATTCTTGTGATTATAAGTTGGGTGGTTTGTATTTTAAATGAGAGATATCTATGTCAAATATCAAAAAATATACAAGGTGGTTCTAAGATTATGCTTCCAGAAAGACATGGGCAAAATCGATAAAACACCCTGTAACTCAGTTATAAAAATCATTGAGGCAATGATTTTTATCCATAGTGAACTCTATTCACAATTTAAGTGTTCCCGTTTCTCAATGAAACACCCTGTATATTTGCGGCAAATATCGTGCTTAAATAAGTGCGAATGTGGTATGGGGGGTAGGGATATGGTTTGAAAATTTTGAAATTTTCGATTTGTTTTATTATTTTGTATGAAAATACATAATTTCAAAAATATTCTGAAAATTTTAGTTTGACCGTAGGAAAACTACCAGAAATACAGCATGTTTAATATCCCTACCTTCGACTCGCTTTGCAGCAGCTTGTTGAGCGTAGTGAGAAACGTTCAACAGCTGTTTCATTTTCTTTTGTAAATTACTCTGCGATTTAAAAACATATTCCGATGTGTATCACTTCACGATTTGACAGACAGAAGGAATTGAAAATAAAAGGTGTCAAAACTAAACGTGTTTTTCTTAAAACTGCTCAACTGCTTTTTATGGGCGGTGGACATTGTAACTCAAACGCTACTTGACAGATCCACCTGAAATTTTTCATATATTTTCTTTACACATTTCGTGAGGTAACAATAACAAATGTGTTGATTTTCACTATTTCGGTATTTTCACTTCTGAGTAATATCAAAAACGCAAAAATCGTCAAAACTAAAAAACAAACTCGACAGTGTTATCTCGAGAAATTCATAAGCTAATAAAATATTTTTGAATTTTTTGTTTCATATGATCCAATAACGAGTTCTGATGTCTACTGAAAAATTCATTTTGTTCCAGGAAATCCTCCTACGTCCCACATTTCTCTTTCCCGAGATTTTTCCTTGGATTATGAGTCTTAACAGAGAGTACTTTTCTCCTCTCATTATGTGGCCTAGATACTCCAGTTTTTTCGTTTGTATGGTTTTTATGACTTCGCATTCCTTCTCCATCTTCAGCAAAACATCTTGATTTGTTACTCTTTCTCTCCATGGTGTCGGTAAAAATTTGCCACCGTTGGCTTATTTTTCAATAGTTGGTCTTGAAACATTTTTTTCGGATATTCTTTGAATTGTACTGACTAAGTTTATTTAATTTAAAAATAAAATAATTCTACCATAGTTTTAAACAAATTAAAAAAACATTGCTTAACAGCCCCCCCCCCCCAAAGTTAAACATTAAACATTGCGGCCCTTGGTAATAGACCAAAAACCTTTTGTGGCCCTTATTAAAAAAAGTTTGCCCACCCCTGATGTAGATTGTAAATAAACATAATTACACAAAAAAATATAATTCAAAGAGTACACAGTTTCAAATGTCTCGGTTGCCATATTACTGAACAAAAAGGTCCAGATAAACAGATAAAGTGTAGAATCGAGATATCCCTCACAACGTTTTTAAAAATGATGTCATTTTTTTGTAATGATAAATTGCAACTGTTGCAACTCTTATACGGTGTCAAAGCAAGGACATTAAAAATATCCACCACTAATCGTTTGGAGGCTTTGAAATGTGGCTACAGAGATGTACACAAAAATAACATGGACAGCTATGCTGAGAAATGTGGCAGTCCTTAAGGGAGCAAATGCTGCACGCGAGCTGCTTGATAACATCAAATGTAGAAAGATGGTATATTTTGGACACGTAGTAAGGGGAGCCGATAATATGCATAGGTGACGATCGTATAAAATGCGTGAAAACTTTTAAATACCTGGGCACGACAATCAATGATCAATGGGATCCACAACATGAAATAAAAACCCGAATACAAATGGCAAAACAAGCTTTTATGAAATTCAGACCGCTCCTATGTATATCAAAACCTAAATTTCGAAATAAGCTACAGAATGGAAAAGTGCTACATATACAGGGTGAGTCATGAGGAACTGTACATACTCCTACCTCGTATAGAGGCTCCTATGGGGAATAACAAATGACCATTAGAAAGTGTCTGCTCCCCTTGTTTAATAATATACAGGTCGAGTTTCGCATTTTGACAGAAAATTATATTCGTCATATTTTTTGAACGGTCAGATCGATGTGTCTCTTATTTTGGTCAATCGTTACATTATTACCACCTAGCAAACTGATTTATTCAAACTAGAAAAAAATCAGGTCCGGCTTTAAAAAATTAGTTCGTTTGAGTCTTGGAAAAAATTTCACACTGTATACACTTTTTGAAAACTCTAATGTGAATTTTACAAATTAGACAAGTAGGCAATTACAATGGCATATTTATTTTTTTCCCCACACGATTACTTATTTGTTATAAAAAAAATCACATTTGACCATGAATTAAAAGTTTGGTAAAGTAAACCATAGATTTAAAAAAAAATAACTTTTATTACAAAAATTAATTTTTTTTAACAAATATTTGATTTATGTTACAACCCAATCAACTGATTTATTCAAACTAGAAAAAAATCTGGTCCGGCTTTAAAAAATTAGTTCGTTTGGGTCTTAGAAAAAATTTCACCCTGTATACGCTTTTTGAAAACTCTAATATGAATTTTACAAATTAGACAAATAGGCAATTACAATGGCATATTTATTTTTTTCCCCATATGATTACTTAATATTTTATAAAAAAATCAAATTTGACTATGAATAATAATTAAAAGTTTGGTAAAGTGAACCATAGATTAAAAAAATTTACTTTTATTACAAAAATTATTTTTTTTAACAAATATTTAATTTATGTTAACACCCAATCAACTGATTTATTCAAACTAGAAAAAATCAGGCCATTAATTTTTTTTAACAAATATTTAATTTATGTTAACACCCAATCAACTGATTTATTCAAACTAGAAAAAATCAGGCCATTAATTTTTTTTAACAAATATTTAATATATGTTAACACCCAATCAACTGATTTATTCAAACTAGAAAAAATCAGGCCCTAATTTAAAAAATATTTCGTTTTGGTCTTAGAAAAAATTTCACCCTGTATACGCTTTTTGAAAACTCTAATATGAATTTTACAAATTAGACAAATAGGCAATTAAAATGGCATATTTATTTTTCCCCACACGATTACTTAATTTTTTATTAAAAAATCACATTTGTCAAAATCGGAATTTTAACCTAAAAATGAAAAAAAAGATGAAATCACGGTTTAACTCGCTACAACGTTCCATTTAAAAATGTTTTTCTGAAATTTTTACAGCACATATCTCTTACCACTGTGAAAACTATGACAATTGTTGTAGACTTTCAGTCTTCTTCTCGTAAAAGTTATGAATTTTTAAAAATAAAAGGTGCAGCTTCGTGAATTGCAAAGTTAAATCGCAAAAATTAAGTGAAACAATTTAAAATTTATCTATTTGATCACGTCTATGTTAAACTATAAAGTCCAAAGAGAAGTGTTATGGGGAGTTTTAGATCTAGACGTGTTATAGAAAAAAAATGGTGAAACTTTTAATTTAAAGAAAAACGTTGTTTAATTTTTTTTATTTTGATGGTAAAATGGCGATTTTGAAAAATTTTATTTATTAATAAAAAATTAAGTAATCGTGTGGGGAAAAAATAAATATGGCATTTTAATTGCCTATTTGCCTAATTTGTAAAATTCATATTAGAGTTTTCAAAAAGCGTATAGCGGGTGAAAGTTTTTCTAAGACCAAAACGAACTAATTTTTTAAAGCCGGACCTGATTTTTTTCTAGTTTGAATAAATCAGTAGATTAGGTGGTAACATAAATCAAATATTTGTTTAAAAAAATTAATTTTTGTTATAAAAGTTAATTTTTTTAAATCTATGGTTCACTTTACCAAATTTTTAATTCATAGTCAAATTTGATTTTTTTTATAACAAATTACGTAATCGTGTGGGGAAAAAAATAAATATGTCATTTTAATTGCCTATTTGTCTAATTTGTAAAATTAATATTAGAGTTTTCAAAAAGCGTATACAGGGTGAAATTTTTTCTAAGACACAGACGAACTAATTTTTTAAAGGCGGACCTGATTTTTTCTAGTTTGAATAAATCAGTTGATTAGGAAGTAATAGTGTAACGATTGACCAAAATAAGAGACACATCGATCTGACCGTTCAAAAATTATGACGAATATAAATTTCTGTCAAAATGCGAAACTCGCCCTGTATATTATTAAACAAGGGGAGCAGACACTTTTTAATGGTCATTTCTTATTCCCCATAGGAGCCTCTATACGAAGGTAGGAGTATGTACAGTTCCTCATGACTCACCCTGTATGGTCCATCCTACTTTATGGCATGGAAACGTGGACTTTGAAACGAATATCAATCAAGAAACTTGAAGCATTTAAAATGTGATCATTGAGAAGAATGATGAGCATACCGTGGATGGTTAAAGTTCGAAACGATGACGTCCTTATGAGAGCCGGCGTGGAAAGAGAACTCTTTGGATTAATTAAGAAACGCAAGATTCGTTACCTTGGGCACATATTAAGAGTAGCAAAATATGAAATACCACAGTTCATCCTAAAAGGGAAGATCGAAGGTAGGAGAGGAGTCGGCCGCAAACAACTATCCTGGTTAAGGAATATTAAGGAATGGACATGAATACACAACACAGGCGAGATGTATCAAGCCGCCAAGAACAAATCGTTAGTAATGAGATAGTCGCCTACGCACTTAGGTGTATGGCATGTTAAGAAGAAGAAGTAAGGGGAGACCGATTAGTCCAGGGCGCATCTGTTTTGAGATGGACGTTGAGAGGTGACTCAAATTTTTTTGCAGAAATTGCTTGAAAATAGATCAAATAATAATATTTGAGTTATCCTCCCTCTCAAAAAGGTCCGGAACATTGTTTAAATAATCAAAATGTCAAAAAATGAAGGAAAAATTCCATTTTTTTCTTCGTTTTTTGATTATACCTTTAAAACTATTTATTTCAGAGAAAAGTTGTACTGAAATAAAAGTTGCGTAATTAAATTTCCCACAATATAGGATTGGTTAAAAATTTTAAAAATAGTCACCCTAGTTGAAAAATAGCAATAATTGCGAAAAAACCTCACAAAAACAAGTATTTGCATTTTACGTTTTTCAACCATTTATGCTACACTTAGGACCTTCATATTTTACCCAGCAAAAAAAAATATTAAGATCGATGCAATAGATTATGCAAAATAAATTTTGCAATCCAGCTTTCGCAAAAAAAATTCATTTATTTAAAATGTTACAGGACTGAAAATAAACTAGGTAGCAGGTTGAAATTTTTTTTTGCTTATAGAAGAGTACTGTACCTTTCATTTGCAATTTAAAAAATTAACATCGATTAATTACCACGGCGTCAGGAAATTTTTTAAATATACATTAATTTTTGGTACTACGCGCAGGACAGTGGTGTTCGATTCACACAAGTTGATTTCCACCAAAATTTCTTCCCATCTTTATCCAATATATTATTTTCTTACTCTATATTTTGTTGTATTTTAATATTTTAATTCCACAAAAATCAAACTAATTTTATTATTGTTTTTGAAATATTGTTTAAACAATTGCTTATGTTTAAAAATAATAAATTTTATTCTCTAAGTTAAAATATATGAACAAAAAAAGTTTTTGCTAATAAAATTGTTATTTCAAAGGATAGAGTATGTGTTTTTATTTTGCAATAAACAAATTTATTTATTTATATCGAAATGTAATAAAAATTAAAATGTATCAATCATTATCAAAGGTCATTGGAATGCCCAATCAGAGCAAACATTCCGCAGTCCTGCGCGTAGCACCAATAATTAATGTTTATTTAAAAAAATTTCTGACGCGGTGGTGTTAATCAATTTTAATTTTGCAAAATTGCAAATGAAAGGTACATTACACTTCTATACGCAAAAAAATGTCAACTTGCTATCTGCTTTATTTTCAGTCCTGTAACATTTTGAAAAAAGGATTTTTTTTTGCAAAAGTTAGATTGCAAAATTTATTTTGCAAAATCTATTGAACCGATCTTAATTTAATTATTAGTGTTGTTTTAGTGTATCATAAAGTTTTTCTGGGTGAAATATGAAGGTCCTAAGTGTAGCATAAATGGTTGAAAAACGTAAAATGCGAATACTTGTTTTTGTATGATTTTTTCGCAATTATTGCTATTTGCAACAAGGGTGACTATTTTTTAAATTTCTAACTAATTCTATATTATAGGAAATTTAATTACGCAACTTTTATGTTAGTACAACTTTTCTCGGAAATAAATACTTTTAAAGTTATAATCAAAAAACGAAGAAAGAAATCGAATTTTTCCTTAATTTTTTGACACATTGATTTTTTAAACAATGTTCCGAACCTTTTTGAGAGGGAGGATAACTCAAATATTATTATTTGATTTATTTTCAAGCAATTTCTGCAAAAAAATTTGAGTCACCTCTCAACGTCCAAATGTACTAATATTTTTACAGATGGGCCCTGGTCTAGATGTAATATTCTTCAACTTATTATAATGGGTAAAATCGAAGAACGCAGAGGAATTGATAGAAAACAGTCCTCTTGGTTGAAGAATATCAGGGAGTGGACAGGAATAAAGAAAGCAGAACAACTATTTAGAATAGCTCGAGAGAGAGACAGTTTTGCTATGTCAATCGCCAATGTCAAGGGGAGTTGATAGGCATGTCGTTAAGAAAAAATGTTGTGTTTTCTGGCCAATCCTTTTGAATATACATATATACTCGGAGAACAATTTGAACAAAGACTTGGATGGTCAAACTCATGGCATTAAAATTACTGGAAGCTTAGTTAAAATGATTATATACAATTAATATGAGATATGCGGATGACACAGTACTAATAGACGAATCGCTTCAAGAACTACAGGCGCTTGTTCATGTAATGTGAAAACTATTGAACAGTATGGTCTCTCACTAAACATGAACAAAACAAAATTTATGTTTGTAACAGTGTATGTACACTTACTAAAACTACTTACTAGATGTCTATGATCAGGATCGTGTATGTATGAAGTAAACACGTGGCCCATGTTATGTATATCTCCATAAAAATCTCTGTTGGGTGAAAGAATACTAGATTCTACCATATTGCCCAAGGTATCTATTCCTGTGGCTTCGTCTAATAAAATGATTTGACCATTCCTCTAAAAAATAAAAAACAAAGTAAATAACATTTTTAATATACTGTGCGTCAGAGAAAACAGGCCACCCACAAAATGGGTCAGTTTTGATGTCTCGAATTTCCTATATCTGTTGTCCTATTTAAGTGATTTTTTATATGTTATAGCCTTGTTCTTTAATAACATCGCTGTAATAATATTGTTGCTAGACAGGTAAATTTTCATTGTATACCGGGTGTACCAATCAAACTGTTTTTTCTCAAAGTTCACTACACCCTGTTGTGATGGTATACGACAACCATCACGGAATTTTCCTAATTTATTTGTTATAAAAATAAGGTCATAATATTATAGTTGCAATTTGTATAATTTATTACGATAGTAGCAAAGTTCAAAGTATTGAACTCATTTGAAAGACTGCAAAGAAAGCACACGTCATTATTGAAATACGTATATTACCTAACCATATATTATGGTCATACATATTGGCACTGTTTTTAACTATAACAGATATAAATAGGAAGGTCGAGTACCTGAGACATCTTTTGTTGTCGTTGCACTCTGTCGCGCTAGTCAGGGGATCTAGTTACCGAGAAATGGGTTATCCGCGACCTATGTCAAGGTCAACGTAATATAATTATACATTTAATTATATAAGAATAAAGTTTCTTAAAAAGTTTAAGTTCGTTTGTTCGGGGTAGTGTCTTCGTCTAGCAACCCCCAACTTCACATGGCGACCCTGCCTTTAGTTAAAGAATGAAGTTTTCTGGTTCGCATATAGATTGAGGTATGCAGCTCTACACTTAAGATGGGAAACAACCAGAACAAAGAAAAAGAGGAACAGATCTTCATAAACCAAGCAGGCAACAGCGGAGGTGTGACAGCTGAAACCGGCGAAAACGAGAAGCTATCAATCCCTGGAATTTTGGGAATTGTATCGTTCAGCCTGGCCCTAATTATCGTTGGATGGATACTGTATCGACGATGGAAGAAGCAGCTTCGAAGCCACATCCGACAGGAGATATCTAAGTCAATGGAGATGCTGAGGTTAGACGCCCAGAATCCAGGACCAAACGCATAGACGCATGTGCCCATATTCGTGAGTAATTTTTCTTTTTAATACAATACAGTTTAACTACTTATAAAGTAAATTTGATGACTACTTTT
This sequence comes from Diabrotica virgifera virgifera, assembly GCF_917563875.1. Classification (NCBI taxonomy): domain Eukaryota; kingdom Metazoa; phylum Arthropoda; class Insecta; order Coleoptera; family Chrysomelidae; genus Diabrotica; species Diabrotica virgifera. Next base: position 242,289,447 of record NC_065448.1, on the reverse strand, counting down.
TTTTATTTTCATATTGAAATTTTGATTTTTTTTAATTATATAATTACTCACTTACTAATTTACTGACATTTTAAATATTAACGGTTATCCAATATTATTGATCCTTTTATTTTACTTACATTTATATTTTATTATAATATTTTATGTTATATTTTGTTATATTTGATATACTTAACGGCAACGATAAGATTTACGAAGTAATTGCGACTTCGAGACACTAGGCCATATACTATTGAGTAACGTAGTCAGGCTAAGCCGAATTTATGTTTGAGGAAAGATTTCAACGTATTCTGGAAGATATAACTATATTAAATATTAATCTCACAAAAGACACTATAGAACGAAGGAAAAATAAGTTAATCACAGATAAATGGGTGGAAAAACTCAGGACTATTACGGAACAGTTTAGGACGGTGCATAAAGTATACAAAGTTGACAGCTGTAAGGCAGCAGAAGACAAATTCATTGCAGATATTATTGCAAAAATTGGAGAAAAAATCGAAAAAGTCCAAACAGAACTACGGAAAAGACAAGTTGAACATAACAACGACAAGATGGGAGAGAAATTCGAACTGAAAACAGCAGGGAACCTGATCCTTCACATAGGAAACACCGAAGAATCAATTAGAGCATTCATAGACGCAATTGAATTGTACGATGGATTTTTAGATAATGAGGGAAAACCGCAACTAACAAAGTAGGTACCTGTTGAAGGTGAAACTAACGCAAGCAGCAAAATTACGACGGAAAACTAGTTACAACTCAAACGCGGCACTAATAACCGATATTAAAGAAAAGTTTCTAGTAAAACAATCTATCCCTGTTCTGTCAGCGGAGATCAACTCAGCGAAACAAGCGAATAGGTCAATAGAAAAATTTGGAAGAAGTTTAGAGGACCTCATGGCAAAATTAACAATAGCACAAGCAGAGGGAAACAGAGATGCAGAAGAAGTGCTGGCCAAAGTAAACGAAAAAATTGCAATAAGCCTGTTTACTAACGGTTTAAAAAATGACGAGATAAAGACAATTTTGAAAGCCAAGAACTTTAGCACCTTAGCGGAAGCGATCACAAGTGCAAAGAACGAAGAATCGCTAACTCGAACGGAAACTGCAGGAATGTACCACATGAATAAAACATATAGAGGCGGATGAAGAAATAGAGCAAACGGATACAAAAATAGTTTTGACAGAAGAAAAGAAGGTAATATTCTAGCATATATAAAATACGTAAAAAAACCCAACTGTAGCCTTAGATTTTATGTTGTTTTTTGATTCATTTGCTTATATTGGATGATAAAAAAGTTAGGTACTTTAACAACTAGCCATGTTCTTCATCAATAAAGGGTGTTTCTAAATAAGTACGACAAACTTTAAGGGGTAATTCTCCCTGAAAAAATAATGACCGTTTGCTTTATAAACATAATGTCCGCAAATGCTTCGTTTCCGAGATACGGGATGTTGAATTTTTTCTTACAAACTGACAATTTATTTATTGCTCTAAAACCGGTTGAGATATGCAAATAAAATTTGGTAGGTTTTAAGAGATAGTTATTGCGGATTTTTTGACATGCAATTAAGAATTTTATATTATCCATTGGCGTGCATACAAGTAATATTTTTTATACTTACATGTTTTACTTTACCAGATTGAATAGCTTCGAAAATCCTGTCCCTCCACCTCTCCAAATCATCAACATCCAACGTGATCTGATCAACCTCTCTCTTAAGGTTCGATAGTGTTTGATCGGCTACCCGTGATGGCCAGGCTCTACTTGAAACTAAACTATCCAATTTAGGAAAGTAAGCTTCCTTAATGGGTTGCCTCCAGTTAATGAACCTTTCAGTTCGCTTCATATTATGACACAGTCGCTCAAAATTATATCTAAATAGAGAAAATGTGTTACGATTAGCAATTTAATTGAAATAAAATCAATTAAAAAATAAGAACAGGTAACCGTTAATGAAAAAATACAGGAATAAAGAAACAAATGCTCATTCATTGATGTTAATAAAGCATATGATAGAGTTCCTCGAGAGATTGTCTGGTGGGCATTCATTAAAAAAGGAGTCCCGGGTGAACATTTAAAGATTGTGAGAGATATTTATGAGGGAGTAACAACTAGTGTTAGGACAGGTATGGGAGATAGATTTCATGTAGGATCGCACCAAGGCTCGGTGCTTAGTCCTTATTTATTTCCATTAATTTTAGGTCAGATAACAGCGAAATTACAGGGTACCATTATTCCCTGGTGCATAATGTATGCTAATGATTAGACTTAGGCAAATATGCAAATTGCATATTTTGCATATAAGGCATAAAAAATGCAAAAATGTCAAATTTTGCATATTTTTATAAAAGTGAGCATAAAGTGCATATTATAATTTGAAAATTTGGTGTTAACTATATATTTTTATATTCTAACTTACAGATAGCATGAAAATGCCAATATTTAATTTTGTTTTATAATCACTTGGTATTCACATTCTTGCTATAGTAACTAATAAAAGACAGCGGCTTATAGTTTTGTCACGTTTTGTCCTGGAATTAAGGGTTTGTATTTGCCAGTTTATGTCTCTAGAAAAATTTTTATTTTGACGGTCAGTTTCACTTGGTTTCACTTTTGTTGTAAAATTGGAGGCGTAAACAACGTGTATTTCTAATTGTGAATAATTATTGTGCTTTGAAAATGCCGAAAATAAGCAATGTTTCAACTTGAATAAAACCGTGCAAAGAGTTATATGAATATGGATAAAGTTTATTGCTCATGTTGTGGCAAAACCGTAAAACATACGTATTATTTTTTTATTTTATTTTAAAAATTTACACGGTGGTAGAAACAAAGATTTTAAAATTGGAGATTATGTTTAAGAAAAGTACCGACACAAGGCTAGTTCGAAATAATTCGATGTATTTTTTCTTTTTTCAAGCATTTTTTATACTCATTGCGATAAAAAAATAGGATACCTATTTAAAATTCAAATCATTCAATAGTCTACTGAAAGGTCGCTAACATTTTTTTTTCTAACAATATCATAGTTAGCTTTAATTTTGCTAAAAACAAAAACATGTCATATATTGGACTTAATTAATTAGGTGCTTTTAATTTGTGCTCAAAGTATTTTTTCTTTAAATGTAAACAGAAAAGACCAAGAGCCTCTTGTAAATATTTGGGGATTCTTCCTTCTTGCACAGTCATTTCTTGACATTTTCAAGATTACCACACCGATTTTTATTTGATTTAATTTAAATATTTTAATTGTTATGCAAAAACGGTTCATTTTTAGTTTATTTCTACAGTCTTAGATTAAAAAAAAGTGGGTACAACTATAGAATATTTATATTCTTTTTTAGATTTCATCTGAAAAAAAATTTCAAATAGATCAGCATGTCAGAACCGCGAAACATTTAGCTAAATAGTAAAAACCACATCCCGTGAAAAATGAGTCCAGTGCTCAACCTTCAGTGTCCAAGTGCTTTCAGTCAAGTTCCAAAAAACAAACCGAACAAGAAACTTTAAACGAAGACTTGTGTCGTGCATTAGTATCTTCTAATATACTGCTTTCAAAATTATCTAATGAAAACTTTAGTTCTTTAAAAAAAAAATGTTGCAAACAAAATATTCTCAGTGAACGAACTCTAAAGAGAAATAATGTCAATTTGTTATACCCCTCAGTTATCCACAACATAAAAGCCGAAATAGGTAATAATTACTTTTACATATATGTGCGGACGAGACCACTGACTCGTCAGGAAGATACATTGTGAACTTATTGATTGGTGTACTGAGCGATGAAACCTTTGAAAAAACCAACGCTCTAACAATATCACGGTTTCTACAAGAAGCATTAGCAAACTTTTTTCTTCCTGCTGCTGTGCCTAATGATGAATTATTGCTTATTTTATCTGATGCCGCACCATATATGGTGAATGCAGGACAAAATTTAAAAATATTTTATTCAAACTTAATACATGTCACTTGTTTAGCGCATGGAAACAGAAAAATTTTCACTAGTTAACAGTTTAATAGTGAGCGTCAAAAACGTATTCCTGAAATCATCCTGAAAATATGCATATTTTCTAGATAACTATGCATATTTTGCATAAAATACTGTATATTTTTGCATAAAATACTGCATATTTCATACTTTTTTATTTGCATATTTGCCGTCTACTAATGATGTAGTGTTAGTAGGAAATAGTGAAAGCGACTTAGAACAAAATCTGGAACAGTAGAGACAAGCTTGAGAAAAAGGGTGTAAAACTTAGTGGAATAAAAACAGAGTATTTGAAATTTTCATTTACAGATGGGAGTTAGTACAAATAAAATGATATCTTTGGATGATGAAATGATTGTGAGAAATAATAGTTTTAAGTGCTTGGTATCGGTATTGCGGATTAATGGGGAAATAGATGGAGATGCATGCAGTAGAATTAGGGCTGGATGGATGAAGTGGGAGGAAGCGAGGGGTGTGTTGTGTGATAGAAAAAATTCAATGAAGCTGAAGGGGAAATTCTATTAAACAGCCATAAGATCGGCTATGGTGTATGGAACTGAATGTTGGGCAATTAAAAAAAGAAAAGAACAATGAATGCATGTGGCGGAAATGAGAATGCTTAGCTTAGATGGATTGACCAAAAAGGATAAAATTAAAAATGAGGAGGGGTTGGTTAAGATTTTTTGATCATGTTCAACGTCGAGACGTTAATCAGCCAATACGAAGAATTGCTGAACTGCGGGTTCCTGGAAGGAGTAAGAGAGGAAAACCAAAGAAGACCTGGGAGAAGATGCTTAGGCAAGACATGTCGGTAAAGGGGATTGATGTTGATATGACATAAGATAGAAACTTATGGAAAAATGCAATTAGGGAAGCCGACCCCGCATAGGGATAAAGGAAAGGAAAATGATGATGACAAAATTAAATAAAACTAATTTTCGAAAATAGTAAAAATAAAGTTAAAAATATTTAATGCGATTTCTTACCTTGCCATTAATTGCTGATGCATGTAATAGAACAATTCTCCTCTTCTGTCCTTATTAACCACTTGCATTGCGCCGTCAAAAGGATATACCAAATGCCAATGCCAATGATGTAGATTAACTCCCAAATCTTCTCTAAAATAGGCCAAGCGATGTTCTGGCTCCAAGTCAGTAGCAGTAAAGTCCTTGACAATTTCAATTGGTCTCTAAAAATATCGAAATAAAATATTAGATAATAAGTACACTAAATAATATTTTAAACACAAACTCAATATAATTAGATTTGTTCTAGCATCAGTTTCAAACGATTTGAAACCATCAGCGAATAGTGGACCAGCGCGAGTAGAGGGGATAGCACTGGTGACTGTATTATGTTCTCTCACTTACCAACTGTTTGCTGACGGTTTCTGACTAGTTTGACTGTTTGCTAGAACAAACCTAATATTATTTGGATATTACGTACTCACAGACAAAAATATTGCATATGCATGTGGAATGAAATTTTTTGTGCTATTATCCATAGCCCCTCTGTATGATAAAAATGAGATTTCTTTTCCGAATGCGATGTTTTAGAGTATCGTATAAATGCTATAATCGGATTTAAATCTGATTTTTATGCTGGCCAGTATAATTTTTAAATTGAGTCTCATCAAGGTAAGTCTTCACTATGCTAGCGCCATGAGACGTGCATTAACATCAATATGTCATAACCAATATGGCTTTCAAATGGCAAAACATGTTCTTTTTAAATGTTTTTAATGTACAAGACAGTTGGAATTCGCCTAATCACCTCCACGTGTTCGGTATGTTCTTTCAAAGCAATACCACCACCAAAACTAACGCTCTGTATGAGGTTACAACTGACATACTATTCGCCAACTCTTCTGTAGAAGAAGTTTTGTAAATCTTGCTTCTATATGATGTAATCTATGCCAGATGTAACCTCGTACAGAGTGTTAATTTTGGTGGTGGCGGCACAGTGTTATGGAGTGGTATTTCTTGGAAAGGAGATACCGAACTTGTGGAGGTGATTGGTTGAACGACAGCTGATATGTACATTAAAAACATTTTAGAAGATTATATTTTGCCATTTGCCAGACATATTGGATAACAAATTCGTGTTAATACACCATGACGCAAGTCTTCATCTCGGTAGAATAGTGAATACTCACCTTGATGAGATTCAATCTAAAAATTATATTGGCCACCATATAGCCCATATCAAATTTAAATCCGATTATACCATTTATATGATACAGTCGAACTCGCTTATTTGAATAGCCTTCGTGCCGATCAAAAATATCGTTATAACCGGGATATTCTAATAACCGAGCATTGGTGGCTAGCCGAAATAAGTGTACCGAATATGTAATATATATAGAATATAATATATATAGGATATAGAAATGTGCCTAGGATGTAATAGCTAGTACTAGTACAAATATAAAAAGTTTTTATATATTTAATATGTATTTACAACTTACTCTGGCTCCGACAGGCACAATGGTCGCTTCCTCTCTGGCTTGGCCAAAAAGTCTGCTATCAACGAATTTGTCTGGAAATGTTCTAATAAATGACGGCAAATCTATATCCTTGGTATCAGCTCTATGATACAGCGCTACTGAGAGACAGTAGTTGAAGAGGTAAGGATTTACTTTGTCTCGAGTATATACAGCAACAGAAAGCAGATCGTCAACATTACGCATTCCTGAAACATATGGTAGTTAAATGTTTAATATTATACTATTAGGTTAGATAAAACAGTATTTACACAAAACTAATATTAACAACCAAAGTGATAACAAACAAACTGAATGAAATTATAACATTAGCAGAGAAAGAACAAGATTTTAGGTTTGGATCATGCATCAACACTATATTTATAATGTTCAAGAGGAATTATTAGAATAAAACAAACCGGCATATTTATATTTCGTGGACCTTAAGAAGGTGTTTGACAGGCTTAAATTAAAGGACATTATCCATTTATTTTACGCAAGAGATACCTCTACGATAATTATATAAAACTAAAGTAGAAGATGAACTAACTGATACTAATGGGATACCTAAGGCAGGGGAATTCCTTAACTCCTCTATTGTTCAATCTGATCATGGATGAAATAATAAAAAAAGAATGTGTGTGTATTTTGTACGCACGTAAGAAGTTATACTTCTATTATATGATTGCTTAAAAATAAATATACTTTAAACAGTTTAATTTTTTTAAAACACCAAACTAATTTTATTCTTACCGCTTTCAAAAAAAAAATAGGATTGCTCCGGATTCGAACTCAAGACCTCTCGATCTCTAGCCGAATGCTTTACCAAATAGGCTACGAGGACTGTGTCTGTATCGGTTCGGACGTACCTAATGACAATTCACGGTAACAAACAGACAAGGTGAAGTATAATAAATATACAATAAAATGTTTTAATAATACTCATCTTACTCCTGAGGAAGACAAATCCAAAGACACAAAAATTATAATAAATATATTTACTAAAAACACTAATTAGTCGAGGCATTGAAGCACAAAAAAAGGCCTTACTGTCGATTTTTGGCGCAGTAAGACGGATTTTAATGCAGTTTGGTGCGTTGGATTCGTGAGAATGTCAGGAAATTTTGTGAACTATTGTAATGAACAAGAAATCTGAAATTGAATTTGTGCATAAGAAAAATGCATTTCAAAAGTGCATTTTGAAATAGGCAATTATTATAAATTTGCAACTCGATAAATAGTTGGGCAACATCCCGATTGATTATTTTAATTATTTTTAATCATTTTTTAAGTCCATATAATAGTCTAAGATGTCAATAACCATTAATAAAAAACAAAAAAATTTTCCTTATGGGGAATCGAACCAAGTACTAACACGTCCGCAACTAGACACACATACCGCTAGCCTACGCAGACACTTGCTAGACACGGGCGATATTATGTATAAAAAAATAGGTAAGTAAAAATTGTAAAGGAAATTACAACATACTTAAATGTATTATAAAATTAATATATTCCTAAAGTTTACAAGAAACATTCGTAAATAGGTACATTTATACAAAACATTCGTAAACACAAAAGCATGTAGGTACCTGCACATAATAATTGCCTATTTCAAAATGCACTTTAGAAATGCATTTTTCTTATGCACAAATGCAATCTCACGAATCCAACGCACCAATCCACATTAAAATCCGTCTTACTGCAAAAAAATCGACACTTCAATCCTTCAATGCCTCGACTAAATATATTCTTTTCAGACCTTTTCTTGCACTGATATATTTATATGTATACATAACTTGAAAGATTTAGCAACTAAACGCCATACTGTCTGTGTGCGCATACGCGCAGATTTATGAAATTTTCCTCCCAATCGCGCCTAAAGAAGTATAACTTCAAAAAGTAAGAACTAAAAAAGATACCAAATGGTAGAAAACAACTTCAAATAATCTGCTATGTAGACGATACAATACTAATCTCATCTCTGAAAGTGAAAATAATGAAATAATTAACATATCATACAATGTATGATGCACCAATTTAATATAACCACCAGAAAATTTTACATTTTAAGTTCCCCATACAAAATAAAATATATGGTATTATATATCACTTTATCAATCAAAGATAGAGTAAAAATTTTAATTTTTAATTATAACGCGGGCACATAAATTTGATACACCCTGTATATTGATTTGTAACTATTTAGTAGAAGGTAGCTTTTACGCAGTGGGTCTAACCTTAATGAGTTTTCCCTAAAGACTTAAAGACATTTGTAAACAAAATGAAGTGAAAATACAATTTATTTCGGATTATAATTTAAAAAGATTGTTTGGTACGGGAAAAATAAGATCCACAGGTAGCTGTAATTATTAGTTTTTAAGAAAACAAAGGTAGAGAGACTTAGAATTTTAAGTCTGTTTTGTTTAAGCACAAGAATATTTGTATAATTTCCGGAAAGTGATTAGGATGAGTAGAAGTATTGTTTGAAAGAATGCCTGGGTTTTTTCGAATGAAAAAGAGGAATGTGGAAAGAAAAATGTTTCTGATTGGCTTTGCAATTTAGAATGGGGAAAGGGAAGTTTGAATGTTGAGACAGTTTGGAAAAGAAAGATCATTGTGTGGCCGGCATCCGAGATTGGCAGTCGAAAGTTTTCGCGTATAGTTCAGAAGCAAGTACTAGTGGTTGTTTGATAGTGGAGAGTAGCTGAAAAGTGGAACGAGAGACAAATCAAATTGAGAAGAAAAACCTCTTTGATTCTGTAAAGTCCAAGAGAGTAAGTTACAAGAACTATAGTTATTAAAATTATTTGTGACATCAAGTAAAAAAGATACTTGGGTCTCAGGAGATTATTATTGAAAGAAAGAGAGGAGAGAGTTTTGGAGTTTATTGAACGAGTACTGGTCAAAAGCGGTCTGGCTTGTGTTTTGGAGAAATAGTTGCTGGTATGCTGCTGGATTGATGCTGAGAACGGAGAGGGCTTTGATTGGTAGCCTAACATAATCAACAAGGAAGAGCTGTTTGGGTCATGAGGAGACATCATTGTGTATGAATCAAAAAGGTCAGTCAATAACTTATGTGATAGATGTTCTTTATAATCAGAAGTTAAAATATTTGCGTAAAAGCATATGAATTAAGATTCCAACATTTCAATAATTTAATAGGAAGTATAAATAGTTTTGCAAATACCTAAATTTCTTTGTTTAGCTTATTTTATAAATGGTATCAGGAACAAAGCGATAAATATTTGTTTAAATTAGATTAATTATATGGTAAAAGTTTCATTTGGACAATTATGCCCACAGGATTTAATTGATAGATTTTCAGAGCATTGCTTTTGATAATAAAGGTATTTGTATGTGCTTATTTATGTTTTTTCTATTTATTTCCTTTTCCTATTTTATCCCGATAAGGATCAACTAAGAGATACTGAAGCCACGAGAAAGGATAAGTATAACCTAAGATAATTTTAGTTAATTTTTATGACAAAAAGGCACCCTGAGATTTTTTATTAATTTTTTATGTATGATTTGCGTCAATTCAATAATAAATTAAATAAATACTCAATTAAAATAAAAGTAATAGAAAGCAGCTCACAACAATGAATATAACAGCAAATCCAGTAAGACGTAAATTAGAGCTAGAGGGTCAGATAATATAACAAGTGATGGAGTTTTAATATCTGGGCATTACACTTTCTAGCTACGGAAAGCTCAAAGCAGAAATGGAAGATCAAATCTGAAAAAAAAATGAAAGGCAGAATTTACAAAACTGTCACCAGATTAATAATGACGTACACGACAAAAACACGACCTGACACAGAGAGGACAAAAAGAAAGATAGAAATAGCAGACATGAAAATCCTTCGAAAAGTCGATGGTAAAATACTATGGATCAGAGCTAGAAGTATAGATATACGACGAATATGTAAGATGGAAAACAGTAACTGGGTAGGAAACAGAGGAGTAGAATGGCACGACTACATAAGCTAAACGATAACAAATAGAGTAGTAACGACGGCAAGAGACGGTTTCCCAATAAGAAGATTATCAGTGGGAAGACCACGAAAACGATGGAACGACAACTTACTGGAGGCACATTGAAAAAACAGACAGTTATGTCTACAAAAAAAAACGAAGAAGTATATATATTTTTTAACACATTTTTATCGCATTTTAAAGAATCTGATCTGATAAACGAATATGTCTCGACGAGCTTTCCTATTGAGAAAAATATCTTTATTTATTATTCTAATATTAGTGTTAATATTCTTACCTAAGTAGATATTAATCAACTGGCCGGCAATTTTTCTATGTTTAGGAATCCACAATGAGAAATTTTCATTTCTCTTTAGGTCCAAAATTTCTCCCAATGGTGGAATTGAGATGGTATTGACGGGAACCTTGCCACCAGTAGCTTCGTCTCCAAATCGAGAAGAAATTTGACCTCCTATATATTTGTATTTTTCAGGCTAAATAAATATAAAAATTAGTTTTTGCTTAACATTAATTTGTTAATATACAGAGTGGGCAAAAGAAAACAGTCCACCTCGATATTTGGCAGTATTTATTAGATTTTAAGGAAATGACGAATCAGGTCGATTTTTGATCTAAGGGGACACATTTTTACGGTACATACATCTGTCATTTGTGAACACCCTCCCTTCCATTTCCCCCATCCCTTATTTTTAAATAGGGAATAGAGGTCGTGTGCTACCTCATTTGAAAGGTTATTCAATTCTCTATTCAGTAATGTTAATATTGGCATAATTATTTATACAGGGTGTCCAAGAAAAATTGTTTTGAATTAAATTAATTGACCCAAAAGAAGAATGTATGCGACAAATAAATATTGTTTTTTGCTTAAATTCAATATTCAACCTACCAAGAGGCAGATGGGTGGCAGCTTGAACATTGAAATTAAGCGAAAAGCAATGTTTATTTATCAAAAACCATTTTTTTCTGTTTTGTGACAGCAGTATTGACATATCGTCCTATTAGAGGTAAAACTCACTAACTACACTTTTCAGAAAGTGGAGAAAAATCGATTTAAAGGTACAAATTGTTTTTTAAATTCACCTGACTTGAATATTGGAATTTTTTTAATGCAACTTTAAAGAATAAATTAAAACAGATATTTTAAGCCATATTTTGTCACAGGAACTATAATAAAATCAATATTAGATCAATTTTTGTGCTTAATGAGTTTTTCCATGAACACAATGATTATTGGATATTGATATCCTATTAGAGGTAAAACTCACTAACTACAATTTGTACTTGATGAGTTTTTCCTTGAACACAATTATTGGATATTGAGAAGTTAATGAATTTTCTCCATAAAATTTCGCTGACTTACAAGAAACGAACTATTAAAAATAACGGTCTATTATTTAAAAAAATAAACAATAAGTTTCGTTCTTCGAAAATAAATGCAATTCTTTCGGCATTTATGACAGCCACAAAGGTCGCCTGCTTAATTGCAAAATAGATTATTTACCCTTAATGTAAGCTATCACGGTTACAAAGAAATTTATTCTCATTTTTCTTTAATCAATCGCCGAACAGATAATGCACACAAGTATAATGTACAGTTTGTACAGTTTCAAAAATACAATGTAACACACAAGTCGCCTGCTTAATCGTAAAATAGATTATGTTATCTAATGCATTGCTTGAAAGTACCGATTCGGCATTCCAGATTGTAAGGAAAAATTCACTAAGTGCAATAATAAGTTTTAATGAGTTTTACCCTGAAACCGAAATTCACAATATTGCACTCCATATTGGAAGTAAAAATTCACTAAGTGCAATAATACGTTTTAATGAGTTTTGCCCTGACACCAAAATTCACAATCATGCACTTAGTGAATTATACCATAAATTATCTCAGCAATTAGAAGGATTAGAGCCCCAGGTGACTTCTCCAGAGCAGGGCAGTACCGTATTAAGTTCAAATTGATGAAAATGTCAAAATCTCAAAAAAGTGCATAGTGAGTTTTACCTCTAATAGGACGATATGCAATAATGACATATGCGGCGAAAACACGAGCTGATACAGAGAGATCAAAAAGAATGCTAGAAACAGCAGGGATGAAAACCCTTTGAAAAATCTATGGGTAGACAGACCTAGAAATGCAGATATACAACAGAAATGCAAGATTAACAACATTAATAACTGGGTAAGAAACAGAACAGTAGAATGTAATGGCTACATAAGCCGAATGAGAACAAATAGAGTAGTAAGGACGGCAAGAGATGGTTGCCCAATAGGAAGACGATCAGTTTTAAGACTACCAAAACGATGGAGAAACACTTAACTTAACGGAACTAACTGGAGAAAATTACTGGTGGAACACTTAAATACATAAAGCAGACCGAGTCATATCTACATAAAAAGAAGAAGAGTAAAAAGTAAATAGAAGTAAGCAGGAGATATTGCGAGATTTAAAGATGAGAGGTGATTCTTAAGAATAATATATTGTAGACCCAGAGCAAATAAAAGAAGCACAGGTAGACCACTAAAACGTTGGAGCGATTACACAAAAAGAGTAGAAGTAAACTGGATTAAAACAGCTTAAGAAAAAACCAGTGAAGTACATTAGTAAACTCAACATCAATCTGGAAAATGATCATTTTATATACAGTGAATACTATATACTATTCACTGTATACAAAATTTGTGAATACTGTATACTTTACTAGAAGGAAAAATTAAAATAAGCAGAAACGAAGTTGATAAGACTCAGGAACCTACAAAAAACTACAGCGGAAGAATTAGGACATACAAACTAAGGAATATCGAAACCAGGAATGAGTATGTAAAACAAACAGAAAAAGAGTTCGAACAGATTGATAAAAGTGAACATATAAACAATGTGGAAGTTAAATGGACTAGATTTAAAGAAATACTCTTGACAACGGCAGCAAACGTTTGTGGATTTACAAGAAGAAACAACAAGAAAAAACAGACGAGTTGGTGGAATGCAGATATTAAAAAAGAAGTGAAAGAGAAGAAACGTTTATGGAAAATGTATCTACAAAACAGAAATCAGTTGGTCTACGATAAATATAAAGACCAATGAAACAAAGTTAAAACAATGGTTAAACAAGAAAAACAAAATGAATGGGAAGATTTTGGGAAAAGTATGGAAGAAAATAGAACCCATAATAATAAATTATTTTACCGAGTCCTAAAAAATATGAGAAACGAACCACACATAAAGCTTCAGCTGGTTAAAGATCGGAATGGGAATATAATAACTGAAGAAGACCACATTATAGAAAGATGGAAAGAATATTTTATGGAACTTTTAAGCAAAGACAAGACAATAGCAGACAGCAAAACAGTAACGTTAAACAATACAACCACAGAAGGACAAGATGTAATTGGGGACAATAAAATACAAATGAATGAAGTGGAAGATGCCTTAACCCAACTAAAAATAGGTAAAGCTGCAGGTATAGATGGATTAGATGCTGAGTTGTTGAAATATCTGGGAGACTTAGGGCAAAAAGGAACTTTATGAACTGTTAAAACTAACATGGAAAACTAAAAAAATACCGAGTGACTGGAACACGGCTATAATATTGCCTATACACAAAAAAGGAGAATCGAGAAAATGTGGAAATTACAGAGGCATATCGTTGCTCTGTTCAACATTAAAAGTCTATGAAATTATCCTAGAACGGAAGCTCCGGAATTTAGTCGAGCCTAGATTAGCAGATATTCAAAGTGGGTTTAGGCCAGCATATAGCGTCCAGGACCATATTTATATTCACTCTACAGCAGATCTTCGAAAAAGCCATACTAAAAGATGAAACGGTATATTTGGATTCCTAGATATGAAAAAAGCTTTTAACATGGTAAGGAGGGAGGGAATATCGAAAAGCTTAATAAATAAGGAAGTGGATATGGAACTGATAACCACAAGCCAGAGTTTGTATTGCAATACCATAAATCAGGTAAGAACAGGCAATCTTATTTCCAGCAAATTTACAAGTAACAACGGAGTCAGACAAGGAGGGGTATTGAGCCCCCTATTGTTTATCTGTGTAATAGACGAAGTAATTAAAAAATGCTGGACAAAAACAAAAAATATACCATAGGATACAGAAATCTACAACAAATAAAAATCGAAGCCTGTGTATTTGCAGATGATATTGTTATTGTGGCAAGAACTGAAAGAGCTCTGGAGGAGAACATAAGAATCTGGGAAGCAGAATTAAAAAATTACAATCTAATAATTAATATGGAAAAAACAAAAGTAATGGCCATATCCAAGAAAGATGTAAACTTAAATATTGAAATCCAAGGCAAAAAAATAGAACAGGTAGATACATTTAAATAGCTTGGAATAATTTTAAATAAGAAGGGGACACAAGAAGACGAAATTGGAAATAGGATCAAAGCAGCCACAAGAACATATCATTCGCTGTATAAAAACTTCTTAAATAAAAAAGAAATAACTAGGAAAACCAAAATACCTACCACTACATATGGAGCAGAGAATTGGGTATTGAACGACAAACAAGAAAAGATATTGCAAGCAGCGGAAATGAGGTATTTAAGAAAAGTGGTGGGAGCTAGGAGAATCGATAAAAGACGTAGCGAAGATATTAGAAGAAAATTAAAAGTAAAATCGTTAAAGGAAAAAATTCATGAAAAGAAATTAAAATGGACTGGGCACTTATTTAGAATGAACGAAGGCAGACAGGTTAAAATGACATGGGAAGCGAGGCCGATAGGGAAAAACAGGAGAGGCCGAACAAGGAAAACGTGGAATACAAGTGTGATGGAAATATTGCAGAATAGAGGAAAATCGTGGCAGGAAGCCAAAGAATTAGCTAAGGACCGAAAAAAGTGGCGTAAGTTCGCAGAGAATAACGAGTAAAGAAGACACCTCGACACCTTACGGTATAAGAGGCTCATCGATTATGGGGGGGGATACTGTATACTATACGAAAATCACAATAAAGTGATCACAGTCACAGCACTACTAGTAGTCTGGGCTGATTATCGGAGAATAGGCCATTTTTGGGAAAAGTTATTTACCAGCAATTTTATTGCTGTAATCGAATTATAAGATCCTATATATTAATAATATAGGTATGCAAAGTCCGCAGATAGTGTGCTACTTTTTTTATAAACAAAATGGCGCCCGAAAATCGTGTTTTTTCAATTTTTGCTCTATAACTCCAAAGATTTTAACTTTAGACCAAAAACACCCAAATAAAAATTCACCGCAATTAAATTCTGCATAGAGACGTGTTTCTTCCGATTTACTTCGACGAAAACTTTCCCCGGAAAAAGCGGGTTTTTCCAACAAAATCTTTAATTTTCAACTAAACTTTTAGATAAGTAGTTTTTAATAAATAATTAAATAACTTGGTAACATAAAAGCACTTTCCATGTATATTATAATTCCAGAAGGCGATCGAAATGTAATGAACAGTTTAGCAACAATTAAAATGTTAATTAAAAATTTACGGTCGCTATAATAACGACAATAATTATGATGTATAAGAATAACTATGATTTTTTCATAAAAAGATACTATACCTATCTAATTTACTTTACAGAATTGAAATTGGATTATTTAAGCGGCCTCAGGAATATTTTAAAATTATAAACAATTTTTTGGCTTATAAACAAATAGAATATCTCGGGAAATATTAAACTAAATTAAACTGTGAAAACGGTATTCGAAATTCAGCTGCAGGACGCTTCTTCCAAAAGAAAAAACGTTTAATTATGACAAGTGGTTCCTGAGATACAATCGGTCAAAGTTGACCGAAATTTACGGCAAAGATATAAACAAAAGGATCATAATTTTCAAACCATCACCTTTTTATTTTTGTCCTCTTTCTCCACACCAATATTCATATCTTTAAAATCCTCATAACATATATTATTATAATAAAAACTATCGATAATACGTGTGAAAATTGTCAAAAATAGCAAAATTCCAATCAAAAATTAGGTTGGAGAAAATGTATCCCTCAAAGTTCAAAATCGGTATAAGTTAAAAAAAATGCATTTTCTCGGCTTCCCATGGAGCAATTTCCTTCATTCTTTTTTTGTTCCCAAGTAACTCGAGTAGAGCCATCGAACTAACGCATTATTAAATGTCAAACTTGGTTTTGTTTTGTTATAATAAATAAATTTATTTATTATAACACAATATTTTAATTTGTTTAAATAAAAATTGTTTAAATAATTATACAGCTTTCAAATGAGAATATTTATGTTTTTAACTTTAAAAGGTACACTTGTAGTAAGTTTATCTAAAAAAAAGCCTACAACTGGAAAAAATATTTAATTTTCTGTTCTTATAAATAAATTAATCTATTATAACAAAACAAAAGCAAGTTTGACATTTAATAATGCGTTAGTTCGATGGCCCTACTCGAGTTATTAGGGAACAAAAAAAGAATGAAGGAAATTGCTCTATGGGAAGCCGAGAAAATGCATTTTGTTAACGTATACCGATTTTCAACTTTGAGGGTTACATTTTCTCCAACCTAATTTTTGATTGGAATTTTGCTATTTTTGGCAATTTTCACATGTATTATCGATAGTTTTTATTATAATAATAGATGTTATGAGGATTTTAAAGATATGAAAATTGGTGTGGAGAAAGAGGATAAAATAAAAAGGTGATGGTTTGAAAATTATTATCCTATTGTTTATATCTTTGCCGTAAATTCCGGTCAACTTTGACCGGTTGTATCTCAGGAACCACTCGTAATAATTAAACGTTTTTCTCTTTAAAAGAAGCGTCCTGCCGCTGGTTTTCGAACACCGTTTTCATAATTTAATTTAGTTTAATATTTCCCGAGATATTCTATTTGTTTATAGACCAAAAAATTGTTTACAATTTTAAAATATTCCTGAGGCCGCTTAAATAGTCCATTTTCAATTCTGTAAAGTAGATTAGATAGGTATGGTGTCTTTTTATGAAAAAATCATAGTTATTCTTATGCATCACAATTATTGTCGTTATTATAGCGACCGTAAATTTTTAATTAACATTTTAATTGTTGCTAAACTGTTCATTAAATTTCCATCGCCTTCTGGAATTATAATATATACGGAAAGGGCTTTTACGTTACCAACTTATTTAATTATTGATTAACAACTACTTATCTAAAAGTTTAGTTGAAAATTAAAGATTTTGTTGGAAAAACCCGCTTTTCCTGGGAAAGTTTTCGTCGAAGTAAATCGGAAAAAACACGTCTCTATGAAGAATTTAATTGCGGTAAATTTTTATTTGGTTGTTTTTGGTCTAAAGTTAAAATCTTTGGAGTTATAGAATTGAAAAAAACACGATTTTCGGGCGCCATTCTGTTTATAAAAAAAGTAGCACACTATCTGCGGACTTTGCATATCTATATTATTAATACATACAATAATAAGATTCGATTCCAGCAATAAAATTGCTGGTAAATAACTTTTCCTTGTATTTTGCTAATTAGCCCAGAGTATAGTAATAAAACGTTGGTTACATACTTGATTGTTACAAGGAGCACTCCCGAGTCATAATTTACAAGGTATAAACTTTGTAAGTCATGATTTGGAAGTGCTCCCTGTAACATTCAACATGTCTTGGTTTCTTTAGTTCTAGTGCATCTATATTGTGATTTTAGTATAGCGTATACTAGTTATGGTAATAATGACATGGAATCGTTTATGTTGTATACTTACCA
Source organism: Diabrotica virgifera virgifera (assembly GCF_917563875.1). NCBI lineage: Eukaryota > Metazoa > Arthropoda > Insecta > Coleoptera > Chrysomelidae > Diabrotica > Diabrotica virgifera. The sequence goes on along the minus strand of NC_065448.1, from coordinate 242,271,260 downwards.
AATACTCAAGTGGAACGTCAAATGAGATGTTATTGGGTCCTTTGGGCATAATGCACAACTCTCTTGGTCTATCGAAAAGGGCCAGTATATGATTATTAGTGTCAGACATCTTGACAAAAGTTTAATCTGTAACAATATGAAAAATTAAATAAACTGCACGTTAAACTAAATTCATTACGCTTTGTTTAAACATGTTTAACCTAAAACAACGCTTATTTTGTCCTCATTAGACTCCTTATTTTCTAACAATAAACATTTGTAAATAAACAATAACAATAAACAGTTGTAACATTTACAATATGCAAAACATAAAAAGTCAAAAATGACAAAAAGTTAAAAATATACCTAACAATGATCAAAAACTTGTAAAATTAAATAAAAATGTAAAATTAATAAATAAAGTACATATTTCCAATATGAACACATTGTTATTATATCAAAAAAATCGGAATTGTAAATAATTTATAAAAGAAAAAAGACAACTTAAAACAGTAAAATTATTTTAATTAGGTATTGAAGTTTAAGTTCTTACCTTTGAAGTAGAGATACCTAGATGAGACTGTTACCAGAGTGTAGACTACCCCACAACTGCAGCTTAGGGGAAACATTCTGTATTTATAGACAAAAATGCATTTGAGGTGGTTACCTAATCAGAGATATATTATCACATCGGTTTAAAAAAAACAATGCATTTAGGTGCACTGTTATTAGTCGAGGCTCTATCGTCGGCCCCGTTAGGTAAATTATTCCGATTCGTTTTTTTTTGCAAAAACTTACTCAAAAAGAGGCCCTTATAACAAATCCACAGGGTGCCAGGAGGTGCCGTGGTCGGAAAATTCATTAAACATTTTTTTTATTACAAAAATCAATTTTTTCACTTCGTACAAATCTTTTTTTAATTTTTTGGGTCAATATGAGTTAAAAAGGTCTCTCATGATTTTTCTTTAAAATTGATTGTTGTCGAGTAATACGCGATTTAAAATTTGAAAACCGAAAATTGCCATAACTTAAAAGGCTTAATAACTTGGTTAAAGATTATAGAAAGAGAAGTGAGAAATGGGTAACATTGGGTAACAAATGGGACACGTAATGAGGGGACAGAGATATGAAATGCTAAGACTGAAAATACAGGGAAAGCTAAGAGGCGGAAGGAGTATAGGAAGAAGGAGAGTATCATGGTTGAAGAATTTAAGAGACTGGTTTAAAAATGTAGTCGTATAGAATAGTGATGTTGATTATAGGTACTTTCGAGTATTCATTACTCTTTCGAGAATCGTATTTCTCAGTAGGTAGGTATTTTGTATAGGTATTCCGATATAACAACGACCTTCACCGATCTGTTTAAGGGATAAAAAATTCGATAACACTCGTAAAATACCGGTTCCGTCCGTTACTCGCTGGGATACGATTGGTATTTTTTTATAGAAACTAATCAAGTGACTGGTTGTAGATACAATAGTCGTTACCCGCTTTGATAGGATTGGTACGAAGTAATCAGAGTAATCAAAGTAGATATAATAGTCGTTACTCGCTCTGATACGATTGGTACGAAGTAATCAGAGTAATCAAAGTAGATATAAGAGTCCAGGGGTGGCCAAACTGTGGCTCGCGAGCCACATGTGGCTCTTTGAAGGATTATTTGTGGCTTTCAATAAACGTACCTGACTTACTATTAATATTTGTGTTGCAAAATGTCTTAAGTTACTGACAATAAATATAAAAGACTAAGTATAATATTAGGACTTGGACACGGAGACGCTTTATCACTGTTGCTATTCAATTAGGCCTTAGAATATGTAATAGGTAAAATATCATCTGAACTGACAGGTGGATTTTCGAATCGAGGATAATAAGCCAACTATTGTTGGCCTTTGCTGATGATATAGGTGCAGTCGCTCATTCTACAAGAGACTTAAGAGAGGTGTTTTTACAACTCGAAGAAGAAACAGGTAGTCTAGGCTTTCGAATAAATGAAGAGAAGACGAAATACACGCTAGTATCCAAAAATCCAAGACCAAGAGTAAGGCAGAACATAACTATTATTGACCACAACTTCGAAGTAGTAAAGGAGTTTAAATATCTAGGGCGGTAATCACAGATGACAACGACATATAAAAAGAGGATAGCTGCGTGGAATAGAGAATTATACTCCCCATCATCATTTATTAAGGCCTAAGCTGCTAAAAAGACAATCTAAATTAAGACTGTACGGCCAAATATTTGAAAGCAAAATTCTCAGAATGATATTGGGCCCTCAAAGAGATGAATTATTTGACAGGAGAGTGTAGAAGGCGCCGCAAAGCTGAATTGGTGACTGTGTATAGTACTGAAAACATCGACAGACATATAAAAGCTAAGGTAAGATTGGCAGGTCATGTGGTAGATTAGAGGAAGACAGAGTGTTAAAGACGGTGATTTTTGGAGAGGCGATAGAAGATCATTAGGCCGTCCCAGAAAAAGATGGAAGGATGATGAAGAATCGAAGTATCCTGAATTAGTAATGGTTGCTTGTAGAATTATTTGCATATTTGAAACAACGATGTAAACTATTTTATTTCACTTTTTAAATAATTGGTTAATTGCGGCTCACGAAAAATTTCAAATTTTGAAAAATGGCTCGGACTATCAAGGAGTTTGGCCACCCCTGAATAGTCGTTACTCGCTCTAATACAATTGGTACGAAGTAACGAAGTACTCAGAGTAATCAAAGTAGATACAATAGTCGTTACTCGCTCTGATACGATTGGTACGAAGTAATCAGAGTAATCAGAGTAATCAAATTAGATACAATAGTCGTTACTCGCTCTGATACGATTGGCACGAAGTAATCAGAGTAATCGAAGTAATCAAAGTAACGATTTGCCTCTCTGTATAGTAATCGTTACTTTCGGTATTCGTAAGTAACGAGTACTTTGTAACGAATAGTTACTTTTTCAACATCACTACTATAGATCTCTTCAGAGCAGCGGTAGATAGAGTAAAGATAGTGATGATGATATCCAACCTCCGATTAATAGACGGCACTTAAAGAAGAAGAAAGATTATAGGCCTGGATCCCGCGTACCAAAAAAGTTGATTAATAGCAAGCTGAAAATTTGTTAATAGCTTAACGGTGTCTAGTCGGACAAATTTTAATTGTGGAACAGTAATATTTGGAACATCAGATTACGAAAACACCCCATGTATTTTGTCGGACAATACTTCCAATTCATTTGTTACCGTTTCATTAAACTCTCATGCAAAAATCAGATTGCTATTTATCACCAATATAATTCCTGTCATTTGACATAATGTTCATCGTGTTCCACTCATTAAACTGCCCAGTTGGTGATAAACACCAGTCTGATTTTTGCATGAGAGTTTATTTTAATAGTAACAAATCAATTGGAAGTTCTGTCCGACAAAATACATGGAACGTTTTCGTAGTCTGACGTTACAAATTTTTGACCTTTTCCACAATTAAAACTTCCCCTGTTCCAGTGTTCCCATACATCAAAGTTTGTACGACTAGACACCGTTAATGCGGGAGGTCTATTATTTTTATGAAAGTCAGAAAGTGACTAAAACTTACTCTTTTTGTTCATAATGACCCAAATAATTTAGAAGTGAAAAAATTGATTTTTTGAATTTGTTTAAAAAAAACTGTTTAAACAATTTTCAGACCGCTGCACTTCTCGGCAGCCTGTGGATTTGTTATAACGACCTTATTTTAAGTAAGTTTGTGCAAATAAAAAAGGAATCGGAATAATTTACCTAACGGGGTCGACGATACAGACTGGTCTATATTGTTTACTAGATGCACTAGACAAATAATAGATTCTACCGCTTTTTGTTTATCTGTGTGTTGAAAAATTCACAAGATTACAAATACAATGTATATACAATGTATTATACTGATTATAAGCCTAACTTGCTTGCCTACTTAAGAAAATAAAAAACCTTTTTAGCATGTGCCTTTTGGACAGTATGATGGATATATTGACTATATATCTATGATATATACGTTATATATTATATAATATATGGACCCGACAAACGGCACAATGATGAGGTGATTCTAATGTACAAAAAAGAAGATTCCCATGAATTAGAAAACTACAGACCTGTAAGCCTTCTTAGTCACCTATACAAACTCCTTACATGAATAGTAACGAATCGTCTTGAGAAAAAACTTGAGCAAGCGGGATTTCTTACCGGATTTGACAAATGGTAACCTCTACAGAGCATTAAAACGGCAATAGAAAAGACTATCGAATACAATCGACCACTCCTTCTGACTTGTGTAGATTTCTATAAAGCCTTTGACGCGGTAGAATTTGACAAAATCCTGGAAGCACTACAAGCATGCCGCATTGACTACTGATACAAAAGGTTAATTTACAATAAATACAAAAACGCAACATGTCGGTGAAACTTTACTGGTTCATGAATCAAAAAGCACGTCTAAGTCTAGACAATAAACTGCTGACCTACAAATGTGTACTGAAACCCATCTGGACGTATGGTATCTAAATCTGTTGAACTGCCAGTAAAACAAACCTACTCAAGATACAGCGCTTTCAACCAATAGTTCTAAGGCAACTGTGCCAAGCTCCTTGGTATATTTCCAACAATAATATACATACTCTAAGTCCAAACCGTCAAAGAAGAAATTATTTCTCTGTGCTCCAAGCACCACAATAGACTACAGGTTCACCCAAACATATTGGTCACCAATCTCCTGACACCTCTACCAAACAGAAGACTAAAAATAACAGACACTCTTGACCTCAACACTAGAAACTAATTAATTATTCCAATTACTATTTTATCAATCAAATTAATTTAATTAATTATTAATAATTGTATTAATTCAATTATTATTGTACTCTTTTAGGTATTCACCACTGGGTGAATATTGACTGTGTCACTTTCTAACACTCATATATATGTATTGTTTATTATTTTGTATAAAACAGATCGCAATAAAATGGATGTCAAAAAAAATGTCGGTAAAACTACATAAAAACACGGAGCATAGCCCAATCGGCAGAGGAGTGCGACAGGGCGATATTATTATCGATTAAACTGTTTACCGCAGTACAAGAATATGTTTGTAAAAAACTTAACTGGGAAGAGAGAAGCCTGAATATTGACGGTAGAAGATTAACAAATTTAAAATTCGCAAGCGACATATTTTTCTTCTCTGACAAGCTCAAGGAGATATCGTCGGTCTAATGAGCAAATTGCCTAAGTCCATTTTTTCCGAAAATTGTTTTTTGGTGTCATCTAGTAGTAGACGGTAAAAGCTACCGCCTGACAATTCCCACAAGCTCCATTATTTTTTAATTTCGCGCCAATTTTGCTAAACGAATTTTGCTGAAGTCCAAAAGTTCTTTCCCATTCAGACGAATACGTATTGCCTATGTCAGTGTTTCTGAAGTTGTTTTGATTGAAAACGTTAGAAAATGTAAGTAAATAAATATATTTTTCCGCAAATCGCCAGGAAATTTTGACATTCCTGTCAAAATTTCTTGAAGAAAAAGTCAGGACTTCCTTACTGTAAGGAAATGTCATTTCCTTACTGTAAGGAAATGATATTTCCGTACAGTTGTTAGTTGTTAGTTGATATTTACTTTCGAGAACACCAGCAATTAAATTTATAAGCGTCAAGTTTGACAATTCAACCTCAATACGTTTCCATAGTAACCCAAGTAATTTTATTAGGAATTTCAAAGCACCATTTATTTGGGAATAAAATTATCGCGTTTTTTTTAAATCAATCAATATCTGTCGAATTTTAAACGATTTGCGGAAAAATAGTATGTTTACCTCGTAGGAAAAGCCACATTCCTGGACTCTGTGTTGCTAAGTCTCGGCTTGCGCCTCGACTTAGCAATCTTCACAGTCGTCCAGGAATGTTAAGCTTTTCCTACCCGGTAAACAATGTACTATTGACTATTATTAATCATATGGATATAGTATATAAGTAGAAAGTTTGTTTAAATATTTTGTTTAACTCATTTTGGTCAATTATGTTAGTCAATCATGGAGTTAGTCAATTCTCTCTTTTTTACTTTTGTTCAAAAGTTTTTTGTCTCTCCTGTAAAATTTTCAATTTGTGACTTACGCAATTTGCTCATTAGCCCGACGATATATACAATTGTACAATTAAATGCTACATGAACTTCAGTTAGTGTGTGCCAGTGTGGATCTTAAAATAAACATCTCCAAAACGAAATTCATGACAAACCTCTAGTACCTAGCAGAAATATCAATATTGGAGACAACGAAGTAGAGCTGGTAGAAAAATACATATACCTTGGACACGAAATAAAGATCACAAGGGACAACCAAATATGCGAACTACGAAGAAGAATAAACCTGACATGGGCAGCCTATGGAAAACTCAAAGACAATTTGAAAAGCGCTATATACCAATTTCTTTAAAACGTGATAACCTATGGTGCCGAAACTTTGACATTGACAGCTACAACTTCTAAAACGCTGTAAGTAGCTTAGAGAAAAATGGAAGGCTGGGTATATCGCTTCGTGACCGAATTAGAAATAAAGGCGAAGAACAGGAGTTACCGATGTAATTTCACGAATTGCCACACTGAAATGGAACTAGGCCGGACACGTCGCTCGAATCAGTGATGAAAGGTAGACAAAGAGATGACTTGAGTGAAGGCCGAGATTAGACAAAAGAAGTAGAGGAAATCCCCCTACTCGTTGGACTGATGATTACAAGAAAATGTCAAGAAGTTGAATGCAGAGTGCTTAAAATAGAACACAATGAACAAAAATGAGGAAGGCATATGTCCAGCAGTGGAAGCAAAGTGCTGGGTGATGATGATACTGATTATAAAACTTAAAAATAAAGTTTAATTCTCTATGGGCCTGTATAAGGCTAACAAACATTAATATTATTAGATAGTGAATTCTTTCCCAGTGTTCTTAACCTCCATATTTTAATAATGAAATTCGCCAGGGACGAACGGAATTGTTCTGTATTTCTTTATTATCTGAACCATTGCTTTTTCTTCTTCTTCGTACCACTTGGTTGTCCTTAGTCAGTTCATCTTCAACTGTCACTTTCGCTTCTTTAGTATAGATGCTATGTAAGTGTTTGTTTAATAAAATTTCTGATTTAAGATGATTATGCTACACTCTGGCAAAAGCCTTTTCGAAATCAAAGAAACAATCATTTAATTATGATTCGTATCTGAGCATCTCTGTGAAGGAGCACTCACTGCAAACAATACATCTCGACTTTCCAGACTTTTTTAAAACCCATTTTTGTCTTTGTCTATTTCTTATGTATTCTACTGTGGATTACTAGACCAGGGTGCATCTGTAAAAATATTAGTACATTTGGACGTTGAGAGGTGAATTAAATTTTTTTGCAGAAGTTGTTTGAAAATAACTCAAATAATAATATCTGAGTTATCAGACATATATCAGTTATAAAACATATATGAGTTATATGTCATAATATGAATTAAAAATTCGATTTTTTTATTGGTTTTTTGATTATAACTTTAAAAGTATTCATATCCGAGAAAAGTTGTACTAACATAAAAGTTGCGTAATAGGCATGTTCACAAAAAATTAAAAAGTCATTTCAAACGTGTAAAACGATTAAGAAACACCCTAGGAATAATTGTCCAAAATTTCAACAAAATTGAAAAAGCCTTTCTATAAAAAATCTTTATTAGAAATCTAGCATTATTTTAAATTTCAAGAACGCTTCTCTATTGGCCTGACGTCACTAGTTGCATACCCCAAGCGCGCGCCATTCTCATAGTGTTACTGTTTATGTACCTGTTTGACGTTTCAGGTCATTTTATTTTGTTCTCTTCTTGTTTTATCAGGGTTAAAGTGGAGTTTTATAGTGAATTTGTTTAGTTTAAAGTGGGTAGACTGTTTGTAAGGACATATTTTGTGTTTTACAAAAATAAACAAATAAAATGGAAGAAGGTTTTCAGAAAGCCGATTCGTATAAACTACCGACTGTAGTGTAGATGTAACAATGGTGTATGATTTATTGGCATCTTGTAAAAAAATAAATCTGTCACAGCTTTACTGAGTGTATATTCCATATAATTTTCCATGTCTTCCTTAAGCTAAAAAAATAAATGCTTAATACTCCACAAAAAAAAATAGAGAAAGTTGTATGCATGCATTGTACGCATGCATATTGTATACATACATTGGCTGGTTATTACTTTACCTTGGTTAGGTGTATTAAAAATATTTTTATTCTTCTTCATGTGCCTTGTCCGTTGTGGACGTTGGCTATCATCATGGCAATTTTAATTTCATTTGAGGCGTTTCTGAATAACTCGATCGATTTTTGTCCAAATCATTGGCGTAAGTTTTTAAGTCATGAGTGTCTTTTCTTCCGGGTCCGCGTTTGCTCTCTATTTTACCTTGCGTTATCAGTTGGAGTATACGATATTTATCATGCCTCATGATATGACCGAAATATTTAAGATTTCGTTTCTTAATTGTAAAAGAGATTTCTTTTTGTTTTCCCATTCGACACAATACCTGAACGTTGGTGTGGGTCGCCCAGGATATTTTGAGGATACGTGGGTACACCCACATCTCGAATGCCTCTAGCTTTTTCATTAACGTTTCAATTATTGTCCAGGCCTCTGCGCCATATAGCAAGACCGGAAATAATAACATTTTAGTGGGAGAGATATTATGTCGCAATGGGTGAAAATATTTCTCATGCATGTTGTTAGTTGCTATGTCCTTTTCAACTCTAGATCTTATTTCGGTTGTTTCGTATTTCGAGTTGACAACTGTTCCAAGGTAAAAAATATTTTTGAACTTGGGTATCATACATTTTCATTTCAACCAATCTTTTCACTAAATTATTAATGATTTTAATATAATATAAAGTCATACCTACATCCACATGTAGTTATTTCAAGGTTTACTTTTACTGTATGTATTATTAGAATCCCGTTTTTAGGAATATCCCAGTTTAAGGAATACAAATTTGAGGTCCCGAAACTTTTTCATTTACTCTTTAAGGGGGTAGGTGCAAAATCTTGGTCAATGCTATTTAAATTCATTCATTATTTTCGAATCCTGAGACAACTAATAAGTATTTTTGAAAAATGTAAATGCAGAAAGAACAATTACATTATTACCAAGGGTCGAAAGTCTGTGGAAAACTTCTATAATGATTATTTAATTAAGTTAGTTATTTTAAGTTCTAGCTGCAACAAACCATTTCTTTTTCTGTTTTAAATTGGCTGGAACGGTAATAACAATCTTGTCAGAACTGTTTTTTTGATGTATTTACACACCCAGGAACAAAACACCACTTATTTGGCTTTATTTTTAATAATTAAATACGTAAAAAACTGCGCACATTCAAATACACTGAGTAAATAAGTATACAAAACTAGTCGTCGATCAAGACGTTACGACTGTTGACGTCACAGACCGTAGCCTCGCTGCAGGGTACCGTTTTTCTAGCCTCCAAGAAAATCAACATTATGAACTCATTTATCTTAAAAAATATACATTTTTAAACAGTTTTATGATTGTTACGTTTTTATATACCTTGTAATCTATTGAATTTAACTATATTTAAAAATTAGTGAACATCCCTATTAAATTTTGTACAATATACAATCCGTAAAAAATTTAAAAAATAGTCACCCTTGTTGCAAAATAGCAATAATTGCGAAAAACCCATAAAAAAACAAGTATTCGCATTTTATGTTTTTCATCCATTTATGCTACACTTAGGACCTTCATATTTCATCCAGAATAACTTTATGATACAGTAAAACAACACTGTAAATTTCATTAAGATCGGTTCAGTAGATTTTGCAAAATAAATTTTGCAATCCAGCTGTCGCTAAAAAAAAATCATTTTTTCAAAATGTTACAGGACTGAAAATAAAGCAGATAGCAAGTTGAATTTTTTTTACGTGTAGAAGTGTACTGTACCTTTTATTTGCATTTTCCAAAATTAAAATCGATTAACTAACACGACGTCAGGAATTTTTTTTAAATAAACAATAATTATTGGTGCTACGCGCAGGAGAGCGGATAGTTTGCTCTGATTGGGCATTCCAATGACTTTTGATAATGATTTACACATTTTAATTTTTATTACATCCTATATAAATAAATAAATTTGTTTATTGCAAAATAAAAACACACACTCTATCCTTTGAAATAACACTTTTTTTAGCAAAAACTTTCTTTGTTCATATATTTTAACTTAGAGAATAAAAGTTTATTATTTTTAAACATATGCAATTGTTTAAACAATATTTTATAAACAATAATAAAATTAGTTTGATTTTTGTGGAATTAAAATATTAAAATACAACAAAATATAGAGTAAGAAAATAATATATTAGATAAAGATTGGAAGAAATTTTGGTGGAAATCAACTTGTGTGAATCGAACACCGCTCTCCTGCGCGTAGCACCAAAAATTAAAGTTTATTTAAAAAATTTCCTGAGGCCGTGGTAATTAATCGATTTTAATATTGCAAATTGCAAATGAAAGGTACAGTACACTTCTATAAGCAAAAAAAATTCAACTTGCTATCTGCTTTATTTTCAGTAATGCAACATTTTAAAAAAATGATTTTTTTTTGCGAAAGTTGGATTGCAAAATTTATTTTGCAAAATCTATTAAACCGATCTTAATGAAATTAACAGTGTTGTTTTACTATATCAATAAGTTTTTCTGGGTAAAATATGAAGGTCCTATGTGTAGCATAAATGGTTGAAAAACGTAAAACGCGAATACTTGTTTTTTATGTTTTTTTCGAAATTATTGCTATTTTGCAACAAGGGTGACAATTTTTAAAAATTTTAACCAATCCTATATTGTAGGAAATTTAATTGCACATTTTTTTATGTCGGTAAACCTTTTCTCAGAAATGAATACATACTTTTAAAGCTATAATCAAAAAAACAAAGAAGAAAAATCGAATTTTTCCTTCATTTTTTGACATTTTGATTATTTAAACAATGTTCCGGGCCTTTTTGAGTGGGAGGATAACTCAAATGTTATTATTTGAGTTATTTTCAAGCAATTTGTGCAAAAAAATTTGCGTGACCTCTCAACGTCCAAATGTACTAATATTTTTACAGATGCGCCCTGGTCTAGAATGAGTTATCCTCAAAGTAGAAGTTAAATCCTTGATTTACTAATTAGTTTGTCAAAAAAGTTATAATAACTATACGCATATTGTAGAGGTGGCGAAGGAATATAATAAAGAATAAAAGAACAAATTATTGTTTCAACATTTATTTTAACATTTATTTATTCAGGTTCATATTCCGTCACATATTAGGTTAATCGTTTTAAAGCAAATTATGCTTGTCTTGGCTTGTACGTTTTGTTGGAGAATTTGATATGTACTGGTTGAACTCTCATGTTAGGTGTAAGGAAAGCTTCTAAAGTATCAGCATTTTGCCTTGGCTGTCTGTCAAATGGGTACCCCATGGAACGTTTATCAGGATATAGTTTATCCTTTATACCACAATAGCTGTCAGCATCATTGCAAACGCCTGTACTATCTTGATTAATCTGTAAATTAAAATTGGTAGGATCATTAAAATAAATTCAGGTGAATCAGATTCAAAATGCAACACCTAAAGTTATAACAAGCGAAGAAATGAATATCGAGGAGGAAGAGGTGGGTAAAGGAAGCATTAAGAAAATTAAAAAATAGAAAATTACTAGGAGAGGACAGAATATCGAACGAACTCCCAAAGTATGGTGGACCAAATATAACAAAAGAACTATTAATACTAATCCAAAAAATAATAGAACAAAACAGACTACGACAAGAATGGAGACAAATCGGATGCGGAGAAATTCAGAAGAATTAACTTATTAAACCCAACATTAAAATTAAGAACAAAGTGATAACAAACAAATTGAATATAATTATAGCATTAGCAGAAGAACAACAACGTTTTAAGTCGGGAAGCTATACTATGTATACGCACGCTATAATAAGTAAGTATAATGAGGCAAGTTCAATAGAAATCACTAGAACAAAACAAACTAACATATTTATGTTTCGTAGACTATAAGATAATGGACTAACCTGAGTATGGAACAGATATTTCACGTTGCAAAAGATAGGGATGCGTTTAAAGAAGTGATCGCCAACCTTTGTTAGAAGACGGCACAATAAGAAGAAGACTTTAAGAAGGCATTTGACAGGGTCAAATTAAAGGACGCTATCCATTTGTTATACTCAAGAGAGGTACCGCTAGGGATAATTAAAACGATGAAAGTAGAAGATGAACTAACTACAGAATTGAAGCTGGCAGTGGGATAAGCCAGAGGTATTCCCTGAGTCCTTTATTGTTCAACCTGATCATGGATGAAATAACAAAAAAGTAAGAGCTGAAAAGGATACCAAATGGAAGAAAAACAACTGAGAATAATCTTCTGCACCACTGTATTAAAAGAAAAGTGTAGAATAACTACCTACTGTAGGAAACCGATTACTCTATCTCTAGTGTACCAGAGGGTTGTAGATGCGCCTCGCAATATGTGGAGAAATTTAGGCGGACTTTCGATGAAAGGCACCAATTAATGTGATTTGACGAACTGCCATGAACTAGCCGGCTTATATCAAGGAAAAAAGTTTATGAGAAACGTCAGCATCGAACCACGTTCCCCCCACACCCAGAACCTCCTAATGGAATGAACCTGGACTGGAGAACCTGGCGGACACTTAACTGCATACTCACCAGTAACACAGTAAATAAGGTATAAAGGCAGATAACGACGCACTTTGTGAATACGGAGAAATACAGGATGTGGAGCACCTGAGAGTATGCATACTTTGCCCATCACAGTGCATCTTCAATGATTTATGGCTCGCAAACACAAAGGGTGTAGACGTAGCCCAATACTGGGCAGAAAAACTACAGTCGGATCCAGACTCGAAGAAGTAAGTTTTTATTATATTAATTATTAAACAATACTTATAGCCCAGTAAATGAACGGGAAACACGGCGATACCGTGTAATTTTCAGGGGCAACTTCGAATTGCATGAAAATTTGGATTTAAGTTCTACTTACCCTCCACTTCAAAGTTGAAATTGTGTCGTTGGTTGCTTTTACTTGCCCTTCTGGGGGGGTGAAAAAATACGTTCAAGATAAGACCGGAAATGGATAAATGGACTGGTTGTAAGCAACTTTTGTTCTATGGAGTTTTGTATGGAAGTCAATACTTTTCGAGTTATTTGCGATTGAAAATGTTTATTTTTCGACAAAAACACTACGTTTTCATACGGTTTTTCGCACATTTTAAAAGGTCAATATTTGATCGAAAAAAATATCCTTAACAAAAGTGTAGCTTATAAAAAACCGAAAAAAATGGTGTATCAGTGAAGTCTATCAATAGAGTAAAAACAAAGTTGTAGCTCATGAAAAATACGTTCTTATTCGTCTAATTCCAAATCGAATAAAAAATTAAGTACTTTTCGGGAAAACTCATTCAAACTTTTAAATTGTTTAGAAAAAGCTTTATTTTAATTGTTTTTAAAAATTTTTAGCATTAAAAATAAGCGATATACGCTCAAAATAAAGTTGGCCCTCTTTTTTTTGTAAAAAAAACCATGAAAATCTCCCCGTGTTTAGCTTCCCAAATGAAATTAATCGTTATCGCTTTACAAACAATTTACTTACTCATCTATTTTTTATATGATCTGTCAGTCTCACCGGTTTAAAGTGCTTATTTTCGAAAGGGTTATAGTTGAAAAAGCTTGAATGGGTCACTAATCACGAGTGTATACAAATTTTGAACAGCCGTATCTTAACCAATGTTTGTCTTACGGAAAAACAAAATGAAACTAGCATATTTATAATATCAAAAGCTAAATTTTTTTACTCTTTAAGATTTTTCTTATCACTATTACTTTTTAAGTTATTTTGAAAAAAGGAAATTATTCAAAAATTTTAGAATAGAACCACCTTTTTTCAAAAATAAGCACTTCAAACCAATTAAACTTACAGACCACATAAACAATACACATACAGTTAAAATAAATGGTAAAGCGGTAACGATTAATTTCATTTAGGGTGCTAAATAGAGGGAGGTTTTCACGATCTTTTTTTACCAAAAAAAGGGGCCAACTTTTTTTTCAGTGTAACTCGTTTATTTTTGATGCTAGAAACTTTGTAAGAAACATATATAAATCTTTTTTTAGATACCTTAAAAATGTTAATACGGTTTTCCCGAAAAGTGCTTAATTTTTTAGTGATTTCGCGTTGAATTATTCGATTTGGAATTAGACGAATAAGAACGTATTTTTCATGAGCTACAACGTTGCTTTTACTTAATTTATAGACTTTACTGATATACCATTTTTTTCGTTTTTTTTATAAGCTACACTTTTGCTAAGAATATTTTTTTCGATAATATATTTACTTTTTGATTTAGTTGCGCAAAACGGTCTGAAAACGTAGCTTTTTTGTCGAAAAATCAACATTTTCAATCGCGAATAACTCGAAAAGTATTGACACATAAAAAACTTTATAGAACAAAAGTTGCTTATAATCTGTCAGTTTGTCCATTTCCGGGCTTATTTTAAACACGCGTTTTTCACCCCCGAGAAGGGGTGACTGTCACCCCCCAAGTAAAAGCAACCAACGGCACAAATTCAACTTTGAAGTGGAGGGTAAGTAGAACCTAAATCCAAATTTTCATGCAATTCGGAGTTGCCCCTGAAAATTACACTCTAAAACGGTCATTTATTGGGCTATTAATATAAGCAGATTAACTGCGTACCTAATACTTTAATATAATATTATACAAACAATACTTACAGCATCATCATCAAAGTTGGAAATCATTACAAAAAGTTCGCATTTAAATCCAGGGTTGTCAGTATTTCCCATAGGAATCAACATATGTTGTGGCCAACCGCACCCGCAGAAGTTAAATGTAGATAAACGATTGCCTCCTTCAGGTCTCGTGGCATCCAAATCCCGGAAAGTCCTATCAAATGGTATAGTTACAGAAGAATCAGTGGAACTGCGAGTTATTTGATTTTTGCCTTGTTTCACTAAAAATAAAGTTTTTTTTTTATTTGGGAATATAAACTGGCCTACATAAATGGCCTATATAAATCGGCCTACTTTAAACTTTTGACTTGAACTATATTTTTCCAGAAATTATTACTCTTATCAAAAAGAGGGATATTTATATTATGTGGTGCACCCTGGGTAACGCTAAATGGTCTATCAATTTTTGGACGCCAAACTAGCCGCTAAGCTCTCCTGGCAACCAGTACGATAAAGAAAAGCAAGGAAAGGAATCTCCATATAGGAATATGGAAAACTACAAAGGTGTTTATCAACACCATTTGACGAGACGTATCGGACCAACCCTCCGTATATGTCAAATAAACATAGAGGGAATTAGTAGATCAAAATCTGAATTTCTTTCAAAAATACTAATAGAAAATAACGTTGACGTCATAGCTATTCAAGAAACTCACGCACCATCAGAAACCGAGCTTCTTAAGAGGGGTAAAATTCCGGGATATAGCATGATTGGAGCCACTTACAGCAATGTTTACGGAACTGCAACTTACGTGAATAACAGTATACAAAATTCCAAGGTGAAGGACTGCAGCTGCGAAAATAGTGTATCCATAATCTCTACAAAAGTGAATGACATAACCATAAAGAACATCTACAAACCACCATTAACTAAATGGCCAACAAATGTAATCAAAACTGAGGACAACCAACCTACAGTTTACATAGGGGACTTTAACAGTCACCACAACAAATGGGGGTATGAAAACAATGATGAAAATGGGGAAAAACTCCTGGAGTGGGCCGAAGAAAACAATATCCACCTTATCCATAGTCTAAAAGATAAACCTACTTTCTTTTCTAGAAGATGGCGCAAAGGCTACAACCCTGATCTATGCTGGGTTTCGAGTAACTCACAGTTACAACCACTCCCAAGCTCCCGAACTGTACTGCCTAGTTTCCCTCGCAGCCAACATCGACCTGTCATAATCGAAATAGGCATACAAATTTCTATCGTTGAATCCACGCCGAGACCCCGTTGGAATTTTAACAAAGCAAATTGGCCTGAATACACCAAAGAGCTGGACACCTGCATTCGCTTCATTGACCCAAAGGCCAACAATTACCACCGTTTTTTAGGAATGGTTATCTCTATCGCCAAAAAACATATCCCCCGAGGTTTTCGAAAGGAGTACATCCCAGGCTGGACGGAAGAAAGCCAAAAACTATATGAAGAATTTTTGAAATCAGAAGATCCCGAAATCGGTGACAACTTACTCAAGTCACTGGATTCAACTAGACTTAATAAATGGAAATCTACCGTAGAACATATTGATTTCTCCCGTTCCAGTCGGAAGGCATGGGGACTGATCCGCAAACTGGGCGAAGCAAGCAGAGCACAACACTTAAACAAATCAACAATTGAGCCAAATAAGATAGCCAATAGAATAATTGAGAACTCTCGAGCTCCATCTGAGAAAACTCATACATCGATGGTAAAAAAAGCTCTTAAACAACTTAAATCAAATACCCCCACAACATCAGAATACTCACGTGCCTTCTCATTGGATGAAATAAACGAAGCGCTTAACCAAACCAAAACGGGAAAAGCAGCTGGTTTCGATGGAATATATCCTGAGTTTATAGTCCACACTGGTACAAAAACAAGACAATGGCTCAAAGAATTCTTTAGCGACATTGTGACTACAGCTATGCTTCCCCCAGAATTTAAAAGAACAAAAATTATCGCAATCCAGAAGCCTGGCAAAGACAACAAGCTGCCTGAAAGTTACCGGCCTATCGCCTTACTCAGTTGCTGTTATAAATTACTAGAACGACTCTTATATAATAGAATATGTAACACCATTGAGGACGCTGTACCAATTGAGCAAGCTGGATTTAGAAAAGGACGAAGCTGTTGTGACCAAGTGCTGTCCTTAACTACATTCATCGAAGCTGGCTTTGAAAGACGTGAAAAAGCTGCCATAACATTTATAGACCTTACGGCTGCCTATGACACTGTGTGGAGAGAGGGCCTTATTTATAAGTTGATGAAAATCATACCCTGTCTCAAAACTTGTCAGCTGATAAACAATCTACTAACTAACAGACTGTTTCAGGTATATATAAATGATGCACGAAGTAGCGTTAGAAAACTTAACAACGGCTTACCTCAAGGCTCAGTGCTAGCTCCTTTATTATTTAACCTTTATACGGCGGATATACCTGAAACAAAATCGAGAAAATTCGCTTATGCAGACGACCTGGCCATTGGCTTCAAAGATAATAGTAAGGAAGCTGGAGAACGAGCTCTAAACGAGGACCTAACTACACTTAGTAACTACTTTAAGAACTGGCGCTTACGTCCTAACACAAGCAAAACTGAAACCTGTCTCTTTCACCTGTCGAACCAACTTGCGGGCGATACCCTCAATGTAACTCTAAATGATGCAGCTATCAAACATAACAACAACCCCAAATATCTAGGCATCACACTTGATAGAACACTCACCTTCAAAAGCCATCTTACAAACGCAGCCGGTAAACTGAGAACAAGAAATAATATAATAACAAAACTTGCTGGAACAACTTGGGGTGCTTCTGCAGATACTCTTCGGACCTCTGCTCTAGCTTTGGTTTTTTCAGTGGCAGAATATTGTGCACCAGTATGGTTGAATAGTGCACATACAAACAAAATCGATGTCCAACTTAATCAAACCATGAGATTAATCACTGGAACAATAAAATCAACCCCAGTGAGATGGCTGCCTACTTTGAGCAATATTGCCCCACCAGATCTACGCCGTACAGCAGCATTAGTGAGAGAGTATCAGAAAATTGTAGCCAACATATAATTACCAATCCATCAAGACATACCAGACATCTCAAAAGAGCACCAGCGACTGAGGTCTAGAAATCCTCCAATCAGAACTGCCCGAACAATTGGTGATTCCTATGATATACAAAGGCAATGGTCCACAAGATGGATGCCAACAATAGCAGCAGACTATATTCAGATATCCACCCCAACCCAGGGTTTCATCGGATCGGGTCTGCCCCGGCCCACCTGGACGAGGCTTACTCGCATACGTACCGGACATGGTAAATGTGCTGATTCTCTGTTCAAATGGGGTCGTGCAGAAAGTCCACAGTGTGATTGTGGATCGCTTAGACAGACCATAAGTCATTGTGTTTCAGATTGCCTAAATCGGGCCTACCGTGGAAACCTCCAGGACTTTGTGGAATGCTCCCCAGATGCAATTGAATGGCTATGTAAATTGGACATTAATATTTAGATTCATTCATTATGTTTTGGTGTTTGAATAATATATGTGTATATGTGTATATATGTGTGTATATATGTATATATGTATATATATTATATTTGTGTGTTTATCGTACTGAGAAAGTCCATACGCTAAATAAAAATAAATATTTATATTATGTGAAAGATAATTTAATATGCTTTAATAGTAGTAGGTATATATTTATGAAAATATATTTCGACTTTAACATTGTAAAATTATTGCTAACACAAAAAGAGTATTTGACAATTAAAAATTTAACAATGAAGTCGAGCTAGAATTCTTTGTTTGCCTCATCACATAAATATTCTATGAGATTGAGGTCTGGACTGCACGCTGGCCATTCCATGACTCGAAAACCGACTTCGGTAGTGTACTCTGGTACGATTCTTGAGGTACATAGGTATAGGGCCTTGAATTATCCTGCATAAATATAAATTTGTTTCCAATGTAGGTAATTAACGTACGGTACCACATGTATTGCGAAAATCTCCTCGATTTATCTTCTTCTTCTATCCATTCCGGATGTTGGCGATCATCATGGCTATCTTGACTTTGTTTACCGCAGCGCGGAACAGTTCAGTGGTAGTCGTGTTATACCACTTTCGTAAATTTTGAAGCCAGGAAATGCGTCTTCTTCCCGGTCCTCTGTTACCTTTTACCTTCCCTTGGAGAATCAGTTGGAGATTGGAAAATCGATTTATCTAGAACCCGTTAAACCTCCTCGAGAAAACGGTCGAACGGTTGAACTTATCAATTATATTATATAAATAGGGTACATAATACGTTCTTTTCAAAATAATGTAAAAATTTGTATAAATTTAAAATTAAACTTACGTTCAACTTTGAACTTATCAAGTTCAATAAACATGTTTTTCTGGTCTTTAAATAACCATGGATTGCCCCTTTCATCGTTTTGGGGAGCCAAAAATATTCTACACGTTCCTCGTCTAGGTTGACCATTATTGGAAACAGTAATGCGGTAATTAAATGCATGGTGGTCCAAATGGGTAAAACGAACAAATACAGCACCACGTGGTTGAAAGTCCATTCCTCGAGATAGATCTACATCAGATTGTTTCCAAAATGTAGTAAAAGTATTTGGCGGCCCTTGTACTGATTCTACTTTTATGCTGTCTACGGTAACTCCAGGATAATTTAACTGTAAAAATTTTAAAATAGAAGAATCCGTAATATAAAATCTAGTAATAAAACATAGAGAAGTTTAAGATCAGAAAATCGAAAAACTTCTTACGTTGGAACCAAAGTTCTGGTGACAACCTGAATCCCGGTCTTCCACAATTTACAATGAAATATGACGATTAGAGAATAGCGATGAGGAATCCAAAATATGCAATACTAAGCAGCTGCATAGGACTCACTTGGGTGGCATCGGCAAGCTGAGCTATGCCCATATAGCACACAACGTCCGATGGACGTCCATATAACGTACATTTAAAGTCCAAACGTCCATGGACCAAAACTGGACGTACTATGTACGTCCATTACGCGACGTCCATTGGACGTTTGATTTCAACGTACATTGGACATCCATTTGTGGTCCATGGAGATTTTACACAAAACGCGACTATTATTATGAGTAATTATATTTATATAGCTTCTTGTTTTAATCAAAGCAATATTATTAGTAGAATACAAGAAACTTCTAATAAATGTAGTTACATATATTTTTTCATCATCGAACTAAAAACACTGAACCACTAAAATTATTTTAATTAAACCTATATAATATTAGATGATGATAAAACGATGGTAAACTTTTTCAGAATAACGGAGCTACATCGCGCATCGGTAATTATAGAACTTACAATAATTAGACACTACCAATTTAAATCTTATATGTGCATTCTGTTAAATTTCGCGCCAAACTAAATGAGAATCTTCTTGACAACGTTGTCGCTCTTTACGCTATCGGTCGTAAAAGGTGTATTAGGCAGGTACTTTTAGGGGATTATCGCTGTTAATTGTTGTGGAATACTGAAGGAGGATTTATTTATGATAATTCACAGAATGGCAAACACGCTTGCAATATACAACCCTACTGACTCTAAGTTCTAAGAAATAATAATGTTTGGAAAGAACAGAACAGAAATAAACCTCTTGAATGTGCATGCTTGATAGGGCGTCATTATCTGAATTTTGTCTTTATTAAGTTATTACATACAATAGAATAATCCTGTGATATCTTTGTGTTTGCTGTTTATCGTGCAAGTGCAGTCGTGCATTAATGAAGTTCTTATAATAAAGTTATAATGAAGTTCCTATAATAAAATTATAATAAAGAGAAATAAAAAAGGTATTTTGTGTAATACTTTAAAGTATATATAAGTTTAGTATTATACGAACTATTTCCTATACCTAAAGGCTTTTTGCTATGTACCTATGTATTCAAAAAATTATGGACACTAGATTGCTTTCTGAAAAGTGCCCTACAAAAATGACTATAAGACGTACATTGAATGTACATCAGATGTACATTGAATGTACATAAGATGTACACTGAAAGCTTCAACAACGTACACTGTACGTTTGTAGCGGACGTTCTATGGACGTCCAATTTTGTGAACTCTGGACGTTCGTTGGACGTCCATCGGATGTCCATTGTACCTTAGCGGGACGTCCATTGGACGTTCCAATGTACACAGATGTACGTCCATTGGATGTCCATAAAACGTACTTGTGCTATCTGGGTGTCCTTAAGCCAGAACTGCCTATGTGTCTCAAAAGAAAAGTCTTTGATTAGTGCGTGTTGTCAGTACTTACATATAGTGCAGAAACTTTAGCCGTAACCAAGAAAATAAGAAATAACATTTGTGTTGCCCAAAGAGCCATGGAACGCTCTATGTTAGACATTTCTCGTAGGGATCGGATTACGATCAAGGAAATAAGACGTAGAATAAGAGTGGTAGATGCCATAAAAGAATTATAACTCTTAAGTGGAACTGGGCGGGGCACAAAGCTAGAATGTCGGATAACAGATGGACATAGCGAATAATACCATGGAGACCAAGACAAAAAGCATATCGAAGTAGTGGTCGTTCTCCAACAAGATGGTCTGATGAAATAAAACGGATCAACAAAAATTGGATGCAAACAACACAAAAGAGGAATACATGGAAAAGACTGAGGGAGACTGAGGGAAACCTATATCCAGCAGTGGTTAGATCCGGGTTGAATGATGATGATGATTCCACACCCGTCAATTCATCTAGGTAAAAATCCAACTATTTTTTTTTTTAATCAAAAATGAATAACCATTTTCAATTTCGTTGCAAAACGAAAATACAGCCGAACCATATTCCAGTCCAATCAGAGAGGGCTGCAAGCACCTCTACCGGTTTCGAAACTTATTAGTCTCTCATCAGGAGGCACATATGCTGCTCTCCCTGATCCAACCAAAACAAACCCCAGCGTGCAGTCCCGGATTGCAACGAACGAAATGGCATAGATGCCCTAGCGGCAACTAC
Source organism: Diabrotica virgifera virgifera (assembly GCF_917563875.1). NCBI lineage: Eukaryota > Metazoa > Arthropoda > Insecta > Coleoptera > Chrysomelidae > Diabrotica > Diabrotica virgifera. Next base: position 242,249,428 of record NC_065448.1, on the reverse strand, counting down.
TAGCAAAAGACTAAGTTTTCACTCTAATGGCATATAACATATCCCACCAGAATGAAACTGTGTGGAGTATGAAGGGAACCAGTCTCGTTGGAACTTTACCGCGCTGAGCAGATGTGACGTGAATTGTAAATTGTAGAATTCCCTCATCTTCCTTAGTCTTAGCATCCGTATGGCTTGCAAATTGTAGAAGCCTCGGAGGTGTAACCAGAGAAGGTTCCCATTGTTTTCATTCTGGTGGGATATGTTATATGCCATTAGAGTGAAAACTTAGTCTTTTGCTAGCAGTTGCCGCTAGGGCATCTATGCCATTTCGTTCGTTGCAATTCGGGACTGCACGCTGGGGTTTGTTTTGGTTGGATCAGGGAGAGCAGCATATGTGCCTCCTGATGAGAGACTAATAAGTTTCGAAACCGGTAGAGGTGCTTGCAGCACTCTCTGATTGGACTGGAATATGGTTCGGCTGTATTTTCGTTTTGCAACGAAATTGAAAATGGTTATTCATTTTTGATTTTTATTTACTCTGTGTGGAGTATGAAGGGAACCAGTCTCGTTGGAACTTTACCGCGCTGAGCAGATGTGACGTGAATTGTAAATTGTAGAATTCCCTCATCTTCCTTAGTCTTAGCATCCGTATGGCTTGCAAATTGTAGAAGCCTCGGAGGTGTAACCAGAGAAGGTTCCCATTTGTTTTCATTCTGGTGGGATATGTTATATGCCATTAGAGTGAAAACTTAGTCTCTTATTTTTTTTTAATTCTAATAAAATCTTCAATCTTAATATTAATAATGTATAATATATTTACCTGATCAACAGTATATCTAGGCAATGATGATTTATAAGTTTGAAACATGTAATCAATATAGGCATGCCATCTATAAAATACAGGATCGCGCATAGCAGTTGCTGAATCACCCATCACTCCAAAAGATTCCTAGAAAACGAAAATTTTGTGTTTTATAGCATACAAAAAATGTGCACCCTTTTATATTCAATATTAATGAAATATCATAAGGTTAGTAAAATTTATATATTATATAGTATACAAATAAGGTGTAACAAAAGGCAAGAGACAGCCGAATGCTTTGTGGATGATTACCAAACTATATTTAAAGAGGTAGTGACGGTAGTTACTTAACTTGATTGTTAAGTACCTATTGTAGTATTGATTTAGGTACCTGGGATCAGGGCCGCCGAGAAGGCAGTACAGCCGGTACATTTTACCGGGACCCGGCGATGTAAGGGGCCCGGCGTCGACCAGACCAATGATGTAATTTTTCCCATTTTTACTTTATCGTACTACATACGCAGTATGAGTATAATAGATAAAGTTATAGGATCGTGCAAATAAAAATTTTTCAGATTTCACTTTTTTTCGACGTTTTGAGTCCCCCTGAGTCTAAAAAGCAAATAAAAAAAACATGTCGGAAGTATGTACGTATGTACGTACGTATGTACGTACGTATGTCGCCACCGCCCAGCAAAAACTACTGGACCGATTTCGATGAAATTCGGTACGAGTAAGTTTAAGAGAATTTTGTCGAGAAACTAAGCTTTTGAAAAAAACCTCTAAAAGGGGGGCCGAAATAGGGGGGTTATTTGGGGCCCATTTTTGTAAAATTTTGACCGAAATGAATGAAATTTAACTTAAAGTTAGCTCATCGATAGGTAAATAGAAATACGGAATTTGACATTTCCAAATCCAAAATGGCGGCCAGCATGGCCGACCGCCCACCCGATACATTTCCCTACCAATCTAAAAACTTGTTTAAGATAAATTTAATTTGAAAAAACATTTATATAGCCTAAAGATGGGGCTATAACAAGAATATTATCGTTTTTCAGAAAAAGTTATGGGTTGCCTATATTTAAGGGGTCAAAATTTGACATAAATTTGAACTAAATTTTCTCAAAAATGACTCCAAGGAATTTGCTTATTTTTTGAAATATTTTTGATATCCTATCAGTAAATTGAATAACATTGGTCAGATTTCTTAACTCCTCATAGGAGGGAAGTTATGAATTTTTTATAAAAAAATATTCGAGTACCCGTAACTACCTCTGTAATAGAAACTAAAATTTGAAATTTGGCAGACTTATATAGTACTTTGTTATCTATTAGTACGATAAATTTTACCTACAATATGGCTTCCGGTTTAACCGGAAATGAAAAAAAATCTTAATTTTTTACATACGCCCTATATATTTTTACATATTTTGAAAGAATGTAAAATTATTTTTCCAATAACATAAAACTCGTTGCTGTAACTCAAAAACTCGAAAAGTTACAGAAAATTGAAATTTTGCTAGAATCTTGTGTGTGTCGCCTCTCACGCGATCATAGCAGAGCATTATTATAGGGCAGTCAATGAGGGTATTTGGCTCCGAATTCCATCTACTACATCGATGTACTTGATATTTTCACAGTAAGTAGGGAATAGCTCAAGAAACAAAATCTACCCTATATACTATGGCGCTTTATACTATGGCGGAAGTGGCTAGAGAACCTATTTTTAAGCAAAAACTGATCTATACTTTTATTTCTGGATCCCGCGTATGAAAAAAAGTTGATTAATAGCAAGCTGAAAATTTGTTAATAGCTTAAGGGTGTCTAGTCGGATAAATTTTGATATATGGGAACACTGGAACAGGGGCAGTTTTAATTGTGGAACAGGTTAAAAATTTGGAACGGTCAGACCACAAAAACGGCACATTTATTTTGTCCGACAGAACAGACTTAAACTCTCCGAACAGAGATTAAACACTCATGCAAAAATCAGACTGCTATTTATCACCTGTCATAATTCCTGTCATTTGACATATTCTGCATGTTCCACTCATTAAAACGCCCATTTGGTGATAAATAGCAGTCTGATTTTTGCATGAGAGTTTAATCTCCGTTCGGAGAGTTTAAGTCTATTCTGTCGGACAAAATACATGTGCCGTTTTCGTGGTCTGGGCGTTCCAAATTTTTAACCTGTTCCATAGTTAAAACTTTCCCTGTTCCAGTGTTCCCATATATCAAAGTTTGTCCGACTAGACACACTTAAGCTATTAACAAATTTTCAGCTTGCTATTAATCAACTTTTTTTTCATACGCGAAATCCAGACCTATTTTTTTTTGAGAACTCAATACTTTTTGAGTTATGCGTAATTGAAAATTGGCCATTTTCATTTAAAAATGACACGTTTTCGGACGGTTTTTTGTGAATACCTTAAAAACTATGCATCAAACTAAAAACACTATATAAATTTTTTTTTTAATTATAAATAACAAAGAGATTCGCTCCTTCGTAAATTTTCTATTTATAATACAAAAAGAGATATGGTAGGTAAAAAGAGTTTGTTTTTTGGTGCATGCTCAAAGTGCTCATGCTCATGCTTTTGTAGTGTTTGAAAAGGCCTTTAAAACGAGCGCCGTTAAATGTCGGTTACATTCAAACTAAGCGAGATATGGTGCAAAAAAATATATGACTAATGTACTTTAAGGAAAAATGAAAAGTATATACATTTAACTCCCCATCCACCATAATTTAAATGCATTGTTTTTCTTTTGCAATAACTCTTAATATAGTGTTATTTCTACTTTCAAAAAGTTGGACGGGTGAAAAAAATAAGATCAAATTATAGAGCGCATTTTTAAATTTTCTTAAAATTCTTCCTTTTGCTTCATGCAATTCGAAAATAAAAATGTTCTATCCCCGAGAAGTGGTGAGAACCGCCCCCATGATAAAAGCGCCATAGTATATAGGATAGACTTTGAATTAGGAGATTGGGCTTTGGGCTACTCCCAAAATTTCATTACAATCCATGCAGTAAAATGCAAATATTGTGTAAACTATTAATTTCTCAGAAAAATGGACTACAGTGGAAACCCGATAAGTCGGCCTCCGATAACCCGGAAGTCCGGCTAACCCGGACCAATTTTCATCAGACAAAACAAACATTTTTTCACTTTGACCAAGTTTTTTTCCAAGAAATAAACAATACTGTATACAACTGTACGTATAATTTAAATGTACTACTGTGCATATTTTCATGTTTTTGCAATTAAAATGGAGTTTATCTGTAAGTATACTGTGTTTTATTAATTTTTATGATATTCTCCGGCTAACCCGGATTTTCGATAACCCGTATCGGCCGCGGTCCCGATTAATCCGACTTATCGAGGTTCCACTGTAATTTTAAATGAAAGTATGACTAATATTCTATTGATTTATGCAATAATCTATAGTGTGTCCCCGAACATTTTCTCAAATGCGGGAATTAATGATGCGTAGAACCATAAAATATTTTCAAGTATACAAGGTGTTTCTAAAATATCAAAATAACGAGTAACTTTGTTATTTTTATAGAATGCCAGTATCTAGTACGATAACGATAATAGATCGGTACGATAAAGTTCTCGGGCGGCCCTTCCTTCCAGCGTTTTTTGCTCTTCACTTTATGTCCATATTGCTTTTAAGTAATACTCGGCTATATTTAATATTATGACCTTTAATCGATTTGGTTTAAAATTTTAACAGCAATAAATCACAGGAGACAAGTACTACAGTGCAGTCAGATAAAACTATGGTATGGATATGGAGATTAAAAATATATTAGGGTTTCTAGAAGATTTACAAAAAATCAGAAGAATCTATGTAGAAGAATCTAAATTAGTTACCAGCAATTATGGAATAAATCCAGTATTTACATCAAATAAAGAAAAACGGCGCAAAAAGCCTGTGAGATTTTTGATGATTTGCCTGGGCCTACAATAGTGGTGATGCGACTGATAATTTTGATGCATCGAATGCGACACCCGACGCAATATTTCGCTGGAAAATATTTAATATTGCCATATAATAAGCAATTCAACCAGAAGATTTAATGCGGAAAATAAAATTCATTTGCTATTTAAAATTTTATGGATATTCCGAGATGAAGATGAAGACAATATTAAAAAAAGAATGATAATATGTGTTGCGCGAGTTTTATAAAGAAGACATTAGTGAAGTCTAACAATAAAACACTGAAAACGTTTGTTTTCTATACTTCCACAAAATTTATTACAACTAAGTGACTACAGCTGTTTCGGCAGGGTGCCTTTCTCAAGTGATCTAGTTTACAATGGTTTGCCTATTTAAAGTCTTTAACTGAAGAGGTTGAGGAGTGGGGAGCTGTTTGTCTCAAGTTGGTCATTCAGAATTATATCTATATTTTTCAATTTATTAATTTCCATAGATTCTAATAAAGATAGCTTAAGGCCTTTATTTTGAATATGCAGAATTTGAAACTGTTCATTAAAAGAATGATTATGATCTAGAAGGTAAAGTGCGTATGTAGAAGTGTCTATTTTCTACTGTTGAAAGCCCTTTTGTGTTCTGCTATCCGTTTGTCAAAGGTTCTGCAAGTTTGACTGATGTAAGTTTTCGGACAGTCACCACAACTATACTCGCTATAACGAGCAGTAAACAATGGCTATAACGAACAAACAGTTAACAAAATTTTAAACCAAAAACTCCATAAGAAAGCCCTGAAATTAGTGTATCCACCACCACAGACAGAACCCAGTACCTTGTGCTCTCTAACATATACTGGCAAGATAACAACAAAAATAGCCAGATACATTAAAAAGAAAGGAATAACACCAGCTTTCAGAACTAACAACAACTTAAGTAAATATATTAAGAACAATAAAAGCCGAAAGAGAAAGCAACTACAGAGTGGTGTGTACAAACTGACTTGTGGTGACTATCCGAAAACTTACATCGGTCAAACTGGCAGAACCTTTGACAAAGGGATAGCAGAACACAAAAGGCTTTCAACAATAGAAAAGCAGACACTTCTACATACGCACTTCATCTTCTAGATCATAATCATTATTTTAATGAACAGTTTCAAATTCTGCATATTCAAAATAAAGGCCTTAAGCTATCTTTATTAGAATCTATGGAAATTAATAAATTCAAAAATACAGATATAATTCTGAATAACCAACTTGAGACAAACAGCTCCCCACTCCTCAACCTCTTCAATTAAAGACTTTAAATAGGCAAACCATTGTAAACTAAATCACTTGAGAAAGGCACTCTGCCGAAACAGCTGTAGTCACTTAGTTGTAATAAATTTTGTGGAAGTATAGAAAACAAACGTTTTCAGTGTTTTATTGTTAGTTAAAATGAACTTCCATCAAGTAACGGTCGAATCCATCAATTACATTAGTGAAGAATTGGTAAATGAATTTTTTTATTTGAGAGCGATGTACACGGATAATATTGGTGAATCTCAACTTTCTCCAATAGATTTGTTTAATAAAATTAATCATCTTAAATTTGAATCGTTATTGCGTTAAAAAGATCCTTTATTTTTCTTTTTCGCATAAAAAATGCTATGAGGTAATGATAGCTACGATGAAACAGGATCGGTTAGCTGCCTATGAACGTTGTGAATTGAGAATGATTTGGCAAAATCATGCGATTTATCGAAAATTAGACATATTTGGCGAACAGAAAACTCGAAAAACACCTGTATTATAAATATTTTCACTATTATAAATATAATCAAAAATTAATAAAATTTATATTGGAAATATTTCTTATTATTTATTATTAATACAGTGGACTCTCCCTATAACGAACACGGATATTACGTGGTTTCGCTTATAACGAGGTACACTAGATACCCCATGAAATTCTTATTGAACTATAACACACTATAACGAGGCATATTTGGTTACAACGAGAAAAAATGAAATCAAAGAATATGTTTCTTTACCTGTTTTTTAGCGCAGTAATGGCTATAAATAACTACCCCAACTGCCTGTATATAGAAATGCCCAACATCTGTTTTATTATCGAGGTCAGTGCTGTGATAAACTTCTTCCTTTATATCGACCGCTATTGAATATTGTAGGAAATTTACGATTTACGTCTCATTGTTCAGGTCGACCATGGACACCCAATAAACTACGTAAGAGGCATCAAAACATGTCAATATGATTGTTGTCTGATATAACGAGATCCGCTTATAACGAGGTAATTAGTCCGCCATTTCAGTTCTTGTTATAGAGGAAGCCGACTGTAATTTTATTTCTATAAAAATTAAACAATTTTTTTCGCTCTTCACTTTTTGCCGGGGGCCCACCCTTCACTTTTTACCGGGGCCCGCTCATCCCTCCCGGCGGCCCTGCCTGGGATGTTGGATCGATAGCAGCCTAAATCCTGATCTAGAAATAAGATCGAGAATAGAACAGGTTATAAGATCTTTCGAAAAAATCAAAAACCTCCTTTGTGATTCTCGAATAAAACTCGAAATTCAACTACGTTTATCCAAATGCTTAGTCTGGTCGACTTTTCTCTTTGCAGTTCAGACATGGACCCTTAAAACATCAACCGTAAATAAATTGGAGGCCCTTGAAATGTGGATCTACCGGAGAATCCTCAAAATATCGTGGACATCGCATACCTCAAATGAAGAAATGCTGCATAGATTATGTAAAGATAGAGAACTTTTCAACATAGAATTCATTTCAAAACTAATACTCATTCAAATGTTTATACATAAATACGTTGTTTAAAAATATAATACTACTTACGAGATGTCTATGGTCGGGATCGTGTATATATGAAAGAAATACGTGACCCATGTTATGTAGATCTCCATATATATCTCTGTTGGGTGACAGATTACTGGATTCAATCATGTTGCCCAAGACATCTATCCCTTCATTTTCAGTTAGCAAAATGGTTTGGCCATTTGGCTAAAAAGTACAAATGGAAGTAATAAAACAAGCATTACAAAATATATACAGTAAATCCTTTACACAATAAAATATTTGAAGTAGCAATAATAGGTAAGTAATGGTAAGGGAGCCCAAGCGGAAATTTTTGCAGGTACTCGAGCGCGTCTGAAAATCACATAGGGAGAAACCTTGTACCCTGTAAATGTACCCCTACCATACATTGGATCTTAATACAGGGGAGTTCGTTAAGGGAGGCCCGAAAAAATCTATCCTTAGAAAAACTCGACATCGTCAGATACTTACTTACTTTCCGTGTCCGGAACACCAACAACTTTAAATTCTGTATTTCCAATGGTTGGCCACATAGATGGCCCTGTCATTTGCTATAATTAAGTCTTGTTCTGTGCAGGTCTCTCTCATCTCTGTGCATAATAGTAGATGCCGGCTGGTCTGAACCGCGCCACAGTCGCAGGTATCGTCCTCCTGGTATCCCCATTTTTTCAGGTTACTAGCACAACGTGAAACGCCGGTTCTTAGTCTGTTTAGCGCTTTCCAAGTCGGATACGGTAAATTGTGTCCAGCAGCCATTTCCTCCGAGGGAGGAAAATGTGTCGCGGTAGCTGACGCTTGCCATAGGTGTATTCGGCGCGTCTCTGGCGCTTCGGGGATGGATCTTGATGTTTTCAGGAAGCTTTTCAATGGGGTATACCTCTTCGATAGGTGTCGGTTTCAGGCAACCCGATATTATACGGACCGTTTCATTTAGAGCCACGTCGACGTTCTTTGCGTGAGCAGAGTTTGCCCATACTGGTGCTCCAAACTCCGCGGCCGAAAAACATAATGCCAAGGCAGAAGTGCGGAGAGTGTGTGGTTGTGCTCCCCATTTTGTATTAGTTAGCTTGCGGATGATATTATTTCTGGCACTTACTTTCTTCTTGACATCTTGACAGTGGTATCGGTAAGACAGAGTTCTATCCAGACGGACGCCAAGGTATTTTGGCGTCTTGTTGTGTTCCAGCATCTGACCACGCCATTCCACCTCCAGCGACCTTCGGGTGCTTGTTTCTCAGGTGGAAAGCACATACCTGGGTTTTTGTGGGATTGGGTTTCAGATGGTTTTTATCATAGTATAGAGCTAAGTCTCCCAGGGCATCTGTCAGTTTCACTTCGACTTCATTGAAGGTTCTTCCCTGAGCTGCCACCGCTGTATCATCAGCGTAAATAAATTGCCTTGTTTGTTGGTGTATGGGTTGGTCGTTGGTGTATATGTTGTATAGAATCGGCGCGAGGACACTTCCCTGTGGTAGCCCATTTTTTTGGTCCCTCCACCGACTGTTCTTGGACTGGAGCGTTACGTAAAAGCGTCTATTCTGGAGGAGACATTTCACTAACCTTGTTAGTCGGAAATCCTTTGTAGTTTCGTAGAGTTTTGCGAGTAGCCGTTGATGGTTAACTGTATCATAGACGGCAGTTAGGTCTATGAACGCTTCTCCTGTTATTTCCTTCCGTTCAAAACCATCTTCAATATGTTGGGTGAGATTAGGAATTTGACTGCAGCAGCACTTTCCGGGCCTGAATCCTGCTTGTTCTGGAATAATTTTAGTCTCCACATATTCTGCGATCCGGTTCAGTATCATTCTTTCAAAGGCCTTGAAAAGGTGGCACAAGAGAGATACAGGTCTAAAACTCTTTGTATCCGCCGGATCCTTCCCTGGTTTTAAGAGGGCTACCACTCTAGCTTTTCTCGAGATTTTGGGGATTTGTAATGTACGGATGCAGCAATTCATCATTTTTACGAGCCACTCTACGGTTTTTAGTCCAAAGTTCTTTATTTGCTCTGTTCGTATGTCGTCCAGGCCAGCCGCTTTATTATCTTTCATTTGATGGATCGCGCCTCTCATCTCCTCTAGACAAAAAGAGGTACCTAGAACATCTCTTTCTTCGTCGATATTCCGTTGAGCTCTCACCTTGTTCTTTCTTGATGTCGTCTTACCGTTCATTAGAAGATGATGGGCTATCTGATCGGGTGTGACTTCTGTCATGTTGACTGCCGGAGCAGCGGGATCGTTGCCAAGATTCCGAATCAGCTTCCAGGCACGTCTGCTGTTTTGTTTCATGTCCAGACTCGTGACCAGCTTGCACCACCTTTCCGTTCTGTTGGCGGATATCGCATGTAACATTTCCTCCCCAGCCTGTATTGTCGCTTCCGAGAAAGGGTCTTCTTCATATAGCTGTTCGTATCTTTTAAGTAGGGGTTTAGATTCTTCATTGAGCCCGGCTATGTACTCAGTTCGACAACCTCTAGGGATAAATTTCCGTGATACTTGCTTTACGATTTCTACAAATTTATCGTATGAATCAGGGCAAGGTTCTAGCTGGGAAACTTCTTGATCCAATGTTTCAGAGAATTTTTCCCATTTTGCTTTAGTAAAGTTGAACCTTCTCTTGAAAGGAACAATTTCGTATCTGATTGCCGCGTTGGAAAGACAAATTATTGGTCTGTGCTGTGTCTTTGTGAGGGCGCTTCCAACGATTTTTATCACCTGGTCTCCAATTCTGTCGCTGACAAATATATTGTCTGGGTTGTAACCTCTGCGCCATCTTCCGCTGTTGAACGACGCAGGCTGCTTTGGATCGTGAATAAGTTTTAGGTTCAGGCTTTCAGCCCATTTTTCTAGTTCTTCGCCATTGGAATCTGTTTCGTTGTAACCCCACGCGACACTGTGACAGTTGAAGTCACCCAGTACGAATTTGATTTGCTGTGATTGAAAGTTATTCGGTTCCTCAAAAGCAAAGTCAGCGTTTGGTGGTTTGTAGATTGACGTTACTGTACAGGAGTTTATCTCCACTGTGAGGATCTCGATGTCATTTTGATCTGTTAGAGATGTGGATGCTACGTCGATATCTGGTCTGACGAAGACTGCGCTACCATATTGGTCGTGTGGTCTCTCCAGTATGAGCTTCATACCCCGATTCCTTGGTCTGCGGCTTGCAGTACCTCTATGGGTTTCTTGAACCAGTAGAACATCGACACCATGTTCTGTGCACATATTAGATAATAGGTCTTCTTTATCTGCTGATAGTCCTTCAATATTAATTGAGGTCGTCATCAAAAATGGCCTTGATAAAGACCGTTTTGATTTTGATTGCATCTGTGTTGTTGGTGCACCGGTGTTGAAAGGATTAGCCGACATTACTCGTTTCCAGGGGACGCCCGATTGTATTCACAAGTGATCACAATCTACGTGGAGGCTCCTTTCATGTCCCCTATCGTCAGATTAAGATAGGGTAAGTTAAGTGCATGCAAGAGAGCGTATATTTCAAAAATATGACGATTTGTGCCGGGCGTAAGGAAATGGGTGAGTTCCAAAGTTGCACAAGAAAAAAAAAGCGATTATTTCGAGAAATAAATATCAGATCGAAAAACTAAAAAATTCGGGTGTTAAAAATATTCTTCAAAAATCTATCGAATGATACCAATCATGACCATACACGGAGAAGGATGGGGGTAAATTTAAAATTTTAAATAGGAATCCCGCGATATTTGGCGAAATGCACATCAGATCGAAAAACTGCAAAATACACGTATTCAATATTTTTGACAAATCTATCGAATGACACCAAACACGACCCCCTACGGAGGTGGGGTGGATGGTTACCTTAAAATCTTAAATAGGAGCCCCCATTTTTTTATTGCAGATTTGGATTCCTTACGTAAAAATAAGTAACTTTTATTCGAGACACGACTTTCGAATTATGGATAGATGGCGCTATAATCGAAAAAATCGATTGATGGAAATGGAAAATTAAATTAAAAAATGGAAAGCCTCCACTTAAAAGGAAAACTTTACTTGACTTTTTTTGGTTTTAAGGCCTAATCTTCACAACCCAATAGGTCCCCATAACGCTCGAGTGACTGCAAATTTAGCATACTTTCCTCCCCTATTATAATTTAAAAGCCTATGAGTATTTTCATATTGGATCATTTCTAACGTTTGAAGCAAAACTTGTTTTTGTTTTGTCCTTTATGTTAATTTCTTTATATAATTGATTATTTTACTGGAATTTTTAGAATTAACTTTTCCAATGATTAGTAGTTTTAAACAATATTTGCAAGAATTTTTTCTAACTATTTTCAAGATTTGTAAGAACATGTATATTAGCTATGAGTAAACTGATATTTTTGTTTATTAATCATTGATTGTGAATATGAAAATAAATGTTTCTACCGAAATCTAATATTAGTCATATAACTAATAGTTTAGTCGGGATGGCATTTTACCTTGTGATCTAGATGTTCTGTCGTTATCCATTCTTATAAAGAAAGAACCATCCATTCTTATAATCGCGTTAGCCGCAATCTGGAATTTAAAGGAGAACCGAAAAACTTAAAAGGATCACATGTAAAATTTGTAAGAAAGAGAAATTGTAAAAAATCTCATTAACAACAATTTTAGTTCTTACCTCTATTTTGGAAAAGTTAAAAATGGCGGAGATATTGAGCAAAAACGATTCCCCTTTAAATTTAAGATGGCGGCTACTTTGGAAGTGTAATTCAGTCGCGATTTGATATTTACACTACTATTCACCCCCTAAAGGTTAGAATAATCAAATTTGGACTAGCTCGCCATGCAACGTTAGGTTATTTTCGTCTAACCCAACTGGACTATAAACTAAATGAGAACATATATGTAAACTATTAAAAGTTTTTTAATACTTACACCTTGTACTCGACCAGACTGAATAGCTTCAAAAATTCGGTCCCGCCATCTTTCCAAATCATCAATGTCCAGCGTGACCTGAACATCTTGCTCTCTTTTAAGATTTGATAATGTTTGATTGGAAACCCGTGCTGGCCAAGCTCTGCTTGAAACTAAACTATCCAGTTTAGGGAAGTAAGCTTCTGTAATCGGTTCCCTCCAATTAATGAATCGTTCAACACGCTTCATACCATGGCAAAGACGCTCAAAATTATATCTAAATAAAGAAACCAGAAGCTGAATTTAAAGAACACAAAATTCATGGTTGTTACAAAACATCAAAAAGACAACGAGGTACTACATATTAATAATATCCGGATAGCAAGAGTAGACAAATACAAAATATCTAGGAACAATGGTTAGTGGTTAGTCAAAACGCAGAAAAAGTCAAGACATTAAAAGTCGTAGGTATAGAAATTGCAAGAGCAAAATTTATTAAATGAAACATCAACATAGTAGTAGAGACTTAACAATGGATCTAAGGATAAGGTTGTTGCGCTGCTACATTTTCACAACTTTGCTCTACGGATCTGAGGCCTGGATATTGAAGCTAGAGATTAAGAAATTGGAAGTTATTGAGCGTTGGTATTATCGAAGAATGCTACGAATGTCATGGGTGGACAAGTTTAACAATATTGAAGTCATTGATAGGGTTAATGAGAGGGAAGAAATTATACAGACAATTAAGAGGTGGAAGCTTTAATATTTCGGTCATATAGTACCTAAGAGGTCCTCGTTATAGTCTGTTGCGTTTGACTATGGAGAGCAAAATAAAAGGTAAAAGAGATATAGGAAGAAGACGAAGCTCCTAATTACGAAATTTTGAAGTAAGGGTTTAGTCTGAGCTCTAACCAACTATCCAGAGCTGCTGTAAGTAACATAAGAATCAAAGAAAACCAGAGGTTTGGCGCACCCTGTATATTATACATTACCTAGCAACTACTTGTTGATGCATATAATAGAACAATTCTCCTCTTCTGTTCTTATTAACCACTTGCATTGCGCCTTCGTGCGGATATACTAGATGCCAATGCCAGTGATGTAGATTAATACCCAGGTCTTCCCTAAAGTAGGCTAAACGATGTTCTGTCTCCAAATCACTAGCAGTAAAGTCCTTACGAATTTCGATTGGTGTCTAAAAATATAGAAATATATTGTAATGTGAATAATAATATAGAAAATAATGAACCTTATATTTACTTGGAACAAAAAAGGAACTGTCAAAGCTTAACCTAAAGGCCCATTTAAGTAGAAATTGGTTTTTAACATGGGCTTCATTTGGTCGATTACAAACAGTATTTAAATCAAACTACTTTAAAGGCAAAATCATTCAATCAGTACATATTGTCGGTTCTGAGATATGAGCTGAACATGGGCTTTTAAGAACATCATAGTCTACAAACTTCAAGTGACTCAGAGAGCTCAGTGATCGCAAATTAAATGAAGAAATAGGAAGGTGATCAGAAGTAACAGATCTGATCCAAAAGATGTCCATGTTAAAATGCCGTCCATGTTAGAATGCCATGAGGCAGCCGTTGAACGAAGCGAATTCTTAAATGTCGACCAAGTAGAAGTAAGAGAAGTAAGAAAGAACGTTTTATAAATAAAAATTGTGTATATTTTATATGTTTTTATGTTAACTGTTTTTATGTACTTATAGTTTTTACTGATCATAGATTGTATTTGACGCATTTCAATACTTGTAAAAGTCAGATGAAATAAAGAATATTGATTGATTGATTGATAATTATAGAAAGGTATTCTAAGGAATCTACAAGGGAATGAGACTACTACAAGTGACAAGTGAGAGAAGGCTAATTGTTGTAGATCATTAGATCTACATCACCATCATATGTTTATGTACGTTTCTTCCTCTAGCAGTCGTCACTTCGTCAGAATGGCTTAGCGTTGCGCACTGAATCAAACTAAATTCAACTATCTAGTAAGCAAAATAATGCGAAATTATTTGCTAGTGGACGCAATAGCGACATCTATTTAAACAACGAGAAATTTAAAATGTGGAAGTACTATAGTCCTTTAGTGGGATTTTCCCTTTAATTTGTACTATATACCTCTTACGCCGGAAACAAAATTCTGGTAACAATCTAAAATCAGAGTCGATAAATGATAGATATGGGGAATCTACAATTGTAATCCACAACCCGTCTACTTATCTAGACAAAAATACAAAAAGTGTTTGCTTTGATCAACTAACACACTAAGACAATGAGGATGCACAGGATTTATATTAGCATCTGATAAAAAATAAGAGTAATCCATATCGATTTAATTTTTAAAGTCTCAAACAAATATTATTTACATGTACTGTTTACATTACGTAAATGGGTGACATTGCTTCTGCAATGTAGGCCACTCGTTTTGAAAACAACGAAGTCAGCAATTATGTTACTATTAGTATTTTCATGGTCACAATCAGGTGTAGTCAGTCATAACAAAACAATTACGATTTATTTATAGATACGGAAAAAGTAAAGAAAGAGATATTCATTATTCAGACAGCGACGTGGTTAGATCAGATACGTTGTCCACCAACTAGTTACTGTCTTTTTTAGTGTTCTAAATAAATATATTTTGCTAAATAGTGTTTCAACTAAATCAACCCCATCATCGGGGGTAACAACCCCCAGTACCAAGATAGACAGCTTAAGATTTAGTTTGTTTCAGAGATCACCATCATCCATGTATGTACGTTTCTTCCTCTAGGAGTCATCAGAAGGGCTTTGTGATGCGATTTTAATCAAACCTAATCCAGCTGTCTAGTAATATAGGGCTTCTCTACTTTAGATTTCTTCTTGTTTTTTTGAATTTATTTCATACCAGTTAAAAAAATGTCTCCAATTTGCATGGGATGACTTACTAATAATAAATTAGATATTTATACATGTATTTAAAACTTACTCTGGATAACGTAGGTACGATATTCGACTGTTCTCTAGCTTTGCCAAAGAGTTTGCTGTCAACATATTTGTCCGGAAAGCTTCTAATAAATGAAGGCAAATCTATATCCTGGGTATCAGCCCTGTGCAATAAAGCTACTGAGAGACAGTAGTTGAAGAGGTAAGGATTAACTTTGTCACGAGTATAAACAGCAACAGAGAGTAGATCATCGACATCACGCATTCCTAAAATAGTACTTTAATAGTTAACCCATTCGTGGACATGACTGAATAAGCAGACAGTAATTTCCCTTTGTTAGTGTCTGCATATGCAGTCGTGTCCGTAAATGGGATAATATTATTATTGAAATTAAATCAGATATCGCACCCCGAATTCATTAGTGCCAGAACCCTCAAATCCAAAACTTTTCAAGAGAGCAAGAACAAAATGTTATGTGAACTCTTCATTTTTTTTCTCTGCAACTTCCTTATCTAAGTTAACCAAATTCTGCACTAGTGTTCACTATGTGTGTAGCTATCTAATGCTAGTATTTATTTTTAGTTATTGACATTGTATTGCCCTGAAATTCACCCTTAAAATATAATATTCTATCAACAACTTCATTCAATGTGACACTGGAAGAATAATCAGGAAAAGCAGAATAAGCATGCAAGAAATGATATTTAAAAACGACCACCAATGCATAGCATTTGCAGACGATTTGACACTATTAGCAACAAGCAAGAAATAACTACAAAATTATTAATGAAAAGCATAATAACAGAAACCAAAAATTGGGACTTAAAATAAATGAAGAGAAGACAAACTACATAGATATATGATAATAGGAGAGATCCAAAAAGAAAAAGAAAATAACATACTCGTTCAAAAGAAATTAATTACCTGGGAACCAAAATAGATGAAAATGGTAATGAAGAAGGGGAGATAAAGCCAAGAATAGCTAAAGAAAATAAAAAGTATGAAGCATTACGAACATTAATGAAATCCAAATACGTATCAAGAAAAACAAAAATCAGAATTTATAAGACTGTTATCAGACCTAGAATAACATACGCATGCGAAACATGGGTGCTGAAAAAATGCAAAGAGCAATATATAAAGGTATGAAAATAGAAGGTCCGTGGAGTAGAAGAACCAATAAAGAATTGGAACAACTGTATAAAGAGCCAACGATAACGACGACGATCAAAGCACAGAAAAGTAAAAGAATGCCAAAAATAGTACAGTCGAACCCGTTTATTAGAATACCTGTTAAAAGAATATCCTGGTTTAAGGAATAGAAACTTGAGATCCCAAAACGTTTCTACTAGCCATCAGTGATCGGTTATTAGAATATCCCTGTTATAGGAATACTTTTGCTTGCCACGAAGACTATTCCAATAAGCGGGTTCGACTGTACTCTCACGAAGACCAATATAAAAGAGAAGAAGAGTCAGGCCAAGAAAAAGATAGGACAGTGTGTACGAAGACCTGAAGAAAAGTAACATTGAGAGATGGAAAGAACTAGTATTGGACAGAAGGAGATGGAGGGAGGTGGTGAAGGAGTGTATAAAAATACTGAAGTGTAATTAAATAAAATTTATAAGACTAAAATAAAAATGTAATCAGAAATGTAAACGTTTTAGACCTAGGCCTACAAGGCCTGTTCAACTTAATAAACAGGTAAATAAATTTTTCCTGGCTAACAAATACATTATCACATATTAGGGCAATATTTAAAAATGAACGGTACTTATCACACATCCACCCTCGACATAAATCCATAAATTATATGACGATACTCCACCATAAAATAAACGCCCAAAAGAATGTGTTTAGGCCAAAAAACAGATTTTCTATATTTTAGAGTTATGGCACTACTGAAGTCGGGGTGAGATATGTTAAATTGTGGTTTCTTAGAGATTGCTAAAGGCATGCGTTGATATAATATTTCAATATAATATTATCAACCAGTCCGTGCGTTTTGATTCAGTTCAGTCTCCCTACAAGCGTCTCTGATGACGGGTAGACCTAGAAACACGTGTGAGATGATGGCAAGAGACTCGAATTAAATCGAAAAGCAACCATCTATGTTTAAGATTGCTTTAAATTTTAGATTAATATTCAATATTAGCTTTAATGTTTTTACCTAAGTAGATATTAATTAGTTGTCCAGCAATTCTTCTATGTTTTGGAATCCATAGCGAGAAATTTTCATCTCTTTGCAAGTCCAAAATTTCTCCCAAGGGTGGAATGGAGATGGACTTAACACGAACTTTTCCACCAGAAGCTTCTTCTCCAAATCGGGTAGAAATTTGATTTCCTATGTTCTGGTATTCCTTAGGCTAAAAAAGAAGAAAATGGTTCAACAACAAAAATTGGGGAAGTGCGAGAGGTAGTGCTTATAGGCTATTGATGTATTTTATTTTAAATGGGAATTGTATTTTAAAAAGGAACTAAAACGTTACCAGGGTGTTATTGTTTCATATGGTCGACAGACCTCTAAACATGAAAAACCCATGGAGTGCTATTATTTAAAGGGTGCGTTTTTGAGAAAGGGGTGAATTAGTTCCTAGGCACAGGGCGAATTAGGATGAGTTCTATGCACTTTTGCTACAAACATGTTTACAGGAAAATTGTTCCAGGTTAAATTTACTATCGAAACATCACATCTTAAAGTCAAAAATATTTTTTTTACAAAAATAGATTCAAAAGAAAAGCAAGAAAAAACACGAAAGATAGCAATCTTGTTTTTTGTCCCATAACTTTTTTACACGGGAATATAGGTATAGGTATTGCTTCATAGAAAAAAAAACAGGCATCTTTCATCTTTAAAATGAAGTTTAGAAGAAGTCTCTGATTTATAGTTTCTAAAATATGATTTTTCAAAGTTCGCCACTCACAGCGATTTTGGCCCATTTTGCTTCTTACTTCTCAAACATTGTTCTGTAACTTTTTTCTAAGTAGCTCTAGGTATATATGTAATGTTACATTTGGTAGGAAAAAAGGTTAATTACCTTTAAAATTGTCTATGGTAGAAGGCTGTGTGAGTATTTTTAAGCAAGATATGATTGATCAAAATTTTATACTTTTGATATATTTTACGATTATTTTTAAATTCCTCAATATAACTTTTTTTATTGTATACATAATTTAGGTATATACATTATACAACGAAAAAGAAAGCTTATTTTCTTTACTTTAAAATGGTGTATTGCAAAAATTTCTAGGACTATTTTTAAACAAGATATGCTTTTTCAAAATGTGACATATACACATGCAATAAGTCCCACTAAGTTGAAACCATATGGAAAACTTTTTTATTATTAACGTTATGAAAAAAAATTATTCTTTATAAAATGCTCTGCATAATCTATAACCTAAGATGAAATCATCAGATATAAAAAATTTTCCATAGTGGACGAGGTATGTTAAAAATATGAATTTCGCTCAAGAGTAAAGTACTTTTATATTTCACAATATCGAAAAGTGTCATTAAAAATATTATTTGTAATTAAAAATTATGTTATAATATGCAATTATATTCTTATAATTAAAAAAAAAATAAAAAAAAAATTCTCAATATACGGATACCCTTGGATATCCTACAGATATGTTCTTTAAAAATAGTCCTAGAATTTTTTGCAATACAGCATTTTAAAGTAAAGAATAATAAGCTTATTTTTATTCTACAATGTATATACAAGAAAAAAGTAATAATGAGAAATTTAAAAAATAATCATTAAAAATATCAAAAACCATTATTAAAAGTAGAAAAACCTTGAAAAAGCGTAACTTGCTCAAAAAGAGTCGTATAGCCTTCTACAATAGACCATTTTAAAGATAATTGACTTCACTTCCTACTAAATGTACCGTGCCATATACCTAAGAATGTGTAAAAAAAAAGTTACAGAACAATGTTTGCGAAATAATGGCGAAAGTGGAACAAAAATGCTGTGAGCGGCGAAATTTAAAAAATACTATTTCGGAAACTATAAATCCTGGACACTTTTACCCAACTTCCTTTTAAAGAGGAAGGATGGTAGTTATTTTTCGCTGAAGTAATGCCCGTACCTATATCCCTGTGGAAAAAAGTTATGGGGCAAAAAACAAAATGACTTTCTTTCTTGTTTTTTCTTGCTTTTCTTTTAAAAATACTTTTGTAAAAAAAATATCTTTAACTTTAGAATATAACATTTCGATAGTAAATTTAACCTGGAACAATTTTCCTGTAGACGTGTCTGTACCAAAAGTGCATAGAACTCACCCTAATTCACCTTGTGCCTAGGGACTAATTCACCTCTTTCTCAAAAACGCACCCATCTACATGGTAGCACTCCACGGTTTTTACAAATTTAGAGGTTCATTGATTATATGAGACAATAAAATCCCGTTAACGTTGTAGTTCCTTTTAGCTCTCTTATTTTGAACATAATCAATAGCCTATTTAGTCTAGGCGCCAGAGGGGTCACCGTGTCATATTCAATTCTGATGAACAAACTCAACGGTTTCTTATGGATTTTTGGCTGCTGATTACGAATTTCGAGGGGGGATTTCGATCCGAGTGGTCAAAAAATTGTTATAAACAATTTAATTGTTTATAAATTTTTTATAAGGCTCTGGCTCATAAACTAAAAGATATAGAAAAAATTTTTCAAATAACATTTGTTCCTTAATAAAAAGCGAAGAAAAAACCGTTTACTAAACTTAAATCTAACAATTAGAACTCAAGATATTGTAAAATTAGTGCACAATGCAAATTGCAAATTGCAAAATAAGTATTTTTCGAAGCTTTGTCGATCGTAACTCAGCTTCTACGCATGCAAATAAGTCTTAGAAGGTGTCGTTTTAAAGCTTAATTAATAGTCTTCCAAACAAAGTTTGTTAAATTACTTGATCTTCATTTGTTTTAAAGTTATACCCGTTTGAAGTTACAATTTTCTTAAAAATATTGTACATTCATTTGTTTATAAGGGTTTCAAGCAAATTTGAGCTATAAACATTTATACTTTAATGAACAATAATGATAGAAAAACTCAAAAGGAACAATTTAAGGTTATGAAAATGTTCATAAGTTTATTTTTGGCCAAGATGTCGATATTTTAATGGCGCGCGCTATGAGGCGCAAGATCGGCTCACCGCGTAAAGGTTCACGCGCTAACTTCTCGATGCAAATTATAATTTCTATGTATACATACGTTATCTTCGTTTTTCATTTTTAAAGATCCTAATAAAATTTTATCATATAATTCTTATAATTAAATCATCATACTGTACCTCGTATCACCTTTCATTCTATTTACATTGTCTTCTATTTTTTGCACTAAATGAGAAAAAAACATTAAAAACTAATATTTCAGAAGTATAACTAAAAAGTAAGTTGATATTATTTATTAATACTATTTTTACAAACATTTTTTTCATGCATCTGCAAATCTGCATAGAGATATACAGGGAATATCAGCTTTTTTACATCTGCATAAGTTATTAGCGAAATTTCAACAGTTACATGGTGGTACAAGTCTGTTCTTGTAGGCAGTAAAACTAAAGCTTTTTGAGGCTTCAGAGTTTAATTATCTATATGATATCCATATAAAGTGGAAATAGTTCTTTTGCAGCATCATCAAGGGCCGTCAATTGTGTGTATGCCGCCACATCATAAATGCTCGTTTTATATGCAATGATGATGCTGCAAAATAACTCGATCCATTTTTATATGAATATCACATATTGTCTCATTTTCATGCGTAGAAGCCGAGTTACGATCGATAAAGCGTCGAAGAATACATACTTACTTGACTGTGAGCCAATCTTGCGCCTCATAGCGCGCCATTTAAATATCGACATCTCAGCCAAAAATAAACTTACGAACATTTTCGTAAGCTCAAATTGTTCCTTTTGAGTTGTTTTATCATTATTGTTAATTAAAGTATAAATGTTTATAGCTCAAGTTTGCTTGAAACCTTTATAAACAAATTAATGTACAATTTTTTTAAGAAAATTATAATTTCAAACGGGTATAACTTTAAAACAAATGAAGATCAAATAATTTAACAAACTATGTTTGGAAGCCTCTTAATTAAGCTTTAAAAGGACACCTTATAAGGCTCATTTGCATGCGCAAAAGCAGAGTTACGATCGGTAAAGCTTCGAAAAATACTTATTTTGCAATTTGCAATTTGCATTGTGCACTAATTTTACAATATCTTGAGTTTTAATTGTCGGATTTAAGTTTAGTAAACGGTTGTTTCCTCGTTTTTTATTAGGGGACAAATTTTATTTGAAACATTTTTTTTATCTCTTTTAGTTTATGAGCCAGAGCCTTATAAACAATTTATAAACAATTAAATTGTTTTAAACAATTTTTTGACCACTCGGATCGAAATCCCCCCTCGAAATTCGTAATCAGCAGCCCAAAATCTATAAGAAACCGTTGAGTTTGTCCATCAGAATTGAAAATGACACGTAGACTAATTATGAAAGGGAAAGATTTACATTATTTTAAATAAGCATTTTATATGACACTTTTCAAAGCTGTACGAGAAGCTTTTGCTGAAAAGGTTGAAACCTCTCATAGATGCTAAGGCTCTAATTCCATCACACCAGTTTGGGTTTCGAGAAAGTCATTCAACTATCGACCAAGTCCATAGAATAACGGATATAATAGAGAGGTCGCTAGAAGGAAAGAAAGTTTGCTCAGCTGTCTTCCTCGACGTAGCGCAAGCTTTTGATAAGGTATGGCACGAAGGACTTAAGTACAAATTAAGCAGGATTTTGCCAAGACAATACAGAGAATTATTGGAATCTTATATATCAGAGAGAGTTTTTAGGGTTAAGCAAGAAGAAGCCTACTCGGAACTAAAGGAAATCAATGCAGGAGTACCACAAGGTAGTGTGATAGGACCGGTCCTATACCTATTATACACTAGTGATATCCCTGAAGTACAACATAATACAATAGCTACCTTTGCTGATGACACTGCCGTCTTAGCCGTAGGTGAAGACCATGAAGAAGCAGCAAGAAAATTACAAATATCTCTTAACAGACTTAACGAGTGGACTAAACGCTGGCGAATTAAATTAAACGAAATGAAGTCCGTGCATATAAATTTTACAAACAAGAAAAATCAATACATTCCTGTTAACTTAAATAATACACAGATACCATATGCCGACACCGCAAAGTATTTGGGTATTACACTAGACGCTAGGCTACGCTGGAAGGCCCATGTTAAAAAGAAACGAGAACAGCTTAACATGAAGTATAAAAAAATGTATTGGCTATTGGGAAGACAATCCACTCTCTCAATCTACAATAAAATACTTTTGTATAAACAGATTATAAAACCTATATGGACATATGGCATCCAACTATGGGGCTGCGCTAGTAATACAAATTTAATTATCATTCAACGATTCCAAAACAAAGTGCTAAGGAGCATTGTCAACGCTCCATGGTACTATAGGAACAGTGATCTCCATATGGACCTAGACATGGATACTGTTAACAAGACCATAGAAAAATTTGCCAAGAGTCACGAACAACGACTTCTTCAACACGTCAATGTTGAGGCCATCCAGCTCCTCGACAACACGGATCTAGCTAGAAGACTCAAGAGGAAGAAACCCTTCGAGTTAGTTAAGTGAAAAATAGTGCACGGTGCAAGTGATGGTACAAGTTAAAATTTGTGCAATATATTAACAGAACCTAGGGGGTACTATCGAGTTTGTCCTTAGTCTTAAGTTTTTTAGTAGTAATTTAGGTTAGAAATAAGTTGCTCATTGATCACATTATTTGATCAGATTGTAATGTTCTTAAGCATCTTATTGGTGTTTAATAAATAAAAAAAAAAAAAAAAATATGACACTTTTTTCGTACGAATAGTTTATATTTAATACTTACCAAATAGTCATTTGGAACATCAAATACGACATTGTCTGGTCCTTTGGGCATAACAACCAATTCCTTTGGTCTATCGAAAAGGGCAACCAAACTTCTTTTGGGGGTAGACATCTTAATCAAAATTTAATCTGTAATATTAGAAAAGATCAAGCACATTGCATTACTAAATGCTTTTGCAAATAAAACAAGACTTTTTACAATTAACTATTCTAAATGGGAAATAAGCCACAATTTAACTAAAAAAATGATTTTATTAACGTTTCGACGCCCACATCAGGACGTCGAAGCGTTAATAAAATCATTTTTTTTAGTTAAATTGTG
The DNA here is from genome assembly GCF_917563875.1 of Diabrotica virgifera virgifera. Taxonomy (NCBI): domain Eukaryota; kingdom Metazoa; phylum Arthropoda; class Insecta; order Coleoptera; family Chrysomelidae; genus Diabrotica; species Diabrotica virgifera. The sequence goes on along the minus strand of NC_065448.1, from coordinate 242,225,823 downwards.
GATTATTTCCCATTTAGAATAATTAATTACAACAATGCCACAAGGAAATAGCTTCAAAACAACATTAAGACTTTCTACGGTCTAGCTAAATGTTAAATAAAGTTAAATAACGGTAAATTTTTATGGTTTGGCTATATAAAAGCTTGAACTGATTTTTTTAATTCGTATGCACTTTTTGCTTACATTGCAAATTATGCAATGTTTTAATAATATTAATAAAAATATACAGAGTGAGTCTGTAATTTGGAATAAATTAAATAGATCAAATACTAATTGTTTTTTTGAAAAATACTCAGACGATTAGTATTTCAAATCGAAATTTTTTATATACAATAATAATGTATACAGAGTGTCCCAATTATATATAACGTCGTCGTTTATTTTATTAAATTAACACTGTTATTTTGATAGCTATTTTGATAGGGTGTGTAAAGTTATACATAACTGCAAAATATCAAATTTTTATTCTCTACCATTTACAAGATAATAAAAAATAACAAAGTTATGTCTGTAATTTGGAATAAAAGTAATTCAAATAATAATTTTTTTGACAAATGCTAACCAGGCGATTAGTATATCAAACAGAATTTTTTTAAATACAATAATGATGTATATAGGGTGTCTCAATTTAGATATTTAATGTTATTTTTTATTATCTTGTAAATAGTAGGGAAAAAAATTTGATATTTTGCGGTTATGTATAACTTTACACTTCTTCTTCTTCTTAAGGTGCCTATCCGTTCTGGATGTTGGCGATCAGCATGGCTCTCCTAACTTTGCTTGCTGCTATTCTGAGTAGTCCGATTGTCGATGTATTAAACCACTTTCTCAGGTTTTGAAGCCAAGATATTCTTCTTCTCACTGGTCCTCTCTTTCCAAATACCCTGCCTTGAAGAATGAGTTACAACAAGCCATATCTCTGTTCATTCCTCATAACATGGCCAAGATATTCTAGTTTGCGCTCTTTGATTGTGTTAATAATCTCGCATTCCTTGCCTATTCTACGTAGAACCTCAACATTAGTCTCAAATTCTCAAAATGCGCCTGTAACACCACATCTAGAATGCCTCGAGTTTTCTCAAAGAAGCCTCGGAAAGTGTCCAGGCCTCTACTCCGTATAATAACGTAGAAAATACTTTACACACCCTATCAAAATAGCTATCAAAATCACAGTGTTGCCATTTAACAAAATCAACGATGACGTCATATCTCTAAATTAGGACACCTCTATACATTATTATTGTATGTAAAAAATTTCGATTTGAAATACTAATTGACACGTCTGAGCATTTTTCAAAAAAAAAACAATTAGTATTTGAACTATTGAATTTATTCCAATTTACAGACTAACTCTGTATATTATAACTTTTCAAAAAAACTCTAATTTTTTATTCGATTAATTATAGACCAATTAAAATAGGTAATAAATAACACTCAATTAATATAGATATAGGCCAGGAACCGAAGCTATTCACCTCGCAATTTTTACAGAATGGATAGATTTGCTTGAAAATTTGAAAATAAGTAGTAGATAGACCAAGGATCAAAATCTATATGATGCTGACAGGCGCTTTTACCATGGGGGTGGTTGTCACCCCATCACGGGGGTGAAAATTTTTTATTATATTTTGACCGCAAAAGTTGATAAAAACATTCATTAAGCAAAAAATGTTCTATACATTTTTTTGATAAAATTAACAGTTTTCGATTTATTTGCCATCGAAAATGTTGGGTTTATATCGAAAAAATCAATGTTTTGATAGGTATACTCATTTACGATTCACTCAATTTTTGCCGTAGAAAAAATTTTTTCAAACCAAGTTCTTGATAATTGAATAACCTACAATTTTATATTGAAACATTTTTTTGTACCTCTGATGCTAATCTTTATCTTCTGAAGGAAATGCCATTTTTTACCAAGCTACAAAAATTCGTTATTCGCTTTTAACTCCTGTTTTTAAAAACTAATCATTCTAAGCCAGTCAAACATCTAGAATCTATTAATAATACATAAATAAATAAGAATAAATAAGACCAATGACTAAAAACACCGCTAACTTACATTATTATGCTTCCAATTGGATTTCTCCTTTTTTTTTAAATATATTGATTTTTTAACCCTAACATTTTTAATTTTGATCCTAGAAGTTTGGTAATAAATAATTTTGTAGGTTTTTATAAGGTCTATAAGGCTATTAATATTAATTATTGTTAGAATCCTCAGTCGCAAAAAGAGGTGACTTTGAAAGGGTTGGTAAAGGTGGTTTTTGCATGTCATTATAAGTTTTAATTGTCGATAGGTCACTCAATTTTTACCGTAGAAAAAATTTTTGCAAACCAGGTTTTTGGAAATTAAATCGGCTACAATTTCATATTTGAACATTTTTTCGTATCTCTGATGCTAATCTTGCTATTCTGAAGAAAAAGCAATTTTTTCCAAACTTCAAAAATTCGTTATTTGCTTTTAACTCCATTTTTTAAAAAACTGTTCATTCTAAGCCGGTCAAACTTGATCCATGAACGTGTCTACAAAAAACTAGACGACAGCATCACAGAAAACCAACTACGATTTAGAAAATACTTTGGCATTGGCACTATTAGTCCAGGGCGCATCTGTTTTAAGATGGACGTTGAGAGGTGACTCAAATTTTTTTACAGAAATTGCTTGAAAATAACTCAAATAATAATATTTGAGTTATCCTCCCACTTAAAATGGTCCGGAACATTGTTTAAATAATCAAAATATCATTTAAATAATCATAAATCATTTTTATATTGGTTTTTTGATTATAACTTTAAAACTATTCATTTCTAAGAAAAGTTGTACTGAAATAAAAGTTGTGTAATTAAATTTCCTACAATACAGAATTGGCTAAAAATTTTAAAATGAGTCACCCTTGTTGTAAAATAGCAATAATTGGGAAAAAAACATACAAAAACAAGTATTAGCATTTTACGTTTTTCAACCATTTACGCTACACTTAGGACCTTAATATTTTATACAGAAAAACTTTATGATATATTAAAACAACACTGTAAATTTCATTAAGATCGGTTTAATAGATTTTGCAAAATAAATTTTGCAATCCAGCTTTCGCAAAAAAAATTCATTTTTTTTTAATGTTGCAAGACTGAAAATAAAGCAGATCGCAAGTTGGATTTTCTTTGCTTATAGAAGTGTACTGTTCCTTTCATTTGCAATTTGCAAAATTAAAATCGATTAATTACCACGGCGTCAGAAAATTTTTTAAATAAACATTAATTTTTGGTGCTACGCGCAGGACAGCGGTGTTCGATACACACAAGTTGATTTCCATCAAAATTTCTTCCAATCTTTATCTAATATATTATTTTCTTACTCTATATTTTGTTGTATTTTAATATTTTAATTCCACAAAAATCAAACTAATTTTATTATTGTTTGTGAAATATTGTTTAAACAATTGCATATGTTTAAAAATAATAAACTTTTATTCTCTAAGTTAAAACATATGAACAAAGAAATTTCTTGCTAAAAAAAGTGTTATTTCAAAAGATAGAGTATGTGTTTTTATTTTGCAATAAACAAATTTATTTATTTATATCTAAATGTAATAAAAATTAAAATGTATTAATCATTATCAAAGGTCATTGATAGAGCAAACTATCCGCTCTCCTGCGCTTAGCACAAATAATTAATGTTTATTTGAAAAAATTTCCGACGCCCTGGTAGTTAATGGATTTTAATTTTGCAAATTGCAAATGAAAGGTTCAGTACACTTCTATACGCAAAAAAAAATTTCAACTTGCTATCTGCTTTATTTTCAGTACTGTAACATTTTGAAAAAATGAATTGTTTTTGCGAAAGCTGGATTGCAAAATTTATTTTGCAAAATTTATTGAACCGATCTTAATGAAATTTACAGTACTGTTTAATTGTATTATAAAGTTTTTCTGGGTAAAATATGAAAGTCCCAAGTGCAGCAAAAATGGTTGAAAAACGTAAAATGCGAATACTTGTTTTTGTATGTTTTTTTTCGCAATTATTGCTATTTTGCAACAAGGGTGACTATTTTTAAAATTTTTAACTAATTTTATATTATTGGAAATTTAATTACGCAACTTTTATGTCAGTACAACTTTTCTCGGATATGAATACTTTTAAAGTTATAATCAAAAAACGAAGAAAAAAATAGAATTTTTCCTTCATTTTTTGACATTTTGATTATTTAAACATTAGCTTTAATTTTCCAAAATTCAGCTCCTACATCACATATACAACCACATCCATCAGAATTGAGTCTCATTCCAGCCACCTTTTTTCTTAGCCTCATCTCATAGCTTATAGATTAGATAACTCTTATTTCATAACAACACACTACACATCTTCCATGGTCCAATATCACAACATACTATGTCAGACTTCTCATACCGTCCTACTCCCCCCCATATTTTGCAACCATTTAATTTTTAACCAATTTGATGTCAGGTCTCTGGAGGACTCAGTTTCATCAAGTTACTTTAGTCTCATTTTCAGATAAATATCAGATAAAAACAAAACAGTATTTTTACAATTATCATATCACTTTTTCTATCTTTATACAATTTATGTTGGGTCGACTACCAAGAAAGTTATCAGTCATTAAACAATTATCATTTCATCAATACTCTTAAAATCGTACACATATGTACACATTACATACTATTTTGTGTTCCTAGTATAAGGCCTTTATCATTATTTGTCTAATCGTATTGACAATTTTATACCACTAATACAACACCTATTGGTATTGTTGACTGCATAACTTCCTGTAACGTAAACATTTCATTTCCCTATTTTGAATACTTAATTAATGCATTATTTCTAGGGAAAAAATCTTTCATATTTTGTGAACATCTTTTATTTTTACTATTTGTAAATTTGATACTGTTTTTTATCTTAAAACATTTAAATTAATCTTTAACGTTGTGGCTGAAGTAATATTACAACTAGGTTACATTGACAGTTCTTGGTGTCATTTCGGGTTGCTCTTTAATTCACTTGTCAGTTGGCCATTGAAATCCAATATGTGAGGTTTTCACCAAAAAAAGTTCCAACCACGTGGGGAGAGTCCTGTGTTGCCCTGGGTAACATCCAGGTTTATCTATTACATCCGATGAATTTTATATAAATATGTAAAACATCTTTATTATTTACATTTAAAGGGTTTTTACCCTATACATTTTGGTGGCTCAGGCATGCAAATTTTGTAAGTATGACCTCTTGTTCTTGAAAACCTCTGTCAATTTTAACTTTTATCTCATTTAATTAGGTTATACTTAATTTTAGGGCTTTTAAACACTGATGATGGATTCCTTAATCCGAAAACGTTTTGTATTTTGACCCTTATTTAGGGTATTTTAATATATACCTTTTACAAGAAACTTGGCATTTTTTTTTATTTAAACAATGTTCCGGACCATTTTGAGAGGAAGGATAACTCAAATATTATTATTTGAGTTATTTTCAAGCAATTTCTGCAAAAAAATGTGAGTCACCTCTCAACGTCCAAATGTACTAATATTTTTACAGATGCGCCCTGGTCTATATAGTGAGCCATTTGACTCTACAAACATTTATAGAACGCAGAAAGAGATGATAAGGATGTGAGAATCATAACTTTATACTGATATCATAAAGCCATAATTCGAGTAGATCAACAAAAATTTAAATAGAGGCCAATAAGAACAGAAGTGCGACAAGGATGTGTACTATCCCCTCTACTTTTTAATATGTGCTCAGAAGATATGTTTAACGAGGCAATAGAAAACATCAATGCAGGCAAAACAATTAACGGCACACTAGTGAAGGAAGTCCTTGAATATAAGCGACAGAAAACAGAAGAAATGGAAGACCATCAGAAACCTGGAAGGGAGGTACAGAGAAAGAATTATTAGAAAGCATAAATAAACATGGACAGAAACAAAAATATATGCAAAAGATAGAAACAAGTGGAAGAGAACCATAGAAGACGTGGGTTTCGAACGGAACCAAGAGGATTAAGTAAGTAAGTGAATAATCTCAGATATGCAGACAACACAAGACTCCTTTCGAACAGCATAGAAGTGCTGCATATTTTGGTTGATCGCACTACGTAGTACTGCAAGAGTTGTGAAAAGGCTCTGAACATAAAAAAACAAAAATCATGATTTTTCAGTAAGAACGAGACTGAAGACAAAACAATCTACGTTAAAGGAAAAGCTTTAATAGTCCATTAAAATGTTACATTTAGGTTGCATTTCTTAGAGGAGTCAATTTTATTTTTTTAATGTGTAGGGGGTTCAGTAGAAGTTTAAGTTCAAGTTTTTGGGGTCGCCATCCTTGTCCCCCGGCCGCCATATTGGAAAAAGTGGTGCAAAGGGTTTTCGCGCTGTATCTTTTAAACTAGCAATCCTACAGAAAATTTAGTTACACATAAAATGTAGCAAATTAAATTTTCTACAATTTTATATCTATTACTTTTTATCGTAAAGGGACCAACAAAAAAGTTATAAATAAAAATATGAGAAAATTTTGTAAGAAGTTTCCTTTTGGAGGTTATAACTTTTTTTCCGTTCATTTCACAATAAAATAACATCATAGCGATTTTGTAGAGGATTTTTCAGTGAACAATTTTCGCTATAAAGTTGTTTAATTTTATTTATTATCTAGGTTTTACAGCGCTCCAATCTTGACCAGATTCTCGAATTCTCATAGGAATAAAATAAAAAAAAATACTTTTCTATCTATATGTATATTAGTCGAGCGGCAGCAATCTTTATGCCGACCACGATAATCAAATTTAAGGTGAATGACCAATTTTGGTCTATTTTTATGTTTTTGAGGTCGCTGAATCCGAATATGAAATTTATTTTTATCTAGATTTGTTGGAACATGTTCAAAAATCAAATTTTATACAAAAATGCCGAAAATCAATTTTGATGTTTTTTCAAATTTACCTCGCTGTATCTTTGGTCGCTGTAAATATTTCCTTTTGAAAATTGTACTGTTTAATCTCTGAAGTATGTAGATAACAATGGGATTTGTTCTAAATATTTAAATACATTAAAAAAGAAGTTGTAATTTTTTAAACATTTTGTCATCATATTTCGTTAGTTTCATGTTTACTTAAAAAAGTTGAGTGACAAACTTTTTAGTTTGTAATTTTAACCAACACAACAATAAAATATAATTCATGAAGAAGTTTTTTGGAAAATTTTAAGTCAAAATATACAATAGGAAAAAAGTTATGTTACTTCATAAACAAGCGGCACACCCCAAAAAACACTTATATCTCGAGATCCTGACCACAGTGTGGTGAATGACTAATTTTGATCATACTTTATGATTTTGATAACAAAAATTCGTTTTTTGCTCTTCTTAAGAATTTTGCAATATGCGGTTGCATCATTCTTCTTCTGAACCGGCGAATTTGTCCTCAAACAACTTCTTGGGCCGTTTCTATATATTTCGGGTTATAAGTTTTATAGTGGGGAGAAAGGTCAAAAACAGATTAATAATAGCATAGGAATGTAAAAATCATAATAAATTGTATGAATAAAATATATATATATATATATATATATATATATATATATATATATATATATATATATATATATATATATATATATAGAAAAGTAAGCCTAACATTTTGTTTTTATTGTATCCCTATGAGCATTCGAGAATCTGGTCAAGTTTGGAACGCTGTAACACCTATATAAATAAATAGAATTAAACAAATTTATAGTAGAAATTGTTCGCTGAAAAACCCTCTACAAAATTTCTATATTGTTGTTTTATTCTAAAATGAACTAAAAAAAAGTTATAACCTCCAAAAGGAATCTTGTTAAAAAATTTTTACATATTTTTGTTTATATCTTTTTTGTTGATCACTTGACGATAAAAAGTAATAGAAATAAAATTGTAGAAAATTGAATTTCCTATTTTTTATGCTTAATTAGATTTTCCGTAGGGTTGGTAGTTTATGAGATATAGCGCGAAACCCCTTTGCACACCATTTCCAAGATGGCGGCCGGGGGACAAGGGTGGCGACTCCAAAAACTTGAAATGAAGCTTCTACTGATCCCCCCTACACATCAAAGAAATAAAATTGACTCCTCTAACAAATGTAAAGTACGGCTTAAAAAATGTAACATTTTAATGTAGTATAAAGAAAGTACCCAGATACAATTACTTGGAATGTGAGCTAAATGAACAATGGGACCGCAGCCTTGAAATAAAACGACGCTTTGATAAAAATGGTTATGCAATGGAAAACTGGGGATAGAAATTAGAACTAGAGTATTGAGATGTTACGTACCTATTATTTGTCCTTGTATATGGAGTTGAAGCCTGGACAATTACGAATCCAACTGAAATAGACTTGTCAGTTTTGAGATGTAATCGAAAAATGTGGCAAATATCATGGACACAACACGTAAATATATAAACGCAGGAAATAGTTACAATTTGCTCTTATAGGTATTGCCTGTCGAAAAAACGCTTCAGTACCCTGTCTGTTCAAGTGTCATGGAAAAACCTTATTACCCTGGACTAAGTAGGTACAGGACGAAACGAAAGAAAATATTAATGAAAGGATAGTAAAAAGAAGACAAGTGATAAGAGCCTGAATTCGGTACTATGGCAAAACAATTTAAGAACAGAAAATAAAAAACAAATTTACAACCCAATACGAGTATTAACCAGCATTACCTTTGGAGCTGAAGTCTGGCAATTAACCAAGTACAAAGTTAAATTACTAGCCAATGAGCCAATAAGCCAATGAAGAATTTTTTGAGAAGATCAGCAAGAAGATCTAGACTAGACAATGGCGGATCCAGGGGAGGGAGATGGCCCCCCTTTCAAACCAAGTTATATATATAAAGATTATAAAAACGTTCATTTATTTTTCATAGAAATTTAGCCAATCGGCCCCCCTCTTGACGATACTGGATCCTGCTGGATCCACCACTGAGACTAGAACACATAACGTGTTCTTCCCATCTGCACTTCGATCTTCCTTTTGATCTCGTCTTTGTTGATTTCCACTTACTTTCCAACATTTTAAACGACGACATTATACAACAAATGGAAATAGAAAGAACAATCACATATGACATCGAAAAATAACAGCTAGTATGGTACGGACACGTAAGACGAATGGAGGAAAGAAGAATCCCAAAAATAGTGTTAGAATGGACCCCCACATAAAGACGAAAACGAGGAAGAACCAGCAACCACACGGATAAAGGGCATCTCCAAGGCCATGTCGGAAAGAAACTTAAGAGAAGAAGACTGCCACAATAGAAAAGAGTGGCGAACACTATAAAACCGGTTTAATGTATAAAAATTATATGTAACAACTTAACCATTGATAGTAATAAGTTTGTAATAATAGTAATATTCTTACCTTTGAAGTAGATATTATTAGCCTAGTGTCAAGGTGTAGACTACTTCACAACTGGTGCTAAAGGGGGATTTTGCTCTATTTATACACAATAGTGCATTTTTTCCCGTGGTTACTTAATCAGAGATTATCAACTTGGTTTTTGCAGCTAGGTGCATTGTTATTGTTTACTGGATGCAATAAAGGATTACTCATTTACCACTTGTTTACTAGTAATTGACATGATTACGAAAGGAATGATTTTTCAAAGAGTTTAATATATTACAGTCTTTCAGCATTCAGCCCTAAATTACATTTAACAAAAATGAAAATTGAATTTGGCATCTTTTCCGATCGCAAATTGACTGGATAGACTACTATATTGTCTTTGTGTGTCGACCAATATCTTCTCGGTTTTCGTTCTTATCTTCTATTAGGTAAGTGGATCTTCTTCTTAGGGTGCCTGAACGTTGCTCCGAACGTTGTTCCGAACGTTGGCGATCATTCTGGCTATGATGACTTTGTTGGTTGCTATACGGAATAGTTTTGTTGAGGTCTTTCTATACCATGCTCTGACTCTGAGGTTAGCAAGCTAGGATATTCTTCTTTGTCCTGGGGCCGTTTTTCCTTCAATTTTACCTTGTAAAATGCATTGGAGTAGCTCGTATCTGCCTTGATTTCTCATTATATGTCCCAAGTACTGCAGCTTACGGCCCTTCACGATGTTGACTAAATTTGCGGTTGTGTTCATCCTCCGTAGTACTTCTTCATTGGTGACTTTGTGAGTACATGGTAGCTTCAGGATCTTTCTGTACAACCACAGCTCAAAATCCTGAAATTTTGATAGAGTTTCTGCCTTCAATGTCCACGTTTCTACTCCGTATAGAAGCACTGAGTACACGTAACATTTCAGGAGCCTCATTTTTGTTTTTAGAGTGAGGTAATGACTCTTGAACACAGAGCTCATAGTCAAGAATGCACTTTTTGCCTTCCCGATGCGACATCTAATCTGTTGAGTATTGTCCCACGACTTACGGAGTGGGTAGCCCCATTGATCTTGAATCTGACCATATATTATCTCTCCATCGCATTCGTGAACGCCCTAATAGCCTTCTTCCGGCCGGGGCTTCCTCTCAGATTTGCTTTACAAGGCGGTTGTTAGGGAGTCTATGAATATGACCTGTCCATCTTAGACGTTGGGATTTAATCTCTTGGACTACGTGGCCAGCCCTATACATTTGTTTGATTTCCGCATTTATTCTTATTTGGCATTGGTTAATATTCGGGTCGTGATAAAATGCAAAGGCTCTTTTTAGGATTTTTATCAGCAACCACGTCTCATATTCATACATGGGCACCAGTCTAATAAGCACTGTTTTATATACCCTGATTTCTGATGTTCGTGTTAGGCTTTTCGATTTTACAGTATTGTGGAGGCTATATATTACATACATGTCTGCTACCTGAATTCTTGCTTCCTTTTATGTCCTCCGTTATATCGATATCTACGGTGAGTGTCGCTTCTTCTTCAAGTGCCGTGCTCGATTATCGAACGTTGGCTATCAAATTGGCTATAGCAATTATGTTAACGGCAGCTCGGAAAAGGGATGCAGAGGATCTGTTATACCATTCTCTCAGGTTTTTAAGCCATGACGTTTTTCTTCCACATGGCCCTCTTCTTCCGTCTACCTTGCCTTGTATTATTAAATGTAGTATATTATATCTCTCTGGGTGTCGCATAACATGGCCAAAATATTCAAGTTTTCAATTTTTAACTGTTCTGACGACTTCCGTGACTTTTCCCATCCGGTGCAAAACAACTTCGTTACGAACTCTATCCACCCAACTTATTCGTAGGATTCTTCGGTATACCCAGATTTCAAAGGCTTCCAATTTCTTGAGAAGAGTATCTGTTAAAGTCCAACCTTCGACACCGTACAAAAGAGTAGAGAACACATAACATCTCACTAATCTAATTTTAAGATTCAAAGTAATCTTGTTTCCACATAAAAGTTTCTTTATCTTAAAGAATGCTGCTCTGGCCTTCTTTATACGTATTCTAATTTCTTTACCCATGTCCCAGTTCTCATTTAGATTACAACCAAGGTAGGTGATACTGTAAGTTCTCTCTAATTGTTCACCATAAGCTGTTACTACTTCCGGTTGTATTGGCGTCTTACTGACAACCATCACCTTGGTCTTTGCGGTGTTTAGCTTGAGTCCATATTCATCACACGTTGTGGTAATCCTATTAATCAGATGTTAAAGTTCTTCATAATTGCTCGCAATTAACACCGTGTCATCCGCGTATCTCAAATTATTAATATTGACGCCATCCATTTTGATACCACATTGAGTATTATCCACTGCTTTATTGAAAACAAACTCAGAAAAATGTTAAATATTAGTGGGGACAAAATGCAGCCCTGCCTTACTCCTCTTCGTATTTGAAGTTCTTCAGACGTCTCCCGGCCAATCCTGATGTTTTCACGTTGATGCCAGTAAAGATTTTTGATAATGCGTAGGTCTTTATCATCAATACCCACCTTCTGAAGAATAGCAATCATTTCAGTATGTTTTACCCGATCAAAGGCCTTCTCAAAGTCAATGAAACACATATAAACCGGATGTCCGACATCTCTGCATCTCTGTATCATAACCTGAATACTAGTGAATACAGTGCTTCTCTGGTCCCAAGGTTATTGCGGAATCCAAACTGTGTATTACCAAGCTGTTCTTCTATTTTTTGGTACATCCTTGTCATACGTGCATACATTGTCGCTACGAGATAAAACTCTCCACTCTTCAATGTTATATGGGTCTATTGTAACATTTTGCCCTATTCTGTCTCGTCTCTTTGGTCTGTTGATGCACATACTTTTAATTTTCCCTTCGTGTACGCTTAAACCAGTTTTTACCAACCATTTTTAAGCCACCATTGGTGTCCCACAATGTCAATGTCGTCCACGTATGCCAGTACTAATTTTGGTCGATTTACTGTCAATAGTTCTGTTCTAGTTTGTGCTGTTCATACTACTTTTTCCAGGATTATATTAAAGTGACAGTGCGCCTCCTTATTTCAGGCCTCTGCTTATTTCAAACGATTCTGAGAGTTTGTTACCAATCCGTACTCGGGCTCTACAACCATTTACACATATTTAACTCAACAAGCTGAATAAGCTTTTCTGAAACTGCAAGTTCTGTCATTGCATTCCACAGTTGATCTCTTTTAATGCTGTCGTACTCTTGACGAAAATCTATGAAAAGATTATGAATAGTTCTGTTAAATTCCCATCCTTTTTCAAGCAGCTGCCTTAGAGTAAAAATCTGATCTATGGTCGATATATGGTCCTTATCGCTTTTTCTTATCTCATCCATGGTTCATCAGAGTCCCAGGATTCATCAGAGTATTTTCCTTTCTAGAATTCTTAATTGGTCTTCATCTCTGTTAGTAAGACACATTAGAGAGATATTGCAAATTTAACACAGCCTACGTTGCGCTATTTACACCGCGCTATTTTGACAGAATTGACATTTCTCAGACGTTTCATAAATGCAGATATTGCTCAACATTTTGGTTGCGGTATTTTACGGCTCAATTAAGATTAGTTATTTATCTAATTTGTCCTCAAAATCCAGAATTTAATTTAGATGGAAGAAAGGTTTGTATTTTCTTCCAAATATCGAGTAAGAGAAACAAATGATCCTTGAATGTTCTTATAAATAAAAGATTTTCCTGTTGCACTCTTCATGTTTTCCTGAACTAACGTCAAATTTTCTGGAGAAGTCAATGGATTTTGACATAAAACTTGTTTTAATAAACACAAATCGTCATCAGACGTAAATCTAATTCGTTTGCTACTGTCTGAGGTACCCATTTTAGCAAATTATTACGAATAAATTTGGTTTAAATGAAAGATAAACAACAAACATAACTTGAAAACAAAATAGCGCAACGAATACCGCACAGCGTAACGACTCCTGTAATAACGGCAGGCCGTATTTCCAATAACGCAGCGTAAGCCAAATATCACATCTGCGCATGCTCTACTGTCAAAATAACGCGTGCTGTAATACAGCAAGTGCAAAAAAGACTCAGCAATATCTCTCTACCGCTATTGTTTCAGTCGCATAGGTTATAGTTTAGTCGCAACGTAGGGGGTCCCGTGGGAAATTCTAGCTCGCCGTTATTTGATGGTGGTATTACAGGTTTTTGGGTCGCTGAATCCAATGAAAGTGGTCTGAAAACCCAAATATGGTGCGTTTAATTGTTATTAACAAATTATGGTAAAATTAGGTGTTTTTCAAGTATCATAAGCCCTGTAAAGAAATTGATAATGTTAAGATCTTCTCTGGTGTATTTTTGGTCGCTGAATCGAATGCGACTAGTGGCGATTATTCAAAATATGTTCTTATTTTGTTAATAACAAAATAATTGTTTATTCGCCGAAAAGCTCGAAATAATGCGCTATCTACGCTAATGCGCTTGTAGTCTTTTTCATAGTATTTTTATATGCTAAATCGATTGCCACTAGTCGTGATAGCTTAAACCACGTTTCGACTTCGTTATTAATAAATTATTGCAAAAATAACGGTTTATAGTACGTTTACACACCGTTATGTTCTAAATTTTAAAAAACTACTTGGATTGCACGTAGCTAACACGTCAAACAAAACAAGTGATATTGTGCTGATGTGTGATTTTACCCTGGGGGTGAGTTTAGTGAATTTACCCCGGAAGTGAATAAATGGATTAATTCTAAGCAACTTTTGTTCTATAGAGTTTTTCCACTAAGTCAATTCTTTTCGAGTTATTTGGGAGTGAATATGTTCATTTTTCAACAAAAAAACCACGTTTCTAGTAGTTTTAGTGGTTTTCGAATCAGTGGGACTTACAGATCATATAAATACAACATAAGTAAAGCAACTTTTGAAGCGGTAACGATTAATTTCATTTGAGATGGTAATTAGGGGGTGATTTTATCCATTTTTTTTTAGAAAAAAAAGGGACCAACTTAATTTTGAGCGTAACTTGCTTATTTTTGATACTAGATACTTTTTCAAAAACAAGAATAAAGTTGTTTTTAAAAGCTTTAAAAAGTTGTAATGAGTTTTCCTCAAAAAGTGCTTCATTTTTTTGGTTATCTTATGTTGAAATATTCGAGATATTCACTCGCAAATAACTCGAAAAATATTGACATAATGAAAAAACTCTACGGAATCAAAATTGCTTAGAATTAATCGGTTTATCCAATTCCGGATTTATTTTAAAGGTATCTTTTTTCACCCCCCAAAAGGGGAAAGTCACCGCCAGGGTAAAATCACACATCGGCACAATATCACTTGTTTTGTTTGACATGTTAGCTACGTGTATGCCAAATTCCATGTCAATTCTAGTGGTTTTTTTTAATTTAGAGCAAAAACTGTGAGTAAACGTACTATAAACCGTTATTTTTGCAATAATTTATTAATAATAAAGTCGAAACGTGGTTTAGGCTATCACGACTAGTGGCAATCGATTTAGCGTATAAAAATACTATGAAAAACTACAAACTTTTAATAAACAATTATTTTGTTATTAACAAAAAGGAACACATGTTGAGTAATCGCGACTAGTCGCAGTCGATTCGGCGACCAAAAATACACCAAAGAAGACCTTCACACTATCAATTTATTTACAGAGCTTCTAATAATTCCTAAATTTACCCTAATTTGTTAATAACAATTAAACGCACCCTATTTGGGCTTCCAGACCACTTCCATTGGATTCAGCGACCCAAAAACCTATAATACCACCATCAAATCTTGGCGAGCTAGAAGTTTCCACGGGACCCCCTATGTTGCGACTAGGACTAGACTAATATGGTCGGTTAGTAAAGTTCAGCAGTGAAAGATTGATTATTAGTTTATTTCTTAAGTTTATTTTTATTTTAAATATACTCTTTTTTTTCTATAAATATATATTTACACATTTAAATTAATACAACAAATCACGGTCTGAGATTACTTAATACTATTAAATAGAAGTATGTAGAAGCAACAAGTCTAGGCTGGTAACAAACTTCCAAGGACCTTTAACACATTGTCTTTTGTTAACGGACATTTAGGATATTTATTATTGCATTGCTCTTCGTCGTTTGCTTTTCCTGTTTCGGCGGCTTCCTTTACAGCTGTACCATCCAACATATATGACAAAAGTGTGTTGCTAGAACAGAAACCGATTAGTCTAGATATAACTTAAATTTAAGGAATGAGGTTATAACAGAACGAAGTAGTGTCTTATTTGATAATTAACATTCTTTAATTGATGTGCCTATCCGTGACGAATGTTGGCCATCATTATGGCAATGTTTATTTTATCTGCAGCAGCGCGAAAAAGCTGCACAGATGTTGTGTTAAACCAGGCTCTGAAGTTCTTTTTTTGTACCTTATTTTCCACATATCTTTCCCTGCAGGATGGCTTGTAGGATTCTGAATATCAGGAGTCATTTCGCATAATGTGTCCAAAGAATTACAACTTTTGAGATCTGATAGTAGAGTACCTCTTGGCCCTCTCCTGAGGACAAACTCATTTGTCTTGGTCAGTCTACGGGATTTTGAGTTATCTCCGATATAGCCACATCTTAAATGCTTCCAAGTTTAAGGCTAGAGAATAAAAAAGGACAGAGAATACGTAGCATCGTAATATTCTTACTTTTATACCAAGAGGGAGGTGGTGGACTCTTGAAGAAGGCCACCATTCGGTTGAAGGTGGATCTAATATTTTGATGCACGCTCTTGCCTCTTGGTTATTGGTCCATTCTTTATTTAGTATAGTGTAGAGATAGTTATCGTGCCTCACTCTTTTTACAGGGGTTTGATTTGCATAGAATTGACCTTATGTTATCTTTTTCTTGCTAATGATCATAAGCTTTGTCATATTTACGTTTATATTTCAGTTATTACGGACTCTTTGTAAGTCCATACTGTTGGCTGCAATACGTGATTTTGTTCATATAGGGCAGTCAATGAGGGTACTTGGCTCCGAATTCCATCCTACTACATCGATTTACTTGATATTTTCGCAGTAAGTAGGGAATAGCTCAAGAAACAAAGTCTACCCTATGCCGATGTGCGCTTTTATCTTGGGGTGGTTTCCACCCCTTCTGTGGGTGAAAAATGTTTTGGTTAAAATAGTCACGGAAGAGGCTAGAGAACCTAATTTTAAGCAAAAACTGCTCTATTATTATTTTTTGAAAACTCAATGCTTTTTGAGTTATTCGTGGTTGAAAATTGGCCATTTTCATTGAAAAATGACACCTTTTCGGACGGATTTTTGCGAATACCTTAAAAACTATGCATCTAACAAAAAAACTATATAAAATATTTCTATAGGTTAGTAAAAAACAAAGAGATTCGTTCCTTCACAAATCTTCTAGTTAAAATACAAAGAGGGATATGGTAGGTAAGAAGAGTTTGTTTTTTTGCTGCATGCTCAAATCGGTGTATTCAACTTGAAATAGCAGAGAAACTGTTGATTTTAGGTGTATATTGATATCAATACCTTTTGTAGTGCTTGAAAAGACCTTTAAAATGAGCAATACTAAATGTCCATTACATTCAAACTAAGCGAGATATTCTGCAAAAAAGTTGATGACTAAATACATACACTGTGTCCGTAAAGTATGGAACAAATTCTTTTTAGCTAAACAGAGCATTTTAAGAAATAATCCTAAAACATGTCGATTTTTTATTTTAATTTACCGTATTTTAAAATAATATTCTAATATACAGGGTGAATTACTTTCTAGTAATGACGTCACCGTCATTTTTTATTAATTGAACACCCCCATTTTGTCTCAATTTTCGGATTACTCTAGCTGAGCTGATTCCAAAAATGTATCACATGTTGATTCAAATTGGTACAGGGTGGACAAAAATACAATAGTTTTTTGTGTGCTCATAAAGTAACGCGTTAGTTAAATAAACAATATCAAAAATACTTTTTTCCACCTACCTCTACCGAAAGTATACTTTTCCGGACCTGATTGTAGGGAGCAAAGTTGTACTTTTACTCCCTAGGGAGGAAAAGTAAAAGTGACGTCATGGTATTTCATTCATGAAATATAACTTATTGACGCCCTGTACAATATCTATTTTCTGTTACGTAAGTATCTATATATTTAACGTTTATTTAAAAACACCCTGTATTTTGCAGAATGGTAAAAAACAGTAAATTGTTATTTTGATTTAACAATGTTTACATTATTAATTTGACTTATATTTGACAGTTGACAGTTATATTGTATCTACTTGTTAGTTTTAGTTCTAATAAATTTTGTTGGTTAGTTACATAAATGAATTAAGTAAAAATGAAAAATGACTTGTTATTAATTTGAGGAAGGTGGAAAAACCATATGTATAACATGGGAGTAAAGTGGCCTTTTCCTCCCTCGAATGATTACTGCCCTCCGCTACGCGTTGGGCAGTAAACTTCATTCTCGGGAGGAAAAGTAGCACTTTCCTCGCTTGTTATACAAATAGCTATGGTCTAGCGGACAGAATATGAAAGAAATTATTTCTTATCAATTTAAATGAAACATAGTAGGTATCTGTAGGCTTCTGTCCGCTAGACAATAAGTGTTTTTGATAATATTGTTAATTTAACTAACGCATTACTTTATGAACACACACAAAACTATTGTATTTTTGTCCACCTTGTACCAATTTGAATCAACATATGATACATTTTTGGAATCAGCTCAGCTAGAGTAATCCGAAAATTGAGACAAAATGGGGGTGATCCATTTAAAAAAAAAATCAAAAATCGACGTGTTTCAGGAATCTTTCTGAAAATGCTCTGTTTAGCTAAAAAATAATTTGTTCCATACTTTACGGACACAGTGTATATTTTAAGAAGAAATGAGAAGTATATTTAACCCCTCAGCCATCAGAATTTAAATACATCGTTTTCCTTCTACAATACTTTTTAATATAGTGTTATTTCTATGTTCAAAAAGTTGGACTGGATTAAAGTGAATGGTTTTTGAAAAAATAAGGTCAAATTATAGAGCGTATTTTTAAATTTTCTTAAAAATCTTCCTTTTCCTCCATGTAACTCGAAAAAGATAAGAGATACGAAAAAAAGATATCACGCAAAAATGTAGGATCTTTTAAGATAAAAATTTCCTTTTTATTTTTCATTACTGTATCTTATCATTTTCAAGTTACATGGAGAAAAAGGAAGATTTTTAAGAAAATTTAAAAATGATCTCTATAATTTGATATTTTTTTTTCAAAAATCCCATACCTATAAACATAATACTAAATTTAATAAATGTCGCCTACAAACTTATTTCTAATTAAAACTATTAACAGCAAGATAATTTTTATGTTCTATTGAAATTTGTTGTATATAAATATCGCAAATTTTGAAGGAATTTGCTAAAAATACGTTAACAGTCTAGTGTATAACAGTAAATACTATTAAGAATGCAGTTCACAAACGGAATAATTATATTTTTTGTGATAGTCACTGTCGACGAAGTACTTTCAAAATTGTTTAACTACACAACTACAAAATCAGAATCATCTTGTCGGGAGACCAACTGTAATACTATGCTCCGGTGTGACGATTGTAGTATACTGCGCGCCGGACAGTCAAGTAATTATTTCTTTATTGAAAAGCCTTTTATTAGTATCTTTGTATGCAGCGATTATTTTAACAGGGTTATAATAACCCACGAACTATTTGATAAGTTACACAAAATCGAAGTAATAAAAATAACGAAGACAAATGCATGGCGTTTACAAGAAAACACATTTCCAAGTAGTACCACATTGCGCGAGTTATATTTGTCTGAGAACAACATTTCCATCATCGATGATTTCGCCTTTGGCCATATGACTGCATTGACTCATCTTTACTTAAACAACAACAAATTGAAAAGCTTCAACGCCTACACTATAACTTCAGGTTTTAATATCAAATACTTGAACTTGGGAAATAATTCTTTCGAAGGACTGATGGATACTGCGTTATATAATTTGAAAAGCCTTACGTACTTAAATCTTGACGGAAATAAGTTTAAAAACATCAGTATGGGTAAGTTAATAAATAACCTGGAATCTGTCAAAGTCGTATCGATGGCTAACAACTTACTTACACGCATCACGAGAGAGTTTTTCGATCCACTGATTAATTTGGAAGTTTTGAACTTGGCCTTCAACAAAATCAGTGATATTGGTAACGCTTTTAGGCATAT
The DNA here is from genome assembly GCF_917563875.1 of Diabrotica virgifera virgifera. Classification (NCBI taxonomy): domain Eukaryota; kingdom Metazoa; phylum Arthropoda; class Insecta; order Coleoptera; family Chrysomelidae; genus Diabrotica; species Diabrotica virgifera. The sequence continues at coordinate 242,206,193 of NC_065448.1, read as the reverse complement.
GGAGAACCTGAAAACGCTCATTTTAAGTCGCAATCACCTAACAGCATTCAGCAAATTCGATTTTCCACGTATGGGCCATAGCAGTCTGCAATATCTCGCTATTGATTACAATCAACTTCTCTTAACCCGGCGTTACACGCGTCTTCTATTGTGACGTGGTTGCACGCGTATGAGCGCTGCCCTCACCTACATAAATTCGACTTATTTCGAGAAAGAATGAATGTCAACATGTAAAAATATAAAATGGATTGTACTCACATATTATAGAAAGTCTCGTAAACCAATTTTTTTTATTAATTTAACAAAACAAAAGTAAAAATAATATAGATCAAAAGCAAGTTTTCTTAATTTTCAATTTCAGCAAGCCACTGAAGAAATTAACGTTCTTTACGCGAATTCATTTTACTAAAAATACAAATTAAAATTAACAACTGTTCTGAAGCTATTTCTTTGTGGAATTTATGTAATTAACTATTAATATTTTGTATTTTGATAACGACGTCCGAGGTGGAATTCGAAACGTCAATAAAATCAATTTTTCAAGTTAAATTGTGGCTTATTTTTCCCAATTAGAATATGTAAATTTAAAAATCTGTTCTTAACCAGTGGCGCACCTAGAATTTTCCTCTGGGGGGAGGGGGGTTTGCTTGGGCACCGAAAGTTTTTTGTATTATTTGTGAAAGACAAGTTACATTTTCCTGCCTTCTTTTATATATATTTCTATATTCTGGGTGGGATTTTAACCCCCAAACCCCCCTCGGTGTGCCACTGTTCGTAACCTAATCCAAACAATAATATTTTAATTAAACCTACCTAAATATTAAATAAAAACCTAAAAGTTTCTTTGAGATAACAGAAACGTGATTTCACCGTGACTGCACGCGCAGTGAGGAATTCCCTCACTTGAAGAGGGATGTCTCTTCTTTCAACTATCACACAGCACACTGACCGCCTGAAATATTCTATAACTTTTTCATACCCTCTCATGAACCATGCTAAAGGCATTCCTGGGTGCTTAAGGTTATCGTATTAGTTTACACAATTTCATTGCTTATAAACAAATATGGTGAGGGATTCCCTCATAGCGCGTGTAATGGCGGGTTAATGCCGAATGTGCTGGAAGGTATACCCTTTTTAAAGAAAATCGCCGTAGATGGAAATCCGTGGTATTGCAACTGTTTAAAACAGTACCGTAAAGTCTTTCACGATCGCAATATACAAGAAGTATGCGGTGGTGATGTCAAGTATAGATGTCAAGATGGCAACAATTGCTATCGTTATGACCCAGTGTTGTCCTCTATTGGCGCTATTTTAGATGTAGAAAACGTCAATCCAGATACACCAAATAGCACTTATTATTGTGTCTTAAATGAATTTTAAATGAATTCGATCAATAAACAGAATCTATCAGTTTACTGTATTCAATTATCCTATCCCATCCCGTATGATCTCATAATATCCCGTTCATTTGTTTGATGCATGTTTTTGGGACAGTGCCTATCTCGGCCCAAGAAACAAGTAGGTCTTTTAAAAAGGTCCCAAGTCGGCGCAAAGATTAAAACTGCCCGATATAATATATAACAGCTCGACTCATGGGATATTAATTGTTACTATTAAATAATTTTACATCTCAATGGAAAAAAATACATTCATAGAATAATTTTTAGCCCAATAAATGACCTTTTTGGAATGTAATTTTCAATAGTCCGTTCTTTAACGGTAAAATATTGCAAAACCTCTAAATTTTAAAGAACCGCTTGGATTGACATTAAATTGGCATACACATAGCTAACAAGTCGAAGAAAAAAAGTGATATTGTGCCGATATGTGCTTTTGCCCTGGGGGTGGTTTTCACCCCCTCTTGGGGGTGAAAAAATATTCGTCCAAAGAAAGTCAGGAAATGGATAAACTGGCTAATTTTAAGTAACTTTTATTCTATAGAGTTTTTTCACTAAGTCAATACTTTTCGAGTTATTTGGTAGTGAATATGTTCATTTTTTCAACAAAATAACCACGTTTTTAGACGGTTTTTCGCAAATAACTCAAATAGTAAGTATGTATTTTGTCGAAAAAACATTCTCAACAAAAATGTAGCCAGTAAAAAATTTTAAAAAATGGTGTATATATCACGTCTCTACACCTAGTAGAACCAGAGTTATAGCTAATGAAAAATAGGTTCATATTCGTCAAATTCCAAATGGAATACTTTAACGTGAAATAACCAAAAATGAAGCACATTTCGGAGAAAACTCAATACAACTTATTGAAAGTGTTTAAAAAAAGCTTCCCTTTTGTTTTATAAAAAAAATTTCTAGCATCAAAATTAAACAAGTTACGCTCAAAATAAAGTTAGTCCCTTTTGGTTTTGGTAAAAAAATCGAGAAAATCACCCCCTAATTAGTATCTTAAATGAACTTAATCGTTACGACTTCACAAGTTTCTTGACTCATGTATATATTGTTTATATGATCTGTAAGTTTCATCGGTTCAAAGTCCTTATTATGGAAAGGGCTGTAGTTAAAAGGGGTTGAACGAGTCACTGATCACGAATGTATGCAAATTTGGAAACACCAAATCTTAATCAATTTTTGTCTAACAGAAAAACAAAAAAATACATGATATTCAGAAAAGCAAATCTGACTTTTTTTGTTTTTCGAGATTTTTGGTATCTCTAAAAATTTTTAAGTTATTTTGAAAAAAAGCATATTTTTCGAAATATTTTTTTTTTCAAAATATTTTTCAAATTTTTCAAATATTTTTAAAATTTTTAAAAACTACTTTAAAACCAAATTTTTTCAAAAATAAGCACTTTGAATCGATGAAACTTACATATCATATATAAACACAACATAAGTAAAATAATTTGTGGAGCGGTAACGATTAATTTAATTTAAGTGGCTAATTAGGGGGTGGTATTACCGATTTTTTTTTGCAAAAACAAAAGGGACCAACTTTATTTTGAGCGTAACTTGCTTAAATTTAATGCTAGAAACTTTTTGTAAATACAGAAATAAAGCTTTTTTTAAACACTTTAAAAAAGTTATAATAGATTTTCCCCAAAAGGTGCTTAATTTTTTGGATATTTCACGTCGAAACATTCTATTTGAAATTTGGTGAATATGAATCTATTTTGCATTGGCTATACCTCTGGTTCTACGAGATCCAGAGACCTAACGAGAACACATTTTTTTTTACTTTTTTATAGGCTCTATTTTTGCTACGAACGTTTTTTTCGACAAAATACTTACTTTTTGAGTTATTTGCGAAAAACCGTCTAAAAATGTGGTTATTTTGTTGAAAAATGAACATACTCACTTGCAAATAACTCGTAAAGTGTTGACTTGGCGAAAAAGCTCTATAGAACAAAAGTTACTTAAAATTAGTCAGTTTACCCATTTCCGGACTTATTTTGGACATATATTTTTTCACCCACAAGAGGGGGTGAAGGTCACCCCCGGGGCAAAAGCACACATCGGCACAATATCACTTTTTTTCTTTGACATGTAAGCTATACGTATGCCAAATTTCATGTCAATCCAAGCGGTTCTTTAAAATTGAGAGCAAAAACCGTGAAAGAATGGACTACAAGGGCAACTCCGAATTACATGAAAATTTGGATTTAGGTTCTACTTACCCTCCACTTCAAAGTTGAATTTGTGCCGTAGGTTGCTTTTGCTTGGGGGGTGACAGTCACCCCTTCTGGGGGGGTTAAAACGCGTGTTTAAAATAAGTCCGGAAATGGATAAATTGACAGATTATAAGCAACTTTCGTTCTATAAAGTTTTTTAGTTTGGTCAATTTTAAACCCGTCCAACTTTTTGAACATAAAAATAACACTATAATAAAAGGTATTGTGGAAGAAAAACGATGCATTTACATTTTGGTGGATGGTGGTTAAAATTATTTCTCATTTTTTTCTTAAAATACATTAGTTATCAATTTTATTTGCCGCATATCTCGCTTAGTTTTAATGTGATGGACCTTTTATATAGCTCATTTTAAAGGTCTTTTCAAGCACTACAAAAAGTATTAGCAGCATTATACACCTAAAATCGACCGTTTCTCTGTTATTTCAAGTTGAATACACCAATTTGAGAATGTACCAAAAATCAATATCTCGTTTTGTATTATAACAAGATGATTTGTGAAGGCAAATGTCTCTTTGCTTCTTTATAACCTACAAAAATGTTTAATATAGTTTTTTTACTTAAATGCATAGTTTTTAAGGTATTCGCAAAAAACCGTTCGAAAAGGGATTTTGTTTCAATGAATATCTCTCGAATATCTCAAAAAGTATTGAGTTTTAAAAAAAAATTATAGAATAGTTTTTGCTTAGAATTAGGTTCTCTAGCGAGTTCCGTGCTAATTTTAACCAAAAAATGTTTCACCCCTAAGGAGGGGTGGGAACCACCCTCAAGATAAAAGCACACATCGGCATAGGGTAGACTTTGAATTAGGAGATAAGTAGAGGATAGGCCCAAAATTTCATTAAAATCCATGCAGTAGGATAGAATTCGGAGGTAATATCATATTCTTGCTCCCATTGACTGGCGTAATAAGCACTTGTAAGTCTTCTACAAAATAATATACGTTATCCGCAAATACTATGGTGTCATCTGCAAACCTGATGTTGTTTAGGCGGTACACGTTTAGTGGTATACATTTTTCAGTTTCGTGCAAAGCTTCGATAAATATACTTTCAGAGTAAATATTGAAGATTAGAGGAGATAAAATACAGCCTGGCCTCTCCATTCTCATGCATGATTTCTACATTTTCGGTGTGTTCACCTTCAACTCTGAGATTTGCGGTCTGATTCCTGTAAAGTTTTCCAATTATTTTTAGATCTTGGTTGTTAATTCCTGCTCCTTTTACTATTTGCATCAGATTTGCTTGCTGTACGTAATCAAATGCTTTCCCATAATCAACCAGACATGCTTATACATCGCAGTTGATGTCTTTGCATTTCTGGAATATGACTTGTATTGAGAATAAAGGCTCTTACGTGCCAACAGAATTTATGACCCTGAATTGGTTGGGGAAAATTTGATTTTTGCAGAGCTTGTTTATTCTCTTATGGATTACATTTAAGAACAATTTTAGCAGATGACTAATCAGTCTCCGTTTTTTTTTTGAAGTGCGGTAAACTCAGACTTCAGCCATTCTGTTGTTATTTCTCCAACGTTATAATATATGATGTTAAGTATATATATGTGTGATTATTGCTATTGATTCATTGTCCATTAGTTTGGGTTGTTCTGCTCGTATATTATTGGGGCCTGCTACTCGCATTCTTTAGCTGTGTTATTGCAGAAAAAACTTCCTGCTATATTATTCTTGGTCCATCATGTATTCCTTGTTCTCAAAGGTGTTATCTTTTTGGTCTTCAAATAGTTAAGAAATACTTACCTAATATAATCTTAAAAATAAGGAAAATACCCTAAAATTTCCATAAGAAAAGTTACCATAAATAATTACTTACTTAGATAAAGATGTTATAAATTCATCTACACCGGTCGCTTCTCCATTTTTAATATTTTTTTGTGCACTATTTACATAGGAGCATATAGTTCTTTGAATACAAGATGAACTGTCTATATTATGTTGTTCCAGAGAGTTATCAATTCTTGCTAGTACATCTGTTACGGATGACATTTCGGTTTCAAGACCTAAAAATGGTTAATGCTTTTAGAGGTTAAATTAAATTAAATATTACAGACTGAAAGTCTCAATGTTGTTCTGAAGCTATTTCCTTGTGGCATTTTTATAATAAACTATTTTTAATGGGAAATAAGCCACAATTTTACCAAAAAAATGATTCTATTAACTTTTAGAAGCCCAAATCGGGTTACGTTGTCACAATACAAAATACTAGGTAGTATTTTGTATTTTGACAACGAAACCCGATTTGGGCTTCGAAACGTTAATAAAATCATGTTTTTGGTAAAATTGTGGCTTATTTCCCATTAAAAATAGTTTATTATGAAAGTCTCAAGGACTATAAAAAATAAAACAAAAAATGCAATATATCGCCTTCCTATTGGAGGAACACATGAAGGGAAAAATGGTAGTAAGAGGTCTACCTTCTTATACAAAACCTGAAGTCAATAAAAAATAATTAGACGAAAAACACGAAATAGTACCTACCCAAATCACAAACATGATATCAAGAAAAGCAAAAAAGAAACCTTTGTTTTAATATTTATTAGTCGTTAGAAAAAGAAAATGTAAAAACCTTTGCCAAAGGCAAAGAAAATTTGTAACTTATTATACATGATACAGGATCAAAATGCATGCTACAAAGACGCAAGTGCAGAGAAGAGTAAAGTAGTATAGTATAGTCTAAAAATCTAGGACTACAATTCGGATTTAGAGCTCAACATTTCAGCGAACTACAAGCACTTAGACTTCAGAATACATAGCTGCTGGCTTCAACGACAAGCAATATACATGAGCAGCCTTCCTGGATCTAAGCAAAGCCTTCGACAGAGTATGGCATGAAGGAATGATATACAAAATGAGAGATTATAGTGACATCTACGACTGAAATTTTGATAATTATCTGCAAATTATTATGATGTAGAAAATCTAATCTGGGTAACGGGAAATCGTGTATATGACGGAAGATTGAGAATCAAATTTCGTTTTACACTGTCTTCGTTATAATATAATCATGATTAAAAAGTCAAAAAATCATGGGGACAATTGGTTCATAAAAGAAATTATATAAAATAAAAGTAAATAATTCGGTAATATTTTATGAAGGACTATAATTGTTAATAGAAAAAAAGTTTGAGGATAAAGAGACTTGGTGGTGGTCAAACGAAGTACAAGGAAAAATAAAAGAGAAGGGAACATTATATAAAAAGTGGCAAGCAACCAGATCCGACACAGATCTTCAAAACTATATGGTGGCAAAAAAGGAAGCGAAAGTAGCAGTAGCAAAAGCCAAAGCAGAATCGTATTCAAACCTATACGATCAACTTGATACCAGAGAAGGCGAAACGAAGATATATAAAATAGCCAAACAGAGAGCAACGAAAGCAAAAGATTTTAATCAGATTAGATGTATCCGAGATGAAAATGATAAAATACTAGTTCACGAAAAGGAGGTCAAAAAGAGATGGAGAAAGTACTTTGACAGCTTATTAAATGAAGAATTTGACAGACAGCCTGTAGAGTCAACGGAGACAGTAGCAGCAATGGTCACCAAAATAACAAACGAGGAAGTGGCTCAAGCGCTTCAAAAAATAAAGAAAGGAAAAGCTTAGGACCAGATGATATTCCTGGGGAAGTATGGAGACCATTGGGAGAGACAGAAACAAGGTGGCTAGCAGGTTTATTTAATAGAATTTTGGAAGTTGGACAACTGCCAGACGAATGGAGAAGCAGTATACTAGCAGTATACTAGTTAGTACCTGTCTACAAAAACAAGGGAGATATACAACAATATACAAACTACAGAGCTGCAAAACTGCTTAGCCACACCATGAAAATATAGGAAAGAGTAATTGATAGACGGGTACGTGAAGAGACCGAAATATCCGAGAATAAATTTGGCTTTATGCAGGGCAGATCAACAATAGATGCAATTTTTATTATACGGCAGTTGATGGAAAAATACAGGAGTAAAGAAACAAACGCTCCTATGGTATTCATTGATCTTGAGAAAGCATATGAAAGAGTTCCTCGAGAGATTCTGTGGTGGGCGCTCAATAAGAAAGGAATTCCTGGTGAATATGTAAAGATTGTGAGGGATATGTATGAGGGAGTAACGACTAGTGTTAGGACAGGTATGGGAGAGACTGATAAATTTCAGGTGAAAGTAGTATTGCACCAAGGCTCGGTGCTTAGTCCGTATTTATTCTTATTAGTTTTGGATCAGATAACAGCGAAAGTACAGTTTAACATTCCATGGTGCTTAATGTATGCTGATGATGTCGGTTAGTAGAAAATAGTGAAAGAGACTTAGAACAAAAACTGGAACAGTGGAGACAAGCTCTGGAGGAAAAAGGTTTAAAACTTAGTAGGACAAAGACAGAGTATTTGCAATGTTCGTTTAAAGATAGAGTTACTACAAATAAAATGGTATCTTTGGATGGTGAACTGATTGTAAAAAGCAATAGTTTTAAGTAGTTGGGATCGGTATTACAGAGTAATGGAGAAATATATGGAGATGCATGCAGTAGAACTAGGGCTGGATGGATGAAGTGAAAGGAAGCAAGTGGTGTGCTGTGTGACAGGAAAATTCCAATGAAGTTGAAGGGAAAATTCTATAAAACAGCCATAAGACCGGCTATGATGTACGGAACTGAATGTTGGGCAGTGAAAAAGAAAGAGGAACAACGAATGCATGTGGCGGAAATAAGAATGCTTAGATGGATGAGGGGAGTGACAAAAAAGGACAAAATTAAAAATGAGTATATTAGGGGAAGTCTAGGTGTGGCACTAATTGATGCCAAAATGAGAGAGCATCGGTTGAGATGGTTTGGTCATGTTCAACGTCGAGACGCTAATCACCCAATATGAAGAACTGCTGAAGTGCAGATTCCTGGAAGGAGTAGGAGAGGAAGACCAAAGAAGACCTGGGGGAGACGATAAGGCAGGACATGTTGGTAAAGGGGATTAACATTGATATGACCCAAGATAGAATTGTATGGAGAAATGCAATTAGGGGAGCCGACCCGCATAGGGATAAGGCAAAGAGAATGATGATATAATTGTTAATTTATCTCCACTTACTTCTGTATCCACCGTATCCCCCTCCACCTCCAACAATATTTGCTATCTTGGGTATAATCAACACAAGTCCAAGACCCAGGATTGCTCCAAGAGCCACTCCTCCAATATCAATTTTCATGGGACTGATTGTATAACCAACGTTTCCAGATCCATATTGTACGCCATTTCCATTAGACCCATAAGAAGTCGTTGATATGGGAATGATACCGAATCGTGACTCCTTGCTCTCTTTCCTTTCTGGTTTGCTAAAATTTTGATGTTTGGAACGGTAGTCGGGAAGATTTGATTCGTAGTATCTGTTGCTTGGTTCAAAAGCTCTGAAAATATTATTAATGAAAAATATGGTTAATGCTAAGAATACGAATAAGAATTAACACCAAGACAGAAAGAAGAAAACTTATAAAATCCAGACAAAATCAATATAGTCGAGGAAATGAAGCATTTTGGCTCGCAATTTTTTCGTCTAGCATGGATTTACTTGAAATTTTCACATAAAGTAAGGAATAGTCCAAGGATCATTTTCTATATCATGCCGCTGTACGCTAAAACCTTGGGGGTGGTTGCCACCCCATCTCGAGGGCGAGAATTTTTTATTACATTTTAACCATGTAAGTCGATGTAAAAGGTACTTCTAAAAAAATGTTTTTTACATTTTCTTCGTAGAACTAATATTTTTAGAGTTATTCGCGCTTGAAATAACAGTTTTTCGACGAAAAAATCGTTTTTTAGAGGGTTTTTTAAGAATACCTCGAAAAATATGCATTTTGTCAAAAAAACTGTAGTTATCAAAATTGTATCTTTTAGTAATACAAACCAAATTATTTTTCTATATTATCTTTAAGACCAACACAAACCGAGATACGGCATGTTAAAAGTTAGCTTTTTTTCGTCACATGCATAATTTGAAATATTCAAAGCCAAATAACGGAAGAACTTTGCATTTTTAGAGAAAAACTTAAACAATATTTTTTCAAGCATACAGTTAGACCTTTCAAGAAATAATAATAAAAAATTTCTAGAATAAAAATTAAGCGACTTATGATCAAAAAAAGGTAGGTACCTGCTTTTCTTTATGAAAAAATCAGTGAAAACAACCCCCTAACTAACCTCCTGATTAAAAATTGGTCTTCAACTTTCTGTAATTCCCTTTATATTTGTATTATCAATACACTTAAAACGTTTAACCTTTTTAAAAGGCCTAATTTTAGAATAATTGGACTTTTAAAAAAAATTGATTTTTTGCAATTTCCAATTTTTCACCATTTACTTCAAAATATCTCCGAAAATAATGAAGATACGAAAAAAATGATAGGTTACTAAATTGAAGCCTTTTTAACAGCTAAAATTCTTTTGTACATAGATTTTCATTACAGTGAACAGTTAGCGAGATATAGCTGTTTAAAACCTCTACTTACGAGCAAACACCCCCTTATTCGAGCCCTTTAAACCCACCCCAATTAAAAACTAAGGCATCTTACGGAATTTAGTTTACACAGTTTTATAGCTCTTTAAAAATCCTACAAAATTGTGTTTAAAAAAACTTTTTATTTTCAAAAATGAAGGAGTTAGCTTTATAAAACGAATTTTGTTTTTCTAAAAATTCGAATAGTCCGCTTATGGATCATTTTCAATGTATGTATAATACCACAGAAGCAGTTCGTATACTGGAAGCTGACTAAAAATCTATTTGTATTTGTATTTGTACATATTATTTGTAAATTCGTATTTTTGTGTAAATAAATGTTTTTGTAATTCTTTAATTCTACTTTTTTTTTCTGTATAGATCTATTAAATTATCTACTTATAAAAATTGTAATGTTATTAAGGGTGGTTTTTAAGGGTTGAAATATTATGATATTATATCCTTAAGCATAAAACAATCATTATTTAACTAATCAAAACCAAATTTTGCCCATATTAAAGTTTACAATGTTTTTATATAATTTTTGAAAATAGGGGGTAATTTACACCCCTAAAAATAATCAACGCCCTTAAGCATGATATAGAATATGAAGTACAGGGTGAGATGATCCTAATCCCAAATTTTTATGTAAATCGATGAAAGCCGAAATTATTCTTTTAGGATAAGTAAATTTTTTTTATATAGGTCCAACAAGGTTGGTTTTAAGAGTTGAAATATTATGATAGTATATCTTAAAGCATAAAACAATAATTATGTAAGTAATAAGAACGAAGTGTTAACAATATTAAAGTTTAAAATATTATTTTATAATTTTTTACAATTAGGGGTAGTTTTTCACCCTTAAAAAACCAAAAGCGTAAAACGGCTCAATATAGAAAATGAACTAAAGTGTGTAATAAGCCTAATCCCAAATTTTTGTACAAATCGATGCTGGACGAAAAAATTGCGAGGTTTTGCCATTTTTTCAGTTTTATTTCCTCGACTAATAGATATAGACTATAGACCAACTTAAACACAGAAAAATCAAATACGAAAACTGACAGAACGTACTGAACTAATAGACAAAGGTTCAAACCTTAAATTCCTAAATCAAAATTTAACGAGTAATATAATATCAGTAGCAAAAGAATTCACCCATAATAAAATAGAACAAGTTCAAAAACTCACAAGGACACACAAGATTTAGTAAAAAAAAAAGAGAGACAATAACTTATCCAAAACAGAATATTTAAGAAAATAGAAATAACAGAAATCAACAAAATATTTTTAAAAAAGTCTAGGAAAGCCGAACAAAACACTATAAGAAAATAAAGGCATACGAGACTGGAAGAAGAAAACAAGCGAAGGTAGAAATTTAATAACAAAACTAATTAACGATTAAATCGAATTCAAAAAATAAGCATCATGATAGAAAACTACTACCAAACACTATACTAGTAAAAAAAACACCACTAAATAAAAGCGAAAAACACCGAAAAATATTAAAAATGTTGGATCGAAGATATATCAGATATAAAAGAGGAGGAAATAAGAAACGCAATGAGCACTTTGCGAAATACAGAAGCTCCAGATGAAGACGGAATATATTGTAATATGTATTAAAAATGATAAAGTACTTAGGACAACACATCATAAAAATTATATTTAAAAAGAATGTAAAGAAGTAAGTGAAGTACCCACAGCTTGATGAAATGATAAATTACAAACCTCTAGACCCATTAGCCTGTTATCAGTGTTGTATAAGCTGTTTGATAATTAATTACATGAAGACTAACAAATAAACAGGATAGTTATCAACCTCGGGAACAGGCAAGATTTAAAAAGGGTTTTAGCACCATAGATCATAACAAGTAATACGAACACTGATGGAAAAATCAGACGAATACAATATAACACTCTGGATAGCTATGGTAGATGCGAGCAGGCATTTGATTCCATAAAAAGTTGGGCAAGAAATCGAACTGTTAAAGCTTAACCAAAAGGCTGGTTTAAATAAAAGATTTTATTCCGCATGGGCAGCAATTGGTCGATTACAAACAATATTTAAATCCAACTTACCAAAAGGTAAAATTTTAGAGGCAAAAACCTTCAATCAGATGGTTCAAAAAAGAATATCAAAAGTAACATGTGTAATCCAAAAGATTACCATGTTAAAATTGAACTGGGCAGGTCATAGAGGAAGAATAAAAGACAACTATTGGACGAAGCGATTTCTTGAATTTGATAAGTAGTTCATGATCTATTTGTTATTTGCTTTGTGGTTCCAATATAAATGCATAGTTATTGTGATATTCTGTTCATCATTATCTTTTCTCCTTAAGATGTCAATAAACTTGTCATGTTTAATCTTATCTAAAGTGAGGTGCAAGTTATAGCCTCTCCTATTCAACTGTCAACCTAACCCTCTTTCGACAATGGACTTGGTACACCCAGTTTAAACAAACGAAGCACTGACTACCAATTATAAGCTGACCTTTATCCCTATTAATGCTAAACCATTTGTTGCTAACATTAGCAATAGATTAAAAATCATTAAGGCTCAGGAAAAAGAAGATCTCCACGAATGACCAGATTCAGCCGAAAAACCAATGACAAGATTCATTATAACTTACTACAAATCAACAGAAGTAACGATAATGTATAGACGAACTTTTGACAAAATTCAATAGACCGTTTTATTTTCAAAAAATTTAAAGCCAATTAAAACAACGATAAAAAGTGTATTATAGACAAAATATTTGTTGTTCTGAAGCTATTTCCTTGTGGCATTTTTGTAATCAACTATTCTAAATGGGAATTTAATTTTTTTTTTGGCTTTAAGGTAAAACCCACACAGCCAGATACAAATTTTGTAAAAGATAGTGCAAGGATTTGACACAAGGATTACACTCTTCTCGCCCAGGGGCCGATCATGGCATTTTATAAACGATCAAAGGTTGGCCTCGGATAGATAAGGTACATATACTAGTGTGTTTGCATTTTATCAATCAAAAGCAAAATAAAAATTAAATTAAATTTTTTTAATAACGCGGGCACATAAATTTGATACACCCTGTATATTGAGCTGTTTTAAAATTTATTAGAATTTAGTTAGGATGTAAATAGATTTCTCTTTTAACGAGCTTTCCGCGGAACCATTAAAGACTTTTGTGAATAATTAAAGTGAAAAGAACTATGTATTTAGATTTAAAATGGAAAAAGATTGTTTACTGTATAGGTAATTATCAATATTTCTCGAAATTGATAATTGAAAAGAAAGTTGGAATTTTAATATCTTCATTTCAATACGAGTATATGTAGGAGAGTTTCTCCGAAAGTAATTAGGATTGTCGGAACAAATTTGAGGGTGACTGTTGTTTGTCAAATGGAAAAGTCAATGTTTTGATTCTTGGAATGTGGAAGGGGAAAAGATGGATTGGATGATGGAGAGAGGTTGAAAAATTATTCATTATGATGTTGGCAGCGAGAAGAAGCGGTTTTCGACGTGTTAAGTGGAGTAGATAGTTAGCATATATCAGTGGCTGGTTGATAGTGGAGAATAGTGTTGAAAAGTGGAACGAGCGACAGATCAAATCGAGACGAAATACCTCTTTGATTCTGTAGTATTGTGAGAAGGAGAGCAGAGAATTTTTGGAGTTTTGTTTGAATCGAGAACGTGTCAAAGAAACACGGTTTGTTGGAGAATTAGTGCTGGTATGCTGACAGTTTTGAAGCTGGACAACGGAGAGAGGCTTTGATGAGTAGCCTTTAACATAATCAACGAGGGAGAGCTGTTTGGGGTCACGAGAAGACATCCGAGTGAGGGAAGCAAAAGGTCAGTCAATTTATGTGAAAGAGATTTTTGTGTTCGGGAAATAAATTTTTGAGTAAAAAGCATATGAATTAAAGTTCCAATATTTCAAAATATAAATAGTAAAAATAGGTAACCTTGCGAAGACATAAATTTGTTTGGTTTAATTTGTTTTACCAAAGTCATCGGGAACAAACCGATAAATTGTTTTTTTGTAAAGATAATAATTTTAAGTGGTATAAATTTCATTCGGACATCTGTGTCCACAGGTTTTTTAGATTCGATAGTTTTCAGAGTATTAATTTGATAAATAAAAGACAATTCTGTATTTCTATTTTAATAGTTTGCTTTATTTCTTTTCCCTATTTTATCCCGATTAGGATCAACTCAGAGATACTGAACCCACGAGAGAAGATAAATATAACGTAAGATAATTTGGTTTTTTTTATATTAAAAGGCACCCTGAGATTTTTTATTCAATTTTGATATATGATTTGCGACAATTAAATGATTAATTAAATAAATAATAATCAATATAAAATTAATAAGAAGCAGATCACAACAATACATTAAGGAAAGACAACGTAGCAGCAAAAGGTATTATTAAATTTGTATTTTTGTTATTCTGACGAAATATAACAAACAATCGTAAACTTTTCTGTTTAAAGCAAGAAGTTTCATTATGTTATATGGGCTTTCAATGTTAAATTGTAGAAATTTTCTGAACAGCTCATTGGATTTAGCCCTATATTTTTGACAATCAAAAAAGATGTCGTCCAGGTCACCGATTTTATTACAAACTTCACAAAGATCACTTTCAAGTATTTTGATTTTATGTAAGTGTGCTGGATAACATGCATGACCAAACTTCATTCTACTAATAGTGGTTATGCTTTTGCGATTGTAATCGAACTTATTGTACCAAGGTTTTTTCCTCAATTTGGTTTCTAGTCTGGTGTAACGTGTTGGATTTGTAAAGGTGTATTCTTGCCACAAGTTGGACCATTTTCTCATCATTTTATGTTTTGATATGTTTATTTGTTCATCCGTAGTTAATTAGCAATTTATCTGTTCCCCCACTTCTGTGCTTTCTTTGGAAATTTTATCTGCAATTTCATTGTTTGTTATTCCTACGTGTGCTTTAACCCAGAAGAATTTTATAAGTTTATTTTGATCTTGTAATTTTTTAATAATTGTTTGAATGTTAAAGATAATATAATTTGTTGTGTTTGAGTTGGATTTTAAATTTTTAAGAACTGAAAGTGAATAGGAGAAGATAATGGCATACTGTTCCTCTTCCTGTTGTACATATTCTAGTGCTTTTAGAATTGCTATTTCCTCGGCTGTGTATATAGATGTGTTTTTATGTAGCTTATAGTGTTTTTGTATACGTTTAGGTATTACGAAGGCACAACCTGTGCCGTCAGTGTTTTTTGATCATCAGTGTATATTGTGACATAGTTTGGATGTTGGTCTAAAATTTGATTAATAACTATGTTATTAGATGATGCTAATTCAGAGTAATGGGGTATATTCACATCACATACAACAAACTGAACAAAGTAATCGAGCTCTACCTTTGTTTGTGGTTGTAGGGTCACGTTTCTTAATACTTCACAAATAGGAGGAGAGTTCTTATGTATCCAAAAAGGCTTAGTTAAGTCGTATTCGTTGAACTTGTATATGCTACTAATGAATGGTGAATTTTTCTTTAGTGATTTAATAATCATTTTTTCAGCTAAAAATGATCTTCTCAGTTCTAATGGAGGTTCGATTGCTTCAGCTCTTAATGGTTCAACTGGTGTAGATTTCATTGCTCCCAGAATATTCTAAGTGCTTTGTTTTGTATAATGTCCAGCTTACGTAGATTGGTTTTATTGGCCGTTCCATAACGTGTACAACCATATAATCAATTATTGATCTTATGTAAGCTCTATAGAAAATTAGTGCTGTTTGAGGTTCTGCTCCCCACCAAGTTCGCATGATGAATTTTAGGAAGTTTAGTCCTTTGTTACATTTTATCTCTATTTGTTCAATGTGTGGTTTCCAGGTCAGTTTTCTGTCTAATATAACTCCTAAGTATTTGGCATTGGTATCCACTGGAAATTCTATTTTATTTATTTTAATTTTCTGCATTGGTTTCACATTATGCCTGGTGAAGATAACGACTTTGGATTTTTCAGCGGAGATTTATAGTCCGGAGACGGAGATTTGTAGTGTAGGAATTTAAATTCTCATTTAGAATAGTTAAAGGCAAAATATTGAACTTAATGAGATCAGAAGAGGATATAAAAATCAAGAGAAGAAGAAGTCTACAAGAATAAATAAAGAAAGAAAAAACAAAATAACAGAATCAAAAAGTGCCTTGGAAAAAGAACAATGCGAGAAAATGGAGATAGACGAAAAGAAATACAATAGCTTTAACGTACACAGAAAAAAGATAGAAATATCTGGAATACAGAAAAACGAACAGAGAAAATATCATACCATACCATATCAGTTATATTATACGTGATGCAGATGGAAATATAGTAACATATCAAGCAAAAATTAAACAAATTGGAAGAACACATTACGGAATTATTCGATGATAGAACAGAAGAAGATAAAAACGAGAAAAAATATAAAGGATTAGACATGTTACAATTCAACAGTAGTTGCAATAAAACAAACTAAAGGAAAAAATCCGTAGAACATTAGGAACTACCTATTGAGTTAATAAAAGTAATTGATAATGATTATGTTTATGCCAATACCGAAAAAGTATAAAACAAAAAAATGTTCAGAATATCGAATAATTACCCAGATCAATCACGTACTAAAAACTTTTTTGAAAATTACTTATAAGCAGATATATCCAAAAAAATACGAGAAATATATTATACCTACAGGCTAGAGTATTTTTTATTGTTTTCCTTATGTAATAAATATTCATCTCGTGAAAAATAAAGAGTTTTGAATAAGCTGCTTTTGTTAAAAGCTTGACGCGACGTAGTAAATAGTAGAAAAATAGTAGTTTGAATAAAAGACGAGAGTATAAAATATGTTTTTCTTAACAGTTTATGAAAAAAAAAATTTTAAAGTAGGTATAGCTCCCTATACCTTATATTATATTATATTCGTTTGCTTAAAAAATTTAATTTTACTAATTTTCTTACCCATCTGGATTTTGATACACTTTTGGACCACATATCACACCATTTAAGAAAAAAACAAAAATAATAAAGCAAGTGTTTTTCATTTTTAAAACGGAATAGTATTCAACCACTGTCGATATTAATTTTTTTTTATAAAATGAGACCTAGTGTGACAAATTTAATGTTATATATGGTACATTTGATACAGTCCATGAACAAAAACAATTGACAATATGTTTCGTTATTCCGTACTAAGAAAATCTTCACTTTCTTTTGACATTAATGACTAACGTAATAATTTCATAATGCAATTTTAGTGTATGAAGTAACCAGTTTAATGTTCAAAACAATAGATTTGTTTAAATTGTCTGAAAATGGAAACAACATCGAAATAGGGGTCATATTATTATATTCTATGTGTAAATGTATTAAATTGGTAGATAACATTGATTGATTAACAATATCTAAAACTATTTTACAAAATTTAAAAAATACAGGCTTCACTATTTCTACATAATATGCTCTTTTCTTCTTCACGAGCCATATCAGAATTGCAGACGATAGCGATCACCATTGCGAAGTCTTCTCAATTTTATGCAATATGACATAGGCCATATGACATAGGACATATGACATACGTTTATTATTGTCCTGCATTTGATATCTGAGTCTATTTACGAATGTTTCTTAACCAAGAAACTTGATTTCTTCCTACACTTCTACGGCCCTCGGTTTTACCTTTAAGGATCAGTTCTGTGCATGATCGATACTTTTTGTGTCCACACTTCTGTACCATACAAAAGTACGTACCTACTTCTGTACCAAACTTCAATTCTGTGCATGATCAATACTTTTTGTGTCCACACTTCTGTACCATACAAAACATAGAACTGTACAGACCAAACATACATAGCACAAAAGTATAGACCAAACATAGCACTTAAGGTACTAGTTCACTTTAGAAGACCAAAAATAAGCATTTTTTCAAGATTTTTTTTTCTCAGAACGTTTATTAAAAATGAACATAAAAGTTTTTACATATTAATATCTAACTCCTGGAGAATACAAAAAATATATCTTTGTCCATTTATGCACATACACTAATATTGTAGAGGGCGTCAAAATCGAGGCCTTGAAAAAAGTAATTCAGATGGCGGACATTTAATCTCAGGATTGAGATCTCTGAAACAAAAAAGTCGTACGGCATTGGAAAAAGGAAGGTTTCTTACGTGACAATTTACCACCGTTATAACGTTAGTTATCACCGTTAGTGAAGAATTCCACAAAAAAAGATTTTACGGAAATTTGAAAAATTTTTGTGAAAAATTCTTCCGTTTTTTTTCAGTTTTTCATGGTTAAAACATATTTATTTTTTATTTTTTGGTCAAATGTGGTAAATTGTGACGTAAGAAATCTTTTTTTTTTCAAATGCAGTAAGATTTTTTGTTTCATATATCCCAATCCTGAGATTAACTGTCCGCCATCATTTTTCGAGGCCTCGACTTTTGCGCCCTCTACAATATTAGTGTACGTGCATAAATGAAAAAATATATATTTTTTGTACTCTCTAAGAGTTAGATATTAAAATGTAAAAAGTTTTATGTTCATTCTTATTAAAAATCCTGAGAAAAAAAAATTCTAGAAAAAAATGATTATCTTTGGTCTTCTATAGTGTACTAGTACCCCATTCTTTGATAGTTCCCAAATATGTCATTTTGTAAACTTCTTCAACTTGGGCTTTATTTGCTGGAAGTTTAAGTTTGTTTGAGTTTATTTTAATGCCCATTTCTTCTCCTATTTATATCATCCGTTTATCTAGTTACATTAAGTATTTCCCGTTGTTTTTTTTTTGCATATGGCTGTCTTTCAAATGCTTTCTTAAACAACTGGTCCAAGGAAACATTGAAAAATGTTGGGACAAATTTCTACCTTGTCTGACTCCTGGTTCTAAAGAGATTTCGTCGGTGTAGCTTTCCAATTTTTTACGACAGCAGTTTGATTCCAACAAATTTTTAATGACACTAATACTCTGTCATCTATTCTTATATTTTTTTCCTTTAATTTCCTATAGTTTAAAGAGGAAGTAGATGCTTAAGAGCATTAAAATCTGATCAAATAATGTGATCAATAAGCAACTTATTTCTAACCTAAATTACTACTAAAAACTTGACTAAGGACAAACTCAATAGTACCCCTCAGGTTCTGTTAATATATTGCACAAATATCAACTTATACCATCACCTGCACCGTGCACTATTTTCCACTTAACTAATTCGAAGGGTTTCTTCCTCTTGAGTCTTCTAGCTAGATCCGTATTGTCGAGGAGCTGGATGGCCTCAACATTGACGTGTTGAAGAAG
Organism: Diabrotica virgifera virgifera; assembly: GCF_917563875.1. Lineage (NCBI taxonomy): Eukaryota > Metazoa > Arthropoda > Insecta > Coleoptera > Chrysomelidae > Diabrotica > Diabrotica virgifera. The sequence goes on along the minus strand of NC_065448.1, from coordinate 242,186,744 downwards.
TCGTTGTTCGCGACTCTTGGCAAATTTGTCTATGGTCTTGTTAACAGTATCCATGTCTAGGTCCCTATGGAGTAGTATGAAGGTTACTGTTCCTATAGTACCATGGAGCGTTGGCACATTGTTTTGGAATCGTTGAATGATGTTTAAATTAGTATTACTAGCGCAGCCCCATAGTTGGATGCCATATGTCCATATAGGTTTTATAATCTGTTTATACAAAAGTATTTTATTGTAGATCGAGAGAGTGGATTGTTTTCCCAATAGCCAATACATTTTTTTATACTTCATGTTAAGCTGTTCTTGTTTCTTTTTAACATGGGCCCGGAGCAGGGCGGTAACTACCATTGGGGCAACCGGGCCCCGGCCAAGAGGGGCCCGCAGGGGCCCTCGTTTGGTTGGCCGTGCATAGATTTTAACGAGGAAAATAAAAATATCTATTTTAAAAGCCGATCCCAACGAAATAGTTTCAAATGACACAATTTTAAAAAGACCTTACAGATGCACTCTAAACCTCAACGTAAAGTTGAGGGGGCTAAGCTAGGGCCCCCTAGACCATAACATAAAAGTTTAAATTATTACCTAGGAAATTAGTTATTTTGGTGTAATAAAACCTAAAATGCCATTGGAAAATGAGGCCTGTGCTAAGCTGGGGCCCCCGTGACCTTTCGTAAAGATATAAACTGTTACTGAGAAAACTAGTCATTTTGGCAAAATAAAAACTAAAATGCAACCGGAATATGGCCCCCCGTCCCAGCTATATTGTCTTACCAATTTACCCCAGGCCACATATTAGTACGTGAAAGCAACCACAATGTAGCCGAAAAATGTACTTGCATAAAACAGAAAGATAGTACTTGCAAAATTATTTAACTTAAAATAAGGTGATTTCAAAAATTTTTGTGGTGGTCAACTAAAATACACACACCGGCAAAATTAGCCGAACACCTTAAAAATGGGACATGTTTGATGTCTGGAATTTCCTAACCCTGTTGTCCGATATGAGTGATTCTTTTAGTATATTATATCCTTATTCGTTAAGAATATCGGTGTAATAATATTTTTGCTAGACATGTAAATGTCATTTTATACCGGGTGTTACAATCATACTGTGTTTTTTTCTTAAAGTTCGGAACACCCTGTGGAATATTCTAGTATATATAAAATATTAAAATTAAAACTCGATTGTAGACTTAGGCTTTCTTAACATTTTCTTTTTTGATTCATTTGCTTATGTTGGAAAATAAAAAAGTTATGTGTTTTAACAACTAGCCATGCTTTTTATCAATAAATCCTCATAGTATGGGAGGAGAGTATGCTAAATTTGCAGTTACTCGAGCGTTATGGGGACCTATTGGATTGTGAAGAGTGGGTGCTAAAACCAAAAAAAGTTAACTTAAGTTTTCCATAAAGTGTGGGACTCTCCATTTTTTAATTTATTTCCCATTTCCACCAATCATCTTTTCCGATTATAGCGCCATCTGTCCATAATTGGAAAAAATGTTGCGAATAGAAGTTGCTTATTTTTACGTCGAGGATCCAAATCTGAAATAAAAATTGGGGGCTCCTATTTAAGATTTTAAAGTAACCCCCCACCCCACCTCCATGGGGGTCGTGTTTGGTGCCATTCGGTAGATTTTTGAAAAATATCGAATAGGTGTATTTTGCAGTTTTACGATCTGATGTTCATTTCGCGAAATATCGCAGGGTTCGTATTTAAAATTTTTAATTTACCCCCCACCCCTCTCCGTGGGGTGTCACGAGCGCCCAAGAAGGTGGGGTGGGGATTTAATTTAAAATCTTAAACAGGAGCCCCCAATTTTTATTGCAGATTTGGATCCTTTACGTAAAAATGAGCAACTTTTATTCGACATATTTTTTCGAATTATGGATAGTTAGCGCTATAATAGGAGAAAAATTATTGTTTCAAATGGAAAATTAAATTAAAAAATGAAAAGTCCCCACTTTATGGAAAACTTAACCTTTTTCTGATTTTTGCACATACTGTTCACAATCCAATAGGTCCCCATAACGCTCGAGTAACTGCAAATTTAGTATAATTTCCTCCCCTACACTGAGGATTTATTGATAAAAAACATGGATAGTTGTTAACGCACATAACTTTTTTATTGTCTCACATAAGTAAATGAATTTAAAAGGAAAATGTTAAGAAAGCCTAAGTCTACAATCGAGTATTAATTATAATATTTTACATATGCTAGAATATTCCACAGGGTGTTCCAAACTTTAAGAAAAAAACACAGTATGATTGGTACACCCGGTATAAAGTGATATTTATCTGTCTAGCAACAATATTATTATAACAATATTCTTTAATAATAAGGCTATAACATACTAAAAGAATCACTCAAATCGGACCAGTGGCTTAGTAAATTCAAGACATCAAACATGTCCCATTTTTAAGGTGTTCGGCTAATTTTGCCGGTGTGTGTAGCAATATGTAGGTACAAGAAACTTCACTCACGAAATGCATTAAAATTAGTTTTTAAGGGGTTAAATATCAAGCATTTTCCGGACCCCCTTATTCCGCTGGGGGATAAACCCCAGACCCCACGGTAGGGGCCCTCAGATCACGTTTGCCCCGGGGCCCCCAATATCGTAATTACGGCCCTGGCCCAGAGAGGAAGTGAAGATAAAATGTGAAGAAAAGAAGAAAACCTTTTTACAATACAGAACACAACAGGTACAGGCAGCAACCATCATAAACCAATCAGACATATGGAGAATGATCAGAGGACAAATAAAAGAGATGATCGAACTAATAAAAGCGAAACACATTCAGACAGAAACATGCGTAAACTAACCACCAACACCAGAAGTGATGACAAACGAAGAAATAAACATTAAGGAGGGAGAGGTCAAGAAAGCATTAGGGAAATTAAAAAGAACGTGTGTGTACTTTGTACGCACGTAATAAGATATTCTTCTATTATATAATAGGTAATTTAAACAAAGTAAATATACTTAAAAGGTCATTTGTACTTATTTTATTTAAAAATCAAACTAACTTTCTTATCTACCACTTTCAAAAAAGAAGAATATCTTCAAAAATTATATAATAATATACTTACAATTATAAAATCTATAAAAAAAAATAAAAAAATAATAACTTGCTTGGGGCTTGAACCCACTTCACGTCTACCGCGTCGTACGAAAGTTGACGCAATTTCAAACTGCACCAAACTCTCGTATACGTCATGTGGGAATATACACAAACTAAACGTTTACACCATAAATTTATATGAATTTAATAAAATTGTTAGTTTGATTTTTGTCGAAATAAAATACAACAAAATATAGAGTAAGAAAACGATATATGAGATGAAGATTTGTAGAAAGTTTGTTCGTAATGAGATTATGTAAATTAAAGCATTGCCTACTAATAGGTAACTACATTATTTTGTTTACATTTTCCAAATAGATAGGTATTGAAACTATTAGGTATTTCCAACTGAAACATTTAGAATTACCTACGTACCTGCGGCTTTTCAAAACTATTTAAAAAGTCACTATAATTATAAATTTGATTTTATTTCTGTCCACACATCAATAAAAACTAATATTATACAATATTTTTGTTTACCGATAACCTCCATATTGAACAATTATTGACAGATCATTTCAAAATTTCAACACCCAATCAGAGCCCGTATAACGACTAATACCATACTGTCGGTGTGCGCATGCGCGCGGATCAATCAAATTTTACCCTCAATCGATTCGCCGCTAAAGAAGAATATCTTCAAAAATATAAAATCGCCGGGATAGGACAGATTACCAATGAACTTCTAAAGTAATAAGGACAAGATCTAACCAAACAACTATTGAAACTAATCCAAAAAAAAATAGAACAAAACAGAATATCACAGGAATAGAGATCAAGCATGATAATATGTCTATCTTCAAAAAGTGAGACAAAACGAACCTGGAGAGACAGACGAAGAGGGAGAGGCAGGGAACACTATGAACTCGGTAAGAAATAGAAGAGTAGAATAAAATGATCGGATAAGCCGAATAATAACAAATAAAATAATAAAGATGGCGAGAAACTGTTCCCAATAGGAAGACGATCAGTGGGAAGACCACGAAAACGATGGAACGACAACTTACTAGTGGCACATTGAAAAAACAGACAGAGTCACGTGTATACAAAAAGAACAAGAAGAATATAAAACTGTTTAGGTTTTGAAGAATCATCATATTTTGTGATCTAGAATCTACAATTAAACGAAGCAATAAAGCACTAAAATCGGCCTTACATCCGAAAAAAAGGACAAGACGAATCTTAATAATTCTTGTTGCATTCGATTCGTGAATGCGCCAGGACTCTTTGTGAACCGGAGCCATGATATAATATTGACAAAACTGCATACAAAAAATGCATTCTTAAAGTGCATCTCAAACAAACAGTAAAAAATATTCACAACTCGTCAATTATCGGCGAAAATGAGTTCAACTTTGTTACTCGGGAGATTTTGGGGTCGCTGAAAACGAATATAACCTCAAAAGTGATCTCCGGAGTACCTGGTGCCCAGGGTTCCTACTGTGTATCTTGTCTTGTGGAGTTTTCGGCAAATTCATTAAAAATTAGTCAAAAATCATTACTCGGGGATTTTTGGGGCCGCTAACGACGAATATGACATCGGAAGTAATTTCCGGAGTACCTGGCGCCCAGGGTACCTACTGTTTACCTCGTCTTGTGGACTCTTCGGCAAAAAAATTTATTAAAAAATTAGTCAAAAATAATTACTCGTGGGATTTTGGGGTCGCTAACAACGAATATGACATCAAAAGCGATCTCCGGAATACCTGGTGCCCAGGGTACCTACTTCTTATGGAGTTTTCGGCAAATTCATTAAAAAAATAGCCAAAAATAATTACTCTGGGGTTTTTGAATCGCTGACGACGAATATGACATCGGATGTGCTCTACGGAGTACTTGGTACCCAGGGTACCTACTGTTTACCTCGTTTTCTGGAGTTTTTGGCAAATTCATTAAAAAATTAGTCAAAATTCATTACTCATGGGTTTTTGGGATCATGGGTTTTTGGGGTCTTTGACGACGAATATGACATCGGAAGTGATCTCCGGTGTACCTGGTGCCCAGGGTACCTACTATTTATCTCGTGACTAATGATTTTTGGCTAACTTTTTAATGAATTTTCCGAAAACTCCATAAGAAGTAGGTACCCTCGGCACCAGGTATTCCAGAGATCGCTTCCGATGTCATATTCGTTGTTAGCGACCCCAAAAACCCCCGAGTAATTACTTTTGACTGATTTTTTAATAAATTTTTTGCCGAAAAGGCTACAAGACGAGGTAAACAGTAGGTACCCTGGGCACCAGGTACTCCGGAAATTACTTCCGACGTCATATTCGTCGTTAGAGGCCCCAAAAACCCCCGAGTAATGATTTTTGACTAATTTTTAATGAATTTGCCGAAAACTCCACAAGACGAGGTACACAGTAGGTACCCTGGGCACCAGGTACTCCGGAGATCGCTTTTGACGTTATATTCGTTTTGAGCGACCCCAAAAACCCCCGAGTAACAAAGTTGAACTTATTTCTGCCGATAATTGACGAGTTCGGAATATTTTTTATTGTCTGTTTGAGATGCACTTTAAGAATGCTTTTTTTGTATGCAGTTTTTCAATATTATATCATGGCTCCGGTTCACAAAGTTTCCTGGTGCATTCACGAATCGAATGCAAAAAGAATTATTAAGATCCGTCTTGTCCTTTTTTTTTTCGGAGGTTCAGTGCATTATTGCTTCGAGTAAATTCAGAGATTGGACATTCTTTGTATATTTTAATAAACATTAATTTTAGAAGTTTTCTTCTAAATTTATTGACAACAACAAAAACTAATTTTTTCAAATTTTTATTTCTTAGATTTTAAAGACATGGCAACAAAAATAATTTCCAATATAATATATTTATCATCTTTAAAAATTTTAATAACAAAAGTAGTCTTTAACCACAGTCTCAGGTATGTCTTTGTAAATATTATTCCAAAAACATATTTTTATCATGTGCGGTATTGGTTTAACAGATTGCATCGGTATGCCTGGTTTTAATTTATCATAGTAGTAGTTCTGATATCGATTACAAATATTATTCCTGCATATTATATAATAAATAAGTTGAATATCAGCGGTTAGTAAAATAAAAGATACATATCTAAAAATAGAACTTTGAAATATATATGTATTTGTTTTTTTTATAATGTCTAGTGGCTTTAATATGAGGATAATACGAATAAAGACAAGCATACTAAGGATTTCGACAGTTTCATGTAATGTCTAGTGGCTTTAATATTAGGATAATACGAATAAAGATAAACATACTAGAGATTTCCATAGTTTTCACTGTATTCCATCACTCTCCATTTCTTTCTGTTGGGCCAGTCCCTTTCCTGTACATTTTTTCTTTCCATTGCTTCGGCTACTTCAACTATGAAAGATCTTCGGAGTCTTCCTCTCTTCCTCCTTCTTATCGGGCTCCACTCTGTTATTCTGTAGATCCAACGTTTTTTGTCTGCTCGTCTGACAGATACCCCGTCAAAATAGCCCCGTCAAAAAAGCTCCGACAAAATAGCCCCGACATAATATCCCGCACACAAAATAGCTCCGACAAAATAGCCTGCAGACAAAATAGCCGCGGAATAATAGCCCGCCGACAAAATAGCCCCGACAAAATAGCCCCGACAAAAAAGCTCCCTTCAGAATTCATCATGAAATAATTCCTTAAAAATATATTTTTTCGGAAATGGTAAATATCCTCTATTCAGATGTTTATCTTAACCACATTAAATAAAAATGATCTTTTCAGAGAACTCGAGTCCTGTCTTCCCTGCCTCTTGGAAGTTTGAAGATTTAAGTTAAGCGAAAATCAATGTTTATTTATGATATAAACATTTTTTTCTGTTTTTGGGCAACAGTAAAATGCATTTTAAATTAAATAAATTAAATACATTCTTCCTTTTTGTCAAATAATTTAAATTAAAAAAAAGGTTTTTGGACACCTTTTGTAAATAATTATGTAATTGTTTACATATAAGAGGCTGTTTTAGCCGGGGCTATTTTAGCCGGGGCTGTTTTGACCGGGGCTATTTTGTGTGCGATCTATTTTGTCGGGGCTAGTTTGTTTTCAGGCTATTTTGCCGAGGCTATTTTGTGTTCGGGCTATTTTGACGGGGCTTTTTTGACGGGGCTGTTTTGACCGGGCTATTTTGACGGGTCACGCTTCTGACATGTTCTTACCAAGTTAATCTCTTCTGTTCTATATAGTCTATTATATATTATCTGAGTTAATTTCCATTCATTTCTTAATCTGTATGTTATTTATTTTATCTCTTCTTGTTACTCTGCAGCTTCTCCTTATGCAATGGCAATATGTAACATATATGCAATGTATAACTCAACGTTAACACTTTAACTGCCATGTGTACCATAATTGGACACAGGCAATTTTAGTTCTCTGCCATGTGTACATAAAATATTGGACACAGGTTTTATCAGCGTTTCAGCCATGTGTGAATTAAAATGAGAATATCATTGATAGTCCAGAAAGCCACTGCGCATCCGCTAGGAAAAATATTCTAATTCGGATTTTTTGCACAATCTTACTTAAAAAGGACTCCTTTTAACAAATTTGCATGTTGCCAGGACCAAAAGGTGGTCAAAAATTTTTTAAACGTTTTTTTTTGTTTTTTTCCTAAAATTATTTTTTTTTTGCATGGAAAAAAGTTTTTTAGGTTTTTTGGATCATTCCAAACAGAAAAGGTTTTTAGTGACTTTTTTCTAAAATTGATAGTTTTTGACATATAAGCGATTAAAAATTGAAAAATTGCGAAATCGGCCATTTTTAACCCTCAAACACTATGTGAAAAACTAAAAATTTGAATGTTGCCAAGGTAGGTAGTTATTATTTAAACATCGATTGATGAAATCCCGAAGAGTTTTTTGCTATACAATATTCAAAACTCCTTTGTTTTTTAATTGCTAATCAAGCGTGCGCGACACTATTTTCCACCGACAGTATGGTGCAAATGAAAGAAATAAATTCGTTATTTCGTAAACCGGCGACTTTAAGGAAAAATCCCGAAACAGGTCGATTTTTATTTTTAAGTTATGATATTGTGGCATCTATGGTATACTAGTGACGTCATCCGTCTGAGCGTGATGACGTAATCGATGATTTTTTTAAATGAGAATAGGGGTCGTGTGGTAGCTCATTTGAAAGGTTCTTCAATTCTCTATTTAGTAATTTAATTATTTACATAATGATTTATACAGGATGTCCTTCTACTTCTTTTTTTGTCAAATAATTTAATTTAATAAAATTTTTTTGGACACCCTGTATAAATAATTATGTAAATGATTATATTACTGAATAGAGAATTGAAGAACCTTTCAAATGAGCTAGCACACGACCCCTATTCTCATTTAAAAAAATCATCGATTACGCCATCACGTCCAGATGGATGACGTCACTAGTATACCATATATGCCACAATATCATAACTTAAAAATAAAAATAGACCTCTTTCGGGATTTTTCCTTAAAGTCGCCGGTTTACGAAATAACGAATTTATTCCTTTCATTTGCACCATACTGTCGGTGGAAAATAGTGTCGCGCACGCTTGATTAGCAATTAAAAAACAAAGGAGTTCTGAATACTGTATTGCAAAAAACTCTTCGGGATTTCATCAACCGATGTTTAAACAATATCTACCTACCTTGGCAACATTCAAATTTTCAGTTTTTCACATAGTTTTTGAGGGTTAAAAATGGCCGATTTCGCAATTTTTCAATTTTTAATCGCTTAATGTCAAAAACTATCAATTTTAGAGAAAAGTCACTAAACACCTTTTCTGTTTGGAATGATCCAAAAAACCTAAAACAACTTTTTTCCATGCAAAAAAAAATAATTTTAGGAAAAAACAAAAAAAAAACGTTTAAAAAATTTTTGACCACCTTTTGGTTCTGGCAACATGCAAATTTGTTAAAAGGAGTCCTTTTTAAGTAAGATTGTGCAAAAAATCCGAATTAGAATATTTTCCCTAGCGGATGCGCAGTGGCTTTCTGGACTATGAGTCTGGAGTAGAACTATAACATTTAAAAAAAATATCCTGGGATTTTAATTTTTAAAGGTATAGGGGATAATAAAATGAAAATTAACTACACATTAACGTTTTTTTTTATATTTTAATGACAGTACAGCATATTATAATCAAAAGTAACATAGAATGTAGTATTTTTTACTAGAAAATTAAGTACTGAGAGTCAATTTTCTTGTATATGTTTTAGTTATTTTTTGTGAAAACATGGTTGACAAAGAAACATTTTAAGTACATAAAAGGGCTGTCTTCACATCCGTTGCATATCCATGTTATTCGTTTTGTGTTTTTTACAGCTTAATTTCGACCATGTAGTTCAGAGTTCTTTTTGTAACAAATCGTGCATCTGCCTCTTTTGTTCAAAGCATTTTGAGCAAATTCATGTTTGGCTTGAACTTATACAGGAAGGGGTAGATTACTGCTTTGAAGAAGTTGCATGCATACATTTTCTTTGAATTTTGTAACTGACATTTTGCTTTGGTTGATGTTATTGAAAATAATTAGAGCATTCTCTTACTCAGAAGCGTCATTTGAAATTTTGATTGGGGGGGGGGGGGAAGCATTATATACAATGTATTATACAATGCATTATATGTATATGATGTAATGTCTTTTTAACATCTTTGTTAATGATATAATTGACTGCTTTCGTAATAGTAAGTGGCTAATGTTTGCTGATGATTTAAAATTCTGGAGAGTTATGGAAACGATTAGTGACCAAGATTTGCTACAGGAGGATTTAGACTGTCTATATGCCTGGTGTGTTCAAAATGGACTTAATTTAAATACCAATAAATGCTCTGTGATAAGTTTTACACATAAGGTTGGGAGGGTTGAAACGAGTTATACTATATGTAACCAACCACTCAATCGCGTTTCTTCCATTAAAAACTTAGGTGTCATTATGGATGAAAAACTTTCTTTTGTAGAACACATTAATACTATTTCTGTAAAGACATCTAAGCTTCTAGGTTTTGTTATGAGAAATTGTAAGTGTTTTTCTGTGGTAGCAACGAGATTGGTTTATTGCTCAATTGTTAGATCCTTGTTAAAGTACTGTTCGGTAGTTTGGTCCCCTTACTATCAAAACCATATGGATACGGTCGAGAGGATCCAACATAAATTTTTACGTTACTGCGCATTCAAATCTTATCTAACTATAGTTAACCATGATTACTCAACTATAGAGTCCCTCATAGGCGCCCATACACACGGGCAGGGGGGGGCGTAGCCCCCCCCCTAGCTTTTTGGGAAAGAACAAAAATTAAATTTATATTACATAAACGTATTTTTGTCAAAAAATTATTGGATAATTTTGAGAGATAAATTGGAAACAACATATTTATTAATAAAAAAAATTCACATATTTGGTAGTTATTAATAGTTTAAGAAAATCTTTGTGTCTGTGTCTGCGACAGTGGTCTATATAGAATGTGCATAATACACATTTCCCACAATCACGGTATACTATTAACGAAAACATTGAAAGAGATTAGAGGCGTGGGAAACATATATACACTGTAATCGACACCCAAAATTATCAATTAAATGAATCATTTATAATACTGCAAAAAAAACCATATCAGCAAGAAATCCGATCTCTGACCGATAATCTTTGAGAACTGGTATAAAGTAATTATATTTTATATTTCGAAATAAATTCATACTGAAAAATAATTTTTTAAATTTATTGAACATAGTCAAATTTTAGTTTGCATAAGTATTTTTTTAGTAAGTAGATTATTTTTAAAGTGTGCATTATGATGAACAGAACAATTTTATTTAAATGAAAAACAGGTGATCTTTCATGATGAATGAGTGTTATATACAGGGTGTCCCAAAAGTAGCGGAAAGGTCGAATAATTCGCGAAATGAACATCGGATCGAAAAACTGAAAAATACGTGTTCAATAATTTTCAAAAATCTATGCGATGACACTAAACAAGTCCACCACTTCAACCCCTGGGTGTGGAGCGGGGGGTAACTTTAAAATCTTAAATGGAACCCCTAATTTTTGTTGCAGATTTGGAGTTTCCTTGTAAAAATAAGCAAATTTTATTCGAGCCATTTTGCGAATTGTAGATACATAGCGCTATAATCGGAAAAAACGGTATATCGTGATACCATAGCAAAATTATAGAAACGGTCTAATATCTCGAGAAATATACTTCCAAATAAAAACTAAAAAACACGTGTTTAATATTTTTCAAAAATCTATAGAATGACACCAAACAGGATTTTTCATTCCACACTCTGGAGGTGGGGTGAGAGTTAACTTTAAAATCTTAAATAGGAACCCCCGTTTTTTCTTGCAGATTGAGTTTCCTCCTCAAAAAATAAGTAACATTTATTGGAACTTTTTTAGAATTGTTGACGGATGGCGCTATATTCGGAAAATGCGATTTATTTGCGCCATCTATCAACGACTCTAAAAATGTTTGGAATATGTGTGCCTTATTTTTCATAAGGATTCTAAATCTGCAAAAATAAAGGGGGCTCCTTTTTAAGATTTTAAAGTAAAACCTTGGTTCGACACATACCCATGGTTAGTCTGCTCGCCAAAGTTGAAGGGAAGGCTTTGCGAGCATTGTATTCTTTTCAAACGGGTTTTAAAGAGAGGTGCAACTTTTGAGGTACCCATGACATTTCCATTTAAAAACTTGGTCTAGTGTTTAAATGTATGAATAATTTCTCACAACAGTGTTCAAACTAGGTTTTTTAGGTGGTTTAAACTACAGTAGACTCCCTCTATAACGAGAACTGAAATGGTGGATTAATTATCTCGTTATAAGCGGATCTCGTTATATCAAACAATAATAATATTGAAATGTTTTGATGCCTGTTACGTAGTTCATTAGATGTCGATGGTCAACCTGAACAGTGAACAATATGAGACTTCGCCGCCATAAATTGTAAATTTCCTGTAGTATTCAATATCGGTCGATAAATATGCAGAAGTTTATTACAGGTGGCCGAGTTTATTACAGCACTGGCCCCGATAATAAGACAGATGTTGGGCATTTCTATGTACAGGTAGTTGGGGCTTTTATTTATTTATGTCCATTACAACGCTAAAAACAGGTAAAAACAAGTATTCTTCGATTTAAATTTTCCTCGTTATAACCAAATATGCCTCGTTATAGAGCGTTATAGTTCAATAGAAATTTCATGGGACACCTAATGTACCTCGTTATAAGCGAAACCTCGTTATATCCGTGTTCGTTATAGAGAGCGTCTACTGTATATATTGTCATCCGAAATATACAAAATGTAATGTGCAACATCTTCACGTTTGGCCCCCCCCTAAAAATTTTTATATGGGCGCCCTTGAGTCCCATCTCTCTCTACTTCCTCTCAGATTACGTCGTGACATCTCTGGTGCGGTCTTTCTGCATAAGTTGATTAACGCACAAATTGATTGTCCAAGTCTCTTGCGCCAAATTGATTTTAATGTTCCCAATCGAGCCCCTCGCTATCATAAAACATTCAATGTCTCTTACCACAGAACAGCCTATGGTTTTCATAGCCCAGTCGATAGGTATATGGGATTATTGAATATTAGTAATGTTGATGTTTTCAATATTTCATTGGATCAACTGAAGAGATCTCTGGCTTTATGATGTTCATTGTTGCAAAAATGTCTGTTTCATTATTGTTAATACGTCTTGTTAAATTTAGTGTTATATGTTAGGTATATTTGTTACATCTTATATTTTAGGTATATTGTGATTGTTTGTATTATTGCATTGTATCTTTTTATGTGTACTACTTTTTTGTGTTGATGCTAGTTATTATTATTATTTACTTTATAATTACACTTTTAATGGGGTTTTCCCGTATGATTAATAAATAAATAAATGATGAAAATTGATGTATTTTTTGTAAATTTCGATTAATTTCAGGGTCGGGGGGCAAATGCCCCTCCCTGACCTCATCAAATGACGCCCCTGCTCTTACTGGAAAGATAACGGACTATTTTACCTTCAGTATCCATCTGTGGTACTCATGGCCTGCAACTAGGCATTGGGAATAATTTCACAATCGCGTGTGCCAAATGAGGACACAGCAATTTTTGCAAAAATAACCAAAAAATAAATCTGATTTTCTGATTTTTGCTAAAAACAAACACAAATCGAGTAAAAAAATATTTTGGCCCAAGACCCGGTACAAAATTTACTCTGAATTTACCTGGCAGTTGAAGTGTTAAGGATACTAAATATATGATAATTAGCAAACAAAATTATATACAGGATGACGGTATAAAAGTCTGAAATGCCACACTGAACAGAGTAGAGAATAGGCAGTAATATCAATGAGAGCTAGGATCAAACCGCAGAAATTAAAATCCGAATAGAACAAGCCCGAGCTACTTTCGTAAAAATGAAAAACGTACTTTACAGTCACGATTTGAAAGGTCCGTTTTCACGCTACGTTTTCTTGTACGTTTTGTGGGTCATACAAAACGTACGACAAAACGTACGTTTTGTCAATAAACGGATTTAATTTTTTCGATTCGACAAGACGTACGTTTTGTCGTTTTGACACGTTTTGCTGTTTTCACGCTACATCCTATTGTATGTTTTGTGTGATAATACACATCCTATACATTTTTCGATTCGACAAAACGTACGTTTTTCTGTTTACACGCCACATTTTATTGTATAGAATTTGTCCTATCACACAAAACGTACAATAAGACGTAGCGTGAAAACGAGCCTTAATATTGACCTTCTCGTTCGAATGACATATTGCTGTATCTTTCCAGTCCTACTGTATGGGGTGGAAGCATGGACTGTAAGTGAAGCTATGCTTAAAGACTTGGAAACCTTTCCGATGTGGGTATAGAGGCGACTACATATTAAGAATAAGCGGGGTCAACATAGTTATAAATGATGACGTCCTTAGACGACTGATCCAAACAACACAACTGGTCAATATAATAAAGAGACGTAAGCGCAGGACTCCACTTGCGATTTTCTAGTCGCGCGATTGCTTTGTCGCTAAGATTGAATACATTGTTTCAAATACAAGTCAAGCCACGATTATTTAGTCGCAAATGGATTGACTTGTATTTGAAACAATGTGTTCAATCTTCGCGACAAAACAATCGCGAGACTACAAATCGCAAGTGGAGTTCGGCGATAAACTTGGATATTTTGGTCATATTATGAGACACTCTGAAATCAAGGAAATATCGAAGGTAAACGTGGTCGTGATAGAAGAATATCATGACTGAAAAATCCAAGACAATGGTACGGAAAATGGACTACCTACATAATTACCTACATAATTATTCAGACCTGTAGTCAATAAAGTCACGATAGCGAATATGGTAGCCAACATGATATCCAATGATCGATAACAGTCATGGAACTAGAAAAAGAAGAATTTACTACCAACTCTTCTTCCGTAACACATGTGAAAAATTATATCCTAAATAAATTTATTATTAGAATCACAAGGATGTAAAAAATTATAACATTTAGTTAACTAATTTTGTTTGAATATATAAAATAAAGTGTTATAATTCTATTGCATAATCTTTTAAACGTTATAAACAATGTAAGCCCAGAAGTAATTATTATTAAATAACATTTAATTCAGTTATAGTATAGAAAAGATCATTCAAAAAAGAAACCATTGTCCAAACGTATTCAGACCTAAACAAATAGTATGTATGCAGTTTAAAAGCATTTAAAAATATTTTACTTTATGTAATCTACTTTCACACGGAACAAAGATTCTTTAATATAATCTTTTATACTGCAGTTTTTCTTAGTTTATAGTGGGTTTGTTGTCAAGGAAGGCATGTTGCATTTTACTAAAGTTTGTTTGATCGTATTTGTGACTGTTGCTTCGATTTTAACAAGTTCGGGTAGTTGGGATGTAAGTGATGGCCATATGAATATAAGAAAAGAATTTTTTAAATCAAAATCTTCAAGGCTTGTTAGTTTTGATGCGAGTAATGGAGACCTAAAAGTAAGTTTCAATTTTAATAATTATCTTCTTTTTCATTTATTTCTTGGAGATCTTTCGATCTGTTTAATTCTGAAGCTGCTTCAGGTTAATTTCCTATGAGGTAGATTGCCAAGTATCCCTTCATTTTTAAGATGGTCTTCCGCGGGGTCTTGAACCGGGCGGGTTGTTTTCTAGAGCAATTTTTGGGAGTCTATGCTCATCCATTCGCCTTACATGGTTGTACCACATCCTCTCCCTGTACCACCCTTTGCATTTCTCTCTAATGTTTGTATTTCTCACCATGTCTCTTCTTGTTTTCCCCACTATTGTTCTTAGAGTTTTTATTTCGGCAACCTTTGGCATCTCTTTCGTTTTGTTGGCGCTCTTCTGTGCCATGATCGGCCCTATGCAAGTCTTGTATATTCTAATTTTACGCATATACGGATTTGACCAGACTATCTCCCGCAGACATCATGACAATGCAGATGCTTTGTTGATCTGACTCCTCAGGTCCTTTAATGGGCCGTGGATGCTTGATATATCTATGCCCAGATATTTGAATTGCATCACCTGTTCTATGGGGTTGTTCTCAACTACTAACTTACACCTGAGCGGATCTTTTGCTATTGTCATACATTTAGTTTTGTTGGTAGAAATGCTCATATTTAGTTGGCGGCTTATTTGAAAGAACTGAAAGAGCTGTCTCTGAGGATCATCTTGTGATTCGACATTAATTGCTGCATCATCTGCTTAACTCCATACCAATTATTTTGTTGACCATTCTATATCCGAGATTAAGAGATGTTACTTTGTTTATAATTTTGCCCATGAGTAGGTTAAACAAGAAGGGGCTTAAACTGTGGCCTTGCATAATTCCTCCCGGTGTTGGAATATTTTCAGTGAATTGGTTTCCTGCTTTAACTTTGGTTACGTTGTTGTTATTTAGGTTTTAGACTGTCTTTTTTATGCTGGTTGGTGTTTTATTTTCTATTAATATATTTAGAAAGTCTCCCAGGCGAACCCTGTCAAACGCCTGTTATAGACCGCCCCTTTGTAAAACCTTGTTGTTCTTCAGCTACTTCAGCATTAGTGATTCGGCTTTCCAATTTGTCCTTATTCCTCTGTAGTTTTGTGTGCAAGTTTTTTGTCTTTTTTCAAATACGGGGATTGTGATGCTCTTATGCCATTCCTCTGGCCTATAATAAAAATATAATAAATACCTCCATTTCATAAAAAGTCTTCATTTTTCAAAATCAAAATCTATAACTTGTCATGTCAACAAAATTAAAAGTTGTAGAATATCTTGCAGATATAACTACTATATTGAGGTCTGACGATACATAAGCTCTAGTTATCATCTTCTATTTCTCGATCAATGCAAAGACTCGGTAACAGAACATGAAGCTGTGAACGCTTACAAGAAACTTTTACCCAATAGTGTGGAAAACGTTGTTAGCTACCAAAAACATCAATGTAAATAGTAAAATCCTATTTTTATTTTTCCCCGTAGTTATCACAACATATTCTTGATGTACGGATGTTATGTTGAACCAGATTCTGAGCTTCTTTAACCAGGATGCTCTTTTCTTCCTGGACTTCGCTTTCCAAATATTTTTGTTTTCAGAATAGCTGGCTTGTAGGAGGGGATATCTGGATTCATTTCGCATAATGTGTCCGAACTTTCGAGATTTGATGGTGGTCAGTACCCCTCGGTTATTCTTCATTCTTCTGAGGACCTCCTCATTTGTGACATTGTGACCCGATCAGTCCACGAAATTTTAAGTATTCTTTGATATAACCATATTACCAAGTGCCTTTTAAGAGTCAGACTGCCGACAAACAGCTAATAAGAGGGTTTTACATGTAAACCTGTCAGATATTAATATCTGATTCCAACTATAATATGTCTTACAAATTTTTGACTACTCTATTTACAGTTAGGATAAAATTCAATAAATAAATATACAGGGTGTTTGGTAAAGAATGGGCCATAACTTAGCCTTAGATTCCTGAGGTTAAAATAGGTCGATTTAAGCTAACTTACCTTAGTACAAAAGTTGATAATAACCGAAATAGAGGTTGTCAAAGTTAAACTTTTATTTATTTTTGAATATTTACTGACAGACATGGAACAACAACACAAAATTTGGTAAGTGGTGCTGGTACTGTACACCCTACTAAATTATGTTAAACGAACGTTTCTGGCTACTATCAGAGGCGTACGACGGGAGAACGTGAATGTTTGACCCTTCCCAAATTCTACGCCACTGACGGAATTGCTATTTTAGTGCAATTTTTTGATTCTCCAATACTTTCTATGTAAAAAATATACTCTTCATTCGTAACGATAAAGCCATTAGTTTTCGAGATATTTGAAGCTAAAAACGAAGGAGCATAATATATTAATCAAAATAAGTGTGCCTTTTCATTTTTAACTTCAAATATCTCGAAAACTAATGACTTTATCGTTACTAATGAAGAGTTTATTATTTGCATAGAAAGTATTGGAGAATCTAAAAATTATGCTTAAATAGCAGTTTCATCAGTGGCGTAGAATTTGGGAAGGGTCAACCATTCACTTTCCCCTGTCGTACGCCTCTGGTAGTAGCTAGAAACGATTATTAACAATAATTTAGTAGGGTGTACAGTGCCTACACTTTCTGTCAACAGAAACGTTTGTTTAACATAATTTAGTAGATTGTACAATACCAGCACCACTTACCAAATTTCGTGTTATTGGCCCATGCCTGTCAGGAAATATTTAAAAATAAATAAAATGAAAGTTTAACTTTGACACCCTGTATTTCGGTTATTATCAACTTTTGTACTAAGGTAAGTTAGCTTAAATCGACCTATTTTAAGCTCACGAATCTAAGGTTAAGCTATGGCCATTATTACCAAATTATGGCCTATTACCAAACACCCTGTATAAAATATTATCAACACTTTTATCTTTGTTGTAGATCGATTTGGAATTTAATATGCCCTTTCTGGAAATTCCTGTTCAAAAGTCATTGAACTTTGCAAAAAATGCTGTAGCGAAAATCAATGTGCCTTCTTTGGTCCTAACTGGATTGTTAGTTTTGATTTCTGCAGTTGTGATACCGTCTGCTTTAATGTTGATAAGCAAGAAATTACACTTCGCTGATCCATTTACGAATCACTACAACTCAACCTATAGAAGTAAGTAACGCTGTTTATTTTTCTATTGTTGTTAATTTACATCTCATTAAATAAGTCATTAAGATTATCTCATCAAGAGACGCAGCAGAGTAGATATTAGAAAAGAACAACTAGTAACAGATTCTTTCTCTCAGTTTGTGAAGTCTCTCTGCTTCGTCACATTGTTCTTGAATCCATTTATTAAATAGTCTTTATATCAATAAATTATAACAAAAAAGTGTTAAATGTGTCATCTAGAAAATATACTCACGGACAAAAAAATTGCATATTTTTTATGTTCAATCGTTATTATTTGTTTATTTTTTAAATTTGAAATGTTAAGTATTTTTTTTATTTATTTATTTATCTATTGATTTTATTTATTTGATGTATTTTAATTTATTAGAGATAAATAAATGGTTAAAAATAGCCTTTATCTACTCTATGTCATATTATGTATAAGTTCTTAGTTTGTGAAAACTGTCATTATAGATAGCAGTGCGTGAAGGATTTAAAGTGTGCGTGAAGTAACAAGTAGTTTAAATGGGATTTACTTTTTCGCACTGTGTGTAACTTTCGAGTTGTCATGGTGACAATCCTTAACTTTAGCGTTGTCATGGTGATGACAATATGAGCAATGAATTACAACAAAAGTTTTGACAGTTTTGTGGTTTGAAAGTAGTTAAATGTCAAAGTTCTAAAAATTGTAGAATAGAAATGAATTCCAGTGACGAAGAGTTACAGCTTTTTCTATTTGTTTATCGTAGATAAAATATTGTATGAACTGTGCGTGAAATACATTTTGCGAACTTACGCGATTTATAAAAATCGCGTGCGTTCGCAAAAAGCATACCTACTTCACGAACTGTTTCATAAATAACTATTATAACCGAATATTATGCAATAATGTAACAAGTAACAAATTAACAAACAATTGATGGATTCGACCGTTACTTGATGGTAGTTCATTTTGTCTCACAATAAAACACATTCTTCAGTTAGAGACTTAAAAAGGCAAACACATTGTAAATTATATCACTTGAGAAAGGCACTCTGCCGAAACAGCTGTAGTCACATAGTTGTAAATAATAAATTTTGTGGAAGTATAGAAAACAAAAGTTTTCAGTGTTTTATTGTGAAATTAACAAACATTTCATAGTATGGAAAGTGTGCTTTGGCGACTAGACAATTCTTGTTTTGTATAAATGTCAGTTAGAATATGTCAGTTGGACAGTTTTATATTTCGATTCTGCAGTTTTCTTGCTGATACGCTACACTTAAGCGAGTTAGTGTTTGCTAGAATTGTTACTTTAAGAAATGAGGGTTAAAGATAAGAAGATATTGCGTGGATAGCAAATATCCATCAGTCGACTGTTTCTCGTATAGTAAAGCGATACAATGAGAATGGGGAATACAAACGTCGACCTGGTCAAGGACGAAAAAGATGTACAACGCCAAGAAATGGCCAATATTTAAGACTTAAATCTTTGCGAAATCGTACACTTAGAGCAATCTCAAAAATGAATTACTGAT
Organism: Diabrotica virgifera virgifera; assembly: GCF_917563875.1. Taxonomy (NCBI): domain Eukaryota; kingdom Metazoa; phylum Arthropoda; class Insecta; order Coleoptera; family Chrysomelidae; genus Diabrotica; species Diabrotica virgifera. The sequence goes on along the minus strand of NC_065448.1, from coordinate 242,166,953 downwards.
CACAAGACAAGTTAATGTAAGTGTCAAAACTGTGACTCGAAGACTTAAAGAGGTTGGTTTGAATCCAAAACGGCCTGTCAGAGTTCCACTTCTTCTACCACGGCATAAAACTCAAAGGTTGCTCTTTGCAAGAGCCCACGTTAACTAGAACGAACATCAATGGATAAAAGTTCTTTTCACAGATAAAACGAGGATACAATTATGGAATACAGATGGACGTGATCGAGTATACAGAAGGTCTGGGGAACGTTTCGCAGAATGTAATCTTGTACATGTTAGTTTTGGTGGCGGTTCCATAATGCTATAGGGTGACATTAGTTGGGAGAGTCGTACGGAGCTAATTAAAGGGAATATTCGAATGAATGCTGACTGGTACATACGGAACATCTTTGAAGAGCATGTTTTTCCTTATGCCGGCTTCATTGGGTATGATAACTTTGTGCTAATGTATGATAATGCCCGTGTACATACCGCAGGAACAGTCATACAATATCTTGAGGATGTTGGAGTTGAGGCTCTAGACTGGCCACAAATGAGCCCTGATGCAAATCCCATAGAACATATATGGGACATCCTAAAAAGACGTATACGATCAAGAAATCCAGCTCCAAACTCAATTACAGAATTAAGAATTGCTGCACAGGAAGGATGGAATCGACTTCCGCAAGAAACCATCCAAGATATTCTGCGGAGCATGCCTAGAAGGATGCAGGCAATTATTAGAGCTAGAGGAATAAATACTAGGTACTAAATTGTTACAATGTTGCCGTAAAAAATTGTTCTATTGTCGTTATTGTTTCTTTTCTTAATTAAATATTATAAGCAAAATCAGAATATTTCACTAATTTCTCTACAAATTAGCTGTGACTCTGCAATATGCAAGTTACTTGACAATAAATATACGTAGGATAATTCAGCTCAACTTATTTAGCAATAAAAAGTACAACATTTTTTAAAAGGAAAAAGATATATTTCAAAAATAAAATATGCAATATTTTTGTCTGTGAATGTATTATTACTATTTATACAGGGTGTCCCGAAAAGAATGGTCATAAATTATACCACACATTCTGGGGTCTGAAATAGTTCGGTTGAACCTAACTTACCTTAGTACAAATGTGCTCATAAAAAAAGTTACAGCCCTTTGAAATTACAAAATGAAAATCGATTTTTTTCAATATATCGAAAACTCTCAGAGATTTTTTATTGAAAACGGGCATGTATCATTCTTATGGCAGGACCACCTTAAAACAAAATTATAGTGAAATTTGTCCACCCTATAAAAAATTTATGGGGATTTTGTTCCCTTAAACCCCCCCAAAGTTTTGTGTACGTTCCAATTAATTCATTATTGTGGTACCATTAGTTCAACACAACGTTTTTAAATTTTTTTTGCCTCTTAGTATTTTTTCGATAAGCCAGTTTTTATCGAGATGCGACTTCCTTTTTACTATATTTACATAAAAAATTTATGGGGGTTTTGTTCGTTTAAACCCCCCAAATGTTTGTGTACGTTCCAATTAAACTATTATTGTGGTACCATTAGTTAATCGCAGTGTTTTTAAAACTTTTTTGCCTCTTAGTCTTTTTTTGATAGGTCAACTTTTATCGAGGTGTGGCTTCTTTTTCAAAATGTACCAAAAAATTTAAGTTATAAATAAATTTTCAGATTATTAACAGATGTCTATAATCATACTGAACCATATACAAATAGGTGGTGGATTCGACAAATATTCAAAATATCTCGATAAACACTGGCTTATCGAAAAAGTACTAAGAGGCAAAAAAGTTTTAAAAATATTGTGTTTAACTAATGGTGCCACAATAATAATTTAATTGGAACGTACATAAAAGTTTGGAGGGGTTTAAGGTAACAAAACCCCCATAAAATTTTTATGGGGTGCACAAATTTCACTATAATTTTTTTTTTAAGATGTTGCTGTGATAAAAATTCCTCATGTCCATTTTTAATAAAAAAACCTCTAGGAGTTTTCGATATATGAAAAAAAATCGATTTTCATTTTGTAACTTCAAAGGGCTGTAACTTTTTTTGTGTGCACTATTGTATATAGGTAAGTGAGGTTCAATCAACCTATTTTTGGCCCCAGAATCTGTGGTATAATTTATGACCAATCTTTTCGGGACACCCTGTATAGTTATACACACCAGAAAATACTAACAATTCTTCGTTATCTGTTAACAATTGTCACTGTTAACATTTACTGTTAAATTGTCACTGTTAACTGTTAACAGTTTGTCTGTAAGGGTTTTTGTCACTTTCCAGGTTTCACATCCGTAGAGTAGAACAGACATGACATTTGACTGAAATATTCAGATCATTGTCTTCGTAGTTTACTGGCCAGACCTGCAGACAAGGTTGAGCATGCTGAATGCTTGTTGATATTTTCGTATATTAATAGATACGAATATCGTCTTCTGTACATCCGCTTTCTGTTATGACACTTAGAAGATATGTAAAATTTTCCACATTTTCAATCCGCGTGTTGTTAATAGAAAATAGTATGTTGTTTCTTGCATGTTTCTATCTGACAGATACTTCCGGGTTCGTGTTGGGGAAACTATTCACTAGATAAACCAGTCAAGAGCGGAGTCCCACAAGGATCAGTACTTGGGCCACTACTCTTTTGTATCTTTACTAGTGATCTTCCGCTTTTTGTATTCAGTAATGTTTCCATTTACGCTGATGATACCAAGTTATATGTGAATCCAATTATTAACCAACATGTTCTTCAACACGATCACATGGTCTTTCAAATGGTTGCTTCCGCTTAATATTGAAAAATGCGTTGTACTACATATCGGCAAAAATAATCCATCACTACCATACTTTATTAATGAGCATCCCATCTTGTCAGTTACGTATCACAACGATCTTGGAGTGATAATTAATAGTGACTTAAATTGGTCTGGTCACATAGTGTCGGTGTATAAACGTGCAAATTCGAAACTGTTTCTGATCCGTAAATGTGTTAGTACACTGTACACAATATACGTCAGACCTATTTTTGAGTTTGCACGGCCAGTGTGGAATCCAGATCTCAGTCGCGATAAAAGCCTACTTGAAAATGTTCAGCGGAAAGCCACAAGACTGGCTTTTAGCCGTGTAAGACCTAATTATGAAGATAGACTCTCAATGGCTCATCTGACAACATTCGAGCATCGACGTCTTCGCGGTGATCTAATTATGTCTTTCCGTATTTTAAAATACAATATTGGAAACCTGAATACTATGTTTACTCTAAATCAAGACGAAAGACTAAGAGGCCATCGTTACAAATTAAAGAGGGAACAGACAACAGCAAGATCCAGGGTGAACTTCTTGCCGAACAGAATATTTAATATCTGGAATAACTTAGACCAAGATACCATATCGGCACCTAGTGTAAACATATTCAAAAATAGACTTGATTGTTCTCTATTTGATTTATAATAGGACATTATTATTTTTAGGACCGCATTATCTACTGTGTCCATAATTTTGTTATCCATCTTGATCGTAACTTTAGAATTTGTTATTAATTTTATAATGAAATGTTTCTTTGTTTTTGGGCATAATAGAAGCTTGCTTCTCTGCCCTTACTTCTTTTGTAATAATAATAATAATAATATTTATTCTCATGGATTTGACTTTATTAATATTGATTTTCAAACCAATTTTATTGGCTCTAATGGAAAGATCGTTGGCGAAAAATCGTTGGCGTATAGACCGCTTAGGGGTGTGGTTAACGTCCATTGTACCCCTCTTGTGTCGGAGTCTAGTGTGGAAAGAACATAGTCCACAGCTATGTTAAAAAGAAACGGAGAAAGCACGCATCCCTGTTTAACTCCAGTAAGTACGTTAAATTCGTCTCTGTTGATCCCATTGTGTGTCACACCGAATTTCGTTTTAGTCTACAGTGACTTTATAATGGAATTTATTTTTTGGGCGATGTTTTTTAGCTCTAAAATTTTCCATATAGCAGCATTGTAAGTACTTATAATAAAACAAATATTTATAGCTTTGTATGAAAATTATATTACTGGAATAAGAAACACACCAGGATACTAATCAAAACTAAAAGTCCTCAATTTCTAAACCAAATTTTTTTAAATATTTTCAATTTTTCAACCATTAATTCTTCATCGTGCTGATTTACTTTTTACCTTTTCCTTTCTTGCCACCTTTACCTTTGCCTTTACCTTTGCCCTTTCCTTTACCTTTACCTTTACCTTTACCTTTACCCTTCTTTCCATCTTTTTTGCCTTTCCCCTTGGTTTTAAAATCTGTCGCATCATATTGCGACTGACAATTTACAATGTTTTTCTTCTTTTTAAATCGTTCCGGATGTATGATTCCAGCTGGAGGAGTAAATTCTATGTCTAGTTCGCTATCGCTACTAGACTCAGGTTCATCATCACAATGGCATAGCTTGGAGTCATCATCTGAAAAAATACAAAAAGACAAAAACATAAATCGAGGATATCACAACAAAAATTGCTAAAGTTAAATGGAGCATAGTAGGTCACACTGCAAGACAAAAAGACCAACGTTGGAATACCACAATACAACATTGGAGACCTTCCGAAGGTAGACAACATGACAACCAAGAGGAAGACCACGGATGAGATAGGTAAATGACATAAAAACAATAGTCGGAATAAATTGGAAGTACAGTGGAACCGCGATAAGTCGGTCCCCGATAACCCGGACCGACTTTTATCAGACAAACATTTCATCAATAAAAATGTATCTAATATAATATTTGAGAGATAATGTGTGTTTGTGTAATTTGAACTACATATACGATAGTAAAAATGACTCATGGCACACGACGTTCATTGTCGTGTTATCGGAAACAACAGGCACTTGTAGTATCCTTTATTTATTTCAAACTGTCTTAGCATTGTTTAAAAAAGACTAAAAGACTATTAAAAAATTATTTTTTAAACAATGGTCTTAGTCTTCACTGTTATTAAATAACATCGTTGCGACTGAGACCGTATTGTGTGTAGTACAGTCGTATTGTTCGCTTCCGTTCTGTAATCGTTCGTAAATTTATTCATATTTTGTGTTTGCGTGTTTTTCTGTCTACGTAATGGCAACAAAACGTAAAAATGTTGTAGTGACAATGAAAAAGAAACTAATTGATAAAGACGTAATCAGGGTTGCAAAAAAACATGTTTTTTTAATTTTATACAAAACACATGTTTTTTTTTGTTTTAAACGTTTTTTTCTTGTTTTAAACATGTTTTATTTTGTTTTTAAACTTTATGTTTTAAACAAATAAAACATGTTTAAAACACGTGTTTTTTATTTTAAACATTTTTTTGTTTTAAACATGCGTTTATTTATTTAAAATTTTATGTTTTAAACAAATAAAATGTAGAAATAACACTGTTTAAATCATATTTTCTTAAACATAATATTAATAACTTTGATTTTAACTTTTCTTTAACCTAATAGATAAGAAAACCAATTACAATTAGGAGCTATTGCCTGGGGAACTTAAGACTATTTACTATTTATAAATTATCATTGCAAGTTAGCTATTGTAATAACGCCTACTGTAAGTTATTTTGTGGTGTTGAGTGTTTTTTTTAACATGCAAATGGCAAATTTTTGTACATGATACGAAGGAGCTTCAACGAGCTTATGGAAATGGCTTTGATCCCGGTTCATTTTTTGACAAATTTGCTTGATAAGCGCTTTAAAGGAAATAAACCTAAAATCCATCTATTATAAATTATCATCCAGGAGCATTGCCAATTATTATTAATTACTAGGCAAAGTGTGTACCGTTTAAACCATATACGTTTTCTAAACATTTAATTTAGAATGTAATATCACAGCCATGGTGGCGTTCTATGAAAAATATAAATACTACAGCATTGGAACTTACTCAACACAGCTTATAATGCATCGTCAGCCAACATAGAAAGACTCTTTTCCTCAACATACGGTTTACTATTCCAAGCTACGTAATCGGCTAGGCAATGTCAAAGCTACTAAGTTGGTTTTAATTTTTAAAGAGCTTAATTGCATCAGTGATGACGTGATATCAGATTGATAATTTTAGATTACAAGATTACTATGAGACTGGAACAGTTTTGAGAAATTTATTAACTCTTGTATGCAAAATGTTTTAAGTTTTTCAATCTTTGTTAAGTTTCGGTTATTAATAAATAAATAATATATATGTTAAAAAGTTTGTATAATGTATTTGAGAATTTTTTTCATATTTATTTATTATTTTAACCCAGGAGCAGTCGCGCTGTTAGAAAAAATCTCACATTTTATTCTTTTCCGTGATAACTCGATGAAAAATTTTTGCAACGTAATTTTCCACTCTTAAGTTTCTCGAGAAAGATTGTAGTAATGCGTGGGATTTTTTTTGTGTGGAATTTATGGTTTTGGTGAGAACCAATTACATAGCTTTAAAATTGTTAGAAATAGACATTTTTAACATAACAAGTAAATAAAAATAGTATAAAATATAAATTTGTTTTAAATTCGTATTTAAATTCGTATTGTGAGATTTTTTCTCTACGCGCGAATACTTAAGTGACAGAAGTGAGCGCGACTGCTCCCGGGTTAATAAAGAAAATGAAAAAAAAAACGCTTGTTTAATCTAAACGTTTTAAACTGTTTTAAACAAATACTGTTTTAAACATATATACATGTTTAAAACATTTGTTTAAAACAGTTGTTTAAAACAAAATGTTTAAAACGAAACAACCCTGGATGTAATTGATACGTAATTTAGATGTGTATTGTGCATATTTTCATGTTATTTCAATTATAACGGAGTTTATCTGTAAGTATACCGTATTTTATTAATTTTTACCATTTTCTCAGATGGTTTTTTAAATTTATTTTTAATTTTTTTATTTTTAATTTTTCTAATTTACACAGATGGTTCTAAAAATCAAACAAGAGTAGGATGTGCTATGTATGTGCAAAATACCCATCAACATAATAATTATAAATTATCTAGTATTAGTAGTATTTTTACAGCTGAGATTATAGCCATCGAAAAAGCTCTAGAATGGATCAAAGAGAATAATATTGAAAAAGCTGTTATAATAACAGACTCCAGATCTGCAATATATGCAATTGAAAACACTGATTTTAATTCATACAAATCAAAAATTTTATGTAATATAAAAAATAATTTGTCTAAAGTGGAAGTAGTATTTATATGGGCAAAAGGCCATGCCGGTATACTGGGTAATGAGAAAGTGGATGAGTTGGCCAAAGATGCAATAAAAAATGGTGAGATTCTAACTCAGATCTTATCGACAGATGCAATAAATGACGTCAAAGATAGAATAAATAAAATATGGAAAAAACAATGGAAAAATATTTCAAGCATATCAAAAAATTTATATTTTTCTTTACATCAAGAACTTCCTCCGCCACCTGAATACATATTTAAGTATAACCTGCCAAAGCAAGATATTTCTACTATCGTCAGATTAAAAACTCGACACGGAAAATATGAGGCACATCTGCATAAATTAGGAATAGTTAATTCATCAGTCTGTTTTTGTGATAATGTTTCGATTAGAGATTTTAACCATATTTTCTTTGAATGCAAAATTAACGAGAGATATATAAATCAATTGTATTACAATTTACGACAAACACAAGTTCATTTTCCAATTAGTATAGAATATCTACTAAGTTGTCATAAAATGGAAATATTTAAATTACTCATAAACTACTTGAAAGAAACAAATATAGTCATTTGAGTCAGATAGGTGGGAATATAACAAAACTAATAAATTGAGGTAAAAATAAAATAAAAATCTGTGGCTAACGGACCAGCATCCAAGCCATTTTTTCACACACACACACACACACACACACTACCATTTTCTCCGGCTAACCCGGATTTTCGATAACCCGGATCGGCCGCGGTCCCGATTAATCCGAGTTAACGTGGTCCACTGTATGTTAAAATAGAATTCGATGGAAGAATTTGGAAGACGACTATGTCCAGAAATGGACGATAGAAGTCTAAGAATTTTGTATATTGTGTACATCTGTTGGTATCCTCTATAATTTTAAATTTATGAAAGATAAAAGATTTACGTTAACGTATATTAAACAATTAAAAGAGTCCTGGTGTCACTTATTAAAAATCTGTACCAGTCTAATACAGGAACAGTACAACTAGATCAGAAGTTCTCAAACCAATTCAAGACCAAGACCGAGTTGTTAGACAAGGATGCGTGTTGTCACCTGACTTATTCAACATTTATGGTGAACATGTCATGAGGATGGCTTTAGAAGGATGGGCCAGTTGAGTAACAGTAGCTGGTAGGAAACTCTCCAATTTAAGATTTGCTGATGACACTACACTTATAGCAGCAAAGAAGCAAGAAATGTTTTGATCTCCTGCGAAGAGTTGAGTACGAAAGCAATAAAGTTGGTCTGAAAATCAATAAAGCTAAGACAAAAATAAGGGTGGACAGATTCCACACTATTCAACTGACTAACATGTTACAGGAATACCAGATAATAAACAGCTTTGGCTATCTCGGGTCTAGTATAACTAACGATGGTACCTAACTGTGAAGCAGAAGTTCTGAGACGTATTGGTATGGCAAAAAATGCGATGAATCGCCTAACTAAAAAGTTTGGAAAGACAGATACATGTCTCAAAATATCAAGATGAGATTGATAAATGCCCTTCTATTCTCAATATTTCTATACCGGACAGAGACTTGGACTCTTTGCGCACGCGAGCGCCAAAAATGATGCCTTTGAGATGTGGTGCTCAAGAAGAATGCTGAGCATACCTTGGAGAGCTCATAGGAAAAACGTTTCAATTCTAAAGCAATTCGAGTTTAAAAAGGGCTGTCTACAATATGTCTGCAACGAATTCTGCAATTCTTCAGTCACGTGGTTCGCAGAGGTGACGATAATTTGGAGAGATTAATTGTTTCTGGAAACGTTCCAGGGAGAAGATCAAGAGGACGATCCCGAACTAGATGGTCCGACCAAATTAAGAATTCAGCTGGAAACTCATTCTGCGAAGCTCTTAGAGTAACTGAAGACTGAGACCAATGTAAAAAAAATTGTTAGGAATATTGGAAAAAATCACGATCTTCAGTAATGGGGAACCCAAAAGAGAGAGACATTAAACAATATTTTAGCTTACCTTTTTTAGCTTTTGTTATTTTAAACTGCATCGGAGTACACTCCATATAAGGATCTTCGTTTTCTGCAAGAGTTTTAGGATCTTTCAAAGGATTCATTGTAATGTTGTAAACACCGTCTTTCTTTTGAATTTTCAGTGTGGGTTTAGGTTTAACATGAAGAGATGAAGACGAAGATCCTCCATCATATTGACGTCCAGGACCTCTTGATGGAAAATGGGGAATATTTAATTTTCCTAGTCCTTTAGCAATTCTATGAGCTTCAATACGTTTTGCGATTGTTCTTTCTATAGCTCCTGGACGCCAACCTCTTCTAGGCTAAAAAATTACAAATATGGATAAACGTATATTAATAATAAACTTAAAGGTAAAACCCATAACTAAATTAAAATTCATGGTGACGTTTCAATTATTACTTTAATCCAGTGGCGGCTCGTGACCTCAGTATGCGGGTAGGCTACACATATACTTCGGGTAGGCGACAAAAAATATTCTACAATTTGTAATACATTTTGAGCCGTCTTGCAATACTAAATGTAATCTATGAGCGGAAAAATGTGTAAAAATTGCTTTTGGAGCATCTACTTTAATTTTTTATTGTAATCCGTTTAAAGAGCCAGCCATTACACTTGCACCATCGTAAAATTGAGCAATTAATTTATTTCTGTAATCATATGGCTCAAGCACGTTTGAAATTAAACTATATAGAGCGTCTGCAGATCTATTCTCGCTAACATCAAAAAACCCTAAAAAATCTTTCTGTTACCTGACCAACTTTGTTAACAAAACGGATTGTTAAAGTACACTGTGATTTTTCGGTTATATCAGTAGTATCGTCCGCTAGTATAAAAAAAAATTGACTTTCATTAATTTCTGTTGAAATTTCATTTTTTACGTAATCGGCAAGGCAATCTATTAAATCATTTTGTATTGTTTTTGACAAACCCGTGAACACCCCTTCTATTTTTTAACATGATCCTGGATTTCCTGATCGCGTTTAACTACTAAATTAAAAATTTCTTTAAAATTACCCATGTTTGAAGAATTATTGCTCTCATCACGACCGCGAAATGCAAGTTCTTGTTTTACTAACAGAATTGTAGCATCAATTTCTTCAACTTCTTCAATCTTTTTCAACTTCTTCATTATATATCTCATTAGATAGAGCAATTTGTCCAGCTAAAGCACTGTCAATAGTTTGTTTATTTTTTTCTAACCGTTTTAAACCTAAGCAATTGTTTAAATGTTCTTTCGAAGATTCATGTTTTTTTTAAACTAGCTGATAAATTTTTCAAATCTGAATATCCCTGACTCACCCAAACATTTTGCTTCAAATTTGAGAGCAACAGACAAGGCCAACAGAAAAGTGAATTTTTAAAATAACTTCCGCTTAGCCATTTATGATTTTCATACCATATTGTTTTAAACGATCTCGAAAATGGTCGATTGTCTTTTGTCTTATCTGTGGATAAAATTGTTAAATTTGGTAAAGGCCGGCCCATTGAAATAATTTCTGATCTTTCTTGATTTTGGCGGCTTGAAAAAGGCGTCTCGATCAAACTGCATATTACATCGTTTAAAATATTCATATTCGATGACTAAAGTTTTTTCACCAATAAAACTAACACACCTACGTTTCAACAACGTCAAATATTACTTATTTTATTTATGTATCAAATAATAATTTACTCTTCGAATAAATTGATAAGTTAACAATTAACCTCGCTTTAAATTTTTAATTATCTATATAATCTAATAACACAATTCGTCAGTTTAACTTTAAATTATCCAAATTGTATTGAAACACAATAAAAATATAATGGACGACTGACAAATAACTATTCACAGATTTATTTGTCGTTAGTGAATTATTACTAAATTAATATAAAATTAAAATGCCCTTCCATAGACCGATCTCAAATTTACCTGTTTATTATTCAGTTTTCATAAACAAATTTAAATTGTCCTCCTAGTTTTATTCAATACTTAACCTACTAATAACAGCCAAAATCAAAAAACAATTATTTAAAACAGTTTCACAAGACACAAGAGAAGCAACTGATAAAATTTTGTAGGTCCGGCTATAAGACTCTGTGCCTATTCGCCCCCTTTCAAAATCGTAGAATACGGTCGTTACCAGCAGACCTGTAGCAGGCCTGCTCGCGTAAACAGAGAGAGATCGCACGTCAATTCGATGTTGGCGTCGTTCTATTTCAGGCTACGTTTTCAAGTGCCTGACCAAGGAAGAATATAGAATCTTATACAGTACTACTGATACTACAAGGAGCGTACAATAATTATAACTACGGAGAAAATTTTTTGGATATTTTTAAAAATAATTTGGATAATTTTTGCTATTTTATTGTAGGTATTGTGTCAAAATTTATAAATTACAATTTTGAAATAAGTAATTTATATTAATAATTTATATTATTGTACTATATTTGAATAGGGTAGGCGGCGCCTACCTTGCCTACCCCGACGGGCCGCCCCTGCTTTAATCATCGACAGAATAATAAGTTTCTTGAGCGGATGCTTTAAAATAATTTTAAAGGAACAAACAATAATTAATGAAAACGTAAAAAATGACATTGACAATCATTGGGTTAAGTCAATAATTTCAAACACGCCATGTCTTGTTGCGTGTTTAAGGGTGGCTTCAAAAGAATATGTATAATGCCTCCTTGATGCTGAGTTCCGTTAAGGAACTTGCATGACCAATGATTGAGAAGTCCTTACGACTAATAGGGTGGTCAGAATCAGTCATATGTTGGAATACCGCTGAATTTGGAACTGTTCTTGATCGTCTTCCTAAGTGAGGAGTGACACCTAAGTGTTCGCAACATCTGACATTAAAGTGACGTCGAGTCTTCCCGACGTACGTAGCTGCACAGCTACTACATTTGAATTGGTATATAATGTTAGATGCGAGATCACTAGGAATCATGTCTTTCACATGGAAACGAGATCCTATCCTTTCCAAAGTCGTGAAAGCAAATCTTAATTCTATAGAGGGAAATGCTTTTTTAATTGTTTAAAAATATAACAAAACAAGTTTAATCAATATACTTGTTCACCGCGCTTTCACTATCTGTTCAACTTTGCAATTCCTACATGAAGAGTTAGAAAACATAAAGATGATCTTAATAGTCGAGGAAATGAAGCATTTTGGCTCGCAATTTTTTCGTCCAGCATGGATTTACTTGAAATTTTCACATGTGGTAGGGAATAGTCCAAGGATCATTTTCTATATCATGCCGCTGTACGCTAAAACCTTGGGGGTGGTCGCCACCCCATCTCGGGGGCGGGAATTTTTTTATTACATTTTAACGATGTAAATCGATGTAAAAAGTAATTCTAAGAAAAAAATGTTTTTTACATTATCTTCGTAAAACTAATATTTTTCGAGTTATTCGCGCTTGAAAGTAACAGTTTTTCGATGAAAAAATCGACTGTTTTAGAGGGTTTTTTGAGAATACCTCGAAAAATATGCACTAAATCAAAAAAACTGTAGATATCAAAATTGTATCTTTTAATAACACAAACCAATTTCTTTTTCTGTGATATCTTTAAGATCAATACAAACTGAGATACGGCATGTTACAAGTTAGCTTTTTTCGTCAAATGCATAATTTAAAATATTCAAAGTAAAATAACGGAAAAACTTTGCCTTATTCAAGGAAAACTTAAATAATATTTTTTCAAGTATATAGTAACGCCTTTCAAAAAATAATAATAAAAAGTTTCTAGCCTGAAAATTAAGCGACTAATGATGAAAAAAAGTCGGTACCTGCTTTTCTCTATGAAAAAATCAGTGAAAACAACTCCCTAACTACCCTCCTAATTAAAAATTGGTCTTCAGCTTTCTGTAGTTCCTTTTATATTTGTATTATTAATACACCCAAGAAGTTTGACCTATTTAAAAGGCCTAATTTTAGGAAAATTGGAGTTTAAAGAAAAATTAATTTTTTGGAATTTCCCATTTTTCACCTTTTACTTCAAAATATCTCCGAAAATACTGGAGCTACGAAAAAATGATGGATTACTAAATTGTAGACTTTTTGATACCTAAAATTTCTTTGTGCATATATTTTCAATCCAGTACACAGTTAGCAAGATATAGCTGTTTAAAACCTCTATTTACGAGCAAACACCCCCTTATTCGAGCCCTTTAAACCCACTTTAATTAAAAACTAAGGGATCTTACGAAATTTAGTTTACAGAGTCTTATAACTCTTTAAAAATCCTACAAAGTCATTTTTGCAAAAACTTTTTACTCCAAAAATGAAGGAGCTATGTTTATAAAACGAATTTTTTTTTCGAAAAATTGGGATAGTCCTCTTATGGATATGGATAATTTTCAATGTATATATGTGTAATAGCACAGAACCGGTTCGTATACTGGAAGATGACTAAAATGCTAATGAAATGACTAAAATTTAGCTAATGAATAAAATGCTACTAAAATGCTACTAAAATTTGTATTTGTACATATTTGTAAATTCGTATTTTTGTGCAAATAGATGTTTTTCTAATTCTTTAATTCTACTTTTTTTCTGTATAGATCTATTAAAATATCTACTTATAAAAACTGTAATGTTATTAAGGGAGGTTTTCAAGGGTTGAAATATTATGATATTATATCCTAAAGTATAAAACAATCATTATTTAACCAATCAAAACCAAATTTTACCCATATTAAAGTTTACAATGTTTTATTTAATTTTTGACAATAAGGGGTAGTTTACACCCCTAACAATAATCAACGCCTTTAAGCATGATATAGAATATGAAGTACAGGGTGAGATGATCCTAATCCCAAATTTTTATGTAAATCGATGCAAGCCGAAATTATTCTTTTAGGATAAGTAATTTTTTTATATATAGCTCCAACAAGGGTGGTTTTAAGGGTTAAAATATTATGATAGTATATCTTAAACCATAAAACAATCATAATGTAACTAATAAGAACCAAATATTGACAATATTAAAGTTTAAAATGTTATTTTATAATTTTTTACAATTAGGGGTAGTTTTCACCCTTAAAAAACCAAAATCGTACAACAGCTCAATATAGAAAATGAACTAGAGTGTGTAATGAGCCTAATCCCATATTTTTGTACAAGTCGATGCTGGACGAAAAAATTGCGAGGTTTTGCCATTTTTTCAGCTTCATTTCCTCGACTATAAGTAAAAATGGTTTTTCGTTGAACTTCTTAGAAAGATACATGAGATGTTTTTTCAATAACAAATTCCAACGAAACAGCAAAGTAGAAAAAATCGAAGAAAAGATCTATATCAAACTTCCATATACTGGTTACCACAGCTTACAAATCCGACGCAACATCCGTAGAACAATTAAAAAAGCATTTCCTTCTATAGAATTAAGATTTGCTTTCACGACTTTGGAAAGGATAGGATCTCGTTTCCATGTGAAAGACACGATTCCTAGTGATCTCGCATCTAACATTATATACAGTCGGAAAAATGAAAGAATACCCATGAACGAACATATAAAACACGCTGTATTTTCCTATCACCGTGTCACAAAGAAAATTGTCTAGTGCAAGTACATGTAGCAATAATTATTACATGTACTTGCGCTGGCCAATTTTTTGTGTGACACGGTGACAGGAAAATACAGCGTGTTTTATATGTTCGTTCATGGATATTCTTTCATTTTTCCTACTGTACCAATTCAAATGTAGTAGCTGTGCAGCTACGTACGTCGGGAAGACTCGACGTCACTTTAATGTCAGATGTTGCAAACACTTAGGTGTCACTCCTCACTTAGGAAGACGATCAAGAACAGTTCCAAATTCAGCGGTATTCCAACATATGACTGATTCTGACCACCCTATTAGTCGTAAGGACTTCTCAATCATTGGTCACGCAAGTTCTCCAACGGAACTCAGCATCAAGGAGGCATTATCCATATTTCTTTTGAAGCCACCCTTAAACACGCAACAAGACATGGCGTGTTTGAAATTATTGACTTAACCCAATCATTGTCAATGTCATTTTTTACGTTTTCATTAATTATTGTTTGTTCCTTTAAAATTATTTTAAAGCATCCGCTCAAGAAACTTATTATTCTGACGATGATTAAAGTAATAATTGAAACGTCACCATGAATTTTAATTTAGTTATGGGTTTTATCTTTAAGTTTATTATTTTTATCAAGTTTAATGGTGTGTCCTTATCTACAAACGTATATTATCTAGGAAAACAGCAGGAAATTATGTTAGACCTAAATACATATTCAACCAATATGTTATGTTTCGAATATATTCTTCTTTACGTGCCATCTCCGAGACGAAGGTTAGCAATGAGCACTGCTATTCTAATCTTTGATGCTACAGCACGAAGGAGTTCATTTGAGCTGCATCCAAACCATTCTTTGAGTTTTCTCAACCAGAACATTTTTCTTCTACCTATGCTGCGCCTTCCTTGAATCTTTCCCTGCATTAGATATTAATTTTAGGAGTTCATATCTGTCACCACGTGTTATATGACCCAAATATTGTAGTTTTCTTATTTTGATGGTATCTTCGTGCTGTTTTCTATTCTTCTTAGGACTTCTTCATTGGTTATTCTGTCTATCCAGGAGATTCTCAGCATTCTTCGATATGTCCTCATTTCAAATGCTTCCAATCTATTGAGACATTGTTTATTAAGAGCCCATGTCGCCTCGCCATACAAAATAACAGAAAATACATAACACTTTAGTACTCATTTTCTAAGATTTAGATGGAGGTTTCTACTATATTATATTTGTTTGATATTATCGAATGCACTTCTAGCCTTTTCTAGTCTAACTTTGATTTTGTTTTTATAATCGTTTGTTTCATTAATGTTTGTCCGTAAATAGTTATAATTCTGAACTCTTTCTATCGTCTTATTATTTACGTGTATATTGATATTTCGAATATTTTTCTTTGATATGACCATGGATTTTGTTTTCTTTAAATGAAGTGAAATACAGACGTACTCGCAACCATTTATTATTAACTCCCGACGACCGGTTTCACTCTCTCTTTCTCTCTCTCTATAATATGCAGAGGCAGAGAATCTTCAGGTCAACGGTTACAAGTAACTAAATTATTCTGCTACAATGTGATTAACTAAATGATCATATAACTGCTAATACAATCATTTAGTTACAATTCTGACCTTTCCAACTGTTTCTTCCTTTGTACCACCACTGCTCCTGACATTGGAACATCACAAGGAGCAAGGAACATTGAATTGGGTTACAATTGCATAACCAGACTTAACGCGAATCTTATATATTAACTTCTTTTAATCCAAACGTTGTCGGCCTTACACTCACCAACACATAAACAAATAGAAATCTTTTAATAAATATAGATAAAACTTTAAAACCGTTACATATTAAAATTAAATATATGACATCCACTTTTAATCTATTTCACAAAAAAAATACTCTCTACCCTCAAGAACTTTTCCATATGCTTGTTAACATATACAACAATTTCCGTCTATCCCATCATACCCGCATTAGCATAACTTGAGCAATAAATTATGTTATTTAAGACTAAAGAAAAAGCCCCTTGTAGCGAAATCATTTAGTTACTTCTAACCGTTGACCTGAAGATGCTCTTCATCTTACAGAGAGCGAAACCGGTTGTCGGGTGTTAAAAATAAATGATGGCGAGTACGTTTGTCTTTTACTTCATTCAAAATGAACTAGCATATGCAATCCATTCAACATTTGTTTTCTTTGATGAATGACAGACCACAATTTTCACTCGTTGCAACAATCTTATCTATATTCAAATGTTATATTTATTATAATCTTGTTATATTTCTTAATGGTTAGCTATAAAAAGAATGATGCTATGCTTTACTCAAACAAATTATATGAAGACATTAAACAAAATTGTATACATGGAATAAATACAAATAAAAAATAATCCAACAAACCTTCATTTGGAGTATTGGTGTATGTTTGTTCCAAAGCCATCCCATATATGACGGTACATTGCGCCTCGGTATGACACACTCTCGATGACCAATTAAGACACCCGGATATTTATCTCCAACTGAATATACAAATCTTCCCCTTTTCTTGGTCTTTTTCTTGGTCCCGCTTTCTGATTTCACTTTAGTACCTGATTGACCAGCCTGTTTTGGAGACTATGTCAATTATTCAACAAATTAAAAATTTAAACAAACCACTATAAATACTTTCAAAATACCAGAGACTTTTGAAAATGAATACCTACATATTGTAATGAATAAAAACACAGTATACAAATAAATGGCGAAAATATTAATAATAGTTTTTACCAACTCTAAAATGCCTGGTGACACCAACAAATCTTAAGCTTCAGCTTAGACCAGCACAGCTTATAGATAGGGCCGCTTTAAGTCTCACATAATTTCGATTCTTATCAATGCAAGCCACGCCCATATAACAATTTCATGTTCTTAGTAGATTCATAGAACATACTTTTCAGAAAAAGTATATACTGAGAATATGCGTAATTACCATTGCGAATGTGCAGAGCAGATACTGAGTATATACTGCATTACAGTACTTAAACGTTCTATGTATATACTTAGAATGTACTACCGCACTTCTTTTCAGTATATACCAAGAACATACTTTTTACGAGGTTCTAAGGAGGTGGTATAAACCTTCTATTTATATACTTAGAATGTACTACCGCACATATTTTTAGTATATGGAAAGAATATTCCAAGGAAGTGCTATATACCTTGTAGTTATATACTTAGAATGTACTATGGCATATATTTTTAGTATATGGGAAGAATATTCCAAGGAAGTGCTATATACCTTCTATTTATATACTTAGAATGTACTATCGCACATATTTTTAGTATATGGGAAGAATATTCCAAGGATGTGCTATATTTCTCAGAAGTATGTTTTCAACATCATCCAATCTCATCCTAGGTTCTACTAATATATTATATTTACATATTCTAATTGCATATGAGAATGTAGTTATTACATTCTACAATATTACGTAAAAAGTAGGTATAAAATATATAAACTTTAGTTAGTTATATAGGTACCTATGTGTAATAAATATTATATGGGTAAGTAGGTATAATATATAAAATATAAGTAATAAATATATTTAGTTATTATGTGCACATCAAAATAAAAATTCTGCTTATATATTATATAATAGCCAATCCAATATATAATATATATGTAAATGACTAAAATTTATAGGTATCTATATACATTATACATACTTTTACTTACTAGATATTTAGGAAATATTGAAGTATCAATATGAATTTATTATTTTCAAGCTGATTTTTATGTTCTTAAAAATGTTTTAGTCCTTGTAGCCAGAAATACTTCGTCTTCGCTTCGTCCTAACAGCGTAGACTCGTAGACATAAATGCCTAACTGTACTGGAAACTATTTTCATATTTTGCCCTTGTTACCTACCCCCTTCCCTTGTGCAGGTATAAAATATACAATGCAAGGGTCAGAATAAAGTCAGAATGACAATGAATGGCCGTTTCCGGATTCCCGAAAATTATAGGTAAAATTACTCATGGTATAAACTCAAATCAAAATGGTATATTCATTTCAATTGAAAACGAAACGAGAATTTCTCATTTTTCTTCAATAGAATTAAGTTTTAAACTTTTTTACCATACAATTAAAACGGTTTTAAAAAAATGAATTAGATAGTTCAGTAGTACCTACCAAAATACCTAAACTTTATTAATTATTCTAAACGCGAAGTTGATAATCTATAGGCTAACATTATTCTTCTTCCTATAGGTACATGCAGTATATTCTTTTTAAGATATTTTAAAAGCATATACAAGTATGTGCTAAGCATATACTTTTGCATATACTTACGCATATACTAAGAATATTCGATTAAGGTATATTATAAGAATAAACTTTTACGAACATTCCGAGATACTACGTACACGAATGTGCTCAGTATTCGGTGCAAGAATATTCTTTGAAGCACATGCAAAGAACATGAAATTTAGAATGTTTTTTATGGTACATGCTATGCTTGTACTACGCATATACTAAAAAGGATATACTTCGACGAATGTTTGTAGGATATGCTTAGAACATGATGCGAACATCACTGTTATGTGGGCGTGGCAATCCATGGTGGCAGTCTGAAAACTCATCTAAAACTCAATGGTGCACTCAATGGTGCTTCGTAAGCTGAGCTTAAAGTACCTACGTCTTAAGCTTAAGATCTGTTGGTGCAACCAGCCATAATAGTAGGGGAGGAAAGTATGCTAAATTTGCAGTTACTCGAGCGCTTTGGAGACCTATTGGGTTCTGAAGAGTATGTTCTAAAACCAAAAAAAAATAAGTTTAGTTTTCCATTTTAGTGGGGACTTTCAATTTAATTTTCCATTTCCAACAATCGTTTTTTCCGATTATAGCGCCATATATCCATAAATCGAAAAAATGCCTCGAGTAAAAGTTGCTTATTTTTACGTAAAGAATCCAAATCTGTAATAAAAATTTGATGTTCCCATTTAAGATTTTAAAGTAACCCCCACCCCACCTTCGTGGTGGTCGTGTTTTTTGACTTCGATAGATTTTTCAAAAATATTGAATAAGTTGTTTTTGCAGTTTTTTGATATGATTTTCATTTCGCGAAATATCGCGGAATTCGTGTTTAAAATTTTTAATTTTTTAAATTCTGACATCATTCGATAGATTTTTGAAAAATATTGAACAGGTATTTTTTAGTTTTTCGATCTGTCGTTTATTTCGAGAAATATTCGCTTTTTTGTAAAAATTTGTGCTTCCCCCATTTCCTTACGCCCCGGTCAAATTGTCAGATGTTTGAAATATACACTCTTTTGCATGTACTTAACTTACCTTATCTCTTAATCTGACGATTTTGAGTTTTTCTAAGGATAGATTTTTTTCGGGCCCCCTTTAACTAATTCCCCTGTGTTAAGATCCAATATATGGTCGAGGTACATTACAGGGTACAAGGTTTCTCCCCATATGATAATCTGACGCGCTCGACTAACTGCAAAAATCCCCGTTTGGGCTAAGACATCTCACAAGTTTTATATTTTAATACGATATAAATATGTATTTATTAAAAATGTACCCTTTACCTTCACTGCGGTTTGAGATGGGGCTACAACATTTGCTTCTGTACCTTGAATATCCCCTCTGGGGCATTTAGGATCCGAACAATACGAGCTCAAGTTTTTCTTATTATAAGGACAATTGGGATTTCCACAAATATTATCTCCACCACCTCTTTCTTGTTTAGCAAAAGGACATTCAGGATTCTTACAAACATTATCAGAAATAGCTGTAAATAAGCAGATAACACGAAAGAGAATTAATATTTAATTTCAATACAGAGTAGGTACCACCATCCGCTTATACACATTTCATCCTTTTGGAATCATCAGAGCGAGATGTGGTAGGCTCCCTGGGTCGAAACAAAATCTTTCTATATTTGCATATTATTTTAAGAGATGCTGCAGCGACATCTATTAAAAACAAACGAAATAAACAGACTTCGGCTGTTACCTGAATTGATTTCAAATGTAAGAAATCTTCAGATTGAAAGAATTCTTTAAAAAATTCAGACAGAATGCCGAATAGACCATCGCCAAACTAACATGATCAAATATATCTACCAAAAGGCAACGGTTACCGTAAGACTATCTAAACAACAAACAAATAAATTCTGTATACAACGAGGTATTCGGCAAGGAGACACCATCTCACCAAAGCTGTTCACAGCCCTTTTAGAACACACTTTTAAGAAGGCAGGTCTCAACGAATATGGTATCAACATAAATGGAGAGAAGCTTAGTCATTTGAGATTTGCAGATGACATCGGCCTTATAGCCGATCGTATGGACGATGCAATAATAATGTTGAACAAATTATATCACGCTTCCTTGGAGGTCGGACTAAAGATTAACATCAACAAGATGCAAATAATGACTAATCTGTTGCTAAATTTTAATATTGTTGTTGATGGAATCGATATTGAACATACTGCATCTTATAAGTACCAGGGGGGCTCGTGATAGTAGAAGGTGGTGAGGCACACTACACCTGAGGAATTTTATTATTATGGTTAGCTTCTCTTTAATGGCCAGAAGGTCGATTTTGTAACGTCATAACACTAGAACGAAGTTAAGACAAATAATCCCGGAGCAAAAATACCCACAAATTATCCCTGGACAAGAAATCCCCAGACAAATAATCCTCGGACAAATAATCCTCGGACAAATAATCCTCGGACAAAAAATCCCCACAAAAATCCCCGGACAAATAATCCCCGGACAAATAATCCCCACAAATAATCCCCACAAAAAATCCCGGACAAATAATCTCCACAAATTTTTTAGACAAAATATCCCCACAAAAAATTTCGGACAAAAAATTCTCAAGAAATATTTGCTGGCGATTAGTTCTCAAATGCTTTTAACCTCAGTGCATAGAGTTATTTTTAATTCCAATTCCATATCGAAAACTTCAAATTTTACATACCTAACAAAAGAGTGTGAGTTTTTTCAAAAATCGTGGAAGATATGGGGAAGGAACTAAGGCTGTGGGAATCATGTTGCAATATTATTCGCTTAAATCTTTTGCTCACTCTAATTTTAATAACTCGTTCAAAAAAATTTAAAAAAAAAACACAACCACAACATACAACATCTTTGAAACACTTAAAAACTACTTTTGTATGTAAATGTAACAAATAAATAAAGAAAAATAATTTATTAGTTATAAATTTTACAGAAAAAAAAACACAAACACAAAATACAACATTTTTAAAACACTTTTTTGTATGTAAACGTCCGATGTGGAAGTGAAAACGTTAATAATATCATGTTTTAAGTTAAATTGTGGCTTATTTCCCATTTAGAATAATAAATTACATAAATGCCACAAAGAAATAGCTTCAGAACAATATATTAGGTGATAATAAACAATGATTTAAAATGAACAATGTTTTAAATACATATCCATAAACTTCTAAAATATCATAATCCATTCGTATACATATACCTCGTATGCATAGAAAGCCATGATCTGCAATCGACTTGTGCTTGGAGTCGGTTATTCCTATTCCGCTATTCCTATTCCGTTCGGCTATTCCTATTCCATTCCGCTGAACCTTAAGTAAATAAGGGAAGCAAGGTCAATGAACTTCGTAACTAAAAAAACACGTGTTTGAGGCCGGCCTCAAGGATAGATGAATTTTGTTCCCAGAGTCGGTGGCACATTTTTAAAATTTTGCTGCTTTTACTGTTGTCGTTGTCCCATTTTAAGAAACGGTAGTATGCTAGACAAGGATGGTGTGAGGGTAGCTTCAACTGTAATGATTTGAGAAAGTTGGAATGAGATGCATGATGCATATAGTCTGAAAAATGAAAGAATACCCATGAACGAACATATAAAACACGCTGTATTTTCCTGTCACTGTATCACAAAGAAAATTGTCCAGTGCAAGTACATGTAACAATAATTATTACATGTACTTGCGCTGGCCAATTTTTTGTGTGACACGGTAACAGGAAATACAGCCTGTTTTATATGTTCGTTCATGGGTATTCTTTCATTTTTCCGACGTAGATGCATATAATACTGGCACGTGGAAGACGGATACAAAGATAAAGAGTCAGGGCCGTACCGATTTTAATTTTTTTCATAAAAATAAAGTTATTTAGGAAATTTCAAAAAGCTAAATTATATTTAAAAAACTGATTATAAAATAACGTAATAAAGTAAATAGTCGATTGATATACTTATAACTGGTGAGGCACTGCCTCACCTGCCTCATAGGACAAGCCGCCACTGTAAAGTACTTGGGACATGAAATTCGGATGGAACGGGATAACCAGCCGTGCGAGCTCCCACGTCGCATAGGATTAGCCTGGGCAGCGTTTGGTAAACTAAACTATGTATTTAAATCGGACTTACCCATATGCCTGAAAAGGAAAATCATTGACCAGAGGACACATCGCCAGATTGTCAGACAGCCGATAGATAAAACAGAGTGGAGGCCACGAGAAGAAGCACTATGGAGCAGAGGACGCCCACCAACCAGATGGGCTGACGATCTGAAGCGTATTGTCAGCAACTGGATGCAAGCCGCACAAAACAGAGATAGATGGAAAGAGCTGGGCTAAACCCATGTCCAGTAGTGGACGCGTACGGGTTGATGATGTAAGAAAACTTCGGATCTTCGAATTTCGTTTGTATTTAATAGATATTTCGCCTTAGCGTCTTTTGATTTTAAATAATTTAGTAATATGACAGAAATATTTTGTTTCGATCCAGAAAGCCAGTTCTATCTCATGATTCCAAAAGATGAAATGCGTGTAAGCGAATGGTGGTACTATGTATTGAAATTAAACCTTAACTGTCTTTCTTAAAAAAAATAATACTATTTTAATACATAAAAATTTAAACCACATACTTTTATTTCCGGGGCAACTGCGATTACTGCAAATAGAAGCCATACTTTTATTTTTAGCAAATGGACAGTCAATATTGTCGCAGCTAGAACCACTGTCAGAATCGTCAGCAAACGGACAAAATGGATTATCGCATGAACTGTTCTTACTCGTCGGTCTAGTAAATGGACAGGGAGGTCTTTGACATGTATTAACTTCTTTTGGTGCATAAGGACACTCAGGATTATCGCATATGCTGTCGTTTTCTGTATCTTTTATTGCAAATGGACAATCGGGACTATCACATACACTGCCATTCTTGACTGTTTGTGTGTTAAAGGGGCAATCAGAATTTTTACATACATTACATTCCTCTGTAGCGAAAGGGCACGTAGGGTTATTGCATGTACTCTTCTTTTTGGTATCTTTCGACGCAAATGGACAGCGGGGATTACCACAAATACTGTTTTCCTTGCTGACTTCTTCGTTAAAGGGGCAGAGGGGACTTTGGCATATATTACCTTTCTTTTTTGCAAAAGGACAATGAGGATTGTCACATGTGTTATTTTCTTCCATACTTAATACAAATGGGCATTCTGGATCAGTATAACTGCTACTCTTTTTACACACTGGTCTATTAAAAGGACAAAGTGGATTTTCACATATGTTATCTTTCTTTTTTGCATGAGGACAATCCTGATTGTCGCATATGCTCTCCTCGTCAGTACATACATTGCTTTTCTTATTTATTTCTGTATTAAAAGGACAAAGAGGATTTTGGCATGTTGTTTTCTTTTTTGCCTGAGGGCAATCAGGATTACCGCATATGCTACCTTTCTCTACATCTTTTAATGCAAAAGGACATTGTGGATTACTGCACGTACTGTTTTTGACGCTGTCGGTAGTTTCTGATTTGAAGGGACAATTGGGATATCCGCAGAAATTTTCTGAATAAAGAGAAAAAAGTTAAAAAATATTGTAAAATGATGATGTAGAAAATAGTCAAAAAGCAAAAAAGATTCAATATGTGATGCAAGCGACTCCATGGGTTATTTTGTCGTCCACAATAGAGAAGCAGAAAGAACAAGAAATGAAAATGTAAAATAATATTGTAGAATTATAGAATTTTTATTATTACCCAATTTTTGTTTCCTAGGTGGACATTCTGGGTTATTGCATATTCCTTCATTGCCTTGATCACCTGCAAACACAAAAAAAATAATCAAATAAAAACTGGACAGAAAATGGATAGGTATATGTATATATTATTAGGATTAAATATCTTGGAGTCTCAGTTAATGTAACTAATGATAGAAGCATCGTAATCAGTGAAAGAATCCAGGCAGGAAACAGAGCCTACTGGAAATACAATAACTTCCTCAAAGATAAGAAGCTTACTCAGAATACTAAAATTAGAATTGTTGTAAATTGAAAATTTACAAAGCAGCAATTAGACCAGTAATCACACATATGGTGCTGAAGTAATGTGTCTGACCCAGAAAGAGGAAGAAATATTGAGGATCCTAGAGAGGAAAATAATTCGGAGGATAGCAGGCCCACTAAACTTAGGTAATAGTGAATTTAGAAAACTCACGAACCACGAAGTAAGAGGACTTCTGAAAGGAGCAGACATCGTCAGATTTATCAAGGCACAGAGACTCAGATGAACGGGACATATAGAAAGAAGAAATCCAGAAGCCATCATCAAGAAAATTTCCAATGGAGACCTGTATCAGGCAGACCACGAGGAAGACCCAAAACTAGATGGGAGAACCAGATAGTCGAGGACCTTAAGAAGATGGGAGTCAGAGAATAGGTAACCATAAGAAAAAACAGGAACGCATGGAGAAAAATTGTAGAAGATGCCAAGTCACACAACCAATTTTAAAACCAAAATGTTAATGCGGATTGATTCACCGCGACAAACGAATCGGAAGAGCCCAAAGAGGGCGGCAATCACTCCGCTACGAGTGTGGATGCCATGATGATGATGATATGTATAATATTATGTCAAATATATTAATCTTTTATACCTGTCTTTTTTAATATAAGCTAAAAAATTTCGAGATTTAAATAATAAAAATAAATAATAAAAAAGTATAAATAATAATCTACAAAATCTATAAAATAATCTGCTATGCACACGAAGCAATACTAACTCCTTACAGTTAACATACTTTAAATAGAGCAAACAGAGCCGCAGGTATCCTGAGTGAAAGAATATGAAGAAATAAACATATCAGGAAAGAAATAAAATAGAACAGTAGAATGGAATGATCATATGAGCCAAATAATATCAAACAAATTAGTGAAGACGGCGAGATATGGTTCCTCAATAAGAAGACGATAAGTGGAAAGACCACGAAAATAATGGAAAGACAACTTACTGGAGTCACGCTGAAAAATCGACAGAGTTTCACAAAAAGAGGAAGAAGGAGAAGAAGATAAGGAGAAGGAGAAGAAGCAGTTCTAGATAAAATGTCAGGAACAAACAATAGGGAACTTGCACATTTTTTATTACATAATAATATTCAGTTTTGAATAAAAATGAGATTTCCAAAATTTCACGCTTGAAAAACTCATAATAACTTAAAAGTACAAATTTAAAGTCTTCCTTATCTTAAAATAGTTCAAACGACCCGTGACGTCACAGAGTTTAACTATGTGGTTCTGTTTATGCTTATATTTACGTATATTCTTATTCTTCTTCTTTAGTTTATTGGCCTCCGCCTACTTGGGTATTTGGCCAGCTCGTCGTCGGGGAATAAAGGAAAAATATTTATATTCTAATGACATTTATCGTGTGTTGTCTTAATAATATATACCAGTTTGTTGAGATTGGAGTTTGATACAGTTTTTGAAGGAAAGGAAAGAAGGTTTACTATTGAAAATAAAACCATTTTGTAAAAGTACAAATTTTCTATGAATAGTTCAAACGATCAAAAACACTTTTAACGTCACATAACTGTATTTTTTACTGACGTTTATAATGTCTAATTTAAAATTATATATACAATTGGTGTAGAATGTAAACATTCAAACCCTGTGACGTCACGACGCGTTTTGGGGTGGCTGGTATAAGTTGAATTTTTAGTCGTCTTTAGGGGCCAAACGAAAGACAAACAAAACTTTTTAATCTTTGATACAGGTTCTAAATTATGTTCTGTTGTGATTTATACCATTTTTTTTTCAAATTTAAAATTGTATGCAAGTTCCCTATTCCAGACAAACACGTATAAATCCAAATAACGATGGATCTTGTAAACATCTACCTATAAGTAAATTTAATGAAGAGTTTTTTTCTTTTTAAAAGGTATATTTATTTAAAAAAAAAAAAACCCATTAAGGGGCCACAAATATCACTCGCTGTGTAAAAAGAGCATCATCAGTGTTACAAGAACATGCTAAGCCGCCCAAAAATACAAGGGTTAAAACCTTTTAGGAAAAGAATAAATGTCTTGCATAAATAAATACATTATTAAATCCAAACAATGGATATAATCAATAAGGATATGGCCATAGGGCAACATATTATGACTCCCACACGTGGTGTGGGTTAATAGGTAGTAATTAGGTCATTACCCTGAGAGCGATGAAAGTCAACGATCTACAACTCTACACGCTTTGATAAATGTCAAATCGTCGGCCTAGTATGAAAAATGCTTACATCCAAAAATATCTAATTTTAAATTTTTGATGTCCCGACATTGAAAAGTAAAAGGGACCTAAAACTTTCTTCTAATATAGTTTACTAAATTTTGCTAAAATTGTGAAAATGTAATCTGCCTAAATCCATTAATGTTAAAAACCATATGAAATCTGCACAAGCTCCACAAGTCATCTCTTGTTAGTGGCCAAACCGTTCAAACGGATCGGTGCTTTTCTGTTTATACAATAAAAATTACTTTGATTGGAAATGGGTGAGTACCTACATAGTACAGGTTAATTTCACAACAAAATTGATTACTAAAAAGGTGGATTTCAATTGTTTAGGGACTTTTTAGGGTGCAATTTTCACACTATATTTAGTTGTATACATGTAGAATTATGCACAGTTAGTTTTTGCCTCTTCTGTAAAATTAGGTATCTTGGACTTAAGCATTTTTCATATTTGGCCGACGAAATAATATGTCTACCTGCTTGCTTTCCTCCCAAATATGGACAAGGAGTTTCGTTAAAAGGGCAGTTGGGGTTGTCACATGGTTCTGGTAGAGCATACGGACAAGATATGCTTCCACAGGGACCGCGTTTCTCTGGATTAGGAACGGGACATTTTAATTTTTGTAGTTCGGGAACCGGGCATTTTAATTTTTGTAGCTCAGGAGGCTGTAAAGGACAATTTGGATTTTTGCAAGTATCGGTTGGTAACGGATCTGGGCAATCCCAATGAATGGGTGGTAAGACGTCCCCGGGATAATCGCATTTGGGATGTCCACATTTGGTTCCTAGAGCTGGTGGAAGAAACATTAGTTCTAGAGCTGCGTCCTCTTCCCGCAATCCTAAAAAGAATTAAATTTACCGGTAAAAGGTTTTGTATTTTTATAATATAAAATGTTGGGAAACAAGACAAAATAGTGTAAAAACTAACGAATTTATTTATCAAAGTCTTTAACATCCAATAAGTTTTTAAAACAATTTCAAGACAAGCAATTGGACTTCTTAAGTCCTAGGTTTTCATCCAACGTGACCGGGAGTATTGATATATATTTACTATTTCTGCGACTATAATGTGGCAAACCGATAGTATGTATATATTTTTTCTTGTCTTACTAAGGCGCATCGAGTATCTAATAGATTGCTTTTACTATTTCGGCAACCTTAAAAGAGTACCTCCAGTTGCAACTCTGGAACTGGAAGTCCGAGGTTAAGTTTCTCACCTTTAATACCACCCTTGGGATATAAGCTTTCATTCGACACCTCAATTCTAATTCTATCTGATCTAATGTGAAGGAATTGTGTTTACAAAAGTCTCTGGGACAGACAGACATGAATAATTAAAGGTTTATACATTTTTCCAAAATGCGTGAAAACAAAATATATCTATTCAAGGAAACACAGACAAAATTGCTTTTTAAATGACTAATTTACATATATTTGTACTTATATAGAGTGTTACATTTATGTATTTGTTTGTTTTGTTGTTTATATCATTGTTTGTTTATGGTATGCAAATCCCTTCTTTATTTTTTTCACCCGTTTTGAAAAAATGTGAAAATATTTGATTATCCATGTCTGTCTGTCCCGTAAACTTTGTAAACACAAATGGTATTTAGGTGAGAAATTTGACATGAGGCTTCCGGTTTTAAAGTTGCAAACCGGAAGTACTGTTTTGAAGTCGATTAAATAGTATAAACGGTATATTATTCGACGCGCCTGAGCAATGCGAGAACAAATATATACATCCGATTTCATGATCGGAAGCGAAATCCAAGATCGCATGATCATTCAATGCAAACATTGACCGGTCGTTCGAAACCAGACCTTCTAAGAACTATTTACACCTAGTCTGGGCTGATTATCGGAGAATAGGCCATTTTTGGGAAAAGTTATTTACCAGCAATTTTATTGCTGGAATCGAATTATAAGATCCTATATATTAATAATATAGGTATGCAAAGTTCTCAGACAGTGTGCTACTTTTTTAATAAACAAAATGGCGCCCGAAAATTGTGTTTTTTTCAATTATTGCTCTATAACTCCGAAGATTTTAATTTTACAACAAAAACACTCAAACAAAAATTTACCGTGATTAAACTCTGCATAGAGACGTGTTTTTGCCGATCTGCTGCGATGAAAATTTTCCTCGGAAAATGCGGGTTTTCCCAACAAAATCTTTAATTTTCAAATAAAGTTTTAGATAAGTAATTATCTACCAATATTTAAATAATTTGGTGACTTAAAATCCTTCTTGGTTAAGATTATAGTTCCAGAAGATGATGAAAATTAAACGAATATTTTAGCAACAATTCAATTATTAATTAATAAATTACGGTCGCAATAATAACCAAAATAATTATGATACACTGATCAAACTTTGAAATCTTATAAAGATGAGATGCCTATTTAACATTTTGTCGACAAAATATAAATTTTTTATTTTTTTGCATAATCTTTAAATGTTTAAAAAAATAGTTATAAACAAATTAACGTTTCTCAGAAAGTTTTTATAATTTTTTTTAATTCTTTCAAAGCGTAGAAGTGAGTTTAAAGTACAAGCTAATTATTTACAAAAAAATATCGATTATCAGTTTAATGGTTATATTTTAATTAAAGATCATAAATATATTTTTTTTTATTTACACGCGCGAAAGTAGAATAATACAGCACTGTAGCTAAAATTTTCACTCGGAGCGACGACCGGCCGCGCGAGACGTACACTTTTATAATGTATGCTGCGTGTCAGTCGCTTCGAGTGAACATTTTAGCTCCGACTCTGTATCAGGCCTACTTTTGCGCTAAAAATTACAAAAAAAAGTATTTTTAATCTTTGATTAAAATATAACTATTGCACTAATTTTTGACATTCTCTGTGAGTAATTAGATTGTACCATAGACTCACTTTTAAGCTTTGAAACAATTAAAACAAATTATAAACAACGGAGCAATCGTACATTTACTTTGCTGTTTCATAACTTTTTTGCAAATGGTTGGAAAAATTTTTTAAAGCATTCATTTTCAAGACCTATGAAATACGCATTTTAAGTATTTTATAAAATTAGAATAAAATAAACAATTTCTGAGAAATGTTAATTTTTTTATAACAATTTTTTAAACATTTAAAGATTATGCAAAAAATGAAAAATTTATATTTTGTCGATAAAATATTAAATAGGCATCACACCTTTATAATCTTTCTAAGTTTGATCAATGTCTCATGATTATTTTGGTTGTTATTGTGACTGTAAATTGTTAATTAACAATTTAATTGTTGCTAAAATATTCGTTTCATTTTCACCGGCTTCTGAATTTATAATCTATACTAAGAAAGCTTTTATTTCACCAAGCTATATAATTATTGATAAATAATTATTGGCCCAAAAAATTTATTTGAAAATTCGAGATTTTGTTGGGAAAACCCACATTTTCCGAGAAAAATTTTCATCGGAGCAAATCGGAAAAAACATGCTTCTATGTAGAATTAAATTGGGGTGAATTTTTATTTGAGTGTTTTTGGTGTAAAGTTAAAATCTTCGGAGTTATAGAGCAATAATTGAAAAAAATACGATTTGTCGGCGCCATTTGTTTATAAAAAAAGTAGCACACTATCTGCGAACTTTGCATACCTATATTAATAATATATAGGATCTTATCATTCGATTCCAGTAGCTGGTAAATAACCTTTCTTTGTACTTTACTAATTAGACCAGTGTATTATAACTATTTTTTTTTCAAAATTTAAAGATTATGCAAAAAAAGAAAAATTTATATTTTGTCGATAAAATATTAAATAAGCATCTCATCTTTATAATCTTTATAAGTTTGATCAATGTATCATGATTATTTTGGTTATTATTGCGATCGTAAATTGTTAATTAACAATTGAATTGTTGCTAAAATATTCGTTTAATTTTCACCGGCTTCTGGAATTACAATCTATACCAAGAAAGCTTCGGTGTCACTAAGTTATTTAATTATTGATTAATAATTACTTACCTAAAACTTTATTTGAAAATTAGAGTTTTTGTTAGGAAAACCCGCATTTTCCGAGGAAAATTTTCGTCGGAGCAAATCATGAAAAAAATATCTCTATGCAGAATTTAATTGTGGTGAATTTTTATTTGAGTGTTTTTGTTGTAAAGTTGAAATCTTCGGAGTTATAGAGAAATAATTGAAAAAAAATACGATTTGTCGGCGCCATTTTGTTTATAAAAAAAAGTAGCACACTATCTGCGGACTTTGCATACCTATATTATTAATATATAGGATTTTATCATTCGATTCCAGCAATAAAATTGCTGGTAAATAACTTTTCCATGAATTTTGCTAATCAGCCCAGAGTAACCGTGATTATTTGTGTTTTGCACTTTCGCTAGTAAATTTTGTTAGGCAGTGCTTAAAATTCGCTTTTGTTGAACGATCTACGTGGTGACATGGAAGAGGAAAGTTTAAGAGTGTGTGCAGTTCACCTGATTATTCCTTCTTTTCAGTGGCTAGACTATAGTAAACAAAAAAATACGAAATTATTTGCTATAATGGATGCAATACCGACATCTATTTTTAAATAACGAGGAATCTGAAGTATAGAAACACTTTAGATCTATTTATTTATATATTTTTTAAACCCGCTTTTTATACTTGCCATTACCAACCTGTTTTGTACTTCGCATAAGCACAGTTAGAGGTGCCACATCCAAAGGGGTATTTTATTTCGCGATAAGGGCAAAAATCTTGCTTGCATGGAATACTTTCACAGCTCTTTCCTTTTGGTGGCTCTTCCGGTTGTTTTAGTCCTTTACAGTAATCTCTGCACTGCTCTTCTATCACATTGGTCGCATAGGGGCATGTCACTTCACCACAAGGACCTAAGTTAAATTTACATTAATAAAAAATTGCTTAAATTTTGATACTGTTTCAGTATTTTATTTAAAGATAAACTTCTATATAAAAGTTACACATTTCAACAAAGTTTTTATGAAAATCTTAAAGAACAAACCAAAAATATAAGGGTAGAACAAACGGAATAAAAATAAAGAGAGAAAAGTTATAATAAAGGACAATAAATATAAGCAAGTAGGAGCAGATTACTACAGAGAACTCTTGGCCGAGGAATATACTAGAGAAGAGATGAACGAGGAAAAGGAAACTGTGGACGAAAAAGAAACAGATGAAGCGTATTGAAAAAAGGGGACATGTCAGTGGACTGGGAGATCAACAAATTTGTAAAAATCATCATCATCAATGGTGCTACAAACCTATGAAAGAGGCTCGACCTTTCCAAGTCTATTACGCCATCCATTGCCAACCGTTGCCAGTTTGCTGTGCCTATTTTTCTCCCATCGTCATCTACACCATCCTTCCATCTGAGTTTTGGCCTACCCCTATTTCTACTTCCCACAGGATATGACATAAGGATTCTTCTAGGAGGGTTGATCTGCTGTGATCTTGTTAGATGTCCTGCCCATCTTAGTCTTCCTATTCGTATAAGAGATACTACGTCTTTACCAACAAATATATGTTTATATCTGTGGTATACCTCGTAGTCCTATACACCTCCAAACCCCATTTTCACATATGCCACCGAATATTCCTCTCAGGATCCTTCATTTAAATATAAGCAGAAGGTTTTTATCTGGCTTGGAGATGGTTCATGTCTCCGATCCATATGTCAACATTGGTTGTATAAGGGTTTTGTATATGGCTATTTTTGTTTTTTGGCTTAAGTTTCTGCTTCTCATATATCTACTCAGTCCAAAATAACATTTGTTTGCTAAGATTATCCTTCGCTTGATTTCTTCTGTCATGACGTTCTCCTTGGTGATTAGGGAGCCTAAATATGTGAATTTGTCCACCACTTAAAAGGTGAATCGGTGACCCATGTTTTTGACTCTATTATTGGGTGTTGATGCCATCATCTTAGTTGTCTCCTCGTTAATCTCGTTTACGACGTATAAAATAATGACATCAATAATACGAAGATGATTGACAAAGACCACAAAAAACACAACGGGACAATACTAATGTGGATTCATACAAGGAAGATAAACAATAAATGGTATACAGTTAATGAAACAAATAATGGATAAAGCAATTGAATACTTAGAGTGAAAATACTATTTATAAACTTCAAACAGGAATTTATTTATTATTTATAAAAAAAATAGTACTGTTTGGTATGATTTGGTACAAAATCTTCTTAAAGATTTTAGCTTATACACCTTTAATTGGTAAATAAATATGAGGTTAAAATGAGAGAAAATAAAAGCATGAATTACCCAATGCCTTTTTATACGCATTTACGACTTGGTCAAACTGATCCATAATAGACTTGCATTCGATAATTGCAGATTTTGGTGTTATACATCTAGATGTTGCCGGCTCTTGACACACTCTTCCTCGTATTTTATTATTTCTGAAAGAATTCAATAATGCACTGGATTCTTTTATAAGATTTTCATTAGTCCTCAGCAGAATCGAATGATTCTGTTCGATCGTGGGCATACCACCCCCTCTCAGGCGAAGAGTTCTTGATGGATCTGAAACATTAGGTAAAGATAAGTATTAAGTATTGATACCTACCTATAGCGACTTATAGTATTATTACTACATTAAGGGGTAGGCGCAAAATTTCGGATCCTGTGCTTTTTTTAATTCTTTCATTTTTTTCGAATCCTGAGAAAACTAATAAGCAGTTTTGAAAAATTTTAACGCAAAATCAAAGCCTATATTATTACCGAGGGCCGAAAGTCCCTGAATCTTCTATAATGTTTATTTTAATTACAAGGGTGAAAAAAACGGGAAAATTTAGTGTGATATTTAATTTCAAATATTTCATTCAAAAGGAACTTTCTGTTAATTCTAAGGGACTTTCGGCCTTCGGTAATAATGTAATCTTTCATTTTGCTGTTAAATTTTTCAAAAATATTTATTAATTTTCTCAAGATTCGAAAAAAATAATGCATTCTAGTAGCATTGAAGCAAGATTTTGCGCCCCTAAAAAAATCTTATTGAAACTAAAAATATTCAAAAATTATCTGGTTGGTAAATACCTTTTTTAGGAAATGGATAGTTATGTTTACATGTTTTTGAACATCCCTCTCTCCCTAAGAGTTTTGAATGACTACATTTTGCCTGTTTACAACTGCAAGTATTCAGTGACATTTTGCTTTCATTTTCTGTCTTAAATTTTTGGGCTGGGGGATAATAGGGTTGATCTGGATCTTTAGGTCTTCTAAACACACCATATGGTCCATAATGTTCGAAACTTCCATAAGTGTTACTTAAACCGTAGGTAACTGGAGGTTCGACGATATCATACATAGTTCCCAGACCTAACAAGTTTAAATAAAGCATTAATCTATTATATTGTACAAGTAAAAAAAACCTGGGTATGAAGATAAATCAAGATGGAACATACGATGCTGCTATAAAAGACAGAATCATTCAGGGTAGAAAGGCCATATCCATGACGAACGGCATTCTGTGGGACCAAACAATATTTAAAGCGAACAAACAGCTCATATATATGTACAATACCATATTTTAAAAGTATAATTACATATGGCAGTGAAGTTTGGCTACTGAAACAAAGAACAGAGAAAATGTTACTAGTAACAGAATTGGACTTCTGGAGAAGAGCCGCAGGCAAATCAAGAAGAGATCGGATACTAAATGAGAGAATACGAGAAATGATGGGAGTCATACATACAATAATAATTGATGACATAAATAAAAACAAAACAACTCATAAGGTACAGCCATGTATAGAGAATGCCAGATGATAGGATCCCTAAACAGAATTTGGCGTGAACACCACAAGGGCGAAGGAAAATAGGAATGCCGAGAAGAAGCTGGAGGGAGGAAATTGAAAAAGACTAGAGGAAAGAGAAATCCCTCCAGGTCTATGGCTAAACAGAGAAGAATGACGGTTAGGAGTCGGAAGGCATCGGAGAACCCTGTAAACCGATAGTAGCAGTAGTATTAATCTATTAAATATACAAAAGAATACCCATCACCTAAGCTGTGGGTAAAAATTGTTGAGACTAAAGGAATATTATTAAAACCACCAAAGATACAAAATCAACGGGGTTATTGTATCTCTTAAAAATTACTAAATTGTCCACTGCTGAATGTAGGCCTCCCTAACTTTTTGCCACCCTTCTCTATCTGGTGTTCTTGTTATCCAGGTTTTCAGCAATTTTTTTATCTCCATCTGCTGGGTGGCCTACCTTTACATCTTTATGCTTGGTCTTTTAGATACCATTCAACTTACACATTTCATTTTAGATGCAATAGAGCCCCAGAACCGTCTTGTCCCTTATCGCTTAATTCGGAACTGAGTCCTCCCCTTGACTTATTATGTCAATGTACGTTTCATCTTATGTAACTCATGTCTACTACTGCCACTCAAGCTCTAGCAAAAGGTTTCAATTATTCTATTATGCAAGTGACATTCTAATTGAGACAATCATCTACCACTCCAATTTATAATTTGATAATATGTACTGAAGATTTGCCATGATTTGTGACGAATCTTGTCTTAAGCGAAAATATTTCAATAAATGGCATGCATATTGAAGAAACCACCTCTTATAAGTACTTAGGGCATGGGATACACATAGGAAGAGATAATCAAACGTGCAAACTATGCCGCCACATAGAACTCATTTGGGTGGCATTTGGCAAGCTGAGCTATGTCAGACATAGGGCTTACAATACCGGGATTCCTGGATCCCGAATACCGGAATCCCGGACGATTTTTGTCCGGTATTAAAAACCGGTATTTATGTAAAAGTACCGGTATTTTGGTATTACATTAGTTGATAAGAATTGAATTCATGCACAATATAAATCTAATTTAAAATAATATTATTTAACAAATTGAAGAGTCTCAGATGCAGAATCCACCAATTTAATAAAATTAAAATGGTAAATAGTCATTTAAACATGAGACTTTTCGCGTTGAAAGTTCTTACTGGTACATCCTTTTTCTGCGACTTTTTCAATTAATAAGACAGCAGACGACGAATATAGAAAACGAAAGGGAAACGATCACATTCCGCCTTCATTCGTCTAGGAAAAAGACAGCAGAGTAACTTTCAGTACTAAAACCGAGTAAAGGAAATAAAATAATAAATGATGGTTTTGCTTGTTTTCGATTCAGAGGGTTGCACACCCGCTAGACAGGCTGTTTCTACCATTTCAGGCGTCATCAGTAGCTTTTGTAAGCGTGCACACCTCTGAATCGAAAAATAGCTCCACCATCATTTTAAAGGGAATCTGAAAAATAATTCAACCCTCTGAATCGAAAACAAGCAAAACCATCATTTATTATTTTATTTCCTTTACTCGGTTTGAGTACTGAAAGTTCCTCTGCTGTCTTTTTCCTAGACGAATGAAGGCGGAATGTGATCGTTTCTCTTTCGTTTTCTATATTCGTCGTCTGCTGTATTATTAATTGAAAAAGTTGCAGAAAAAGGATGTACCAGTAAGAACTTTCAACGCGAAAAGTCTCAGGTTTAAATGACTATTTACCATTCTAATTTTATTAAATTGGTGGATTCTGCATCTGAGACTCTTCAATTTGTTATGAGATGTCGCTGTATCGCGTCTAATGGGAAATTTGAATTATTTTTCAGATTCCCTTTAAAATGATGGTGGAGCTATTTTTCGATTCAGAGGTGTGCACGCTTACAAAAGCTACTGATGACGCCTGAAATGGTAGAAACAGCCTGTCTA
The DNA here is from genome assembly GCF_917563875.1 of Diabrotica virgifera virgifera. NCBI lineage: Eukaryota > Metazoa > Arthropoda > Insecta > Coleoptera > Chrysomelidae > Diabrotica > Diabrotica virgifera. Next base: position 242,129,954 of record NC_065448.1, on the reverse strand, counting down.
GCGGGTGTGCAACCCTCTGAATCGAAAACAAGCAAAACCATCATTTATTATAATATTATTTAATTACAAGAATTTTTTTTGAAGATAAACAAACAATTTCGTTGTATTAAAATCTATATCAGGCCTATTTTTTATTACACATACCGAGCCGAGTATGGCACCATCGAGAAGTGGCAGTGTCGGCAATATAAAGCGATTGTTTATGTTTTACGTCTACTACCCAATGCCACATTTTCTTTCGAAATGCCACATTTTGCAAGAAAAATTAACCCGATGGAATTTTGGAAAAAATACAAATCCACTTTCCCTGCGCTTTATTATTTGGCTATAAAATATCATTTGTCAATACCAGCCACATCAGTACCTTCCGAAAGAGCATTTTCAAAGTCTGGGCAGTTAACAAACTTAAGTATTTTTTAGAAACTAGACTAGACATTAGAAAACCGGTTTTAATATCTCCATATTTCAAATTTTAAATATCAAATACCGGTATTGAGATTTTAGTTCGGTATTGTAAGCCCTAGTCAGACACATAAGTCACATAAGCCTATGTGTCTCAAAAGAAAAGTATTTGATCAATGCGTGTTGTCAGTACTTAGGTATGGTGCAGAAACTTTAGCAATAACCAAGAAATAACCCGGTCTATAAAGACATTTGAAATAACAAAAATTGCCGGAGAGCCAAATTTTTGTGGAGAGCTAGGGTATACCATAACAAATAAAGTTTTAAAAGTCCCCACCGATCCCATGTGTGCAACAAAAGTTATTCGGGGTCAAAGGTCAAAATTTTAGATTTTTTGGATTTTTTTCGAAAACGGTAAGTTTTATCAAAAAAGAACCTTAAACCAAAGTTGTAGATCTTAAAATTATCTACAAAAATAGTCGTTATTATTATTTTTTAAGAGTTACCATTCCTGAGATACCGCGATTCTAAGAGTCACATTATACATGATATGCACACGTTTCCACACCACCCCTGTGAGGTAGTGTACTCGGCGCGTTTTTTACCGTGGTTTCCCCTGCAGGCCTACTCCACTAACTGTTTTAACAATTTTAGGATAATTTAAGGAAACAATACCGGTCAAGTTCTGATATTACCTTATTATTGATATTGATTATTGATATTGCTATTGATTATTAGGTTAACTATTGTTTTGATTTCTTTAGATATTTTAATCAGATTCATATTCTTGAAAGTCTACTTCAACAGTCAAGTCTTCTTCGATTTCATCTTCTTCCTCTTCCTCTTAATGTTCAAAAATTGTTCTAATGTGAGTCATTGGTCTCTTCATTAAAATCACAGGAGTCTTCCTCTGTTGTACTAAACTGGACATTTGAGCAAGACTGACCTTGGCAGTTGGTACAAGCTAGAGAATACAGCAACCCTACTTTTTACATCCACATTTGGCACTACAATATTATTTTGCAATTGCAAAAAATAGTGTTAAGGAGTTTTTCTGGAGCAGGTGGGAGTAGGTTTTAATCGGTTCCAGAGTATTATCTATTAATTTCCAACCCCAGTCTTCTGGATTCAGTTCATTGCCTAGCCACGTTTGAACTTGATAATATACTCGATACAAATGTTGAAAAGCAGATGCTGATGTTGGAGGAAGACATGATAGTTGTACTTGTTTCGCGTATTTTTTACAAAAGTTAATTATCGGTATTTATCAAGACAACTAATTTTTTTTGAGCTCCATAAACCGCAAGAAGAAAGCGAATTCCTTCCGTAATTATTGTTTGCGGTGTGGAATCAAGTTCTGTAAAAACTTTACAGCAGTCAGTCAAATCTTTTTTTTTTCGAATAATTTAAGTACTGACGTTTTGCCCCTTCTGTATTTTGCTGACGTAGTGTCGCAGCCGGTTATCGCATGTAAAAATAAAATGTACTTTTGGCATTTGGGATAAGCCGATAAACTTTTCGAAGAATATATCTCTGTTCGCTGTTGAGCCCTTCCAGGTTTCAGAAAATAAATAACTTTATCTACTGGAGTCCTTGCAGTAAGCAGTACTAACAAATCAACATCTTCACCAACTACAATTGTTGTGTTTGTTGCCTTAAATTTTTCGATTGCTGTCTCAATTATAAGGACATCTGCGTCATTTTTAGCTTGTTTCACTTCAATATTCGCAGCTGTTAATTTGTCAGTTAACACGGAAATGAAACGAGATTCATTATTAATGTTGGCGAAAAATTGTTGTTGATTCGCTGGAACTGTTATATTTTCATCAAATAATATAATCTCGGAACCCGATGATGTTTTTGTAGTTCGACGACGTTGTTCTGCAGCTTTAATATTCTTTGTCAAGTCACTGTAGCCGTCAAATACCACTATCACTGTAAGCCCGTAATGTCTGCTAAATGGTAGACGCTTGTAATAAGTACTTATATTCACTTGAACTGAACCTTTAGCACTAAAAGAAACAGATAATGACCAAGACCTACGGACAATAGTGTAGCCATTGTTTACAATGGACAATCTGTTCTTTTTTAAACAATGGTATAGCCAAATGTTTTTCAATGCCACGTGGATAGAGCAAATTCAGTTTGTGACTGATTATCTTTTGAAGAAATATTTTCAGAATAGTATAATATATTATATAAAAGAGACACAAATAGGCATTTATACTTGTCTTAAGTGCCACATTATGTATATACATGGCTTATATGTGCATATAATGTATAAAGTAACTTTTAAAATCGCGATATCTCAGGAATGGTAACCCTTAGGAAAAAAATTGTAAGAACTATTTTTGTAGAGAATGTTAAGATCTACAACTTTGGTTTGATGTTTTTTTTGATAAAACTTACCGTTTTCGAGAAAAATCCAAAAAATCTTTAATGTTGACCTGTGACCCCGAATAACTTTTGTTGCACACATGGGATCGATGGGGACTTTTAAAACTTTATTTGTTATGGTAAACTCTAGCTCTCCACCAAAATTTGGCTCTCCGGCAATTTTTGTTATTTTCCAACTATTTTGATGTCTAAGTTGACCGGATTAAAAGTAAGAAATAAAATTTGTGATGCCCAAAAAGCCGTAGAACGCTCGATGTTAAGCATTTGTCGTAGGGATCGAATTACGAAGAAGGAAATAAGACGAAGAACAGAAGTGACAGATGCCATAGAAAGAATTATGTCCCTAAAGTTGTAACGAGGTCGTTGCGTTGTTGCTCCAGGTAACTAAATCAGTCGAAGAAAAGAGTTCGCTTTTTAAGACATTTTTATTTGGACTCAAAACATGCAAAAGATAAGATAATTAGCTTTAATTACTCGTTAATTTCGTTAATAAAATATATTTATAATCTACGCATCAAGCTTTCTGTTCGGGCCGATGTGACGATATTTTGTACATGAATGAATGATTTTGATGATCGCGTGAAATAGGAATTGCTTTTATTAATACGAAATAAATGTATAAGGAAAGGGAGGAAAAGAAATCTCGCTCAGCTCGCCAGATGAAAAGACATATTAGGGATATACGATCACCGCTCGTATAAGGATAGGTAAAGGGATAGGTAAGAGGAAAACTGTCGGATTCGCTCAGCTCGCCAAAACGACAGCGGAAAATGGTCGGGAAATACTACCTACATAAACTCACCTCTTATACCTCGCTGTTGTTTATTATTCTTCGATCAACGCTCCAAGAATAATAATCAACTAGGCTTTTCGATCCGAGTTTTATATCGTCCAAGACGGTACAAAAATTGGATGCACCCAGCACAAAACAGGAATACATGGAAAAGACTGAGCGAGCTCTGTATCCAGCAGTGGATGGATCCGGGTTGAATGATGATGATGAATGCTGAAGAAGACATTGCTAAAGTTCTTAGAAATCAAAAGCCTCCCATTTCAAACCCCATTCCCCAATCCGGGAGGAAAGTCCTGAAAGACCTTCAAAATATAGATGTGTCTTTAATATGGATTCAGAACCTTGTAGGAGTGCATTGGAATAAACGAGCAGATTTGTTGGCAAAACAAGGCTCGAGAGAAACATTTGTAGGCCCAGAACCATTCTATGGTATCGCTAAAGATGCTACAAAATCGAAGTTTAAAAGTGGCTGATAAGGAATCATCAAAACAAATGGAGAACCACTCACGGACAAATCCGGAGATAATTAAAAACTACAGAAAAAGTGTTATCACAAAACAATCTAGTAGTATAACAAATAAAAAATGTTTACATACCTAATCCTGTGGCAAGAGGACCAATACCGTATTTCTTAAACTTCTTGGCTGCCGGGCAGTCTTTGTGCTTACATAACTGCTTGTTCATTTTTTCCGCTGTTAGTTCGGTACCTTCTGGTTCAGTATCATAAGGATCGTCATGCATTTGAACTTCATCTGTAAAAATCTAGAACAAAACTTTTAAGGTCTTTTAATCCTTAATGATGACAGGTGATGTAAACTTGATGGGAAGAACCGCGAGAGACGTTACAGAACTTTATGTGGAACTTGAACAAAATGTGAAAGAGCTAGGGCTTGCAGTCAACGTAGATATAACTAAAGCCCTAATACAAGGAAGGAAACAACCAAACGAAGAATTGAAGAATAGACTACAGTAATATTCAAGTAGTATAACAGCTCTTATACCTAATTGTACAGATAACTGAGGACGACGGCGAGGAGGAAGAAATACGTAAACGAATAATGCTTGCTAACAATGCGCCCTTCTATCTGTCGCAGTGTTTGGCTCCAAAGCACGATATAAAGACACAGAAGATAAGATAATGCGCATAGTGGGCGGAGTCAATGACGACAACAACAGAGTTATCTCGAATTCTTTATGTAACTTTTAAGTATAGCATTCTTTCGTGTCTTCAACGTCTACCGTGGTTTTCTTTAAATATTTTGAATTTATTGTATATTGTATAAGATTGTGATATTTATTTATAACGTTGTGAATATTTTAGTTAAACATGCGTTGTGCCGTTTTTAGATGTGGATCTGACCAGAGCCGCCGCTAACAGTTTGGCCGCCTGCGTGCAATTCCAATTAAGCCGCCCGCCTCTTTAACTGTAACTATTTAGATTTACCTTTCAGAAAGTCCCTTAGTTTTGATACATACATAAGGGTGTGAAAAAAGAAAAAGGATAGTTCACAAATAATAACCATTTAATAATGATAATTTGCAATACAATATTTTAAAACTATACATTAATATTCTTAAGAAACACTTACTCCAATCCAAAAATGTAATTATTATATTCCTAACTGATACAAATTGTTTCAAAATTATTTAAATGATTGCTTGTTTTAAAAATACATTACAAAAAAGTACATTTTTTTTAATTATTAAAATTTAAAGAATAAAATAACTCATTAAGTAATTATTTTATGATTAAAAAAGGTTTTTAAGCAAAATGATTTAAAGGATAAAAAGAAACACGAACTTTAAAATTCAATAATTTAATTTAAAATTTAAAGCTCCAATAAATGAACGTGAGATACAGTGATACCGTATAATTTTCAGGGTCAACTCCTAATTGCATGAAAATTTGGATATAGGTGCTACTCATCCTCCACTTCAAAGTTGAACTTATGCCGTTGGTTACTTTTACTTGGGGAGTGAAAGTCACTCCTTCTCGGGGGTGAAAAAAATACACGTTTAAAATAAGTCCGGAAACAGATAAACTGACTAACTTTAAGCAACTTTTGTTCTATAGAGTTTTTTAACTTAGGTACTAGGTTAATTCAGTAGTACTAGAGTCATTTGCGACTAAAAATGTTTAATTTTCAGCAAAAAAAACACGTTTTCAGGCGGTTCTTCGCAAATACTCAAAAAGTATTTTATCAAAAAAGTATTCTTAGAAAACATGTAGCATATAAAAAAAAACTTAAAAATGGTATATTCTTAGTCTATAGAACCAGTAAAAGCAAATTTGAAGCTCATGCAAAAGACGCTCTTATCCTTCAAATTTCAAATCAAATATTTCAACGTGATATTACCAAAAAATGGAGCTTTTTCGGGGGAGAACCAATTAAAGTGTTTACAAAAAGCTTTATTTTTACGTTTTATAAAAGTTATATACGGATAGGAAAGATAAAGGAACGAATTTTCGAACGTGGAAAAAGACGACACTCTAGATTTACCAATTTCTGGACAATTGATCCAAAGGCTGGATTCTAGGAACGAAGCAGTTGTGGATGTTGAAGTTTTCAATGAGAGTCAGAATGAAAAAACCTTAGTGACCTCGAGTATGATGGTTTGTAGAATTTGGCTGGCTATATCTGCCATAAATAATTGAAGGACTGCAGTATTCAATCCGAAGATTTTTCAACGTGCACGTGGGTTGATCATTTGAGTGAGGGTGGTTTATGTAAACCACCAGACACTTTTTTGTCATATATTGAGCAACGAGCAACTGGAGGCAATTTTTCGTTCCACAAATGGTGATTCCATTTTAATAACTAAAAATTATTTAGAAAACCTTATATCCAAAAGTGTAACTGTAGACTGTTCTAATAAAGCGAAGAAGTTATTTTTTAGGTCTCGGATGTACTTCCGAATTAAAGAATTAAACAAGTCTTTTAACAACCTAACATTGCGTAAAAGAAAAATTATAAAAACTGGTACATAGTTGCTGTATGTACGTCTATTTCACAATCACAAAATTTTAATAAAGTGCATGGCATGAAAAATCTGATGAAATATATTATTTAAAAAGTAAACATTTTGTTATTTTAACAATCCATTAAATTTATGGTTTCAATTTTTGGGGTTTCTCTTCCCCTTGATAAAGATTATATTTTCTAATGTGTAGGCCAATAATCAATTTTTGCCAACTAACTAAATATATTAATTTTATTAGATATCGATTATATAAATCTTTTTATTTTCCGGATCCCAATATAATCGAGACTGGGAACTTTACAAATAACTGAAAATCTATTTAAATGAAAGGAAATAGTTTAATAATTTTCCTCTAATAAAAATCACTTAGTTTCTTCTAATCATAATTCATTCATTTTTACTATCCTCAAATTTCATTCGCGTTCGTATTACGAACGCATAGACGGGATTATGCTTTACTCTGTTGCTGACGTCATGCGCCAATCGGACGAGTTTCCGTAACTAGAATATCAGGGCCTGGCTCCAAAGATATCCACAAGGAAGTACACTTTAAAATATACAGGGTGAGTTTTTAGTGCGGGATCGGTCGATAATTCCATTACGGTATAGAATATCGAAAAAAGTTATTAAGAAAAAATGTAGGCAATGATATTCTCCACGCTTGGAAAATATGCCCATTTCTACAGGGTGATCAATAACAGCGTGGTATATCAAACATATAATTTTTTAAATGGGACACCCTATATATTTTTTCATATTTATATTCCCCTCATAATTCTTGTTCATATAATATAGGGCTTTGCATTACTATACAGAGTATTTAACAAGTTATGACCATTTTTATTTCGAAATCCCTATGAGATTAACACCCTGTATATAAAGAAGTAATTCATAGACAATAATTTGTTTTATATAGTAAGATAAACAATATACTGTAGTTTTTAAATTAAGTCCAATTGAAATCATTGACGAATGTTTGTATACAGGGTGAACTACAAAACCCAATTACGATTTTCTCTATTTTTTAAATGGATCATCCTATATTTTATTTTTCAAAAATATTGTATTTATTATACTCTTTCATTTTTATATAGCATTCCCTATATCTAAACTTATTACTTTCGGAGATATTTTTAGTTTTCTTCAACTTTCGGGAATACATTCAATTTGTCTAGTAGAAATAAGTTGGTATTGAATGATAATTAAACAAAATTATTTTTATTCAATAAATAACTAACACAAAATATAAACAAACCATAGCAATGTGCAATGAATGTATCAATAAATGTGATATTAAGGAATTATCATATTTCCCTAATATACAAGAATCATACAATTGCTACAAAAAAAATATAGGTAACATTTACTTTAGACTTATATCCTTAACACCACATTAATTGGTACATTCATTAAATTTTGTTATGGTTTATTATTTTTTTGTTAGTGATTTATTGAATGAAAATATTTGTTATATTATTACATAATACTTATTTGTTAAGTTATTTATATTTATAACAATTGAATTTATTCCCGGCAAATGAAGAAAACTAAAAATATCTCAGAAACTAATAAGTTTAGGTATAGGAGATGCTATATAAAAATGAAAGAGTATCATAAATAAAATATTTCAAAAAAGAATAAAATATAAGGTGATCTATTAAAAAAAAATGAGAAAATCGTAATTTTGTTTTGTAGTTTAAAAGTGCTTATAAAAATGAATGTTCTACTAAAAAATTTTGGCTTAGAATGCTGTTGATATACCAATCTAAAAACTGTTACATCAGTTGTATATTGTTTTGATTTATGTTTCATGTAAGTTATTTATTGGATAAAAATAATCTTGTTATATTGTTATATACATTACAAAGTTTTTTTTGTAGGAATTTTACGATTCTTGTATATTAGGGAAATATGATAATTTCTTAATATCACATTTATTGGTATATTCACTGCATATTGCTATGGTTTATATTTTGTGTTAGTTATTTATCTAATAAAAATAATTTTGTTTAATTATCACTCAATACTAACTTATTTTTACTAGAAAAATTGAATGTATTCCCGAAATTTGAAGAAAACTAAAAATATCTCGGAAAGTAATCAGTTTAGATATAGGGAATGCTATATAAAAATGAAAGAGTATATTAAATACAATAATGCTGAAAAATACAATATAGGGTGATCCATTTAAAAAAATAGAGAAAATCGTAATTTGGTTTTGTAGTTCACCCTGTATACAAATATTCGTCAATGATGTGAATTGGACTTAATTTAAAAACTACAGTATATTTTTTATCTTATTACATAAAACATATTATTGTCTACGAATTACTTCTTTATATACAGGGTGTTAATCTCATAGTGATTTCGAAATAAAAATGGTCATAATTTGTTAAATACTGTGTATAGTAATACAAAACCATATATTATATGAACAAGAATTATGAGGGGAATATAAATATGAAAAAATATATAGGGTGTCCCATTTAAAAAATTATATGTTTGATATACCACGCAGTTACTGATCACCCTGTAGAAATGTACATATTTTCCAAGCGTGGAGAATATCATTGCCTACATTTTTTTTAAATAACTTTTCTCGATATTTTGTACCATAATGGAGTTATCGACCGACCCCGCACTAAAAACTCACCCTGTATAAAACCAGCATACGACCAATAGCAGCATATGGCGTAGAAACATGGATCATGACAGAAAAGACAATAAACCATACTAATACTTTCGAAAGAAAGATGTTAAGGAGGATATTGGGACCCACTTGCAACAATTGTATATGGAGAATAACAACCACGAGATAGGTATGCCAATGTTACAAAGAACCCTCTATAGCAAATTATGCAGAAATGAATATCTTATAAGAATTGATAAGGACGTCGGCCAGTAGGACGACGAGGTGAGAGCCGATACCAAAGAGATATAGAGGGTGGATAACTAGAGGAGAGCAGCCAAGGACAGAGATACTTGGAGGCGGATGCTGGGAAAGGTCATGATCCGACTTGGGCTGTAACGCTATAGGAGAGGGAGAGAGAAAAATAATAATTTAGAATAAATATAAATATTGAGTTGAAAACGAATTATAAGTGAAACATTTTAGTAAGATTGTATGTATGATACAATAGCCCGATCAGGGAACGCAAAATTTTACGAAAACCTTCAAAAAAATAAAGGAAGGATGAAAATTTGGGAATAGGTAGTTGAAATTGTCTATTATTGTATAAGAAAAAGTTTACAATTCTACATCCCCTCCATTTTACAAAAATTGGAAAACACGGGGTGAAATTTTTTTTCTCGGAAGTGGAAAAATATACGTTTAAAATAAGTCCGGAATTGGATAAAATGACTAATTCTAAGTAACTTTTGTTCTATAGAGTTTTTTTACTAAGTCAATACTTTTCGAGTTATTTGCGAGTGAATGTGTTCATTTTTAACCAAAAAAACAAATGTTTTTGGACGGTTTTCGGAGATAACTTAAAAAGTAAGTATTTTAGCGAAAAAAATATTCTTAGTAAAAATATAGGTTATAAAAAATTGTTATTATTCTTAGTAAAAATGATGTATGCATGAGGTCTGCAGACCCAGTAGAAGCAGAGTTGCAGCTAATGAAATATAGGTTCTTCTTCGTCAAATTTCAAATCGAATATTTCAATGTGAAATAACCAAAAAACGGAGACCGTTTGGGGGAAAACTCATTACAACTTTTTTAAAGTGTTTAAAAAAGGTTTATTTTTGTTTTTTAAAAGAACTTCTAACATTAAAAGTAAGTGAGTTACGCTCAAAATATTGTTGGTCCATTTTATTTTTTGGTAAAAAATGGCGAAAATCACCCCTTAATTAGCTCCTCAAATAAAATTAATCATTGCCGCTTTACAAGTTACTTTACTTATGTATGTATTGTTTATATTATCTATAAGTTTCATTGGTTCAAAGTGCTCATTTTTGAAAAAAAATGGGTTTAAAATATAACATATTTTGTTATATGTTTATGACATATTAATTGTTTATGGAATTAACTTAAAAACAATTAGGAATACCGAAAATCTCAAAGAGTAATAAAATATACGTTTTGCTCTTCTGAATAATTTTGATTTTTTGTTTTCTTGTTAGACAAAAATTGGTTACGCTATGGCTGTTCAAAATTTGCCTAAACTCGTGATTAGTTACTCGTTCAAATAATACATAGACAAAGTAACTTATAAAGTGGTAATGTTAAAATGTATATGTGATGCTAATTAGGGGGTGATTTTCGCGATTTTTTACCAAAAAAAATAAAAGGGATCAACAATATTTTGAGCGCAATTCACTTACTTTTAATATTACAAGTTTCTAAAGTTATACTGCTTTAGGCACGAGGGTGAATTTTTACATTCCCTGGCGCATGCGCACACCGACAGTATGGTATTAGTCGCTACATATTTTAAGTTATGTAGCGCAAATAAGGTGTGCGTGAAAAGAGTATATTATTAGTGTTTTTAGTAAATATATTTATTATAATTTTTATGTCTGTGGATTTGTCTTCCTCCTTATAAATATTATTGAAAATGTAAAGACTGAAATAATTTTGTACACACTTATGACAACAGGTGAAAGGGGGAGAAGTGTACTTTTGAAGTGTGTAAAATTAATAATTCTTAGCTGAGCGCTTTCGGTTTATAAAGCCATCTTCGGAGCTATGGTCAAAAAGGTCAAAATACCACTATGAATAGAGATGGGTTCCATTTTTAATATGAAATACTTCTGTTTCTTATGTAGTTTTTTATTGGTTGGAAAAAACCTTGTCTGTCTGTTTAAAAAATTGTTCAATTTGCTGTTGGTTATTTTTGTATCCAGAAAAGTTAAACATCAAGAACGAGCACAAAGGACTTTCACACGAAAATTACATTATATATAAAACGAATATTTGATCATGGTAAGGTCAAAAAAAACCTTACCATTCGAATACTGCGGTGTCAGATAGCAGAATGGTCGCCTCGCATGGAGGATTTTTTTTTTTGAGAAAAAAAAAATCCTCCATGCGAGGCGACCATTCTGCTATCTGACACCGCAGTATTCAAATGGTAAGGTTTTTTTGACTTTCCCATGATCAAATTTTAATATTCGTTTTATATATAATGTAATTTTCGTGTGAAAGTCCTTTGTGCTCGTTCTTGATATTTAACTTTTCTGGATACAAAAATAACCAACAGCAAATTGAACAATTTTTTACAGACAGACAAGGTTTTTTCCAACCAATAAAAAACTACATGAGAAACAGAAGTATTTCATATCATAAATGGAACCCATCTCTCTTCATAGTGGTATTTTGACCATAGCTCCGAAGATGGCTTTATAAGCCGAAAGCGCTCAGCTAAGAATTATTAATTTTACACACTTCAAAAGTACACTTCTCCCCCTTTTATTATTGAAAATGTTTATTTTCAATTAATGTATCTGTCGCCGTAATTGTAATTATGTCCGAGAAATAATCGACTGAATACAAAAGCGGTGGTAGCTGATCGGTAGAGCATTCACCTAGGGATCGAGAGGTCCCCTGTTTGAATCCTGAGAAAGTCATATCCTTTTTTTTTAATTTTTGGTATTCTTTTTATTATTTCTAAAATTAGTTTAATATTTAAATACAGTACAAAAAAAACTGTTTAAAATAGATAGGTATATTGATTTCGTTGAAATCATAATATGAATTTAGATTATATTATAACTAATAGAAGTATAACTTCTTACGTGCGTACAAAGTACACACACATTGTTTTTTTTTTTTTAACAAAAATAAACCTTTTTTTAAACACTTTAAAAAAGTTAAAATGAATTTTCCTCTAAAAGTGCTCCGTTTTTGGGTTATTTCACATTGAAATATTCGATTTGAAATTTGACAAAGAAGAACCTACTTTTCATTAGCTGCAACTCTGCTTCTACTGGTCTACAGGCCTCATGTATACACCTTTTTTTTTCAATTTTTTATGGGCTATATTTTTGTGAAGAATATTTTTTTCGCTAAAATACTTACTTTTTGAGTTATCTCCGAAAAACCGTCCACATGTTTTATTTTGTTAAACATGAACATATTCACTCGCAAATAACTCGAAAAATATCGACTAAGTGAAAAAACTCTATAGAAGAAAAGTTGTTTAGAATTACATTTTATCCAATTCCGGTCTTATTTTGAATGCATTTTTTTCATCTTTGAGAGGGGGGTATTCTCCTCCATTTTTGTAAAATGAAGGGGATGTAGAATTGTAAACTTTTTCTTATATAATAATAGACATTTTCAACTACCTATTCCCAAATTTTCATCCTTCCTTTATTTTTTTTTGGGTCAGATTGTTCTTTGATCGGGCTACAATGTGACTTATTAAAAATATATTTACAGTGGTAGTTTTCTTAGGTTTATCAATAGCCACGGTAACAACAGTTTCCTCCTCTGTAGCGCATACTTCTGCCCTCATCATATTCAAAAAATCAAAGAACTTATTTTCTGGTGGTCTGAAAACCATGGACACAATATCATATTGGCTACCATGGCTTACTGTGTCAGGAGCTGAGCGGCTGAGGGGAGGTAATGGAGCTCGACAAACTCCATCTTCGAATTCTATAAGCATTGGGGCAAAGCTCTGTTTTGCTTCGGTCTGTTTGCTTCCAAAAAGTTCAGTCCACGATAGTCTCTGTATACTTATACGACCGTTCATTAATGGATTGAAAATACTGGCGACTGGGGGAACAACGTCATCATCGAAATTGTACCTAAAGACAAAAAAATACTTATACAGTGATGAGCGTGCTGGCAAAACAGCACAAAAGATGGAAAACGTATTAAGTTGTGAGATAAAAAGAAATGAAACTAGTCGATCTGGGAAATTTAGCAATATTAACCTATAAATTTACATTATTGAAGTCAGTGGCGGCTGGTGACTCAAAAATTTGGTAGTTCTGCAGTATTTTTTGGTTTTTTTTTAATTCAATATCTTTTAATCGTTGTATGTTACAACGAGGCTTTTAGTTTGATATTTTACACCATATATTTATTCATTATATATCTATTAAAAATAATAAAGAACTTACCGATTTTCTTCTTTTCAAATTGAAGATAAATCCAATTATATCAAAAATAGCAATGGTACATTATGGCACACTAGTAATTGTTTTATAGTTTATGTTTTTAGTAGAATTTTATCGATAAATACGCGAAACTAAGGAATGCAAACGAAAAAACACTACAAACAAAATCGCCACAACAATAATTGCATTATAGGGTCTTACGAACTAACTACACACAGAGCCAAATATATTATTATTTTTTTATAAATAAGCTCGATTCGTCGATTTTATTTTAAAGCAAACTTGTCTATAACTTTTTCATTAAAGTTTGGTATTTCTCTTATAAGTGTTTTTTCTACTGACAACATGGTTAATGCTACAAGTCGGTCTTCAGTCATGGAATTTCTCAAGAATGTTTTAATCCGTTTTAAACTCGAAAAGCACCTTTCAGCTTCTGCCGTACTCATGGGCACTGTAATTAGAATTTGAAGCAGTTTTACAGTTTCTTGAAAAGGCTCTGTTAAATTATTTTCAATTAAAAATTTTAAAAAAGGTATTGCCCCATTAATGTCTCTACAGTCTCTTCTAAAATAAATAACAGATAATTCAGTCTTCAAGCGCTCCCTATCTAAATTTGGATATGACGCGCAAGTCAGGCTTAAATTATCATCTGGGAAATTAGCACAATAATTATCAAATTGCTCAGGATAAAGCAATGAAGTTGCAAGTAGGTGATTTTTAAAAGCAAATCTATCATTTGCACAATTTATGATTATATCACAAACTTCGACAGATGCTCTCCGATGATCTACTGGACTGTTATCCTTCCGTAACCTTTTAGTTGGTAATGGTTCAACGCATAAACTAGAACCTTGGTCAATTGTATCATCTATTGAATTTCTAACTGAATTCATGTATCTTTCGAAATCTGTCACCTTTTTATTGATTTCCAAAGGATCCGTTTTAGTCTTTTGAAAGGCATTATACAAAACGTCTACTTGTGGCATTATGCGATGGAAAAATGTTAACCAAAAAACAAAATTTTGATCCACTAGTATTCTTCGAATGGAAGACGCTGAACTACAGACAGCTGCCTTATCAAACGATTCTTCTATTTCTTCCATACATTCGATAAAAGAAGATCGATGTTCAAACACAACATTAACAGTTCGAATATTGAAGTTCCAGCGAGTTGGAGCGCCATGAGGAATTTTCTTTTGGACGATTTTATCTAAAACTGCCACTCGTTGTGGCGAATTTTTAAAAAAGGTAGGGATTTCATTTAAATTTCCAAAAAAAAGTCTAACTTGAGAGCAAATGGATATTTTTCTTTGATTCTGGCTTGAACTCCTGCGTGCTGTCCACACATGACCGCTGCCCCATCATAACTCTGAGCAATTAGTTTATTATTTGAGTTTTCCAGGATAGGATCCAAAACACTGAAAATGTTTTTGCTTAAAGTATCTGCATTTAATTTTGAAGGTACCAAATATGTCCAAAATCGTTCTACCGGTGCTCCATTTCGATAATATCTAAATACTACAACCATTTGTGATTTTGCTGAAATGTCTGTAGTCTCGTCGGCCATGACAGCTAGATATGGAGTTTCCCGAATTTACTCCAAAATTTTATCCTGGCATAATTCCAACATGCAGTCCAAAATATCATTTTGAATTTCTTTAGAAATGCCCTTAAAAACCGTCGATTCTTCCAAGTGTTGTGCTAAAGTTCTATCCAATTCAGCAGTAAAATTTATGAGGCCGCGAAAAATTCCAGGATTGTCGGATGTTTGTGTCTCGTCGTGTCCCCGAAGCGCCAATTCGAAAACACTACAAAATTTTATGCAGTCTATAATTTTTGAGAGAACATACCTATTTTTTGTTACAGCTTCATTGAATTTTTGAATATTTATCCAGTATGCAGAATCTAACTGTTCTTTAATATTCACGGAGCCTAATAAAGCATATTCCATTTGATTGTGCAAATGATGCTTAGAAGTTTCGTGCTTTTTTATTTTATCACTTAAATGTACTAAGGTCTGGTCTTCTCACCTCCGAATAAATATTTATCAGGAAGTTTATCCGGCAGATTACATGTAAATCTGTCAAATAAACCTCCGGATAACTTTTATTCGGAGGTGAAAAGAACGGGCGTAAGTCTGTTACACCAACTTGCGTCCATGACTTATCACCTCCAAAGAGTACACAAGGAAAACAGAAAAGAGCGTTTTTTCTGTTGCAGCCACATATCCAACTATTTCTCGTATAAATATCGCAATTAAATTGTCGTTTGTAATTTTTCCCTCGGCTTGATCCTTCTTTTTCGATTTTAATATCCGGCAAAGGACGTCCTTTGCATTTTAATTCTAGTTTTTCGTCATAAGAATATTTAAAGAATATCTTAACATTAATCAAATTATAAATAACATCCATCCTGAACAGCACTTTTATTCTCATATACTTAATATAAATACCGAATTACGTTCAGGACAACTTATTTTAACAGTCGTCGCGTCGCGATCACCGATTATTTAAAATTACAATAAACGTAGGTTTCTACACACTAGTTCGAACTGCGACAAATGCAGCTCAAATATTGCTTTCAGTCGTCGCCTGAAAATTGTAGGCGAGGGTTGAGCGGGTGTTACCGGGGATATCTTTAACAGTTCACAGCTCGGAGTAGCACCGGTCCGGTCAAATAAGTGGGACTTGCTATCGCCATGAGATGCGACGGACGACAGATTAAAATAAAGGCGGCCATGCACGAAAACCATCTAAATGAATTTAGATTTTATAAGTAGTGATATTTTTTATTTAATTTTCAAAGTAATTTTGTTTGGATTATTTTGGTGGTTCTGCAGCTCCGCAGCACTTATATACCAACCGCCACTGATTGAAGTTATACTTCTTTAGGCACAAGGGTAAATTTTTATTTTACTGGGCGCATGCGCACACCGACAATATGGTATAAATGTTATACGAGATATGATTGGGTGTTAAAATCATCTGTCAATAATTGTTCAATATAGAGAGTTTGGATAAACGAATTAATGTTGTGTATATTAGTTTTTATTGTTGTGATGGCAGAGAAAAAAGCAAGTTTATAATATTGTAGTGACTTTTTAAATAGTTTTTAAAAGCGACAGGTACGTAATAATTGTAAATTTTTTAGTATCCTAATAAAAAATTTCATAGGTACCTACCTACCTATTTGGAAATTTTAAAAATAACCTACCAAAATAGTATGTAATGCTTTGATTTACATAATTTGATTACCATCAAAATGTCTATCAATATTTACCTAATATATTGTTTTCTTACTCTATGTTTTGTTGTATTTTAATATTTCTTTCAATTCTAAATAATTTCAATTCAAAATCAAAATAATTTGGTTAAATTCAGAACCGTCAAAAGTTTAATCCGTTTAGTTAGTTGATCTTCGCACATGATGACACATGGTCTCCGTGGGTAAAAGTTTAATGTGAATGAATTTCAATACTAACTGCGCTGATAAGCGGGTTCGAACCCCAATGGAAACTTTTATTTTTTATTTTTTTTTATACATTTTATGATTGTAAGTTTATTTATTATATAATTTTTCTTCAAAAAATACGTATTTACTTAAAATGTTTTCCTACATTGTTCAGAAATCATTTGTTGCATTTTTCAATGTATTTGTTTGTGTGCGTTTTATTCTTTTATTATTTTAATTTTTGGCACTGTTTTAATAGAAATTTTTGAGAAGTAGCAAGTATTAAAATTAGTTTAATATTTAAATAAAATATAAATAAACTGTTTAAAGTATATTAATTTCGTTTAAATCATATAATAGAAGTATAACTTCTTACGTGTGTGCAAAATACACACACATTCTTTTTATTGATTATATGATAATGTTTTTTTGATATATGTCGAGTTGTTTTAGGATATGTATGAGTTTATGATGGACTCTATCGAATGCTTTTTCATAATCTATAAAGCGCATCATTACATATTTCCTTTGATGGTAGCAGCTCTGGGCTAGCACCTGGGTTGCACCTAGTGCTCGCCTCGTACCCAGGCCTTTTCTCAAAGTCTAACGACACAACTCCAATACAAATTACTTTGTAATAGAATTAAGATACGGTTTACTACAATAATTTGTTGACAACTATACCTACCTGTTTACCTACCTTTCACATTTATATTGTACATCGCTTTTGGCTCCCATAAAGATGCCGCCTTTCTTTAATAAATAAAAATATGTTTCCATGTGAGTTCCCAAACATGACATTTTAATTATGATATCAATTTCTCCAACTCTTTTATGTTCAAGGGAGATCATATCAAAAACTCCACTATAGTTTACACTTTTCACTACGCCAATGGTTTCGAAAATATTGATCATTTCACTGAAATCTTTTATCCATGGAAAAATAGCCGAACCTACTGTTTTTCTAGATACTCTGAGATCTATTTCCAGTGGAGTACTTTCTATAGTGTTGATAAGTTTGTCTGAAGGGTATGGAAATAAATAAGTTTTTCCGAAATTAAATTTATACACTCCATCTTTCGCCACAAAATCTGGAACGCAATAAACGTTATATTAAAAGATAAATTAAAAAAACTTACTGGAAATATATTTTTAAGCCCATAAACAGACGAACCACTCTGTAGCACTACTTTGTGGCGCCACAAAGTAGCTTCCGATGATCAGTCGTAAATTCTAATGTAAATTAGAACAAAAACAGACGAGCCCCTCTGCAGCGCTACTGAGTTGATCCACAAAGTGGCTTAAACAGGCGATTTTGTAGCGCCAACGATTTTGTAATGGACGACACTAGCAACGAGGATCGGCGACTGTGGCTGGCCACTGTCAGCCTAACATTAGCCTGGTCACTGTCCACTGGCCACTATCAGCCTGTCACTATCAAATTAATTCTATCTATTAATTATCATAGAAAAATTAAACTGTCAAACAGCGACAGCTTGCATAAATAGAAAATCGACAGAAACATGTAAAATTCAAAGAGGTGTCAGACAGGGTTGTATACTGTCCCCACTGTCATTCAATTTATATTCAGATAGAATATTTAAAGAAGCGATGCATAATTTGGAATCCTGATAAATACAATCAGATATGCAGATGATACAGTTATTTTAAGTGATGACATGAATAGATTGCAATGTCTTTTAAATGCCATTGACACAGTGGGAAGAGAGTTTGGCCTAAACATAAACTGTTCAAAAACAAAATACATGCGGTGTTTAGCCGTTTATCACATCAAGATTCACGGTTATAAGTTGATGGTCATATAATTCAAATAGTGCCCAGTTTTAAATATCTTGGTTGCCATATTACTGAACAACTAGATCCAGATAAAAATATAAAATCTAGAATGGAGATATCCTGCACAACATTTTTAAAAATGAGGTCATTTTTAGTGTGAGGTGTGGCCTAAGTTTGGGCTGAAAACTGAAATGTATTACATTTTTACAAAATTTTGGAATATGTTTAATTACGTAGACCAATTTTAACAGTTGTTTTCAATACAGATTTCAATCCTCTACAAATAGTTTCTAATGTCTTTTGATGTCAAATAATTAGGGAAGCTGGAATTTAACAGTTTAGAATTTTACATTGAGTTAATGCAAAATTGTGACGCATGTCAAAATTCTCAATGTATTTTAATTGTATTCATTTTCTTCGAATCCTGAGAAAACTAATAAATATTTTTGAAAAATTTAAACTCAGAATGAAAGACTACATCATTACCGAGGGCTGAAAGTCCCTGAAAACTTCTATAATATTTATTTTAATAAGTTACAGGGCTGAATTGAATATTAATTTGTTTTGTTGTATAATCCACGTTTACAATAATTATGTGATATATTTGATGTAAAAACTATCATTTAGATAGTTAATATAAAAGTTAAGATAGATTTAAAATAATATAAACATTTAGACCTTAATAATTAGTACAATTTATGAATTAATATAATATGTAATCAGTTGTTTGTTGTTTGTTTATTTTATTATTTGTGTGTCATAATAAATATAATGTCAGATCAATCAAATACACTGCTCAACATGATCAAATCTTACTAAGAGTCGTATCAGTTTTTTTAGGAACCGGCTGTACATCGATATAAAAAGTAATTCTAAGAAAAAAATGTTTTCACATTTTCTTCGTAAAACTAATATTTTTCGAGTTATTCGCGCTTAAAAGTACAGTGGAACCCCGATAAGTCGGCCTCCGATAACCCGGAAGTCCGGCTAACCCGGATCGATTTTCATCAGATAAAATAAAAATGTTTTCACTTTCGACTGAGTTTTTTTACCAAGAAATAAACAATAATGTATACAACTGTACGTAATTTACATGTACTGGACATAAGTATTTCATTTTTTGGCAATTATAATTAAGTTTATCTGTAAGAGTACCATATTTTATGAATTTTTACCATATTCTCCGGCTAACCCGGATTTTCGATAACCCGGATCGGCAGCGGTCCCGATTAATCCGTCTTATCGAGGTTCCACTGTAAGTTTTTCGACGAAAAAAATCGACTTTTTTAGAGAGTTTTTTTAGAATACCTCGAAAAATATGCATTTAATCAAAATAACTGTGAATATCAAAATTGTATCTTTTAGTATCACAAATCAAATTATTTTTCTATAATATCTTTAAGACCAATATAAACCGAGATACGGCATGTTAAAGCATTTCAAATGCATAATTTAAAATATTTAAAGCCAAATAACGGAAAAACTTTGCATTTTATGGGGAAAACTTAAATAATCTTTTTTCAAGTACATAATTAGACCTTTCAAAAAATAATAATAAAAAGTTTATAGCATGAAAATTGAGCGACTTATGGCCAAAAAATGGTCGGTACCTGCTTTTCTCTACGAAAAAATCAGTGAAAACAACCCACTAACTACCATCTTAATTAAAAATTGGTCTTCACCTTTCTGTAGTTCCTTTTATGTTTATATTATCAATACACTAAAGGAGTTTGACCTATTTACAACGAACAATTTTAGAAAAATTGAAGTTTAAAGAAAAATTTATTTTTTGCAATTTCGTATTTTTCACCATTTAATTCAAAATATCTCCGAAAATACTGGAGATACGAAAAAAATAATACACTACTAATTTGTAGCTTTTCTAATAACTAAAATTTTGTTGTGCATATATTTTCAAGGCAGTGAAGAGTTAGCGAGATATAGCTATTTAAAACCTCTATTTACGAGCAAACACCCCCGTATTCGAGCCTTTTAAACCCACCCCAATTAAAAACTAAAGGATCTAACGGGATTTAATTTACACAGTCTTATAGCTTTTCAAGAATCCTACATAATCATTTTTGAAAAAACTTTTATTGCCAAAAATGAAGGAGTAATGTTTATAAATCGATTTTTTTTTTTCGAAAAATTCGAATAGACTGTTTATGGACCATTTTCAATGTATTTATAATACCACAGAACCGATTCGACTAAAAACTATTTCTATTTGTATTTGTACGTATTTGTAAATTCGTATTTTTGTTTAAATAAATGTGGTAATTCTTTAATTTTACTTTTTTTTTGTATAGATCTGTAGGTTTTGTTTAAAGACAATCGTAATAAAAGTCCGTTTGATGTTTAATAGTTTTAATTAATAAAATAGATGACTAAATTATTGTTACTATTAAATTATCGAAATGTAAAAGTGTAAAAGTGTACTTTGCGACCAAAATTCTACGTGTTCTTATTTTTGCAAAAAGAAATGTATTTATCGATAATTTGCGTCTAATCAATATAATACCCGTCTTAGTATTATCCCTATATTACTTTAAGCAACTTTTGTACTATAGATAGAGTTTTTTACGTAAGTCAATACTTTTCGAGTTATTTGCCATTGAAAATGTTGATTTTTCGACAATAAAACTACGTTTTCAGACGGTTTTTCGCAAATATCTCAAAAAGTAAATATTTTATCGAAAAGAATATCCTTAGCAAAAGTGTAGCTTATAAAAAACCCAAAAAAATGGTGTATCAGTGAAGTCTATCAATCAAATAAAAACAAAGTTGTAGCTCATGAAAAAACGTTCTTATTCGTCTAATTCCAAATCGAATATTTCAAGGTGAAATCACAGAAAAATTAAGCACTTTTCGGGAAAAACCCATTTAAACTTTACTAAAGTGTTTATAAAATGCTTTGTTTTAATTGTTAACAAAAGTTTTAGCATTAAAAATAAGCAAGTTACGCTCAAAATAAAGTTGGCCCTCTTTTTTTTGCTAAAAAATCATGAAAATCTCGCCGTATTTAGCTCCCCAAATGAAATTAATCGCTGCCGCTTTACAAACAATTTACTTACCTATCTATTTTTTATATGATCTGTCAGTCTCACCGGTTTAAAGTGTTTATTTTTGAAGGGGTTATAATTGAGAAAGCTTGAATGGGTCACTAATCATGAGTGTATGCAAATTTTAAACAGCCATATCTTAACCAATTATTGTCTTACGGAGAAACAAAATGAAACTAGCATATTTATAATAGCAAAATTTACATTTTTTTACTCTTTAAGATTTTTCTTATCACTAATACTTTTTAAGTTATTTTGAAAAAATTAAATTATTCAAAAATTTTTAGAAAAATTTTTTTTACTATAAAAATAAAAATTTTTAAAAATAAGCACTTCAAACCAATCAAACTTACAGATCATATAAACAATACACATACAGTTAAAATAGATGGTAAAGCCATATACGATTAATTTTATTTAGGGTGCTAAATAGAGGCAGGGTTTCACGATTATTTTTACCAAAAAATAAGGGGCCAACTTTTTTTTTCA
The DNA here is from genome assembly GCF_917563875.1 of Diabrotica virgifera virgifera. Lineage (NCBI taxonomy): Eukaryota > Metazoa > Arthropoda > Insecta > Coleoptera > Chrysomelidae > Diabrotica > Diabrotica virgifera. Next base: position 242,107,511 of record NC_065448.1, on the reverse strand, counting down.
GTGTAACCCGTTTATTTTTGATGCTGTAAACTTTTGTAAAAAAACAAATAATAAGCTTTTTTCGATATTTTAAAAATGTTAATAAGGTTTTCCCGAAAAACGCTTCTTTCTTCGGTGATTTCGCGTTGAATTATTCGATTTGGAATTAGACAAATAAGAACGTATTTTTCATGAGCTACAACTTTGCTTCTACTCAATTTGTAGACTTTACTGGTACACCATTTTTTTCGTTTTTTTATGGGCTACACTTTTGCTAAAAATATTTTTTTCGATAAAATATTTACTTTTTGAGTTATTTGGAAAAACGGTCTGAAAACGTAGTTTTTTTGTGAAAAAATCGACATTTTAAATCGCGAATAACTCGAAAAGTATTGACTTACATAAAAAACTTTATAGAACAAAACGTGCTTAAAATAAGTCAATTTATCCATTTCCGACTTTATTTTAAACACGCGTTTTTCAACCCCCGAGAAGAGGTAAATGTCACCCCCAAGTAAAAGCAACCAACGGCACAAATTCAACCTTGAAGTGGAGGGTAAGTAGAACCTAAATCCAAATTTACATGAAATTCGGAGTTGCCCCTGGAAATTACACTCCAAAACGGTCATTTATCGGGCTAAATGGCCAGGGCTAAATTTTGAACAGCTAATAAGAACAGCTGAAGAAAGACAAGATTTTGCAATCGTAGTAACCAACCTCCATTAAAAAGAATGCACTTTAAGAAGAAGAATCATGGAAAACTACTATTAATATAGTTTCTTACCAGTATCTAAGGGATCAGCAGGAAATTCCTCAGCAGTAATATCAAGGAATAGAAAATCTGGACACCGAAAATGAACCAATAGGTCTTCAAGTTTAGGTGGAGCTAGTACATCTCTGTCAATTTCAATTTTGTTGATTAAAAATTCAAGCAAAAATAATCTGTGGTCGGGCATTTTCGCTTCAAATGAAAATGTATCATAATTTTAACACGAAAATTTCATATATCTGCTTCTTTTGCTAAGATAAGAAAATTGGATGGTAAAATAGTGACATTAATTTGACAATTACTAAATTTTAATACAGCTGTCATAATTTTATTGAAGCAGAATAATTTTCTAGCTATTCATTGGACGTAGTTAGGTATAGATTGACCAATCAAATACGTTCTATCCTCCGTTCCTCCTTGGAATAAAACTATCCCCAAAATAAATACCACCTTAAGCCAATATCCCAAGCATGAAACTCATCCGTTAACTCTCCAACACATGTTCCTAAATATTGTTAGCCAATTACACTCTGACCTAAGAATCTACACTGATGGCTCCAAGAATAATGACGGAGTTAGTTGTCCAGTCACAACATAAACAGAAATCATCAAAACATCGACCCTTCCATCGTTTTGCTCATTCATACAGCTAAATTAGTAGGAATACTTCACGCAATGACCTCTTTATCGCCTAATTACGCCTTTCCAGTAATTTGCACGGACTCCTTAGCATTTATCAATTCCATAAAAAATATTTTCACAAGACATTCAATTGTTAAAGCCATCCATGACTCAATTAACTTACTGACCTCTCAAGGAGTCACTCCGACAATCATCTGGGTACCCTCCCATGTAAGTATTCAGGGCAATGAAAAAGCAGACGCCGCAGCCATATCAGCAGGACTATCATCAACCAGTGATCTAGAAAGTATCCAAATAGACAAAGATCTAAAACGTCATTTTAAACATTTAACAGGCAACTGCTGGCAAACCCATTGGAATAGGCTGCCTTCGAAACTGAAAGAAATTCAACGGAATATTGGTACATTTACACCGCCGAATGTCTGCTGAAAATCAACCGTAGTACTTAGAAGACTAAGAATTTAGCATAACAGACTAACCCACGGTTATTTAATGGCTTCTGAAGACCCTCCTATATGCCAATATTGCCAATGTCAGCTCTCAGTGAAACATATCCTATTCGATTGTCCAAAATATCAACATGAACGACGACTTCATGGACTCAAGAGTAGCCTGAATGAAGCACCAAACTCGCCAACTGATATACTCCACACCATCAGCTACCTACGTAATAAACCAGGAGGACAAATCGCCAGGGGACCACTCCCCTATGTCGACAGGTGTAGGCCAAGGCTCGCCGAACGCATACTCTCGTATTGACGATAACTCCGGATATTCACATAGGATATACTCGACAGTTTCGTCATCTCGTTCACACCTCCTGCATAGAGGTGTGTCTACTAGCCCCAATGTGTGGATCTGTTTTCTTAGTTGACAATGGTCAGTTAAAAAACCAACTGTCAAGCGTAGGTTTTTCCTGGTCATTCACTAGTGCCTACTTTTCTGGTGCTGACTTCCCAAGGTTCCTTAGGGTTACCTTGGCAAGTCTACAGCCTTGCCCTTCTTCCCATCTTTTCACGGTTTGCGTATGGGTTAGTAGCCCTTGTCTGCTGTCTGTGCGGATTAATATTGTTTTACCGGCTATACTTTTCCGGGTGTACGTCCAGTTTATTTTGGTTCTTAGCTATGACGGATTAAATATTAATTTAATTTTTTAATTACAGATCTCGACTTAGACATATCGCCTATGTGGAAGTATGGGTCAATACTAGACAACGTTTTGCTAGAGAATCATATAGACACGACTGCATGTGTACAAAGGAGCATTTGTTCCTTGATCTACAAATCTAAAAGAGACATTCTAAACGGAAATGCTACCAGCATTGACAAAATAATCGACGGGGTAACTAGTAATGACTGGATTTTAGATAAAATTTACAGCACGTCCATTTACTCAGCAGTCAATAATGGTTTAAATAGCGTAAATTGCAATAAAGAGTACACAAATTGTAAGATCCCAGAGAACAACCTTATTTCTTTTATTAACGACGCTATACAATTTTTAGGTACAATTTAAAGTAGTTGATTTTTATTTTATTATAGGTAATAAAAACAATTTTACCTACTATACGTTTTTGTTTTCCTTTTTTATCTTCTGTCATAGTTAAGAGTTAACTATATTAAGCGAAACGTAGACGACAACAAAGGCAAACGAAGAGAGACTACGTGTTTAGGAAAGAAAAATCTTAAGAATGATCCTTGGGCTTGTATTTGATGAAGCAGCAGGACAATATAGGATAAGAACTAACAAAGAGCTCGAAGAACTTTACCCAGACGCCAACATCATAAAAGAAATAAAGTCCAGAAGACTACAATGGGCAAGACAGTTCAGAAGACATTGTGACCAAAGACCAGTAAGGGTGGTATGGGAGGAAGTCCCAACTGGAAGAAGACCACGCAGACACCCTCGTCTCCGGTGGCGAGATAATATAGCAGGAGACCTGAAAGCCATAGGCGTGGAGAATTAAATAGAGGTTGCTCAAGACAGAGAAGAGTGTAGGCATGTTTGTCGAGTTGGCTAAAACCCACGAAGGGTTGTAACGCCACGGAGTAAGTAAGTAATAGTTAAGAGTTACATTGAAGTTGAAGTGGCTAGAACATGTTCAACGTTGAAATGATCATCATTCTATATAAAGAGTAGCCGAGTTTTTGGAAAGAATAGGAACTAATGAAAGGACCGGATTCTACTTTAAACAAACTATAAGAATAATGTGTGAATATTATATATAGTCTTTTGAGTCCCTTTTACTTTGCAGTTTGATTCTGTTTACCTAATTTGATCGGAATGGGACGTTTCATCGCCGCCGATTCATCGCCGCCGTTTCGATGCCGCCGGTTCATCGCCAGTCCATTTCATCGCCGGCCGTTTCATCGCCGGCCGTTTCATCAGTATCAGTAGTCAGTTGATCTTGTATTATGGGAGATGACACGACACGACGTTAAATTCAGTTCAAAACTTATGACAAATAAATAGATAAAAAATATTATTATATTAAAAAGGGTTCAAGGCAGGTTTTGTTAATATTCGATTATTATATTAATTTACTGTTCTATTTCTACTTCCCCTAAATTTGATACTAACTAAACAGTATTAAATTTGTAGTGTTAAATTATATTTTATATTATAAAAGTTTAAAAGTCTATTAAAAGATTAAGTATGGCAACGGGAATGGTCATATCTCGCATTTCCTAGAATTCCTAATTAATACTAAAAATAAATAATAAATGTAACTGTCGAAAATTGGTCGAAAATTCGGAAATATATCAGTTAGCGATTAACTGACTGGAGATGAACCGGCGGCATCGAAACGGCCGGCGATGAATCGGCCGGCGATGAACTGGCGGCATCGAAACGGCGGCGATGAAACGTCCTAGACCCAATTTGATCGTGTGACCTAGGTATACCTACAACGATTACTTACAAACATAAATATTGCTTACAACAATTATGGCATAAACATTAATATAAAAAAACCAAGTATATGGTCTTCAGTAAAATCATGACACAACCAGCACATATTAGTATAAACGGCATTCAAATAAAAAAAAGTATCAAGTTACAAATACTTGGGAACTTTAATAAACGAAACTGGAGACCAAAACAATGAAATAAAAAGACGTATCGAAATTGCCAGGGCCACCTTCATAAATTTATGAATTTTCTCATCTTAAGATGAGAAAATTCTTCTGCAACAGAGATATAAGCATCCCTCTACGATTAAGAATGCTACGTATTTAACACGCTATTATACGGTGTAGAGGCCTGGGCTCTCAAACATAACAACATAAAAAATATTGAAAGTTTCGAGATGTGGTGCTACCGTCGAATGCTGAAGATAAGTTGGGTTGAAAAAATCACAAATCTTGAAGTAATAGTAATACGAAGGACAGGAAGAGACCCAGAAATTTTGTTAACGATAAAACGAAGAAAACTCGAGTATTTGGGTCACCTGATGAGAGGTCATAAATACACATTACTTCAAAATATAATGCAAGGAAAAATAGAAGGAAAACGGAATCCATGACGTAGAAGAATGTCATGGTTGCGGAATTTGAGAGAGTGGTTTGGCTGCACCACTAATGAACTTTTTAGGTCAGCTGTAAACAAAGTCAGGGTAGCCTTGATAATTTCCAATCTCCGATAGGAGTGGCACAAGAAGAAGAAGACAAACTGCTTACCAAAATAATTATCAACAGACTATCAAATAAATTCGATGGTTACTAGCCTGTTGAACAAGCGGGATTCCGCAAAGGTTACTGTACCATGGAACACCTACAGACAATAAGGACACTTATCGAAAAGTGTAACGAATACAATATGAACATCTTCATTTGGAATTTGTGGATTACAATAAGGCATTCGATTCCATAGAACTCTGGGCCGTATTAGAAGAAATGAATAACGCAAGGATTGATTCCAGATATAAAATACTCCTATAAATACATATACGACAATGCAACCCCCCACCCCACATCCACGGGGGGACGTGTTTGGTGCCATTCGATAGACTTTTCAAAAATATTGAATAAGTGTATTTTACAGTTTTTCGATCTGATGTTCATTTTGCGAAATATCGCGGGATTAGTATTTCAAATATTAAATTTACCCCCCACCCCTCTCCGTGGGAAGTCGTGTTTGGTATCATTCGATAGATTTTTAAAAAATATTTGGCACATATTTTTTAGTTTTTTGATCTGTCATTCATTTCGCGAAATATTCCCTTTTTTCTTGTGAAATTTTGGGACTCACCCATTTCCTTACGCCCGGCTCAAATCGTCAGATTTTTGAAATATACACTCTTTTGCAGGTACCTAACTTACCTTATCTTAATCTGACAATTTCGAGTTTTTTTAAGGATAAAATTTTTTTTTCGGGCCCCCCTTAACGAACTCCCCTGTGTTAAGAGCCAATATATGGTAGAGGTACATCTGCAGGGTACCAGGTTTCTCCCCATATGCTAATCTGACGCGCTCGAGTAACTGCAAAAATCCCCGCTTGGGCTCCCCTACCATATGGAAATATATGTATCAGAAGGTCTAACAACAAGCAAAATGAGAACAGAGAGAGTTAGACAGGGAGATACTATCTCTTCAAAATCATTTACTCTTTCATTAGAAGATGTGTTTAAGAAGTTAAATTGGGAAAAACGTGGAATTAAAATTGACGGCAGATTTTTAAGTTATCTAAGATTTGCCGATGACATAGTACCTACTCATAAGCAACAATACAGAAGATCTAATCTACATGCTAAAGGAGCTTAAACAAGAATCTGAGAAAGTCGGTTTAAAAATGAATTTAAATAAAACAAAAGTGATGACAAATCAAGATATCACAGTCGACTTAGATGGAAGTGAGATCGAAAGTGTTGAAGAGTACCTATATACCTAATTCTTCTACTGTTCTTGCAACTAGTACAGTGTCGTCTGCGTATCGAATATTATTTACAACCTCTCCATTGATTACTATTCCTTCATTTGCTTGCAAAAGGGCTTCCTGACAGATGCTTTCACTATATACATTAAATAGCAGTGGTGACAAAATGCATCCCTGTCTTACTCCTTTACGTATTTCTATTGCTTTTGATATCTCATTTTCTATTTTGATGTTAGCTTTCTGATTCCAATATAAGTTGAGAATTATATCGATTTTGAAACGCTATTTCAAAATCGATAAAACATGCATGTACTTCTTGATTCACGTCTAGGCATCTTTGTGTAAGAACATTCAAACCGAAGAGAGCTTCTCGAACATTCAAACCGAAGCAGTTTGTACGGATGTGGTAACAGGCTTATTGATCTGTAATTTTCGTGTTTGTGTCTTCTTTCTTGTGTAGTAAAAGTACCTGCGCATTTTACCAAGAGATTGGAATACCACCCCCAAAGAGACACTTGTTCATTAAGAATATAACTGCCTCCAAAATAGTTTGACCTCGTCGTCTTCAGGAGTTTTTCCATTTGTGTACCTAGTCTACTGGGAAAACATTCTGGGTCAAAAGTAACCAAAAAAGTTACTCTACGAGCTTCAGAAGACCGCTCATATTAATCGCGTTTGTTCTCACCGGAGGTTGCTCACTCAGATAAGAGAAAACAGCAGAAAATATTGTCTGCAACTGCAGGACTATTGCTCACGAACGTTATAAGTGTTTAGTAAGTGACAAATATCTCTTTTAAATTTCAGGGAAAACTGGAACACCCTTTTATCAATATAAATATCTCTGAGATTGTCTACATTTATGTATTTATTTTTCCGAATATTTATTTTATTCCTTGCTAAAGTTCCTTGATTCCTATTAATTCAGTGAAGTTGTGTTTTTTACTAAGAAAGTTCCTTCATTCTACATGTATTTTGGGGTGCTGAATTCGAATATGAGGTTTGCGCATAAAATTTCGTGACGTAACATTGAAAAAATCGCGAAAAAAGCGAAAAATTTGGAATGTAAAAAGTGGGTTTTGCAGAGACCGTGAAAAATTGACAATTTTCAACTAGCACTTTTGATCGAAATGTTCGTCTGAAAAAAAAACTAAATAGTGAGATTTGTAGAGAATTTTAAGTACTTTAATTTTTGTTAACAGACTTTTTACTAAAAGTTAATAGTTTTCGAGATTTAAGCAAAAAAAACGGGAAGAAGCCTAAATGTTTCGCCTTTTTCAATGTTCCGTCACGAAATTTTGTCCGCGAACCTCATATTCGGATTCAGCACCCCAAAATACATATAAAATAAGAGAAATCAGAACTACCTAAAAACTTTCTCATTAGGGGGATCCTAGAGTACAAATTGACTGAATAGGGCTTTTCATCGATTGTCATTTGTTTCGAGCTTCTGTCATGTGTCACATAATATTAATATATCTACGTCATATGTCTTTGGTTTGTATCAATAACGTATGACATAGATATATTAATATTATGTGACACATGACAGAAGCTCGAAACAAATGACTGTGGATGAAAAGCCCTATTATATAATATCCCCTAAAGCCTCCTGTGATAGACTGCGTTCACCAGATGCAAACACTTTCACAAATGTTTGCGCTTTGATTCTAAACTTGTTGACAACAAGCTGAACGGTGGTTGTTTAGGTTAAAATTTGACATTTTGCTTGCTTGGTTTGAACGCAACCTAAAATAAATTTTCTCGTTATAAATACGTTTTTGAATTTATTTTTTTTTATTAAAGGAAAAAGGAAAATTTATTTAATAGATAATAACGTAGCAGAATGTCTTCAGTAGCCTTTATTTAATATATAAAACCCTTATCAATATATTCTACAATATTATACAATTTAAATTCCCGCCATATTTTTTCAATATTCAACACGTTTGCAAAGTTCAACTTAAATATTTTATGTTTGCAAAAATGGCGACCGCTTTCCAAACATGTTTGACGTTAGCAAGTCGTTCAGAATTCAAAAATCTGAACCATAAAGCGCAAACTGATTGCCAACGTTTGCATCTGATGAACGAGCCCGGATGATGTACTCCGTTGACAATAGACATGTACCTAATAATTATACAACCAGTCAACGAAATCAAACTTGTAAACTGTCACCTGTAATAAAGGAAGAAGAAGAAGAACCTTAATAAAGAAGAAAAATATATAACCTTACTTTTTTAAATTCCCAAAAACATTTAAAAATAAAAAGTTCGAAATGTCCAAAGCTGCTGCAAGATTAAAATCACTCAAAAAAGTAACCGAGAAAATACAGCATGGAAAAATTAGTACCAATATCCCAGCAGGGATGGCAACTGCAGGACCTCCATTGGGGCCAATGTTGGGACAGGTATTTATATTGTTTAAAGTACATACACATGATTTTTAAATAATCTACAATTTTTAGAGAGGAATAAACATTGCAGCTTTCTGTAAAGATTTTAATGAGAAAACCAAAGATATAAAGGAAGGTATTCCACTACCTACAAGAATAACAGTGAATCCAGATAGAAGTTATGAACTTCAAATTAATAGACCTCCTGTTGTATATTTTTTAAAACAGGCAGCGGGCATTCAAAGAGCTGCTATGGAACCAGGTAATTATAAGTATATTATTTAACAACTTGGCTGCGTTTACTAGGCAAATAGACCTCATATTAGAGTAATGAACTTGGTCGTAACACACAGGTGCTCCAAGTTCTGTATTTATCTACCTTCACAAAGTGGTGTGTTATCTGTCTTTATACCCCATATAAGGTTCTGTTTTACAAGGGCAATGCAGGTGCGTATGGGATTGAGTGTCCATCCAGTTCATTCCATTATATGGTTCTGGCTGTAGGGGGAACAATACAGGTTGTTCATTGCTGACGTTTCTCGATTTTCAAACCTTTTCCTTGATTTAACCCGACTGGTTCCTGGCGGTTCATCAAACCCTTATAATTGGTGCCTTTTGTCGAAAGGTTGCCTGAACTTATCCACATATTGTGAGGTACATCTACAGTCATCTGGTGATGCGAATCCAGCTGCCCAGTACAGTAGAAAGAGAGGGGTAGATTTCATACAACCAGTAGTTATTCTACATGTTTCATTTAATGCCATGGTGAATGTTAGGCGTGTCTAGATCTACCCCAGACAGGACAAGCATATTCCCCTCCGAGAAATATAAGGCCTCAGCTGTTGACTTTAAGACCTGTGGGTTTGCACTCCATGTTCCCTACAAGTATCCGGAGGTTATTTCTCTTAGTAACTCTTGTACTCTGACAGTGGAATTTATATGTTAGTGACCAGTCTAGTATGACTCCAAGATATTTGAGTCTATCAGTATGTTCCAAGTGATACTTAGGTTTTAGTAGGGTTTGGTTTTAATGAGTTTTGTTTTATAGTAAGTTAACATCATGATGAGAATGATACCAATAATCAATGACATTTTTGGAACTTAAATCACTATTTTTCTGGGGGTGCGGTGTGTATTTAATTATTGATTTTAATATTTTAGGTAAAGAAATTGCTGGCAGAGTCACCTTAAAACAAGTATACGAAATAGCTAAAATCAAACAAAGTGATCCTTATCTAGAAATAAGACCTCTTATAGACATATGCAATATGATAGTTGGAATAGCAAAATCCTGTGGTATTGAAGTTGTAAGAAATTTAGATGCCACTGAGTACGGTGAATTTCTTAAAGAAAGAAAGTTGATAGAAGAGCAACAGAAGAAGGAATTACAAGAAAAGAAAGAAGCAAAAATGCTAAGAACTGGTTAAACTATAATAATATTAATAGATATAGCTGTGTAGTAATGTTTTGTTATTAAAATTAGGTATATTTTAAAATTTTAACTTTTTCTACAAAAATTTTGTTTTCTACAAATAGGGGGTGTTGAAATTTTTCTTATAAACTGACGATTTATTTATTGCTTTAAAACCAGTTGAGCTACCCACATGCGGGTAATTTTTAAAGCAATAAATAAATCATTAGCTTGGAGGAAAAATTTCAACACCCCCTCTCACAGAAACAAAGCATTTGCGGACATACGTTTATAAAGCAAACTATCATTATTTTTTCATGCAGAATTAGGTACCCCTTAAAGTTTCCCATACTTTTTTAACCCTCCGTTACTCGCACACGGTGTGGGAGACCGGGCCTGTAAATAAATTCCTGTAACTCTGCTTGTAGTGGGGATTTTGAATGGCTACTTCGTATATCTCTTCAGTGGTCAATCAACTGTGGGTAAAGTCAGTTCGCAGTGTAAAAAATAGTACTGTCCTTTTGTTATTACGCAACACGGTCCCGTACACCGTGTGCGAGTATTTGTGCACCAATTTTTGTGTTTGGATCACACATCGATATTTTTAATTAGTAAGGTAATTTAAGATCTTTTCCTTATTTTCAATGTTTATAGATTAGTTTATTTATATTTATATATATATATATATATAAATATAAATATATAACTTACCCAGAACCATCAGAATGAGGTTTAGGGAGATATGTGGTTTACCAACAGAACAAGTACCAGTCGTAACACCAGGAACTTCAGATCGCTGTGCTGTTTATGATTGGAAGAAAAATAGAAAAACAAAGTTTTACTGCGAAATATGCTCAAAATATCTGTGTTTGGAACACCATTGTTCCAATGAATGTGACACCATTGTGTATTTCATGTTTTAAAAACGTTAATTAATTTTTATAACTTTTTTTGTTACTACAATTACTCTTTATTTTTAATTTTTTTGTGTATTGAATTAAGATCTAAAGTTCTTAGTAAACAAATTTAACCATATTCAATTTTTTTTTCACTTCCAAAGTTTTTGTATATACATATAAATGGATAACAATGAAAATTATTAAATTTTTGATTAAAGTAATATAATGTGAACACAAACGCATATCTACAAAATTATATGATCATATATTCATTAAATAATTTAATCGTACACAATTTTGCAAAAAAAAATAATTTTAAAACACTGCTGACCCATATTTTTGGACGCGGTCTCCTGCACCGTGCGCGAGTATCCGATCACAAAAAGTTGGCGCGAGTAACGAAAGGTTAAAAACACCCTGTATTGATGAAAAACATCGCTAGTTGTTAAAGTTCCTAACTTTTTTATGGTCCAATATAAGCGAATGAATAAAAAAACAAAATGTTCAGAAAACATGAGGCTATAGTTGGGTTTTAATTTCAGTATTTTACAAATGCTAGAATATTCCAAAGGGTGATGCAAACTTTGAGAAAAAACACAGTTTGATTCGTACACCCGGTATATAATGAAAATTTTGAGAGGTTGTTTAGCAACAATATGATTACAGCGATATTATAAAAGGATAAGGCTATAACATATAAAAAAATCACTTAAATCGGAGAACAGGTTTAGGAAATTCGAGACATCAAAAATGACACATTTTTAAGGTGGGCGGCTCATTTTGGCCAGAGTGTATAACATGTATTATTATAGTTATTATTTAATTGCTAAAAATCCCTAATTGGTGCGATACTTATTTTTTTATTAAAAGATGGAATAATGACAATATCTAATATAAATGTTAAATAGCAAAATTTCTAAGATTAAAAACAAAACATATATGTTCTTCTTTGTATGGTATAATAGTTTAATTGATGTACCGCTATTACATAAATTAGTCTTGCAAAAACATAAAAGTTCTTCATCACGGATTTTTGATCTTAAGCAACCACTTTTTAGGGCGTTATTATTTACGTCGACGCCAGAAGAACAACCTCTGCTTGTTATTCTAAAGGCTTGTACTTTTTTAACGCTAATAAAACAAAATTTACTTCTGTATGATGGGCATTGAAACCGCATTTCATCCTTTTTAAAACTTTGTAAGAGTTTGAAATATTCTAAATCACATTTTGGCTCAAGTTCTTCAGTGCTTGAATTGCATTGGTAGCAGACCAGACTCTTTGCTTTCTCAATTTTTGGTTTAACTGCATCACATTTAACAGTAGGTAATGTTTGTATGATAATTCCTATAATATAAATTATTCGCTTATCAACCATTTCTGACATATCCCAATGTCATATTTTAATTCCATTATAAGTCAACCTCAATTTTTTTTGTTTGTTTGTTTTCTGGTCTTGATTTTGAAAACCGTGGGTTTTGAACCTTTATAGTCAACCTATTTTCACCATTTACTACTAACAAGCAAATTTTTCGTGAGTAGCTTCATTTTGCCGAGACGCCCAACTTTTTTTCTTACAACAATTTCCGTATGTGGTAGATAACGAAGATAGCAGAAATGAAACATGTTGATTTGACGATTCTCAAAATTTATACTAACTGTTTTTCTTTGTTAATTTTCAACGAAAACTTTTTTTTGTTTATAAATTCGCAAAGTCTGTGTGTTATTGCGTTGCCGTTCCTGCAATACTTAGAGCAGATTTATCGATGGATTCTTATGTAGTTTTGTCTTCTGAATCCAAATCTGAAAACGGCATTTCGATATCTCTAACCGTCTTCGAGATAATCGACCTCAAAGTCTAAAATGTGACTTCACAATCCTTTTATTTTCTGCCGACACACTATAAACGTCAGCTGAAATCGTTTCTAGTAAGTAGGCTAGTTTTTTAATCTGAATTTGTTAAGCAAAGCATAGGTTATATTTACATTATTTAAGTTTGACACTTCGTGAATGTCAAACTAAATTTTAAATAAAGTATTAATAAAATATCAATGACATTTGGTAGTGAATTTAATTATTATACAGGGTGTCCCGAAAAGATTGGTCATCAATTATACCACAGATTCTGGGGTCAAAAATAGGTTGATTGAACCTCACTTACCTATATACAATAGTGCACACAAAAAAAGTTACAGCCTTTTGAATTTACAAAACGAAAATCGTTTTATTTTCATATATTGAAAACTCTTTAGAGATTTTTTATAAAAAATGAACATGTGGCATTCTTATAGCAGCAACATCTTAAAAAAAATTAAAATGAAATTTGTGCACCCCATAAAAATTTTATGGGGGCTTTGTTCCCTTAAACCCCCCCAAACTTTTGTGTGCGTTCCAATTAAATTATTATTGTGGCACCATTAGTTAAACACAATGTTTTTAAAACTTTTTTGCCTCTTAGTACTTTTTCGATAAGCCAGTGTTTATCGAGATATTTTGAATATTTTTCGAATCCACCACATATTTGTATATGTGTGTGTTCACAAAGAGGGGATGGCATTAGATGAACTTTTTGCCACAGATATTTGGAAGTTGAGGATTGAAGATGTCATATTAAATTTTTATTTTAGAATCTTTAAGAAATTGTATGATAATATCATTAATAGTTTTGGTGTTGAAACTTAGTAGATGTGAAATATTCAGCGGTAAACTTACATTCTGCTCATGAAGTCTAGCAAGTAGTGCTTTCGTATGGTATTTATAAGTTCACAATTAAAGATTATATGATTTAAATCTGCAGTAGAGTAGTTATCACATGAACAGAGAGAACATATTTGTATATGGTTAAGTACGATTATAGACACCTGTTAATAATCTGAAAATGTATTTATAATTTACATTTTTAGGTGTATTTTGAAAAAGAAGCCACATCTCGATAAAAAGTGACTTATCAAAAAAAGACTAAGGCAAAAAAGCTTTAAAAACACTGTGTTTAACTAATGGTACCACAATAATAGTTTAATTGGAACGTACACATACATTTGGGGGGTTTAAAGGAACAAAACCCCCATAAAATTTTTATGTAAATATATTAAAAAAGAAGCCGCATCTCGATAAAAACTGGCTTATCGAAAAAATACTAAGAGGCAAAAAAGTTTTACAAATGTTGTGTTTAACTAATGGTACCACAATAATGAATCAATTGGAACGTACACAAAAGTTTGGGGGGATTTAAAAGAACAAAACCTCCATAAAATTTTTATGGGGTGGACAAATTTCACTATAATTTTGTTTTTAGATGATCCTGCGATAAGAATGATACATATCCATTTTCACTAAAAATCTCTAATAGTTTTCGATATATTGAAAAAAATCTATTTTCATTTTGTAACTTCAAAGGACTGTAACTTTTTTTATGATCACATTTGTACTAAGGTAAGTTAGGTTCAATCGAACTATTTTTGACCCCAGAATGTGTGGTATAATTTATGACCAATCTTTTCGGGACACCCTGTATAAAATAAATACGATGTTCAAAAATACAATTTGAGTATATTTTGAAAGCAATACTTTATTAACAATTTTAAAAATGTTTATACGATTATACGGCCTCCCCTTTAATGGGAGTACCTAATGATAAATGGACTGTTCCATTTGTTATGAAATGAAAATTGTTATTATAGTCGGTTCGCTAAACTCACGACACAACTGCCTAGTGATTTTAGTAGGTAATTTTTTTGTTTTTTGCCAATTTTGCCAAAATTGGCAAAATTACTAATTATTTAGTAATTATTAACTATTTAGTAATTATTTTTTTTTTGCCAAATTGGTAAAATTACTGACCAAAATCACTAGCCGGTTGTGCCTGAGTTTAGCGAACCGACTATATGAAATGTTGTTTGGAATAAAAAATTATGGTCTGATAATGTGCAATTACATCCTAATGGAAAAAAATATTTTGAAGATTTTTCTCAAATTATGGATACCAACATTTTCATTTATAACTCTTTTATTTTTAATTTGACGAAGAAGTTATTCTTCATAAAAAGCTCTTCATGGTCTAAGATTTATGATGCAACCATCATATATCAAATTTTATTAATTTTATACGAGGTATATAAAAAATATGAATTTCGATCAATAGTAAAGTACCTTTATAGTTCACAACATTTAAATTAGAACGATATAATTGCACATTAAAACATAATTTTTAATTCTAAACAACTTTTCATAATAGCAATTTTCCATATTATGAATTAAAATATGTAAATAAACAAAGTTTTCGTTATGATAATGCTCGCATTTTCAGCTTGTTAAGATTGTTATCTAAATTAGCCGAACAAATTATTGTCCTGCAAAATGCAAGGTTCTATCAAAGAGTCCCCCCTTTTCAACATGTATCATTAACGAGGTCATGAAAAGTGATTAGGTACTAACCACCTGATTTTTTTTGTTGGTTTGTTAATATTTATACAGGGTGTCCCGAAAAGATTGGTCATAAATTATACCACACATTCTGGGGCCAAAAATAGTTCGATTTAACCTAACTTACCTTAGTACAAATGTGCTCATAAAAAAAGTTACAGCCCTTTGAAGTTACAAAATGAAAATCGATTTTTTTCAATATATCGAAAACTATTACAGATTTTTTATTGAAAATGGACGTGTATCACTCTTATGACAGGAACATCTTAAAACAAAATTATAGTGAAATTTGTCCACCCCATAAAAATTTTATGGGGATTTTGTTCCCTTTAACCCCCCAAACTTTTGTGTACGTTTCAAATAATTCATTGTTGTGGTACCATTAGTTAAACACAACGTTTTTAAAACTTTTTTGCCTCTTGGTATTTTTTCGATAAGATAGTTTTCATCGAGATGCGGCTTCTTTTATAATATGTTTACATAAAAATTTTATGGGGGTTTTGTTCCTTTAAACCCCCAAATGTTTCTGCACGTTACAATTAAGCTATTATTATGGTACCATTAGTTAAACACAGTGTTTTTAAAACTTTTTTGCCTCTTAGTCTTTTTTTGATAAGTCACCTTTTATCGAGATGTGGCTTCTTTTTCAAAATATACCTAAAAATGTAAATTATAAATAAATTTTCAAATTATTAACAGGACTGTATAATCGTACTTAACCATATACAAATATGTGGTGGATTCGACAAATATTTAAAATATCTCAATAAACACTGGCTTATCGAAAAATGACTAAGAGTCAAAAAAGTTTTAAAAACATTGTGTTTAACTAATGGTGCCACAATAATAATTTAATTGGAACGTACACAAAAGTTTGGGGGAGTTTAAGGGAACAAAACCCCCACAAAATTTTAATGGGGTGCACAAATTTCATTTTAATTTTTTTTAAGATGATGCTGCCATAATTATGCCACATGTTCATTTCCAATAAAAAATGTCTAATAGTTTTCGATATAAGAAAAAAAATCTATTTTAATTTTATAACTTCAAAGGGCTGTAACTTTTTTTGTGTGCACTATTGTATATAGCTAAGTGAGGTTAAATCAACTTATTTTTGACCCTAGAATCTGTGGTATAATTTATGACCAATCTTTTCGGGACACCCTGTATAATTTAACACTCACATTGTCCTACAAATTGTGTGGTACGTTATCCTGGTCCTACTTTCAAAAGTTGTTAGTACCACAAGACCATTTTTTTTTATTAGAGGCGTTTTGATTCTAGTAGAGTTCACGTATTGTATTAATGTCAATTGGATCCAGGTTCTTTTTTGCAAGCTGATCATGTTTAACTTTGTCAAAAGCCTTTTCATAATCTATAAAGCACAAGTAGACATATTTTTGTTGATCCCGACACTTTTGCATGAGAACAATAAAACTGAACAAAGCTTCTCGAATTCCCATACCGTTTCGAAAGCCAATATCTTCTTCGCATTTTTTGTAAATTCTGTTATGGATAATGTTTTGAAATAGTTTCAGAATATGGGGCATGAGACTTATTAGAATTAAAAGACACATTACAGTTAAAAACTTTATTTAAATCACAATATTAGATCATCATTTTCATCAGAACTATCCATACTAAGATTCCTATCACTAGATACATAAGCGGGCATGGCCATAAACTTTGTGATGAGCCAATCTCTTATAAACCAAGGACTAATATGAAACAGAGTGTGATACATCTTGTATCTGTAGTCCTCATTTTTGTATATGGCATCAGGCTTTTCGTCCAGCAAAGTTTTTTCATATTCCTTGTATAACCTAAAAAAGAAAAGAAGAAATAAGTAAATTCTAACAACGGCAGGTAAAAATGTTAAGGTTCGGTTCTTCTTCTTCTTCAGCCTGTTTGCATCCACGCCTGGACAAAGGCATCCCCAGTCAATAAATAAATAAATAAATCGTCAGTTTTTAAGAAAAAATTGAACACCTGAAACGAAGCATTTGCAGACATATGTTTATAAAGCACGCGGTCATTATTTTCTCATGCAGAAATGCCCCTTAAAGTTTGTCGTACTTATTTAAAAACATCTTGTACTGATGAAAAACATAGCTAGTTGTTAAAATACCTAACTTTTTTATTGTCCAATATAAGCGAATGAAAAACATTCTTCAAAAAGAGAGAAACTCAACTTATTACCTACAAAAGTGGACAACATCAATCCCAAATAGACTACTTCATGATAAGGAAACAAGACATACGTGAATGTAAGGACTGCAAGGTAATAGTTAGTGAGACAGTAAGTCAACAACATAAGCTGCTTGTTCTGGACATCGAAGTAAAAAAGCGAAACTAAACAAAAATATCGGAGAGGACCACAAAAAAGTGGTGGATACTAAAAGATGAGAAAGAAGGTCTATTCAGGTAAAGAATAGTAGAAAAAATATGTTGGAACATGAAAGGAAGCCCTAACACAATTTGGAGAAAAATGGCCAACATTATTAGAGAGCCGGCTATTGAAATACTTGGGAAAACGTCAGGAAAGAAGTTTGAGGATAAAGAGACTTGGTGGTGGTCAAATGAAGTACAAGGAAAAATAAAAAAAATGAAAAATTATATAAAAAGTGGCAAGAAACCAGATCGGACATAGATCTTCAAAACAATATGGTCGCCAAAAAGGAAGCGAAAGTAGCAGTAACAAAAGCTAAAGCAGAAGCGTGTTCAAACTTATACGATCAACTTGATACCGGGGAAGGCGAAGCAAAGATATATAAAATAGCCAAACAGAGAGCAAAGAAAGCAAGAGATTTTAATCAGATTCATGAAAAGAATGTCACGAAAAGAATCACGAAATAATTCACGAAAAGAATGTCAAAAAGAGATGGAGAAAGTATTTTGACAGTTTATTAAATGAATAATTTGACAGACAACCTGTGGAGTTAACGGAGACAGTAACAGCAATGGTTACCAAAATAACAAACGAGGAAGTGGCTCAAGCGCTTCAAAAAATAAAGAAAGGAAAAGTAGTCGGACCAGATGCTATTCCTGAAGAAGTATGGAGAGCATTGGGAGAGACAGGAATAAGTTGGCTAGCAGGTCTATTTAATAGAATTATGGAAGTTGGACAAATGCCAGACGAATGGAGAAGCGGTATATTAGTACCTGTCTACAAAAACAAGGGAGACATACAACAATGTACAAACTACAGGGCTATAAAACTACTTAGCCACACCATGAAAATGTGGGAGAGAGTAATTGATAGACGGATACGTGAAAAAACCGAAATATCCGATAATCAATTTGGCTTTATGCACGGCAGACCACCAACAGATGCAATTTTCATTGTAAGGCAACTGATGGAAAAATACAGGAATAAAGAGGCCAACGCTCATATGGTATTCATTGATCTTGAGAAAGCATATGATAAAGAGATTCTGTGGTGGGCACTCAATAAGAAAGGAGTCCCTGAAGAATATGTAAAGATTGTGAGAGATATGTATGAGGGAGTAACGACTAGTGTTAGGACAGGTGTGGGAGAGACTGATAAAGTTCAGGTGAAAGTAGGATTGCACCAAGGCTCGGTGCTTAGTACTTATTTATTCTCATTAGTTTTGGACCAGATAACAGCGAAACTACAGGGTAGCATTCCATGGTGCCTAATGTATGCTGATGATGTAGTGTTAATAGGAAATAGTGAAAGAGACTTAGAACAAAAACTGGAACAGTGGAAACAAGCTCTGGAGGAAAAAGGTTTAAAACTTAGTAGGACAAAAACAGAGTATTTGGAATGTTCATTTAAAGATGGAGTTACTACAAATAAAATGGTATCTTTGGATGGTGAAATGATTGTGAAAAGCAATAGTTTTAAGTACCTAGGATCGGTATTACAGATTAATGAAGAAATAGATGGAGATGCATGCAGTAGAATTAGGGCTGAATGGATGAAGTGGAAAGAAGCGAGTGGTGTGTTGTGTGACAGAAAAATTCCAATGAAGCTGAAGGGAAAATTCTATAAAAGAGCCATAAGACCGGCTATGATGTACGGAACTGAATGTTGGGCAGTGAAAAAGAAAGAGGAACAACGAATGCATGTGGCGGAAATGAGAATGCTTAGATGGATGAGTGGAGTGACAAAGAAGGATAAAATTAGAAATGAGTATATTAGGGGAAGTCTAGGTGTGGCACCAATTGATGCCAAAATGAGAGAGCATAGGTTAAGATGGTTTGGTCATGTTCAACGTCGAGACGTTAATCACCCAATACGAAGAATAGCTGAAGTGCAGATTCCTGGAAGGAGTAGGAGAGGAAGACCAAAAAAGACCTGGGGGGAGACGATAAGGCAGGACATGTTGGTAAAGGGGATTAACAATGATATGACCCAAGATAGAATTATTGTGTGGAGAAATACAATTAAGGAAGCCGACTCCGCATAGGGATAAGGCAAAGAGAATGATGATGATAAGTGAATGAATCAAAAAACAGAATGTTAAGAAAACCTGAGGCTATAGTTGGTTTTAATTTCAATATTTTATAAATGCTATAATATTCCACAGCGTGTTGCAAACTTTAAGAAAAAAACACAGTTTGATTGGTCCACCCAGTATACAATACAGATTTACCTGTTTAGCAACAATATTATTACAGCGATATTGTAAAAAATAAGGTTATTAAATATTAAAAAAATCACTTAAATAGGACAATAGGTTTAGGAAATTCGCGACATCAAAAATGACCCATTTTGTCTGTGGCCCGTTTTCTCTGTGTATCTTGAAGCAGTGTATCTTGAAGGTAATTGATTATTTTCTTGTATATATGTAAATAAGACTCTCTTTCAAAATGGGATGGTAATGCCTTATTCAACAGTATTAGAATTTAAATCATCAAACTGTTTAATATTAATGATATGTAATCCAGCACTGATGAACTTAGGTATACATTAATATATTACAAGAGTGTTATTTATAGCTTGAGTTCAATAAGAATTTAAAATAAAAGGTAGAATGGATACAAAATTTGAAGTTCTCATCACGATAAAGAACTCTGAAATTTGAGTACTTTGGTCATATTACCAGAAATAATGATAGGTAAAGTTTACTTTGGGTCTATAATTTTCTAATTTATAGACCCATCAGCCTCTTGACACATATGTAAGTACAAACTCTTTATGAAAATCTTAATGAAGAGACTAACACCTAAACTTCATTTCTATCATCCCAAAGAACAGGCATGTTTCAGGGCAGGATATGACACAAATGACATGTCCATTTGCATACCGTAACGATATTAATTGAAAAATGCATTGAGTACAACATACCACTGGTTATTGCATTTCTCGATTACGAGAAAGCTTTTGCATAAAAAATAATTACTTTTGTATACCGGGTGGTGAATTGGAAAACGGGCCATAGGAAACTCAATGTAAAATTCTAAACTGTTTAATTCCTGCTTCCCTAATTATTTTACATCAAAAGACATTAGAAACTATTTGTAGAGAATTGAAATCTGTATTGAAAATAACTGTTAAAATTATTCTACGAATTAAACATATTCCAAAATTTTGTAAAAATGTAATACATTTTTCAGTTTTTCAGCCCAAAATTAGGCCACACACAGTGCAATAATGTGTCACAATGAAGTTATTATTTTCACATTTTTAAACTATCAATATTTTTATTTTATCATTTATTGTTTAAAAACAATACAGTTGATAAGATACCCTCAGTTGCGGAGAAAGTATTAACAATAAAGATTTTTTATTCAGTCAATGGTGTGAGCACTGTCAGTTAAATAGTAACGTGTGGCCTAACTTTACACACATACCTACTGTGGCAAATGTATTATATTTTTCAAAATTTTGGAATGCACTTAAATCGTAGAACAATTTTAACTTTTGATTTTAATATAGATTTCAATTATCTACAAATATTCTCTCATGACTTTTGATGTAAAATAATTAGGGAAGCAGGAATTCAACAGTTTAGTATTTTACATTGAGTTTCCTATGGCCCGCTTTATGATTCACCACCCAGTATAAATAATTAAAGCAAGAAACTAGTTTTCTGTTTAGTTTTTTCTTTTTGTTTGGTATGCAAATTGGTTAATTGACCAATGCCCATCTCTGTAGAATACAGTTGGTGATAAATAAAAAATGCATACCCTTCATCTTCAATTTTAAAGGGCATCGGAGGAGGAGTAATGAATGACAAGTAAATATTGTATCGTTTGAAGTAGTCACTGTAAAACGCATGTTGCTCTGGAGAAAAATTATCATGCATTTCTTGAACATTCTGAAGTTGTCTAGCCATTATATTACTTTGTAACGTAAAAGAGCCAGGTATAAATTGAATTACATCAACTCCATATTTGTTCATCTCTACTCTAAGACCATCACAAAACCCTGATAAAGCTGTTTTAGTTGCTCCATATACTGAGAGACCCGGAAGTACTGATTGGGAACAGTGACTAGTAATTGTTACTATTCTTCCTAAAAACATATTTATAAGTCAAAACTTATTTAAGAAAATTAAAACACTTGTACAATATAATATGTTTTTAACATTTTATACATTATTTCTCTATTTCCCTTGGTAACGCCATAACTCCACAAGATACCTATTCCAAGAATAACAGAAAGAAGTAGAAACATATATATCACAGAAAGTCACAGAGTCAAAGAAACCTGGGCAAAAATGAAGTCTAATATCTTGGCGGCTGTAGAGAAATGAAGGAAAAATGTAAAGAAAAGAAAAAAGCTTACTTAATACATTGCGTGCCACGCTTTAATCGGGATACTACTCTCAGGGCCACTGATATCCACGGCCATGCCATATACACATATGGAAATGAGTGACTTAGACCCTGGCAAAATATCTGTGTCTCATATATGAGCGACGTGCCACGCAATGTGTTAATATACATCAACTAATAAGAAACGAAGCATATTTACTCATAAGAAGAATAAAAATGATCACTTTGAATGGTTTTTGAAAGAAATGAAACATGTTTTTATGGTCTACAAAAGGAAATGTAGTGCTTTAGAAGAGGTCAAAAATTGGAGGTAAAGAAATGAATAGAACCAAAACACAGAAAAGGATACAAGGATTGACAATCTAAAAAAGCTCTATGTGGAGTAAGAACAAATGACGCTAGAACCAGAAACACCAGAAATTACCACAAATGAAGAAGTTAATATAACTACACAGGAAGTTCGAAAAACACTTGAGAAACTGAAGAACAGAAAGACGACATACCAAACGAATAATTGAAATATTGTAGAGCAGCAATGAAAGAACAATTAACAACATTAATTAACAAAATACCTGAAGAATGGAAAAAGAGCAAACTTATTCTACTATTCAAATAAAGAGATAAAAACAGTCAGAAAAGTACAGAGGTATCAACTTTTTAATACCCTAAAACATTATATGTCTGATTAATTTGAAGAAAGAAGTAAAAATACTCTGTTACGCAAACAACACAAAACTGATACCTGAAGATGAAGATAGTCTGCAAAGATTAGTCCATAGTTTTAACATAAGAGTAAAATAATTAAATATTACAATTTCACCTCAGAAAACTAAAACAATAGTAATCAGTAAAGAACCAATCAGATATAAAATAGAAATTGATGGCATCAGTATTGAACAAGTAATGGAAATAAATCCGACATAATATTAACACTGTGAAGACCAATAATGAAATGCAACAGAAACAAGACCTGATACAGCCACAACACAAAGACTACTAGAAATGGCAGAAATGAGAGTAATGAAAGTATGCTGAGAGATCGAAAGAATAGTGAAGACATTAGAAGAAAATGTAATGTAAAGTGTATAAACGAATGGACACTAAATAGAATGAAACAAATGGAATAACGACATAAGCAAAATGGGGCAGATATGTGTGGTTAAAATAGCAAGAGATAAATCACCAATTGGTAGAAGTATCAGCCGACCTTGCAAAAAATGGGGAGTGACAACCTTCCATAAAGCTAACAATCAACTAATAACAAGTAGAATTCCATTGTGGTCTCATGGTCTCAGGCATATTTGCATATCTGGGATTTCTCAAAGGCTCTGTTCTTGCAGTTTCTCCCACATAGGAGTTGTCACATTCACAGGATATTTTAAATAAAATATTATATTTTTATAAGTAGGAGACTGTCAAAAAGGGTTTGTACTTACCTCTATGCTGTCTTATGAGAGGACAAAAAGCATTGGTAAATTTCAGTGTGCCCATCAGATTTACATCAATTTGTTGTTGTATCAGTCTTTCTGTTGACCATTCAAATTCTCCAAATACCATGACACCAGCATTGTTAATGATAGCATGGAGAGCTAAAAATATTAGCTGGATTCAACATTTTTTAATGAAGTGATACAACAATAGACTACAATGGAAACATGAACAATTTAGTAAACCACTGTTACTGAAGTTGGTTGACAATAAGAAAACTTTTGAAATCAAATACAGTGGAACCTCGATTATCCATCAGGGCACCAGCCCAAAGGTATGACGGTCAATTGAAAAGGTTAACAAAACGTTAATAAAAAAAAATTAAAAATTCATAGTACAACTCTCAAATTTTATTTGTAAGTTTTGTTTCACAATATAGAGGGATTTGTGTTTGTACAATAAAATCAATTTGGTTAAAATATTCTGAAATCTTTGTTTGTTTTGCTGAATTTCTTAATCAGCGTATTATGCAATCTACTTTATTGGTTTCTTCTAGTTGAGAATACCACTCAATGAATTATTGCATGTGCGATGCAGCTTCTCTAGCTTTTTTTTAATCTTTGTTAGTTGCAATAGCATTGTTGACATCTCCATCGTCAAATTTTAAGTCTATGTCAGCTTCTGAATCTGTTTAGTATGCCTCTATTGCCATTTCAACGATTTCATCATCTGTCACCAATTGATGGCTATTTGCGCCCTCATCACAAATTAACTATTTGTGTACTTATGTCATCTTTAGGCAACGAAAACAAAATAGTTGATTCAGCCATAAAAATATGGTGGTAGAGTAACTGTACATTTCAGTGGATTTCTTTTGGCTTATTGCAATGCTCAAACAAAATGAATTGATGATTAAATTTTTTGCTTACATAGTCAAGACAACTTATGTACGGAACTTGACAGTTAATAGAGAGACGGATAATCGAGGTACCACTGTATCTTAGAATCACAGACATCCTTTAACCCGTAACTACACGAGCTGGCATATTTTGTACGCCACATATAAGAATTCTACTGCAAATATATTTAAAAATTTAATTTTTGACCTTGTTTATCTCTCTAACCTATCACTGGAATGTGCTTTACAATTTGGTTTTAGTTTCGTTATAATCGGTGTTCTGGGAAGATCGTAATTTACAGTTTATTATTTGTTGTTTCCGGTGGTGGACAATATATATGCCACGATTATATTAATATAAGTCGTAATATAAGTACATATTTCAATTGTTTTTTAGTCATTAAGGCACAAATTATATTTTTCTTTATAAACAATACTTTTTCTCCTGTAAAAAATCACATTTCAAAAAAATTTTTATTAGTAATTTTATTTATCATGGAATCCAGTTATTCCATGATTCCAGTTATAAATCCCAATTGGCTTACTGAGAAGGAACTCCAAGTATTCACTAATGCCGAATAAGGTTTATAACAAACAACTAAGTGTATTTTTCAAAAAAAAACAAATCCGCTGTTTTAAGTGTATTTTCTTGTGGCATATAAAGTATGCCACGTGTGTAGTTATGTTATAACCTAATGCACGGGTAGTTAAAGGTTAAAATGGCTTTACCATATGAGGCATATATATGAGTCATAACATACTGTGGCAAATGTTCACTACGGGATATATATGACTGGTAACGCTATCAATTTAAGTTTATAAATATCTGTAAAAACAGCGAACATGTTAATGCAATGCCTAATGCCTACATACATGTTTAAAAATAATAAAGAAAGAAAAAACTTACCATATCCTGAATTTCTCGTTAAAAAATGTTCAATAGTTTGAACAGCTGCCTTAACACTAGATGAATCGGTTACATCAAGTTGAATCTGTATTATATTTTTTCCATATTTCTGTCGAATCTCTTTACAGCCTTTAGAGTCTAAACTTAAGAACCCAGCTATTACAGTAAATCCCATATCAACAGAGTGTTGAGCCAGGGAAAAACCAAGTCCTGAATCACATCCAGTAATGCATATAACTTTTTTCTTGTTTGGTTTAATTTGTTTGTTATTCTTATGAGTGATATAAGCCACGCTGGCTGTCGTTACTACAAGTATAGTTAAGGTTCGTATCGAGTCATATTTATTAAACCCCTTTTTAACTAGATACAAAACCCCTAAGAAACCTGCTCCTACCGCTGCAAACATTTCGTTAAGTAATTCGAAAGCCACTAGACTACACTTAGATAATATGCCCATTTCTTCAAAACCGTGTTTTATGCAGATCTTTCCTAATTTCCATGTTAGCAGTGTTCTTTTCAGTCATCAATCAATCAATAATTGCAAAATTTACATTTTTAACTTTTCAAGAAGCTAACCTTAAACAAAAATAATAATGACAGTGACAGTTATATGACATAATTGACATTTGAGGTGACGTCTTCTTAAAACCTGGCCTCGAAAGATGTGCCTTGGAGATAACACCGACTCATGCAGTGTGTTTTTATCCGGTAATACTTATTTATCTATGTTTTTATCAACATACTCCATAAAATTTGTGCGCAAGAAAGCAACAATACTACAAATGTTTGTACTTCTCATCCACACTACTTTGTTGGTTCTTTCTCTTGTTAAAAAAAACTGACTCAATTAAAATTGTGAATATCCACATTAAGTACTTTGTTTTTAAAGATCCTCAATAGACTTTGCTTAAGTGCATCTAATTCAACTTAACTCGTAGAAAATCACTTATTTTTGTAGTGTTGTCTCCTTTAGTGGAGGTTAGCGACTACACTGGCAAATATATGTCTCTGTCCAATGCGACATTAAACGAAGATGTTAATTTAAGGCTTAGCTCTGATATTTCTAAGCCATGAAATCTGGCGCCTACCGGAACCCCGTTTTCCTTCAATCTTACCCTGGATGATCAGTTGCGCAAGCCGGTACTTTTCTACTTTGATGATTTTTAGCAGTTCTCTCTGTACTTATTCTCCTCAGAACATTTTCATTAGTGGTGTGGGTTGTCCAAGGTATTTTCAAGATTATTCTATAAAGCCAGAGTTTAAAGGCTTCTAACTTATTCATCAGCATTATGTTGAGTGTACAGGCCTACGTACCATACAAAAGTATTGACCATACATAGCAATGCAGAAAACATCTAAGGCTGATATTAATGCTACTGTTACAAAATAAGCTTTTGATTTTGATAAACCCTTGTCGGGCTACCTCTATTCTCGCTCTTCTTGTTTATAATCAAGTTGATTTTTGAAGCAGCAACCAAGATAACAATAGTTATTTGTATTGGTGAACGTATTCAAGCTTTTGGTGGTGCACATATATTGGAAGGGGTAAACTTTTGTTCAGGGGGTTTTGATATTTTCATAACTTTGGTTTTCGTAGTATTGATCTTCATCCACATTTTTTCACAACTCTCAGTAACCCTATTTAACAGTATCTGCAGACTATGCTCCGAATCCGTCATTAATACCGTGTCATCGGCATAGCGAATATTATTTACTCTTTGACCGTTTACCCTGATTCCATCTGAAGAGTGCGGTAAAGCGTTCGCAAATATTACCTCCGAGTAGACGT
This sequence comes from Diabrotica virgifera virgifera, assembly GCF_917563875.1. Classification (NCBI taxonomy): domain Eukaryota; kingdom Metazoa; phylum Arthropoda; class Insecta; order Coleoptera; family Chrysomelidae; genus Diabrotica; species Diabrotica virgifera. Next base: position 242,080,357 of record NC_065448.1, on the reverse strand, counting down.
TAAATCGTATCGGTGATAGCACGCAACCCTGTCTGACACCTCGTTGTATTTCAATTGGCCATTGTGTTTAATAAATTTTTCAAATTGAGAAAAGGAAATTCAAATTGAAAAGTTATATTTCTATAAACAAAACTTTCTAATACAATTTGGTCTTGCATTATTAGTAGACAATAACATTAAATATGTATGTTTTTTCATCTATAAGTAACGAATAGGTATTAGAATCAAGGTTAACAATCTTTTATTGTTGTAAACAATCAGGATACAGCAATTAAAAGTATAATTTAACTACCTATATGAAGTTTCAAAATAAGTTCAGAAAACAAAAATTTGATACGCAAGTAATTCGAGATCGGTAGTAGTTTTATATTTTTTACTAGGCTGTAAAATTGAGTAACTAATTCTGGGGAGAATAATATTCTTAAATAGATACTCAAATATTTGTACTTTTTCAAATTTACAGTCATAAATGATTTATTTATAGGCCTTATTCTTTTCTTTTCTTGGGAGTCTCTTCTACTTGAAAATTTTTGAAAAATAAGGGGGTACACATAAATACTAAATTGTTCAAGCGACGGGGATTCCCCGTATCTCGACGTCAACGCGCTCGGGGATTCCCAATTTACAGTTGAGTCCCATAATATTTACCCGTGCGTCATCATTTAAAGCAAGTGACTTGCTGTTGCGTTTAGTAAATTTCAATTTCCGACTTATCATCGACTTATTTCGTATGCTTTAAATGATGACGCACGGGTAGTTTCAGGGACTCAACTGTATTTAATAGCTGCTACGAGGACGTATTTATCTTACTATCTAAGTAGGTACAGTTTTAGTGTGTTTAGTCCGTCTAGTCACGTTTGTAGTGATTGTCGAGTAGGATTTGCTTTATAAAAATCAGTGAAACACTAAAGTTTCAAAATCCATAACAGATGACTGATGGAGAACTATTGGCGATATTAGAAACAGACGCTTACGATAGTTATTTTAACGATTTGGTACTAGAAGTGATTTCAAAGTGACTGATATTGGGCCAGAAATTGATGTAGTGTTGCAAGTTAATGATGGTGAGATCAGTAATTTATCAGTAAATTGTACTGATTATTTCACCCAGAGATTTTGACCAATAAAAAGCTACAGAAATCTAAATTAGACTGATAATTTTTGATAATTTCCCGTCGTCAAGTATTACGTCAGATGCCCTTCGTTGCTACGAAAATATGAACATTCAGTGACATTAATGACAATTAATGTTTACAACTTGTCTCTCTGAGAACACCAAGAAACAGGTTTAACAACTATTCAGGTAAAAATATCAATAAAATATTAGTTAAAATGATTTAAGTGGACTTTACATCAAGGCTATGCAATTCTCATGCTATGCAAGTCCGTCTTGCATGGCGTATCTCTTGCCTAGCCTGACCTTTTTACATCAGAGCTATTTCTGTGCATTTTAGATACGACTTTCATTGTTGCCAACAGAGAGGAAATATTTCAATATTTGAGGTTATTTTTACTGATGTAAACGTAAATAAACAATATAATTATTATACCGTTATTATACTATTTACTATTTAGTATATTATTTATTTATTATACTATTTATTATAAAAATACAAAGGTAAAGGATGTCAACAGAAGTAAAGAAAACATTGTTGTTACTTAATGTTGCTGTTGTAGCAACAATGATGAAAAATAAAAAAAAAAGAAAACCTCGAAAATACTGGGTCAAACCTTGGTTGAATGCAGAACTGGGAAATTTGAGATTACCCCAAGAGTTCTTGGATGCTAGGGACCTGCAAAGTTTTAAAAACTTTCTTAGAATGAACGAGTACACTTTCCTTAAGCTCCTGGAAAAGATTAATCCACGAATTCAGAAAAAAGATACCAATTTTCGCCAGTGCATTCCATCAAGAACAAAACTAATAATAACTTTAAGGTATCTGTCAACTGGAGAAACTTTTAGATCTCTAATGTATAATTATAGAGTATCAGAGTCTGCTATATCTGAATTTATTCCAATTGTTTGTAGAGCAATTTATGATGAACTAAAGAGAGATTACTTGAAGGTGAGTGAATAAATGCCTGGTAGGGGTACATGTTAATTTTGTGTAATTTATAGGTACCATGTACAACAGAAGAATGGTTAAACATTTCTAAGGAGTTTGAGGAAACATGGAACTTGCCAAATATTTTGGGAGCCATTGATGGCAAACATGTGATCATACAGGCTCAGCAACAAGAAGGTTCTGCTTTTTACAATTACAAAAAGCAACATAGTATTGTTTTACTAGGTTTGGTAGATGCCAACTATAACTTCTTGTATGTAAATGTAGGCATGAATGGAAGAGTTTCAGATGGTGGTGTTTACAGAGAAAGTGACCTGTATAAAGCTGTTGAACAAAATGTACTGAAGTTTCCTAATGATAAACCTCTACCACTAAGGAATACTCCAGTACCATTTGTTTTTGTTGCTGATGCAGCATTTCCTCTGTCAACACATATAATGAAGCCATACCCCTTTAGAAACATGACGCGTCAGGAACGCATTTTTAATTATAGATTAAGCCGTGTTCGCCGTGTGGTTGAAAACACTTTTGGAATACTTGCAAATAGATTTCGTGTTCTGTTAAATGTAAACCTTTTGGTTCCAGAAAAGGTAAAAATTGTAACGTTAGCCTGTTGTGCACTGCACAACTTTTTACGACATGAGTTAAAAACCAAATATACTGGTGTCAATCCTGAGAGGGACATTAACAAAAAATACACACTGGCTTGTGGTTTGAGTGCTCAGGGTGGTAACAGGCCTAAAAAACTTGCCATTGAAATACGAGAAGAATTTAAAGAGTATGTCAATGGAGTTGGTAGTGTTTCGTGGCAAGAAGATATGTGCTAGCTAATGATAATAATAATAATATAATATGTACAGTCGGAAAAATGAAATAATACTCATGAATGAACATATAAAACACGCTGTATTTTCCTGTCACCGTATCACAAAGAAAATTGTCCAGTGCAAATACATGCAACAATAATTATCACATGTACTTGCGCTGGCCAATTTTTTGTGTGACACGGTGACAGGAAAATACAGCGTGTTTTATATGTTCGTTCATGGGTATTCTTTCATTTTTCCTACTGTAAGCAGTACGAGCCTAGTAGGCCCATAGCTTGATGTACTATTCTTTTCCACTCCCTTTTGTCAGTTGTTTTTCTTTCCCAGTTCCTTACGTTAATTCTTCTCTAACTCCATTACTCCATCGTGACCTCAGTCTTCCTCTTCGCCTTTTCCCTACCAATGCACTAGATAGTACCTTTCTGGGAATTCTAGATGGAATCATCCTCTGCACATTGCCCAACCATGTAAGTCTTTCCGCCTTAATTACTGCTAGTATGTTAGGATCTTGATAGAGCTCAGTTAGTTCCTTATTTGTTGTTCTTACCCATTGTCCATTTAAGTTTTTCCCACTGAAGATTTTGCGCAGTATTTTCCTCTCTCAAACTAATAACCGGTGTGAATATATATGATAGTCTGCTTTAATTATTATGAGTATGTGAATAATCAGGTATTTAAAACGTTAGGCTTCATTATTTATTTTTATGAAAGAGACAGGATCACCCCATAACAGCATTATAATACAATATTATGTAACATTATTGTTAAATTTAAGCGTTGATTGAAATATTATACCTCAATCAACGATTTAAGTTAAAAGGATCTATATCACAGTGTATGTAAAAATCTTAAGGCCCTATCAACTGGATTAATGGAGGCATACCTATTTGGTAGCAGGAAAATTTATATGAAAAATTGATGGATTTGACCCTTATTTTAATGGAAGTTCATTTTATCTAACAATAACACACTGAGACATTCTGTTTTCAATACTTCCACGACATTTTTTACACGTTAATGGTACAGTTGTTTCGGCAGAGTGTCTTTCTCAAGTGATTTATTTTACTAAACTAAATTTCAATATGACATGTACTTCATGTAAACAATTATTGTAGTTGTTAAAGGTGTTCAAAATGTATCTACACGTTCCATAGCAACAGTACATTATTAAAATCACCTGATCACTTTTTCTCAATAGGTATAAATTATTGTAATCACTGAATATATAGATAGTGAAGAAATAATCATATTCATTAAATTAATGAATACTTATTATACAAGTAACTGTTATCCAAAAATATTCAAACACTGAACCAAATAGCCATGAACAGCATCTCCAAAAATTAGTTTGGAATATTATCTGGTCCCGTTGAAAAGGAGTTTCGGAGTAGATTTCTTTCTTCTTCTAAGCCTTCTATCGTCCATGCATGGACATAGGCCTCTCCCAACTCCTTCCATTGATCTCTATCCTGAGCAACATACTTACAATTTGTTCCAGCTATTGTTTTTCTGATAGTTGTGTACCCAGCATTTGTCTTTCCATTGCCCTTTCTATTATGGCTAGTTTACAGTTAAGTTTTTAAGGTGTAAATAATACTTAAAGTGACTTTTGTAATTTACCTATTTCTCTGTCTCTTACATGTACATGTTTTTTTATTTATTGCTTGTATATTTTTTAGTTTAATGTAGGAATGATTTTAAAGTTAAGTTCCATAAACCACAAATTTATATTTTTATTTAATTTTTTTGGCACTACCCTAATTGTTTTTGTATTATGACTTTTCCTGTTGTACAATAAATTTGATTTGATATGTAATAATTAAAAAATATTTACTGAAGAAATACATTTTTTATTTACCAACAAAACTCACAAGTGGATTATTTAAATGCTTCAAAGCAGAATAATATCCACATAAACTGGACCTCACAGGTAAACTACACTATGTCGACATGGTGTTATTTTGAACAAGTTCCTTTAATCCACTTATTTTATTAGTTGTATTATACAAATTGGTTATATATTAACATTAAAATATGGTCATATTGTCTTTCAATCAATTATGGGATATATCAGATTTTTATTAACATACTAAGTGCTCTAAACTTTGTTGCAAACACAGGCTAAACACAGTTGTTCGAAATGACAGTGTAGTTTACCTCCGAGGTCCAGGTATATATTAATGAGGCCATGAGAGGCCTAACTGATTTTAACATTACTTTACATAATCGAAGAAAATGATCAGAAGCTATCAATGTCTGATTGTTTTAGTAATTGTACATTGACCAATAATGATTCTTGGTCAACACAAAACTACTAAAGAAGAAGCCATACACATGAGGGCAACTAAGGTCACAAACATCGTGGAATATAGTGGTCGACAACCTGATTCATGGGCTTATCAGTCAAAGAATCTGGGTCTGGGGTTTCACAGATGATGTAATAGTGATTAGAGGAAAATGCCCTTAATTACATAGAGAATTGGTTCAAAAGAAAATATCTCTGAAATTCTTAAAAACTAAACTAGTCGCTTTTACTAATAAGCGAAAGGCATAGGACTGGAGTGTAATGAAAAAAAAAACGGTTTGGTACAAGCATCTTCAGACTAGGTGGGTTATATGAGGCAGTAGTTCACAAATCAACTAGGGTTTAAACCAGAAGATATCTTAAACTATCAAAGAGGAAAATCTTGACTTCATTTGAGGCCACAAAACTTATTGTGAGTTTGATAGAAATAAAAAGAGATATGGTACAAAGGTTTTATGACCAGCTACCAGAAAATAGTGTCTTGCCTTAACTAAGAAGAATAAGTTTTTTTATTAACATTTTAAAAAACAATTCTGAACAAGAATGACAAACACAGATTAAAATATTTTTATTTATTTATTATTATTTATACCAAAATATACAAATAAATATAAAAAACTAAACTATTCTTTTTTATCTTTAGAAATCCGTTTTGCTTTAAATAATTCGTTTAAAATGACTGCCTTCAAATCATCAGCAGTGTCCTCATCTAATTTGGCCATTTCGGATGCCAAATATCTAAAAAACAAAAAAAAAAATTAATAGCATTTGATATTTACATACTTACAGTACGAAAAATGAAAGAATACTCATGAACGAACATATAAAATCCGCTGTATTTTCCTGTCACTGTGTCACACAAAAAATTATATATAATATAAAGTACATATAATAATTATTATTACATGTACTTGCGCTGGGCAATTTTCTTTGTGACACGGTTATAGGAAAATACAGTGTGTTTTATATGTTTGTTCATGGGTTTTCTTTCATTTTTCCGACTGTATACTCTTTTTATAGAAGAACTGAGATATATAACTGAGAAAATAAATAAATAAATAGTAATTTTCAGCCATGTCTAGTCTGCCAAAATGTAACTAACTTAAATAATTAACAGATTAGCGAACCAACTATAGTAGGTATTAAAACAACTCCTATAAAAGTCTTTCAATATTACTCATGCTTCATACTACATACCGATGGCTTAAAGCACACTTATTGTATGTACATTTTTTTCTATTATTGAGTTATGCACTGTACCTTGATGACCCCCTTAACAGTCTATTATCCTGTACAGACATTGTTTGTCCCTAACGCATTTGATGTGGTATAAATGACATTTCAAAACTCTGTGCTAAAGCGCTGTACTGCAAGAGCTTAAACATTCAAACTCAATTTTCTCAAAAAGTATGTGTACGGACATACAATAAGTGTGCTTTAAGCTATCAATATTGAATTTTTAATTACAGGTGGTTCAAGAGACTAAATTTAAAATTGTTTTCTATTATTCATACCTGCCAAATAACACTAGGTCACTTTCTTCTGCTGGAGGTTTTGGGTTCTCTTGTAAGTTCTTAATTGCTTTTGTGGTTTCCACCAAAATGTTATCCAAGTGTTCATGTTTTCTTTTTGTTTGTGAAACATTTACTTTACACTTTTTGGATGGTGTATCCTGGAACCTATTGTCTTTAGTAGCCATATATGAACAGGAATTGCTAGGCCCCTCTCCTGGGTCATCATAAACTACTTCAATATTTTCATAGTCAGAATACTAGAATATAATAAAATAAGTTTAAGTATAAAATGAGTAAGTGTTTAGTGAGCATATGTATAAATGCAAAACCAGACATTTGACATTTTTTGAAAAAATGAGTTATATCGCCTGTGTCGTTCTAATACCTTGTAACCCACAAAAGTTGGAAAATGCGTTTTTTACAGATTTATAAAGCTAAACTCACATGTTCAAAAAACCTTGTAAGCCATATTTCATCGCTTATATTATTAAATGGGTTTGTAATAGCTCACATCCCCATAGCTGAGCGTATGAATAGCAATAGTTTTTCTTGCCTCCTTAACAATCGTTATTTTGTGGTTACGAGGTATTAGAAAGACAGATTGATTCCATATTTAAAAATTTCTACGAATCCGATTTTCTAACTCCTAGTCCATAAACAGACATTTGAATGGCTTTATCGACAGTTTAAACTTATCCTTAGATGCAAAAGCAGACAATGGCATTTAAACCAATCCGGATGCGACTTCTTAGTCACGTGAAGTCATGTTTGCACTGTTTGATATTAAATTGACAATTTCATTTTAAAAACATTATTTTTAAAATTTGGTTTTATTTTATTATGACCGTTTTTTGTTAGTATTACACACAAGGTTATCAATATTATAAGAAATACAAAATCAGTTAAGGTTCATTTAAGTGCATAAGCAGACATGTGCAAAACAAGACATGTCTAATTTTTAAATCCAAATATCTTTTTATTTATAAGCCTAATTTATGTGTTATTCAATAGTAACTATCTCTATCAAACATGAAAAATATTGGTTAATATGCGATGTTAATTGGTGTCAAATTACCATTTGGTAGGCTTTTTCCATTTTAGTCGAAAAAACTTATAAATTCTAATTTATAAATAATAAATAATTCTAAATATTACCTCAATGTCATCTCTAAAGCTTGACTGGGACATATCTTCCTGTAAGCTGCAGTTTAAATCTGCTTCCTCGGTCTCACCCTCTACAGCATTAAAGAGATGGTCATCCAAATTCGATTCACCCTGGCACGTTACGCTTGTACTTTCGTTTAAAAAAGATGCCATTTCAAAAAACCAGAGCTTTGGTACGTAAACGTCATCTGTGGTTGCCCCACTTGCCTCTGATTTTTTAATTTTATTTACTTCTGTAAAGTATTGGGACCTAATCCCATGTATTTTCTTTTTGATAAGATCCACTGTTATTGAATTATTGTGGGCAATTAAATTATTTTTAATATCTTCCAATGCTTGGATTCGTTCAACTTTGTTATGATATTTGCTTGACCTAATATCATACAAGCAAGGATAATTTTCATACAAAATTAATAATAATTTGGTTAACTCCATGGTCCATATTTGTTTACTATATCATTATATATAATAAAACTAAGTTGATAAAATGTGTGTGCCGATAAAACTTAAAAAGGATTCCCGATACGATAAAGTGACTTATATAGTGCAATAGCCCTTTATCCCCCCTCGAACAAGTAAGTTCCCGTTTTAACTTAAAGGGCGTATTTTTAAAGATATAAGGGCTTTTCCTAGCAAGCTTGGCTAACCCTAGACCTGGCTCCTCCACCAAATTTTTAAATATTCCCAATTTTGCCCCTTCGCCAAACTTTTAAATATTCCGGTATTAACATCATTATCATCATTATATATGTATAATAAATATATATATTTTGGAGTTGAAGCGAGATAAGTTTAGTTATTCAAATTATTAATTATTAATTCTGAAAATATTTAAAAATTTAAGTTTTCAAATTTCACGCCTTTACTACTTATGCTATAGCTGCAGAACTTATTGTTACGGCGGACGATAATGTCGAGTACATTCTAGAATGTGTAAAAGAAAATACTCTCGAACTTTTCCGAATATGCTAGAGCCTAGCTCTCTGAATATATAAGGGCCCGGTATCACCCGCCAGAGTTAGTTCGATTTGAAAAGCGATTGCGAAAGGAACTGAAAGAAGTTATCTGTGAGCATTTATTTTGAAGTATCACGTGTCAGTATTTTTAATAGTGTGTTTAATTAATTCTCGATTTTGAAGCCGAGAAGAAAAAAGTCGTCTGTGAGCCTTTATTGTGAAATATCAAATGTAAGTATTTTTAACCGACTTCAGAAAAAGGAAGTTCTCAGTTTGATTATTAATTATTTATATTAATTATTTTTGAAAAAATAATTATTTTTGAAAAGATAATTAATAGTGTCTTTAATTAATTCTAATGGTTGTTTATAAGCAAATAGTGTAAAAAATGAGCGAATGTTTTCAATAAATTTTTTTACTATTACGTCATAGTTTATTTTTTTATTGCAACTACCGCGTAATCTCATATCAACTCCCGGGCGAAGCCGGGTATTATAGCTAGTAAAAGATATAAATATGTTAATTTTCTCTCTAGTAATACTATAAAACAAACTTGTACTCACCCAGTCGTTTTAAGATTAACTTTAGACATAATTATTTTAGTCTCTATTATTCAAATAATACACAATTATTATAAATACAAATAGTTGCAAAAAACAAACAACACTATCCACGTGGACTAAGTTGGCGGTCACGACGAAGATAAAGTTGTTATGCTTTTGTTTTACGTTTACTTACTGTCTGTAACTGTAATAAATTTTGTTAGGTTGGCGACATGAATTTTGACAGGACTTGCATCAAAATAGCATGAAAAATAGAACAAGTTTTAATTTTTCGTCTAGCACAGGAATTGCATGGAAATAGCGCGTGGGCATGCGCAGTAGCGTGATCCGTCTTGCATGGCTCTTGCCTAGCATGAAAATAGCATAATGTAAAACTGTCATTAAAAAGACAGTTTTATTCATGAAATAATCTTACCGAATTACTCTCGAGCTTGAACTATCGATTTGTTTTGCCCTCGTGACACTGACATAATTTCACTCCCCTTCAGGTCGTGAAATTAAATATGTCAAAGTGTCACTCGGAATACAAATCGATAATTTTAGAGCTCTCGTGTAATTACCACTGAAAATCCATCTTATATGTCTGAAGATGGTATTGTGTGGGCAAAAGTTCGACTTACTACGAGGAGAAAGAGAGTATACTAGACTAACTAGATATAGTTCTCAATAATTGACCATAAAAGAAGCTCTTGAATTATGTTTTTCGCAAGATATTATGAATGTGATTTTATTGGAGACGAATATAAAAGCCGAATCATACTATGTAAACTATAACCGATAGTACTTTCAGCTTCGTAAGTAAATAAAAGATACCCATGTTGATGCTCCAACTTCTCAATTTCTAGACATTACTCTTACAGTTATTGGTCTTTTGCTGATTTATCTTCTGTTTGTCCTCTTAAGCATATGTATTTAGTAAGAAATGTCAGGTAAAAGTGATCAAGGAAGAAGGCAATTATTCTTTGTTTATTTCAATGAGTCACTTCAACTTATATTACATCAAATTCCATCTGCAGATAAATTAGTTATTTTTCTCTACTGTCAGCTTTCGATTGCTGAGTAGATTTAAAGACTACGGAATGTAACACATAATTTATATACTGATGGCCAAAAAAATGCAACATCCAGAAGAGCAAATACTATAATAATACTAATATGTAAATATTGCGAAACACTCATCCAGATTTTTCTTACGGAATGCAACAGGTCTTCTAAGTTTGTTGGAGGACGTGGCAATCGATTTAGGTTTCGACCTGCCATATCCCACATTCGATGGGTGAATCAGCTGATCTTGATAGCCACTCCAAAGTGTCTATACCAGATTCTTGTACTGTAACGTTTAAGTTTTCTGAGTGTAGATTTTGATTCAGTCCCCATCGCTTCACGGTTTTTGACTTAACTGCCTGTAGATTTCAGAGTCTCTATCGGCGTGTTTTTTTTAGAAACACATGTGCCCTATCGATAGAAACGTTCTCATGCAAAATGCGAGGATTTAATAGCTTTTAGGTAGAATAAGTCGTTAATACTTAATCCACTAATGGTCATAACTAATTTGAGAATTAGGGTCTGGGACATTTGACGCGTGTGCCGCGATGTTAATAAGGCCCTTTTTGCATATTCCTCAGGACCGTTGATAAAGTCGCGTACCCAAGCCATCAGTTCCTATTTAAGCAGAAATCTGTGAAATCTTGGCATTCGTGAGTTAACTTTGTTGCAGTGAGTTGAGTTAATAGAGTTAGTCGTTAAATGAGATCAAGTGTAATCGCGTATCGTGGGCCACGCCTTTAAGGCAGGTAAGAGTATAAATTATCGTTTATTGGTATGTACAATTGTACAATGGCGTTTTTCTATTTTTTAAAGGGTCCACCGTCCACATAAGTTCGCATTATACTCCATCTCGATCTACCACCTACTCCTCTTATTCTATTACGCTGATCTACACCCCGTTTTGCTTCATTGGGGGCCCTATTGTCACGCTACCTTTGGTTACCTGTACCGGCTAAGCTGGTGCCGATTTATGTTTTGCAGACACTTTTCTGCCATGTGTGGACATGGCCTAATGTTTCTGAGAGGCCAGCGGCTTGCCAGATGGTCGAACATTACCTGTTTCTGAAAGTGAGGGAGGTTAGTGAATATTTTAGTGTATATTTTGTGACAAGGGTTAATTCTTATCGGGACATTCAGTTTCATTTGATTACGTGAATATTGACTATCCTTTCATTTCAAAGTAGATAAACATGTAAATAAAGACATTTTGAGTTTGAATTTAATATGCGTAACATTTTCAGATTTTTTATATAAATTTATATTAGGAGTACTATTAAGTATTAGATTTAAAATTTAAGCAAACAGCTCTTTCCCTTTTTTATTGTAAGTGAACGTTAAGATTTTTTAGATTTAATCTAGAGTATCGATTTTTTTATTCTTTTGAGTGACTTCAGTTCTTTTTTTAAGTTAATAAGAGTTACATTCGTTCACTTACATTTCGCATTTTTTTGGTTTTACTGTGTTGGTGAATACACCAATTTATATGCAGTGATAACAATTACATTCGGCAGTTATTGTTTCGTTCAACATTTTGTTTTACAGATTAACTGCCTAGGTATTTTTTTGGTTTCTTAATTTTGTTGTTGGCGATATTACACTGCATATTATGTACGTATTGTGTAAATATTAAGATTTCGTTTTGAGAATTTTAATAAATGTTTTATTAGAGTGTACAATGTTGCATTTTATTTAATTTTTATTTACAGCTCAAGACTAGAACATTGTTGTTTTGTCGTAGCAGTGTTGCTAATTTTTCTATTGTTGTGTTATGTTTCGTTAATTATTCCTTTGAGGATTTAGAGGTAAAAATCCCAGGCGCCCAATATTTTCGTTTGCGTATTCAGTATTTTCGTTTTCATAGAGTCCATGAGTCAAACCATCAGTTAATGTTATCTATTTATCTTTTGTCTATCGTCGTTTCATTAGCTCTATTCGCATATCATTATTTATTCATTTAACATCTTTTATTGCAAAAGAAGCCCAACCCAAAGAACCACGCCCACATCTCTTCCGACTGAGCAACGTGGCGACGTTATCGTCAATGTAAGAGATTGGACCTTTCCATCTTCGGTCATTCCTAATTCCATCTAAGGATAATATCGTCCTGATCCTTCTGGTTCAGCCTCCATGACCTCTTGTCCATCCAATCGTTATAGTATGATATCCATGGTTTCACGGGTAATATGAGGTCTTGCGTTATTCTGTTGAAAGATCGCATTTGGAATGGTTTGTAGATAGGGATGTCAAATCGGTTGCAGTACTTCGCCAATATATCGTCGAGCTGTCAAAGTGCCGTTAATAAAAAATAGAGGTGATCTGCTTCCCAAACATATAGTACCCCATATCATAATGCTTGGTTGTCTTGCTGTATGAAGTTCAACAACCAACTCTATATTTCGTCTATCATTTCGAAAACGTCATACCCTTATACTCTCATCAGATCCACCCAAACAAAACCTAGATCCATCACAAAAGCAGAAAATGTTGTTTATAATGTTATCAAATAATAAAAATATTATAATGTATACTTACATAACGGATACTTCCATCATATTATAAAGAAAAATATTAGATAAATATATCACTATGTGTTTATTAATAATTTGATTTTCTGAGCTTCTTTTCAAACTACATACGGATAAACACAAAATGCGCAATTATTAGAAAATATTGTAGTATGTTTAAAATCTTATAAATAAATATTGGCTTATTAAATAAAATACATACAAAATAGTATACGGTTATTGGACAAGTATAAAAACTACAAATAAACATATTGAGCATATATTCTATAAATGTACATAAGCAGAATTTCAGTCATTTTGTGAGTATATTAGGAACTTTTAATTGTTTTTAAAAACCAATAATGTTTAATTTTAAATACAACTATCCGAATAGAGTCCATTAAGAGCGGTATATTAACAAGTTGGCTGCAGCAATGTTAAAAAAAGTGGGTCCCTACGGCCACGAATCTCACGTTACTATTCATTTGAGACAACTACAGTGTGTCACGCGGCTGTTATCAACAGGTAGCCAACGTGTTAATTGATATGTTTACTGCATATCAATACGCAAATCAATACAATTCGCCATACGACGGGGAATACAATCAATTGCCATCTACAGTTACTCCACTCAATTTTTTGTGACACCCTCCATTTTTTTCTGATTCCCTCAATTTTTTTCTGGCACCCTCCAATTTTATCTGATAGCCTCCATTTTTTTCTGACTCTTATTTTTTTATTTTATATCTCGAGAGGGACTGTAATGATTTGGCTATTTTTGATTTTGAAGTATATGTACAGTCACAATCACTGAATAGTTTACACCTTTATTTTTTATATTGTAATACTGTAAAATCGCAATGTCGTACGGATTAACTAAATGTCAAATTGCTTGTCAAAAATTTTAGTCCGTATTTAAAAATAAAATAAGCAGTTATTAAAAGCGTCCAAAATGCCGTTTATATCAAGCGCAAAACCAAAAGTAATTGCCAAACTCAATAATTTTAACTCAATATTATTTAAAAAAAAATGCCTTTCTATACTTTCCGTTTTGATAAATTTTGTAAAATAGATTTATTTTATTTTGATTTTCTAATTTTAATTAACCTATTCTGGGTCCGCCACTGGTAACGTCACTTTGACCTAAAAGGTGCGTTTAAACGAGGTAAAAACTCAAAAAATTGGCCACTGGATATTAAAGGGTGTAAACTATTCAGTGATTGTGACTGTACATAGAAGTCTAAGGAAGAAGTTCTTTACAATATCCCATCAGATATCAAATTTTATTAGTTGTATAGGAAGTGTGTAAAAATGTGGTCGTTAAAAATAAATATAACATTAAATAAATAAAATTCAAAATTCAAGTTTGAGCATTAATGCAATACATTTTAATAATTATAAATTTAGTGAAACAATAGGGCTTTCCAACGATTCTCATTTGTTTCGAGCTTCTCTCATATGTTGTATAATCTGTGTATATTAATTTTATACACGGATTATACGACATATGACTGCAGTTCCAAACAAATAAGAATCGTTGAGTCCTATTATAATAAATACCATATTTAGAGCAAACACAGTGCCAAAAGAACTGATTTCACGGGAAACGTAAAAAAGTACATAGACCAGAAGTTAGCAGCAGTTTTAGTGACGTAAATCTAAATCAGTATAATGTAACTGTGTGTATATGGCAATAACATTGTTGTTTTTAGTATTTTCTTTACAATTATCACATTTTCTCACCTTTTAAACCTTCTTTGGACTTCTACAAATGTTTTAAAATCAAAATTAGCTAAATCGATTCAGTCATTCTGGAGCTGTTATAAAAAATACATAACAAAATACAATGACGTTTATTAAACGTCATTCAATGTTTACATATCGAAACCGGACCGGATAGATTGCGTGACTTGTCACATTAGGATTTTATAAAATTAGATATTAGTTTTATAACGCAATTTTAAACTACCGAGCAATAACGCTATTGACTGTGGCATATAAAATACTGTCAAATATTGTGTATGAGCGATTGAGACCATATGTGGAACAAATAATTGGGGGATATCAATGTGGTTTCTGCAGGCAGAAGTCCACAATAGATCAGATCTTCGTCTTGAGGCAAATCTTGGAAAAGACTAGTAAATTTAATATTGACACACATCATCTCTTCATTGATTTTGAGAGTGCCTATATGATAGTATCCATCGAGAATTGCTGATCCACGCCCTGAAAGAGTTTAATATTCCAACTCAACTCATTGATATAGTAAAAGAAACAATTAAAGTACAAAGCAAAATTCGAATTCAAAACGCACTAACAGATACAATCCATGTTAGAACGGGCCTACGACAGGGAGATGCCCTATCCTGTATTCTATTCAACATCACGTTAGAAAAAATAATTAGAGAGTCAAAAGTCAATACCAGAGGAACAATAATACCAAAAAGTGTACAAATATTGGCATTTGCAGATGATGTTGATACCATAGCTAGAAGCAAAAGAGAAATGATAGAAGCATTTAATGCGATAGAAAGAGCGGCACAAAACAGTGGCCTAAATATTAATGAAATAAAACCCAAATACATGAAGGCCAGCAAATCGACAGGCCAAAGAAACCTACAGAATCTGACAATAGGAGACTATAACATCGAAAGCGTAAATTTTTTTACATATCTAGGTTCACTAGTTACCGCAGATAACAATGTCAGCGAAGAAGTTAAGAGAAGAATACATATTGTTAATAAAACATATAATGGACTAATTAAACATCTAAGATCTAACAACATCACGAGAAAAACCAAATACAAAATATACAAAACCCTGATAAAACCGGTCCTTGGACCAGAGACATGGACACTGTCGAAAAGCGATGACAACTTATTAGGTACGTTTGAACGAAAAATCCTCAGACACATATATAAGGGAGTGAAAGAAAATGACGTATGGCGCAGAAGATATAATTTTGAACTATACGCAGCATACAACGAACCCGACCTCATAACATCCATAACGATCGGACGTCTGCACTGGATGGGCCATGTTGAACGGATGTTGGAAACCGAAACACCAAAACATATAATGAGGCAAACACCAGTAGAGAGAAGGTCAAAGGGAAGACCCAAACTTAGATCCATGGAACAAGATCTGAAAACACTTGAGATTACCCACTGGAAGAACAATGCAAGGAACAGAACAGAATGGCGGAAAATCCTAGAACAAGCCAGGACCCAAAAAGGGTTGTCGAGCTACTGATGATGATGATTAGTTTTATAAGATTAGTTATTAACCATGTAAGACGAAAGGATGAGAATAGACTCCCAAAAATTGGCCTAGAAAACGACCCGCCCGTTTCAAGACCCCCGGAGGAGTACCTAAAAGATGGAGGGGATAGTTGACAATCTTCCTCACAGGAATTAACCAGAGGCAGTTTCAGAATTAAACAGTCGAAAGATCTCCAAGAAGAAAAAGAAGAAGAAGATATCAATCAATGCGCTTACGATGTGACTTATAGGCAGATAGTAATAAAATTGGGGTGGCAATAAAAAACCTTCATTAGTCTACCTAAAATTTACATAAAATTAATATCTACAATGTTGTCGCTCTGACCAAGGTTATGTCTAAATACAAGTGAATTTAAGTATTGCATACAATAATATTTTCCTTGTTTTCATTGGTGCATAAGTATTCAATATTTTTGTTGATAATGCAATTTTGAATCAAATATTAAGCAGAAGACAAACTAATACATAAACTTGGAATGTAAAAAATCAATTTAATACTTAAAAACTATTTTTACTTATTTAAATCATAAAAATAATATACCTACTTCTTAATAATTATTATAAATAAATATGGCAAAATATTTTATTTTTAATTTCTACCACATAATTTTATATATCAAAATGACTGAAACTCTGCAAAAAATTATACAAGTACTATTGTCAATGTAGTCTGCTTCTGTCAAAAACTGTAAGACTAGGGGTGAAATAAGAGCGTGTTATCATGATATATTACACAATATATTCTTATAATCTTACATTTTTCTGATTTTTTATAGATTTGAATAAATATCGTTGTGGTATTATGAAAACTGTTTCATTATTGTTCTATTATTTTGAGAGTCGTATCTGTCTAGTAGTTCCAAATTGATTATTAACAGCTAATAGAAATAAATCATGAATTACACGCTCTTATTACTAATAACATATTTACAGGATGCCCCTTATTGTGCAACTTGCCTCAAGCATCTAGAGAGAGGCATGCAACTGCATATATGACGTAAACGGGACGCAAAGTGAGAGGCAAGGTTTAGCAACTTGCCTCAAGCATCTAGAGGTATGCAACTGCACATGGCATACAAGAGACGCAAAGTGAGAGGCAAGGTGTAGCAAGTGCTTCCCACATCGAATGGAGATGTCTTATGTCTCTTTATATTCTTTTAATTTCCCTTGTGTTTAATTTGTGTGACTGTCAACACTTTGCGTAACTGACAAGAAACTTGGTCACTTTACATAGAATGTCTAAGAACTGCTCAAACGTTTTGAGCGAAAAATCCTAAGAATATATATATGTGTGCGTGTTCACAAAGAGGGGATGGCATTAGATGAACTTTTTGCCACAGATATGTAAGAATATATATGTAGGATTGTAAATAGTTTACCTTATATTTTGAATTCCCCTGTATATCATTTTTTTTTAATTATTAGTACGAGAACGGGATAAGGGTCTCACACATATGGACGTTGGCCCAGATGTGCAGAACGAATTGGGGATTACGGCGACGGTAGCGGACTACTTTTAATTTTATAGTTTTAGTTTATTGGAAAAAGACGGCGGCGGGTCGGTACATACTTTGAACCAATTTTAATTGGGTTCTTTCACAGGAAAAAAGAGATTAGCCTAAGAGGGTTTGTTTTAGCGTAGGGAACGAGAACGAATACATTTAGTCGATTTTAACATCATAAACGCGACGGACGTGTTCTTAGAGATAATAAGACGTAAAAAGACGAATTAAGACGGGTATTATATTGATTAGACGCAAATTATCTATAAATACATTTCTTTTTTTTTTTTTTGTAAGAATAAGAACACGTAAGATTTTAGTCGCAATTACACAAGCACTTTTACATTTCGTCAATTTAATAGTATCAACAATTTAGTTATCTATTTTATTAATTAAAACTGTTAAACATCAAACGGACTTTTATTACGATTGTCTTTAAAGAATACAGTTGAAGTCTCAGGCGGCAGAATTTTATGGCAATGGTATTTCAAATTTAGTTGACCGCTAGGATAAGTGCCTGAATTTGTTGGGAGATTATGTAGAAAGATAGTATGTGAGTGTCCCTTTCAAATGTATATAATAAAATATTTTTCTTGTACTTGTTTTTTTTTTCTATTCCAAAACGTAACATACTTTCTGGATAGCCCGATATTACTCATGGTTAAAAGCTTAAATAACGTCTACACATTCTGACCGAATTCCGTTTGTACTATACAGCAAATATCATATGCTTTAGCGAACATCACATCCTGATTAAAAAAATAGACAAAAGACGCATGTCTCTCGGTTAATGGTGTACATAAATACAAATTACCAAGTTACAAAAAACGATATTCTTCGCATCCCTCTTGATGATACATGTTGGATGGAGTATTGCATACAACAAACAAAAAGAGGCATCGTGTATATGCGTTGTAAGGATATCGGTAAATATAATTTTATATATAGTTGCCACCATCGATCTATCGTCCGTCGACAAATTTAAACAAATACCACCTTTAGTCCAGACAATTAAGATATTTTTTTTACCGCCAAAAATGAGATGTTTTAACAAAATAATGCTTCAAATATTGTAAATATTGAATTCGGTTCCGCTAATGAACTTTCTCTTTTTGTCCTTAAAAGTAGAAAAAAGTTTAATTTCTATTGCTTAGTATTTATCGTCTAATAATTTTAACTATACTAATATACAAGTGTTTACTTCAAGTTACTGATTTACAATGAGTAATGCGATTGTTAAAATACCAGCAAGTGCTTATCTTTAAAACGGCTACTCGAATTTCTTAAACATACCGCCACTTTTTTGGATGAGTGATAGAAATATGGAGGCAAACTTATATGTTTGAACTTGCCGACGGACGATAGATAGATGGAAGAAACTATACCAGGTCGATGAACGTTACCAAAAATGTTTTAACAATCAACGATAGCGACACTCAAAACATGAATTTCAAAGAGTATATATATCAACAGCTTTTTATTATTGGATATTGATTTCTATAGTAATATAAACTTATGTAATATGAGCGAAACAGTCATCGGCGGTGAATAATACTATTGATTTTTTTTATTTTGAGTCGTCAAAACAGTATTTGTGAGCACAAATGTTACAAGTGTGTGCGCGTTGGATCTTGGGTGTAGGTAAGACATATTTTTAATATTCTGAATTTTTTATTCTTTAAATTATGAATTTGCTTCTATTTCACTAAAGGCCGGTTGTTCGAACGGTAATCAAAAATGGAATCAACTGATCATTATCAAATATTTAATTACTATCATATTAATTTATACCTCCTTTATTACCTACTTAGAAAATTGATTACAATCAACTAATTGGCGTACGAACAACGGATTTTGTTATTTGATGGTTGTTAAGGGGACTTGATTATAATCAACATCTTGATTAGTGTTCGAACAACCTTAGATTTATAAAAGGGAGGGATTATAATTTGAAAGTTTTGAAATTTTCGTTTTGCTATTTTGAATCAAAGTACATAACTTCAAGAAAATTTCAGATTGATCGGAGAAAAATTACCGGAAATACAGCATGTTGAATATCCCTAACTTCGACTCGCATTGGAGCAGGTTCGCGCCAGCGCGCTTGAGTAGTGAGAAAAACTCTCAACAGATGTTCTTATTTTCTTTTGTAAATTACTCCGCGATTTAAAAAGATATTCCGGTGTGCATCACTTTACGATTTGACAGACAAAAAGAAATTGAAAATGAACGTGGTAACCAACGTTCTGAAAGGACATGCTTTGACACAAAAAAGTAATCATTCTGATAATTTATATGCATACCTATGTTAACAAATTGTTTGTATGATATATTGAACCCACAAACCATACATACTCTAGACCTTTTACCTCAAAGTATGATATGACTATACCACGTGTATGTGAGTGGTTGAGTTGATTTCTCTGTCTTTACAAAGAGAAAGGTAAAAGCCAACTAATTACAGGTGACAGGTAAGAAAGCGTTTCTGACTGATGACAGCACGAGATCACGATGATGACGGTCCAACATGAAGTTGTGTAAACTGATATGTAGTTAGATACACTAGCCAAAAGTTTTAAAAATGTATTTGTGGTAATACGATAATAACAACAAACATCATGTGCTGGGATTACAAGTATTCACTATTAAGCTACCAAGAATAATATACGGAGTGAAAATAACTTTATTTAAAAAAAACCAATTGTCAATGGGTTGTTACCACAAATAAATTTTTAAAACTATTGGCTAGTGTACCTAACTACATATCAGTTTACACAACTTCATGTTGGACCGTCTATCTCGTGCTGTCATCAGTCAGAAACGCTTTCTTACCTGTCACCTGTAATTAGTTGGCTTTTACCTTTCTGTTTGTGAAGACAGAGAAATCAACTCAACCACCCACATACACGTGGTATAGTCATATCATGCTTTGAGGTATATCTTGTTTAAATTTCACCCATCGCCAGGGTATAATACATAACACGCCAATGTAAGACTTCTGGTCGGCGTTTTAAGGGTTTTCACCCATGTATTTTTGGTGGCTTAGCATGTAGAGCTTGTAAGTATAACCTAATTTTTTATCTTGGTCAACCTTTAGATTTTTTACTCTTGTCTTCACTAATTATGGTTGTAAATATTTTAGGGTTAGAACACTGATGATGCTCTCTTTAGAGCGAAAACGTTCTGTCTTTTAATGTAGCCCTTTATTGGGGTTTTAAATAAATATACCTTTTACACAGAAGATTTTCTTCAATTATTTGACAATTGACAATTAAATTAATGGATTATTTTTGTATTTACTTTACAATTTGTGGCTTAATTATTATAGTGGTGTTACGTTTTTAATCAGATTTAATCAATTTTATTAACCTTCTCTCCGTTTTAATGAGTAACATTTTTAGTTTACACTAAGTGTTGGATCATCCCGTGCTGTGTTTCTCCAGATGTAAAAAAACAATATTCCAGAAACAGTTTATTCCAATAATCAACATTTCGGACCTATATATTTTTCGGAAGTTTGTAAAAGATTATAAGGTATTTATCTAAAAAATCTTAATACAAGATATTCTGTCAAAAATTTTCATTTAACTAAATATTAAACATTGACTTATTACAAAAATAGTGATTTCACATGACACGTTGCAGTAGTGTGTAGCATTTTGAAAACAAAATGGAATATTTGAAGTTTTCAGTAAAACTATGATTTTTGCTTGTTTTTAAGCATTTAAGACTTTTAGTATTTTTAATGTAGATGGAAGGTAATTTTAAGCTACGGTATAATTATTGAATAAAATATTGAATTGTCTTTTTGTTGTTTTAATTTCCTGTGAAATTTCATCAAAAATCCCGCAAAATTTATAGTTTGAAATTCCCGCGTAACTATAATTTGTCAATTTAGTTGCCTTTCCAATCAAAAGATGGCGTTAATTCGATCCGAAAGATTAACATGGCCGTGGAACGTCTAGACAGTCTAGTCTAGAGTATGTATGGTTCGTAATAAAAAAAATCAAAACATCTAAAAATATGTAGTACTTACTCAGTTTACAATTTATGTAAAAACTTTAATGGCACTGCAAATGTTCTCACATACAAACGAAAAATTTCAGTAAAATTTGACTAGTGAGCGATATACTTGATCTACAAGGCAACTAATGCTATTGGGCATTATGTACATGATTCGGATTTATTCAGTATTACTTTAATATTTCTCCAAAACGCAATTCAGTTTCTGATACGATACAACCTATTCTGTCAAACATTTCATAAAATTACATTGAATACAACTTTGTATTTTCTTTCTTAAGCGTTTTTATTTTTCGTTATTTTTTTGAATATTTTGGCTTATATACAATACATAACCTTAAATTAAAATGTACTTTAAATATATTCATCGTTTTTATATAAAAAAAAAACGTAAAACAAGTTTTTAAAATCAGTCCAACCTATAGATATAAACAGTTTAGTCAATACACCTCTTCATACTAAAAGGATACTCCATTGAAGCCAAAAATACAGCAGGAGAAACCAGGAAGCCACATACTGCAGTGAGGTTGTCTCAAAATACCGCGACCTTCCTTGAAAATTGGTGTATCCAATTTAAAATTGCAATTAATCAAGTAAATCCAAGTTATGATATTAATAAAACTCAATGCATCCATGTAAAATCTGTTGAATATTGCATTGTCATCGAGTTTTGCGTTATTCTGGAAATTTCAGATCTTTAGCTCGTTGGGAAGTATGTTTAAAATCGATTGCACATTTTTCCCGGACAAAGTGACAAAGAGACAGACAAAGAACAGACGAAGTATATAAAAACGTGATAATAAAAATGGTTTTTACGATTGTCTAAGCAGACATTTTTGACACAGAGATAAGTTAAAAATATAGTGTAGCTACAAGCACAAGGAGCTTTGAAGAAGCTGCATTAAATATCGATCTAAAAATAAATGAAGACAAAACAAAATACATGGTCGTCTCAACACAAGAACGACGGCGAACAAGGCAAAATATTACTATAAACGATCATAACTTCGAAGTGGTAAAAGAATTTAAATATCTAGGAGCAACAATCACCAATGACAACAAAATAGATCGAGAAGTTGAAACCCGTATAATCGCAAGGAAACAGATCTTCTTTGCAATGCAACATCTAATGAAGCCAAAACTTCTCTCACGAGGTACAAAAACTAAGATGTATAGACCATAATTGACCAGCAGTCGCGTAGGGAAGCGAAACATGGATGCCAACAAAAAGAGAAGTAAATAAATTGCTGGTGTGGGAACGTAAAATCCTTCGAATGATATATGGCCCTTGCAAAGACAGCGTGACAAACAAATGGAGGCGCAGATACAATAACAAGTTGGAAAGAAAAATCTAGTCAGATATATAAAAGCCAATATACTCAGAAGGGCAGGGCATGTGATACGCAATAACGATAATCGCCTTGTAAACAATATGTTTTGGGAAAGGCCCGATGGAAGAGGGTCTGTAGGGCGGCCTAGAAAAAGGTGGAAAGATGCAGTTAGAGATCTGGAGAAAATGGACGTAAAACAATGGGAAATAGTGGCATACGACCGACAAACATGGAAGGCAATAGTAAATGCGGAAAGACTCACGAACAATTATAACGCCATTGATGGTGATAGTGAATCACTTATTATTTCTCGTTCAAACTTAAGTATACACCATAAAAATCTGCATTTTATTTGTTAAAATTCTACATTATGAGTGTGGCGACACGCTTTAGTTACTATTTTCGCTCATTTTAATTTTTAATAACTTTTCTCAAAATGAAATAATACGGGTCATATAAAATTCACATTTAATATACAAACCAGATGCTAAGAAGGGCCCGTTAAGTTTTACGAAATGAAATGTATCCCTAACCAGATGTTTTTGGTGTGTTCAGTTTAACAAACTGAATTCCCCATTAATTAATTACCTTATCAGACCTTATGTCAATAACTCACTTTGGAAATGCATTCGAAGACGTTTCTTAAAACTGCAGAAATGTTTCAGCTTTTAAACGCCAGACGTAAATAATTTATCGCCTTTCTGGCCAGATGGTAGAAACACAAACATATTAGCGTTTGTGGTTTTCTTCAGCCACAGGCAGTCGATCTACAACCACGGGTCGGTTCACACACCTCCCAGCAGGCTTCGGTCGGTCAGACGCACCCTCGCTGCCCTCAAACAATAACAAACCCTTTTACGAGATAAATAAGCACGCCTTTTAACCAAAATAAAATAAATATATTATTGTTCGTTGTTTACAGTTATTTCAATTTAAGTTAATCAATTCCGCAGAACGGAACATGAGAATAGCCTATTCAAGTCTTATAGAGATAGTGACACCTACGGACCCAAAGATGGGCATATCTGAAGTATGAAATCAACCCAAGCATGTTTAGTTAATAGCTCTTGCTATGTAAGAGTTTTTGGCTTATGACTAAACTACTTATGTCTAAATTCTTGTTTTATAACTTAATAGATACCCTGACCGAAAACAATGGATATATTCGAATAAAATACAACATATACCAATAAATAAATAAATATTAATATTAAATGAACACGTTTTGAAGAAATCCAACAAAACTTACCTCGAAAATAAGAGTATCTATAATCGACAACCGAAAATTAGACACATATATATTTAAGCGTGCTGAAAAACCTTTCCAATATACAACAGTTAATTAACTTACAAAAATGGAAGTGTACTCTGCCCTCCCTGGTCAGTGAACACGTGAATTTTGCACATACGGGATACCAAAAACTAATAACGGCCAGATAATAAAAAGTTGATCAAAGGAAACCGCACACATCTTATTAAAAATCGAATATCACTAAAATACAATAAAGTTTACATGAATAGATTCGTCACGTAATTACAATAAGTTCATACCATTGCGCCAACTATGAATTTTGATTATTAACGGCGTAAATTGTAATTAAAGTTTATCGAAATCACATTTTTGAAGTCCATAAAACTGTCATTTATAAATAATATTAGTCTAGTCGCTATTTAAAACAGCTTAACCCAGTGTGAGCTAAGCCGATTAGACGAGCTATACATGACGTCCCGGAAAATAGTGCGTTCCTTCAAGGTACGGGCTAAGTGCACCATTTAAAGCAAAAATGTCTGATTTTTTTTTGTAAAGTCCACCGTTTTCAAAAAAATAGTTTATTAATTTTAATGCATTTGATTAATGTCGACAGAAATGCAAAAACAGCCCGCAACGCTGCGTTCCTGCTGTGTAAAAATAATTTTACTGCAACTCAACTATCATGAATCATCGACCATTAGGCATAATATTATTATGTATTGATAAAATACTGATAACAGTGTTAGAAAAACAGCATAATACTTTTGTTTTTATTAAATATCTAATAAATAAGGTTTGTATAGTGTTTGAAAAGTTTTTATTACAATCAACAAACAAGCTACGTCTTCAAGAAATATCTATCGGTAAAACATATTTTACAAAAAATTTGAGTACATATTACATTTCTCCATTCAATCTTCTGGGAAGTTCGAGTGGTCCAATCAGATGATTACTAATACTCCCAGCCCATACATACTTTTGGCATTATAAAAGCAAAACACACAAGCACCATTTCTCGTAAAACAAGCTTTATCTGCACACAAGACTTTACACATTTTGTTTTGAAACCATCTACAAATCCTTAAACTTCGAGGTGAATCGCCTTGGTGTACCTAAATCTTGCACTAATTATACACTATGGGTACGTAATTAACATGATACTTGCGATCGAAATCATGACAATACCACAACAATATGATGTATTCTCGGGTTACAGGTAATTATGATATGACTGTTTGTGTTTACAATTTTAAATATCTTCGCTATGTCAAAATAAATAAAACTGTCTTGTTGCCACATGTAAATTTTAGCAAAAGACATTATTTAATATTTTTTAGGCAACAGATGACTTTAGAAAAAAAATTGATAAGAAAGTTTTCTTTTAAATGGTGCATTCTACCCACACCTTTAAGCAACGCACTATTTTCCGGGACCCCCTGTATACTTTGGTACGACTGACCAAATTATACCTACTTTATTATCTATAAGATAAGAGTAAGCCTTTGCCTTAAGACCTACAGAAAGATTTATAAAATGCCCATTCACAAAATCTCTTTTCTCTCTCTAGCTCACGTGCATATCCATTTGATTGTATTGAATTTGAGTGACATTACATTTTCTATAAGATGTGTGCGGTGTCCTTTCAAGAAAATTAATTATTAAATAAAAGTTTTACAAAAGTTATAGATATATTTATAAAAGTCAACAGTCAATAATAATCTACAAATAATGTTGTTCATGTAAAGTCTAAAAATTATCTTAAACGAAGATGTTATTTAATATGGAATTTAATAGTGGTCTAATTTTCTGTTTGAATTGTAATAATTAAATTTTGTGCTCTTTTACTAAAATTATAGTTACTAATTATTGGAATAAAAACTAATAAAATAATAAAATCAATGGGAAAATCCCAGTAGATGGCTGTATACCATAATTAAAAATCATACAGAACAAGTAAAAACTTCGTTTGTATATTGGTATAAAAAGTTTATTGAAAAACTATTAAAAAGTCATCCAAAAGGATTCGCAAAACGTTTTCTATCTAGATAAGATCATCTTCAGTGCCTAGAACGAAGTATTTTCACGTTAGAATGAATGCAAAAGGTTAAAATTATGACTATTAAAGAACAAATGTGGATAATACTTACGTTATGCTTAGTAGATGAAACTAGCAACCTTATAGAATAGGTGACATCGAGAGATATGATTTACATTTAGAAAAACTGGTGTTAGTAGCGACTCATAAGTCGATGTTAAAAGATGAATTTAAAAGTGCTCAAAGGGCAACATGATTCAATGCTCGATGATAACGTGTGGTTCTTGCCAGTTCAATGGACACAGATCACCAAGAGTATAGGAGATGACAATCTATTTATCAGACTGAAGTGACATGACAAAACAGGTAGTCAATTTTTGGTTATGAATTTAAAAAATATTGTAGTTTATGAATTTAAATTATTAGTTAACCTGAATTTATGTTAATAACTGTATTAAAGTGAAATTTGAATTATAATAAATTAGGTTTTATTGTAAAAGTCTAAAAGGCAACTCTCTGTTACAGAAAGAACTGTTATTATTGATATGTTAATAAAAATCTTATTCATAATAAAGTCAATGACGTCATTGATGACAGTTTAAAAAAGAAGACGAACGTTTAATTTAGTTTGAAATAAAAAGAGAAATGTTGTTTACATTCAAGTATTTTTCATTTCTCATTTTATTTCAAACTAAATTAAACTTTCGTCTTCTTTTGTAAACTGTCATCATGACGTCATTGACTTTATTATGAATAACATTTTTATTAACATAACAGTTCACTCTGTAACAGAGAGTTGCCTTTTAGACTTTTACAGTAGAACCTAATTTATTATAATTCAAATTTCACTTTAATACAGTTATTAACATCCATTCAGCTTAACTAATAATTTAAATTCATAAACTACAATATTTTTTAAATTCACAACCAAAAATTGACTACCTGTCTTGTCATGTCACTTCAGTCTGATAAATAGATTTTCATCTCCTATACTCTTGTTGGTCTGTGTCCACTGAACTGGCAAGAACCACAAGTTATCATCGAGAATTGAATCATGTTGCCCTTTGAGCACTTTTAAATTCATTTTTTAACATCGACATCGAGTCGCTACTAACACCAGTTTTTCGAAATGTAAATCATATTTCTCGATGTCACCTATTCTATAAGGTTGCTAGTTTCATCTACTAAGCAGAACGTAAGTATCATCCACATTTGTTCTTTAACTAGTCATAATTTTAACCTTTTGCATTCATTCTAACCTGCAAATACTTCGTTCTAGGCACTGAAGATGATCTGATCTAGATCGAAAACGTTTTGCGAATCCTTTAGGATGACTTTTTAATAGTTTTTCAATAAACCTTCTATACCATTATACAAACGAAGTTTTTACTTGTTCTGTATGATTAATAAAATATCTTCAGTTAGTTGCTTGTTTTTAAAAGTTTTATTTGTTGATGTTTGCGTAGATTTTTCTTCATGCTAAAAATCGAATTTTGTAAAAGTTGTATGAAAGACAGTTTATGTTTCCTTTCGATCCAGAGGTGGTTCATCATCCCCAGACAACTGTTTCTGTCTTTAGACGTCTTCAAGGGGGCTACATGAACATCTCTGAATCTAAAAGAAACCAAACTGCGTATTTAAGGTGAATTATAAAAATAACATTATAATACACTTTTAGAGCGGCAGATAATATATGGTTTTCTCAAATATTCATGATTCTTAGTCATTTTGCTAAATACTTCTGGTTAAAATGATACTAAATAACGAAAAGTATGATATTAATTTTTGTCCTTAACATATAATTAAAAGCTAAAATAGTTCATGGTTTCTCCAGTACGATATAAATGCAGGATATGTAGCACAGTTTACATAGTTTTATAGTTAAATCTTCATTGCTACATCTATTATATATACCAGTCATGGATTTTAAAAATCTCTCTATACTCGAATCAAATATCTTTTCTAAGGCTAGTATTATACGGATACATTTCGTTATTTTGAGTTTAGCTAAGGGTATGTGCAAAATTATATTCCTAACATTCTTTACCTCCAGACGCAGGTACACTTCTTACAAATAAAATCAGATCTTATACATACGCTATATAAACGCGGTCTTTATCGATTCGCTATCTCTCTCATGTTTGTAGCGCTGTTGTCATCTCGTCGTGGATGGCCGCTAGTTCGTGTATTCTAGAGGCGAGTTGTTGATTAAGCGTCAGAAGAATGTGCTTTTGAGATTCGTATGTGCTCTGGGCGATTTCTAGTTCTGATTGTGCTAGTTTGATTGTGCTCTGGAGTTCTTGGTTTTCCTTCTGTAATGTAGAAAAATACTAGTAGGTATAATAGAGCTAAAAAAAAATCGTAATCAAGATAGACAATGCATAAAAAACCTGGAATAATGTCACAAATATTGAGAGTCTACAAACATTCATCCCACTTCCAAAAAAAAAAACCTAATACATCATCATGTAAAGACCAGGAAGTGATCACATAACAGCGGAAATGATTAAATATGGAGGGTACCAGCTACATAGACATATTAACCGTAGACAAGGCATACTGAGCAAAAAAGCGTAACGCGAAAACAGTCTATCGGTGGTCTATCTATCTCTTATTAACCAAGCGATCCCGAGCATGTGACAGACAAAGATGGCTAGATCACTCAATCCTTAATATTGGCGTTACACCTCGATCCACAGAGCGGCCCATACCTTGCCTAATCTACAGGTTATTATATCTATGACCAGCTAGCAGAGAAAATACAGAAACTACTTGAAAAGGTATGGAAAGAAGAAGTGATACCTGCTGAATGGACAGATGCAATATTATGCCCTATTATACACAAAAAAGGAAGTAAAGCAGAATGTCAAAACTATCGAGACATAGCGCCGCTTAACATAGCGTATAAAATACTAGCCATACATATTAAAAATAGATTAACAGCAACGACTGAAGATAGCATAAGAGAGTATCAGTGTGGGTTCAGGAAAGGTAGAAGCACCGTAGATCAAATTTTCACACTGAGAGAAATTGTAATATATTTTAGCCCTAATTTGAGGGTGAATATTACAAACTATAAATTACTAAAATAAAACACATCTTATGACAGCCCTGGCATTAAGGCTATCTGCTCCCGGTGAGGGTGGTTATCCCTTATCCGAGGGGTGGAATAATTGATACGCTTTTACTTGTTGAGTTGTTTTATTTACACTCACATGAGCATAAGCTGGTAGCACCGCACCCTAAGAACGTCTCGTGAAGAAAAGAGACAATATCTTTAATGTGGAAATATTACGTCTGATCACCAAAATAGAATGACGAATGTCTTATAATAATACTAATAATTCCCTTGTTATAGTTTTGCTGTTTATTTATTTAGAAATGCCTATTCAGCATCGACCATGAAAAGTGTTTATAATTGACTCTGCAATTATTAGTGAATCGTGATCTAGGATAACAATATTTGTATAATCGAATGAAGGTTGTAATATTGTTATGATGACATAAATAACTGAAAGTAATTATCGTAGATAATTACAGGGTGTTTTTAAGATATATCTACTGAGTACAGATGAATTCTTGTACACCTTCCCTTTTTAGGAATTTTCCGACTACGGGGAGGGAAATTTGCAAGTCGTGCTACCAACCCATACTGTGTTGTAATCAATACAAAAAATTTATTTTATATACAAACTTCCTAAGCCTACGCAAATACATAAATAATATAAAATGTTCGTTTAACAACATTGTTTCGTAACACTTGTCACTCACTGTGTTTTCGGATTGTAAGCATATAATCTATTCTTATGTATTTCCTTGATTTTATTGTTTTCTATTCTGATTTTACAATTAACGTTATTTACTTCTGTTATCGTGAAAGGACCTACATAAAGACTATCAAACTTACCATTCTCTTCCCTTTTTACAAGGACTAGGTCTCCTCTTTTAAAGTGTTGTGATGTTGCTTTGAGCTTATTCTTTTCTTCTTGCCGCTCTTTTTTGTCTTCATTGCTTCTAGTGAGGTGACCTATCGTGTCTATGTACGCTGTGTCCTCTGGTTTCGAAGAAGTGTCCGATATCACGTCTTCTTTGACAAGTGTTCTATTCGGTTTGTTAATTTGACATTCATGGCATTGTTTAACGTATTTTCTTACGTCTTTTTCTAAATTTTTCCATCTAAATCTTGCTTTTAGCTTCTTTATTAGTCTATTTTTCTTTAAGTGTCCTCCGAACATCGGGTGATTATGGTATTCTTCTATTAATCTGTGTTTTTCTTTGTCATCTTTTATTGTTTCTGGTACTTCACATATGTATATTTCTATATTCTTCAATTTTTTATTTCCTTCTTTAATAAATTCATCAATTGTGCACATTTTAAAAATAATATCATTTACGTATATTTTTACTTTACGTACTGCATTCTCTACCGCCAGCTTATCAAGCTGTACCAACGCTTGGTTTAAATCGAAACGATTCAATCCTGTGGCTATGCTTTTGCTGCATTTTATTTTGTTTTTGGCCCTAATGCTCAGTCTTGGTGAGATTAGTTCTGCTCCAAAGGACAAAATTGGTAGTCTATGCGCCTCTAAATTATTTAGTACCTTCCTTACTGTCTGTTTGGTGGCTTCTGGCTGTAGTGTGAGTTCACTTTCAGCCTTTGTTTGTCTTGCTTCTTTGTCCTTTTCTTTTGCTTGAGCTCTTGTTATAGCTAGTATATGGGCGTTGTCTATGTATAGGTTTTTTAGTTGATGCAATGTTATTCTTGAAAGGCTGTCTGCGTAGTTACTTTTCCCTGTTATATACTCTATTTCGAAGTCATATTCTTCTAGGTCTAATCTGATCCTTGTGAGTTTTGAGGTTGGTTCTTTCATTGCAAATAGGTGTGTCAAAGGTTTATGGTCTGTTTTTACTTTGAATGTTGGTGCTCCATATAGATAACATTTAAAATAATTAATTCCCCAATGAATCGCTAGTAATTCCTTAACGATTATAGGTTTATTACATTCTCCTTTACTAAAACTTCTTGATGCATATGCTATAGGTAGGTCAATTCCGTTGTAATCTTGACTTAGGATTGCTGAACAACTCTCATTGGATGCGTCTGTTGTTAAGATAAACTGTTTGTTGAAATCAGGATATTTTAAAATTGGTGGTTTCGTCAGAGATGCTTTAAGCTTTTTGAATGCTTTTTCACACTCCTCGGTCCACGAAAATTCTACTCCTTTCCTCGATAATTTGTTGAGTGGTCTGCATATTTCCGCAAAATGTTTAATAAAACGTCTGTAATAGTTGCAAAATGCTACAAATCTCTTTGTTTCTTCCGCTGTCTTAGGTGTCGGATATTGTTCAATTGCTGCATACTTCGCTTTGTCTGGTGATACTCCCTCTTGAGAAAGATCATGTCCTAAATATGTTACTTCCCTTCTAAAGAATTGACATTTTCCTGGGTTAAGTTTCAAATTGAATTTTCGACATGTCTCGAATGTCTTTTTCAGGTTGTCTAAGTGATGTTTTTCGGATATTCCAATTACTACGATATCGTCCATGTAAAGAAATGCTTTGTCTGGTGTTAATCCTGAAAATGCTATTGACATCATTCTTGAAAAGCTATTTGGGCTTACATTTAATCCAAAAGGTAATCTGGTAAATTGAAATGCTCCATTTTCTGTGCTGAACGATGTGTATTTTCTCGATGATTTTTCTAATGGTATCTGGTGAAAGCCTGACATTAAGTCTATAACTGAAAACCATTTTGCTCTTCATAGTTGATCTAATATCGAATCTATTCTTGGTAATGGAAATTTGTCTGTAACTATCTTCTTGTTCAGTTGTCTAAAATCTATGCATAATCTCCATGCTTTTCCTCCATCTATAGCTTTTTTCGGTACCAGTACTACTGGGCTGTTGTACTCGGATGTAGATGGTTCTATGATTCCTTGGTCTCTTAGGTTTTGTACTTGTCGATTTAATTCCTCTGTTTGCGCATGAGGTGTCCTATAATTCTTGATATATACCGGAGTTTGGTCTTTAACTCTTAGTTTTTGTTCGTAGAAATTGTTACAGGTTAACATATCATGCCTTAGGGCGAATATGTCTGAATATTCCTCGCATAACGATACTAAGTTGTCTCGTATGTATTCTGGTATGTCTAATTTCAGTGATTCTCGTAATTCTTTTTTTCTGTCCTTGCTGTCGTTGACTAGCCTATATATATTGAATAGTTTAATATCCAACGTCCTGATTGTGCTTGCGTCTACATTTACTGTTTCGTACGTTGTGTTCAAAATTTTGATGTATGGATTATTACTTGAAATAATTGCTCTTGCTATGAATATTCCTGGTTGTATTTCTTGCTGTTCCACTATCCTGTCTTTCTTTAACGTTTGAAAAATTTTTACGATTCTGTAAATTTCACATCTAGGCGGTATTATTATGGTGTCATTGTCTATATTATCCAGAATTTTCGTACTAATGTAACAATCGTTGTCCTCTTTAATGTGCATTTTAAGGTTTGCGTAATCTAGTATACATTGAAAGTTAGAAATAAAGTCTCTCCCAATGATTCCGTCTGTTGGAATTGGAAAGTTAGGTTCTACCAATTGAAAGATGTGTTCGAATCGAGTTCCTTTTACTTCGAGTGTTGTCTCAACTTCTCCCATTGTTTGCAACTCTCCTTTAGTGACTCCTTTTATTTTCGCCTTTGTGTTTGGTTTCACCTGTTCCTTCATAAAATCTTGTGAACATTTTAGTATTGAAATATCAGCTCCTGTGTCTATGATAAAAGTGCTTGTGTTTTCAAGAATTCCTGTTTTCATTCGTACAAAGTTCGTTAGGTTTAGGTCGAAGTTGTAAATGTTATATTTTATTTCTGCCTGTGTGCTTCCAACTTCTTGTTCATTCAAAACCCCAAATGCTGGTTTTCTTGCTCTTCTTGACTGTCCTCTATTTCTAGTAACCTTACGTTCCTGTTACGTCCGCCTCTCTGGTTTCCTCTGTATGTTTGATTGTTAAATTGTCTGTATCCTCTGTTCGAATAATTTCGTTGATTGTCCGTTGCTTCTCCTTCGTTCCGTTGTCTGAAGTTATTTCTTCTTCCTCTGTCATATTTGTTATGGTATCCTCTTCTGTATTGCTGCTGTCCTCTCCTATTCTCGTAGTTTGTCCTATAATTTAAGACTCTTCCTTGTGCATTTTCCTCAGTCGTATCGATCGACAAAAATTTAGATACTACTTCCTGCGGTGATGTAAAGTTACCTGCTTCCAGTATTAGCTTAGCTTTCTCTGCATTAGCGTTTCGTTTCATTGTTGTTACTACTGCTTCCGTCGTATATTTCTTTGCTAAGTCAAGTGGCATTCCTTCCGCTATGTATGCTACTTTTAATTGTTCTGCTAACTCTTCCACTTCAGATGCGTACACTGCTGCATCTCTATGCCCTTGCCTTTTTTTGGCTAATTTGGCTATTAAATTCTTCGGATTATCACCTTTTAATTCTTTCTTTAGTGCTTCAGCTATCCGTGGAATCGTATCTTCTGTGGTTATTAGCGTTACAGCTGTGTCTTCATGACCTTCTGCCAATTTTCCAAGTAGTTCTAATGCGTCTAAAAATGGTTGTAATTTCCCTGCGCTTCCATCGAACTCGTTGGGCAATATCTTGCTTGCGATATTCAAAAATTCATTGATTGTCAAAGCCATGTTTAATATTGTTATATCTTGTTTTATGTCACCTTTTTTCTCTTTTATTCCGTCGTTAATTATTTCTTCTTCTCTTTCCTCGTCGCTTTTTCCTTCTTCTATTTCCTCATCGCTTTGTTCCTCTTCAACTTCCTTGTCGATTGGTTGATGTATTGAACTTGGAACCACTGTTCTCACATTTACTGCTTGAAATGATCGTATAACTTTGTCTCTGATTTTTCCAAAATATTTGTTGCACGATTCCCTTTGTTTGTCCGAAAGTGCTTCCCAGTTTTTCCTAGTCAATTGCGTGAACTTGTTATAAGCTTTAATTAGCTGTGTCGTCACTTCTTCCTTTATGCCCTTAGATTTCGGAACTTTTTTCTTTAAGACTCTTCTGCTTTGCCTGTCTATTTCTTGTGCAATTTCCTCAACTATTTTGACAAAATCTTCCCAAGTAACTTTGTTGCTACTCATTTATACATAATTTTTTTCTTTTTTCCAGCTTCTGCACTTCTTAGCGAAAATATAAATTCGATAGTCTTACGGTGTATATAGATATGTAGTATATAGATATATAGTAAAAA
This sequence comes from Diabrotica virgifera virgifera, assembly GCF_917563875.1. Lineage (NCBI taxonomy): Eukaryota > Metazoa > Arthropoda > Insecta > Coleoptera > Chrysomelidae > Diabrotica > Diabrotica virgifera. Next base: position 242,045,731 of record NC_065448.1, on the reverse strand, counting down.
ATATAGAGATAAAATAATACGTCAATATATGGTAAAAATATGTAAAAATTGCAGTGGTAATAAAAATTCAAAAATAAATAACGTTATATTAACCCTTGTAAATAAGTAGTTAGAATAATAATTTAAATGTATTATGCATATAGCGTATATTTGTTATATATCGTATATTTATTTTGATAGGTATATTTACGATAGCAAATATTAAAATCATAAAAAAATTGCAAAAATGTACTAAAAATCAGTAGTCAAATAATAAATGAATAAAAGTCAGCAAGGATAAAGTATACGTTGATAAATATGTAAAATCATATAAAATTGTATCATTGCGTCCTATAATAACTTAATATGAGAGTAAAAAAAATCTCTGTATATTGATAAATATTGGTAATAGAATAGCATAATTAAGTAAAAATAGGTAAACTTGAAACATATATTAATGTAATTAAGGTAGCACATAATGTTTATACTTTATACTTTATATTAATCAGGAAATACCATAAAAATAGCTAATATGGACTTACCACTTTTACACGTCTTTGTTCGTATCACAAGTCCTCGCTGCACGTTCCATAGCATTGTCCATTTTCCATTGTCCCACGATGTTCCATCTCCATACTATTCCCTTTTCAGCTCCGCGTCGGCCTGATGTCTCCATCCATTTTACATACCACACTGTTGTCTAAGGTGGTCTAGGTGCCTGAACATTGACGTGTTTTCCCATTTCTCGTTCTAGACTGCTAGTTCTGAGTTCTCGCCTGGTCTTGGATCGCCATATGACAGCCCTGGCATTAAGGCTATCTGCTCCCGGTGAGGGTGGTTATCCCTTATCCGAGGGGTGGAATAATTGATACGCTTTTACTTGTTGAGTTGTTTTATTTACACTCACATGAGCATAAGCTGGTAGCACCGCACCCTAAGAACGTATCGTGAAGAAAAGAGACAATATCTTTAATGTGGAAATATTACGTCTGATCACCAAAATAGAATGACGAATGTCTTATAATAATACTAATAATTCCCTTGTTATAGTTTTGCTGTTTATTTATTTAGAAATGCCTATTCAGCATCGACCATGAAAAGTGTTTATAATTGACTCTGCAATTATTAGTGAATCGTGATCTAGGATAACAATATTTGTATAATCGAATGAAGGTTGTAATATTGTTATGATGACATAAATAACTGAAAGTAATTATCGTAGATAATTACAGGGTGTTTTTAAGATATATCTACTGAGTACAGATGAATTCTTGTACAATCTTTCTACAAAGAAGGCTCATTTAATACTCATTTGGCGAATGTACTTTTTACAATAATAAGAAATGTGTTACTCTGATAACAGTTGTTAGGTTTTACAGAGTGGTCTACTAAAACTATATTTACAATATCCAACAGAAATACAAGCCGGAAGCCATGAATACAATAAACCCACGATGGTTCTTTTCATTGATCGAGTCAAAAGAAAAGAACTATTCACAGCATTGAAAGATATGGGTGTTAAAAAACAGCGAATAGTAAGACAGGCGATAGTTTAACAGAAAGCGTTGATGTAAGAACGAGTATGACAAGGAGATCGATTATCATCTTTAATGTTTAGCATAATATTGTAAAAGGTTACACAGGAAGCAAATATTAATAGAACAGGTCTTATATATCATAAGAAGCACCAGTGCTTAGCATTTGCCGACGACCTGGTAATATTGGCTAGGAGTAAAGCGGAACTGATGGAAACAGCCAAGAAGCTCGAGGAGAAAGCGGTGACCAAAGGATTACATATCAAGGAAGAAAAAACAAAATATATGGAATGGTCAAACAAACAATTTACTCAGGGTCAATACATAACGATGAAAACAACAAAAGGAATCCAATATAAATTCGAAGAAGTGGAAAGGTTTGAATACTTAGGAAGTATTTTCACAAGGGACTCTAATATCCAAGAAGAAATACGTAGAAGAATTGTGTCATCAGGTAACCGTGCCGTATATACTCTTAACAGGTTGTTGAGAAGCAAAAATATCAACAGAGATTACTTTCAGAAAATTAAAATCAGAATAGAAAAGGCCAGCGCAAATTTTAACAAAATGAGAAGAGTGTTCTGCAGAAGAGATCTGAAGTTATAGCTAAGAGTTAGGTTGGCTAGGTTTTATTAGTTGGCTTTTAAAGTCGCCGAAAAATGCAAGCGATATATTATTCGACGCGCTTTAGCAAAACGAGAACAAACATATACTTCCTTTGTCAAAAATGACTCAAAAAATTACTGAAGTAATTTTTTGACGTTTATTAATCGACGCAAATTTACACAGAATTCAAATTGCTTGTTAAATATTGTCATATCTAAGAGAACAAATCAGTAATATTGCATTTGGCACGAATTTATTTCTATTAGACCTACATATACCTATCAAAAATAGTTTATTTGATACTAGTACTTACTTGAAGTTCAGTCGATGTATTGGATGAAGAAAGCATTTTCATTTCATTAGTTTTACTATCCAATTCTGATTCTAATTGCTCCACTCTAATTCTTAAGCTTTGAATTTCTTTTCTGAGTTCATCTGCTAAATCTCCGCCTCCTAAAACGTGTACAGTTTCACGCAAGTTACAATAAAAATGTAATAAACATAAAAAGTTAATACTTAATTTTTCAAAAAGAAAAAATAATGAAAAACTGAATTTTATTTGAAAATAATTATTATCATACAAAAGAACCATTCTTTCTCAAAGATAATTTCTTGTAAATGTTGACCGTGACTGCGGTTAAGATGGTCCATTGTGAAGTTCTAATACTCGATGACACGTTCGAGCATTTCGATTGGTATTTGACCAATGACTCAAGTAATCTTGGCCTCCAATGCCTCAATCGTAGCCAGTTTATTCATGTAGACTTTGGACTTTAGGCAGCTCCAAAAGAAAAAGTTTAGAGGTGTAATGTCACAGGATCTAGGCGGCCAATTCACTGGCCCGAAGTTAGAAATAAATTGTTCGCCGAATCGTTCTCGCAGTAAAGTCATGCTTGGAACCAAATGTCGTCGGTACCACGAGCTTCAATTTCAGGCACCAAATAGTCCATTATCATGGCGCGATAACGGTCTCCATTCACAGTGACATTCTGATCGGTCTCTGTTTTAAAGAAGTATGGTCCAGTGGTCCATAAACCACACCAAACAGTTGTTTTTTCTTAAAGTAATGGCAACTCTTGAACCTCTTTGGGTTGCTTATCACCCCAAATATGGGCATTTTGTTTATTCACGTACCCATTAAGCCAAAGATGGGCCTCATCTGAAAACAAATTTTTTTTCGAAAACAGGGAATCTTCTGAAAGCTTATCAAGAGCCCATCGACTGAAACGGTGACAACTCGGAAGGTCTATCGGCTTCAGATCTTGCACTAATTGAATTTTGTATGCTTTTAAAGCAAGATCCTTAAGTAAAATACGCAAAGTTGTTACATACGACAAGCCAAGCTGTTGAGAACAGCGACGAATCGATTCTTCATTATTTTCGCGTACACTATCCGCTACCGCCGCTATATTTTCTTCAGTACGTGTTGAATGTGGTCTATTGGTCGCGTTTTATCCAATAATGAAAACTGTGTTTTAAACTTACTGGTTGTGAAGCGAATTATGAGTTCAATAGGCAGATTATGTGGACCATAAGTTGCTTTAAGCCCACGAAACACATTCCTCGTAAAACCCAAATTTTCGTAATACAGCTGAATAATTTCTATAGTCCGCCTCACCTTGACTTTACAGTATAAGGAACATAGGCAGTGCAGTCCTTATGAGAGTTTTTAGCGCGGTGATGCCGGTTTTATCAAAAAGAATTTCTAATCGAACATAAGAGAGATTAAATTAAAACTGTTTTAGAAAGGCAATCTACAATTTTAGGATTCATATGCGCTTAAGTTTATTTGATATACTATAGTTATTACGCATATGAATCCTAAAATTGGAGATTGCCTTTCTAAAACAGTTTTAATTTAATCTCCCTAATGTTCGATTACAAATTATCTTTGATAAAATGGCATCATCGAGCTTAAAAGCTTTCATAAGGACTGCATTGCCTATGTTCCTTATATAGTAAAGTCAAGGTGAGACGGACTATAGAAGCTGTGCCGGGCTAAGTCTTTCCATACTGGGTAAAAACTTTACTTTTTGCTGTAGTTCTTTGTTATACTTTTTTTTTGTAATAATTATTGTTAACTAATAGGATTAGCCATCAATAAATAAACAAACAAAACGAATATATTAATTACAAACCTTTGCTATTTTCCAAATCAGCTTGGTATTTCGCCTTCATCCTCATATTTTCCTCTTTCAAACTTGCCAACTGCCTTTTCCATTCATCCACATTTGCCGTACTTTCTTGAAGAGCGCTGGTTAATCTTGCGTTATTGCTTTTTAATGTTGCCAATTCAATTTCCCACTTCTTTGCGTTTGCCGAACTAAAACAATAGACAATAATAGTATTATTATAATATTATATTTTTAAAATGTTATTAAACGCCCAAATTGGTGTTACTTTTGACTGAACAGTATGTAGACCATATAGAACAATTTGGTGTTGAAGGATAACTTTCACTTTGGATGTCTGTGTTTAGGTGTAGTTATACCATACTATTATAGGTCGAAAATCTCGACTCTCAATTGAGAACAAACTGCTCATTTATAAAACAGTCATCATATTTATATGGACGTACGGAATCGAACTATGGAGTTGTGCCAGCAAATCAAATACAAAAATAATCCAAAGAACCCAATCAAAAATTATACGCACCATCGTAAATGACCCATGGTACATTTCCAACCAAACATTTTCAAACAGGCACCATGAGAAACTGGAAGGTCACCCCAACCGATTAATATTATCACTACTGCAACCACTAAACAACAGAACATTCCGAAGATTATAGAACATAGATCTTCGCTGAAACTGAGGTGAAACCGTTGGGTGATGTTCCTCATAATGCCATATTATTAGTGTACAATATTACAGTTTGTATAAGTTATTGTGCTTGTTATCAAATTAACTTATATGTAAGAGGACTGCATAGAATATGATGTAATTCTGATGGTTAATATTTTTTACTCAACTAATCAATATATTAGCAATTTTCATAATTATTAATTATTATGCTATATTTTTTATATATTTTAATACCCAGGGCTCGAGTAACAAACAATAAAAGCGGTTTATGGTAATTAACACAGAGCAATTTCAAAGCTAATTAACAAATACCTACAAAACTTTCTATTTGGGTCATAAAATCTCCCTAATTAACAATTAACTCAATTCGATGTAAATAATAGATAATTATTAATGTCGAATAAATCACGTCGAATATCTATTAAATTCTATCTCTAATCGCGTAAATTTACACTCACGACTAAAAATTGACATAACTTCATGATTTTGAATGTTATTCTTATTTTGTTTAACATTTAACTACACGCGCTGGCGTATTTTGTACGCCAAATATAAGAATTCTACTGTAAATACATTTAAAAATTTAATTTTTGACCTTGTTTATCTCTCTAACCTATCACTGGAATGTGCTGTACAATTTGGTTATAGTTTCGTTATAATCGGCGTTCTGGGAAGATCGTAATTTACAGTTTATTATTTGTTGTTTCCGGTGGTGGACATCATACGTTACGATTCTATTAATATAAGTAATAATATCAGTACATATTTCAATTGTTTTTTAGTCATTATGGCACAAAATATATTTTTCTTTATAAACAATACTTTTTCTTCCGTAAAAAATCACATTTCAAAAAAATTTTTATTAGTAATTTTATTTATCATGGAATCCAGTTATTCCATGATTCCAATTATAAATCCCAATTGGCTTACTGAGAAGGAACTCCAAGTATTCACTGATGCCGAATAAGGTTTATAACAAACAACTAAAGTGTATTTTTCAAAAAAAAAAATAAACAAATGCGCTGTTTTAAGTGTATTATCTTGTGGCGTATAAAGTACGCCACGCGTGTAGTTATGCTATAAATTGATGCGCGGGTAGTTAAAGGTTAAGTTAACGTCAAAACAAAAACCTGAAGTGTAGTATACCTGAATTAAAACAATAGGTTACTTGCATATTTTTTTTATTACATAATAATGTTCAGTTTTGTTTAAAAATGATATTTCCAACTAAAATAAAAATGTATACTAGTCCATTCTTTCACAGTTTTTGCTCTAAATTTTAAAGAACCGCTTGGATTGACATGAATTTTGGCATACGCATAGCTTACATGTCAAAGAAAAAAAGTGATATTGTGCCGATGTGTGCTTTTGCCCTGGGGGTAACTTTCATCCCCTCTTGGGGGTGAAAAAATATATGTCCAAAACAAGTCCGGAAATGGGTAAACTGACTAATTTTAAGTAACTTTTGTTCTATAGAGCTTTTTCGCCAACTCAACACTTTTCGAGTTATTTGCGAGTGAATATGTTCATCTTTCAACAAAATAACCACATTTTTAGACGGTTTTTCGCAAATAACTCAAAAAGTAAGTATTTTGTCGAAAAAAACGTTCTTAGCCCTATAAAAAATAAAAAAAAATGGTGTACGCGTTAGGTCTCTGGATCTCGTAGAACCAGAGTTATAGCCAATGAAAAATAGATTCATATTCACCAAATTTCAAATAGAATATTTCGACGTGAAATATCCAAAAAATTAAGCCCGTTTTGGGGAAAACCCATTAAAACTTTTTTAAAGTGTTTAAAAAAAGCTTTATTACTGTTTTTACAAAAAGTTTCTAGTATTAAATTTAAGCAAGTTACGCTTAAAATAAAGTTGGTCCCTTTTGTTTTTGCAAAAAAAAATCGGGAAGACCACCCCTTAATTAGCAACTTAAATGAAATTAATCGTTACCGCTCCACAAATTATTTTACTTATGTTGTGTTTATAATATGATCTGTAAGTTTCATCGATTCAAAGTGCTTATTTTTGAAAAAATTTGGTTTCAAAGTAAAATTTTTAAAAATTTAAATTTTGAAAAAAAATGCTTTTTTTCAAAATAACTTAAAAATTGTTAGAGTTACCAAAAATCTCAAAAAACAAAAAAAGTCAGATTTGCTTTTCTAAATATCATGTATTTTTTTGTTTTTCTGTTAGACAAAAATTGATCAAGATTTGGTGGTTCTAAATTTGCAGACATTTGTGATCAGTGACTCGTTCAACCCCTTTTAACTACAGCCCTTTCAATAATAAGGACTTTGAACCGATGAAACTTACAGATCATATAAACAATATATACACGAGTCAAGAAACTTGTGAAGTCGTAACGATTAAGTTCATTTAAGATACTAATTAGGGGGTGATTTTCTCGATTTCTTTATAAAAACCAAAAGGGACTAACTTTATTTTGAGCGTAACTTGTTTACTTTTGGTGCTAGAAATTTTTTTTATAAAACAAAAATGAAGCTTTTTTTAAACACTTTAAATAAGTTGTAATGAGTTTTCCCCGAAATGTGCTTCATTTTTGGTTATTTCACGTTAAAGTATTCCTTTTTGGAATTTGACGAATATGACCCTATTTTTCATTAGCTATAACTCTGCTTCTATGTACTAGGTATAGAGGCGTGATATATACACCATTTTTTTTAAATTTTTTATAGGCTATATTTTTGCTAAGAATGTTTTTTCGACAAAATACTTACTATTTAAGTTATTTGCGAAAAACCGTCTAAAAGCGTGGTTATTTTGTTGAAAAAATGAACATATTCAATGCCAAATAACTCGAAAAGTATTGACTTAGTGAAAAAACTCTATAGAACAAAAGTTACTTAAAATTAGCCAGTTTACCCATTTCGTGACTTTCTTTGGACGAATATTTTTTCACCACCAAGAGGGGGTGAAAACCACCCCCATGGCAAAAGCACATATCGGCACAATATCACTTTTTTTCTTTGACTTAGCTATGTGTATGCCAAATTTCATGTCAATCCAAGCGGTTCTTTAAAATTTCGAGGTTTTGCAATATTTTACCGTTAAAGAACGGACTATACCATTTTTATTCAGTTGCAATGCGAAGGCAAAACAATCTTATTTTTCACTTAGAACAGGGAGCGCAGTCCACCACTCTGAATCGACGATTTTCGACTCTTATTGGCGTCATCATCGGAGAGGCGTAGCTGCTCTCTGCTCGAAGTGACCAAACCTTGAAAGCTTATCCATACACTGCAACTGACGTGTATGGATTAGGTGACTAGCGTCATCTGGCAATTGAAAGGTAAAGTTTTCAATCCTAATAGCAACATTAATGATATTGAAAAATATTAAAAATATTACTAAAAGATTTTTAAATTGAAAAACTTATTGGTCCATTTCCCTGGTAACACCTCCAAGGCTTCTAAAATTTGCAAGCCAAATGGATGCTGCAGTGAAGACCATATAGATTTGGTCCATAATAAACGATCTTCGAAATAGAACTCACGCAGTTCAAACATTTGCCCTTCCAGACCCGGAAAATCTAAACGAATACTTCGTTAATGTGAGTAAAAATATAACTTCTACTATTTTGCCACAAAAAGATCCAATTTCCTATCTCTCTAATTCAGGAGTGTTCTCGAATTCATTCTTCATAAGACCAATCGATAAATCTGAACTGATCCAAACGATCAATAGTATCAAAAGCAAATCATGCTGTAGTACTGATGGACTATCCATAAAAATCTTCTCAAATCCCACAGAAAATGTATTGGAAATCCTCGTCTCACTAATTAATGATTCCTTTAAAAGAGGCAAATTCCCAGAGTGCCTAAAGATAGCCATTATTATTCCCCTTCATAAGGGTGGTGAAAAATCTAATGCTTGCAACTATAGACCTATTGCCTTACTACCGGTACTTTCAAAAATTATTGAGCGACTCATAAAAACACGTCTTATGTCCTTGATAACATCTTATCCCATCCTTTCTTATTGATAACATCTTATCCCAAAATCAGTTCGGCTTTTTAACTAATAAATGCACCACTGATGCCATGTTTTCTGTGCTTCATGAGGTTTACCAAGCCTAAACAATAATCTTTATACTGCCACTGTTTTCTGTGACTATGCCAAAGCTTTTGATTGTGTAAATCACGACATTTTGATTAAAAAACTAAATTTCTATGGGATTCGAGGTATTTTTTGAATTGGTTCCAATCTTACTTGAATAATAGGAAACAACTAGTTAGAGCAAATGATACTGACTCTAGTCTCAAAAACATTGTATGTGGAGTACCACAAGGTTCAGTATTGGGTCCTCTACTGTTCCTTATCTTTATAAATGACATCACTAACTTAAAAATCGATGGAAAAATTTTTCTTTTTGCTGATGATACCAGTATCACTTGGAGCAACTCAACTATTGCATCTCTTCATGCAACTATAACTTCTCGATTTGCTTACGATAAAAACCTGGTCTGACTCTAATTTACTCTCTTTTAACGTGGATAAGACAGTAGCATTATCCTATAAAAGTGCTCTTCAACCCCTGCGTGTTAATAACAGCCAGATCTCTACCGTTGATTCTGTAAAATTTCTTGGTATTTTTTTAGACAGCAATCTCAAATGGTCCCTTCATATCGATTTGTTAAGTAAGAAACTCGCCTCAGCCTGCTATGCTATAAGATCTGTTTCGAAAGAACTCAATTTAGCATCTTCTAAACTAACATATTTTTCCTTGTTCGAGTCTCATCTTCGATATGGTCTTCTTTTTGGGGTTCTAGTACAGCTGCCCAATTAGATGTTATTTTTAAATTACAAATAAGAGCAATAAGGTATCTGTTTGGCCTCAGAAGAACAACACATTGCAGAAATTACTTCAAAGATCAAGGAATTTTAACCCTTACATCTTTATATATTTTAGAAACTGTTTGCTTAATTCGTAAACACATGCATGTCTTTCCAGCAAGGTCTCATCATGACTACTCCACCAGAAATTCAAATTTTGATGTCTATTTACCGATCCCGTCCTCTGAGTTAGTAAAGAAATCTATATTATATTCCGCAAAAAAAAACTATACAAACATCTTCCTTTACAACTCAAATCTGCAACATCTTTCCCCAAGTTCCGTAAAATGATAAAAGCTCATCTATCTAAAAGACCATATTATTCAGTAGAAGAGTTTCTTAATGACTAACTAAGAAATTACAGTAAAGTACTAGTAACCAAACTTATCTATATTTGGGTGTCACATGCAGCAGCTTAAACTTATTAGTTCCTATGTCTATAGTTTACTTTGTTGTATGTTCACTTTGCAATTTCTGTAAATTGTTGCAATATATCGGTTTTGTTTTTTGTTTTCTTTACTTTATTTACTTATATTTTGTATTTTTGTATTTTTTTATATTGACGGTTTATCAAATTTCAGAAAATTGTATTTGTTATTGTTATTGTTAGATATTATTTATTTATTTTTTCTGACTTTATATTAAGCTTTGTCCATAAAATTTGTATAATTTTCAGTGACAATAAAGCATATTTCTGTTCTATTCTAAGACAAAGGGAGGGAATTCTAAAAAGTTGCAATTCGCAACCCCTGTCTGCAGCGTGGTAAAGTTCCAACGGAAAATGGACCTAGTTACTCTATAGGAGTAATACTAATATAAACTAAACTAAAAATTAATACCATTTTTATTCAGTTGCAATGCGAAGGCAAAAGAATCTTATTTTTCACTTAGAACAAGGAGCGCAGTCCAGCACTCTGAATCGACGATCGACTGTAAAAAGTCTGTAAAACAATAAAAAATGTTTGCTTTCTTTTAACTAAGAATTTATTGAACAGTTATCGAATTATACAGGGTGTCCCGAAAAGATTGGTCATAAATTATACCACACATTCTGGGGTCAAAAATAGTTTGAATAAACCTAACTTACTTTAGTACAAATGTGCTCATAAAAAAAGTTACAGCCCTTTGAAGTTACAAAATGAAAATCGATTTTTTTCAATATATCGAAAACTATTAGAGATTTTTTATTGAAAATGGACATGAATCATTTTTATGGCAGGAACATTTTAAAACAAAATTAAAGTGAAATTTGTCCACCCCATAAAAAATTTATGGGGATTTTGTTCCCTTAAACCCCCCAAACTTGTGTGTACGTTCCAATTAATTCATTATTGTGGTACCATTAGTTAAACACAAAGTTTTTAAAACTTTTTTGCCTCTCAGTATTTTTTTGATAAGCCAGTTTTTATTGAGATACGGCTTCTTTTTCAATATATTTACGTAAACATTTTATGGGGGTTTTGTTCCTTTAAACCCCCCAAATGTTTGTGTACGTTCCAATTAAACTAGTATTGTGGTACCATTAGTTAAACACAGTGTTTTTAAAACTTTTGCCTGTTAGTATTTTTTTCATAAGTCACCTTTTATCGAGATGTAGCTTCTTTTTCAAAATATACTTAAAAATGTAAATTATAAATAAAGTTTCAGATTATTAACAGGTCTCTATAATCGTACTTAACCATATACAAATATGTGGTGGATTCGACAAATATTCAAAATATCTCGATAAACACTGGCTTATCGAAAAAGTAATTAGAGGCAAAAAAGTTTTAAAAATAATGTGTTTAACTAATGGTGCCACAATAATAATTTAATTGGAACGTACACAAAAATTTGGGGGGGTTTAAGGGAACAAAAGCCCCATAAAATTTTTATGGGATACACAAATTTTACTTAATTTTTTTTTTAAGATTTTGCTGCCATAAAAATGCCACATGCCACTTTTCAATAAAAAATCTCTGAGACTTTTCGATATATGAAAAAAAATCGATTTTCATTTTGTAACTTCAAAGGGCTGTAACTTTTTTTGTGTGCACTATTGTATATAGGTAAGTGAGGTTCAATCAACCTAGTTTTGACCCCAGAATCTGTGGTATAATTTATGACCAATCTTTTCGGGACACCCTGTATAACTCAACAAAATGTAGTTGCTTTACACGCATTGCAAAAATGCTTCAAACGAATGTAGAGCACATTCGCATCTTGTATCCACAAGTTAATTTAAAAAAAATGACGTCTTCATCGATCCTTTATCGAGTCGATTAATATAATTACGGTATAGTTGGCCATTTTTACGAAAATGCAAATAGAGTACCACAAGAAAGTTTTATTGCATATCTTACATCATGCGTCAGCTTGAAATGCTACGAATTACTTGATATCGCACTAGTTTTGATGTTATATAATACATAAGAAATACGCCAAGTATATAGCTTTATTACTACATACTCTCTGTACGTACAATTAGAAGTGTTTTGCGATAATTACTTTTTTACTTTTTTTATCGAGTCATTTTGTAGAATGTGTTAACGGTTTTATTAGAAAATTATTTAACAATTATAATAAATTGGATTTAAATATGTTTTATTAAATATAATTAGATAAATAAGTTAATAGATAATAGTAAAATAAATAGAGCGAAATATTTGTCACAAGTTAACTAATAAGAATTATGCCAGTGTTTTTAAAGTTAATGATCTCCTTGTAGACCAGTAAGGATCTGTTTTTAGGTGGATGTGAGAGGTGGCATTCAGATTTTTGCGGATAAAGTTAGGTGATAACTTCGTTAATAATAATTGACTTATGCTCCTTCTCAAACATGCCCGGAACATTAATAAAAAAATAAAATATTTAAAAATTTCAAAAAAATTTCGTTTTTTTTCTACTTTTTTTGCTTATAACTTAAAAACTATTCATTTTAGAACAAAGTCCTACAGGAATAAAACAAAGATAATTAAATTGTCTATCAGATGCGATTGGTTAAAAATGTCCTAATTTATCACCCTTGCTTCAAAATAGTAATAAATATAAAATAAGGGGGCACAACAAGCCTGTCCTTATTCAATGATTTTTCATCACTTAGGTTACACTTGGAACCTTCCTAATTCGCTTAGAAAATTTTTGTAATGTGCTAAAACCGTACACCAAATTTCATTAAAATTGACTTACTAGATTTTGCATAATAATTTTGCAATCTAAACTTTTTTAAAAAATTAAAAATTTTTAAAATCTTGCACAACAAAAACTAGAACATACAAAGATTTGTCAATTTTTTTACATATAAAGAAGTACTCCACCTATCTAATGCACTTTACAGAATTGAAATCGGATTATTTAAGCAGCCTCAGCAATGTTTTAAAGTTATAAACAATTTTTTGGCTTAAAAACAAATTAATGCTGTGGCCAGGAGGGGGTGCTACGGGCTCCTTTATTTAGATGGACTTACCCAAGTTTTTTTATGTATTTTGATCCGTAGAACACGAATTTGTTGGGTAACAGTTGATCCGGATGTCGATAAGATTGTTATAAACAAAGAACTTGAGGAATTACATAAAATCGATTTTTCGCAAAATAAAACATTTTTTTCTATTTCTTGGGTAATTCTAAGCAAAAAATGTTCTTACAAGTTTTTTCGTAGGATGCATAGTTTTCGAGATAAACACGGTGGAACTTTCAAAAAATCGAGAAATTGCAATTTTTGAACGCGAATAACGTTTGATTAAAAAATAAAATAGCAATTCTGCTGACAGCATTTGAAAGTTCAAGTCAAATTATACCGGTTTTAATTATTTGCATTGCTAAAAATTAATTTCTATTATTAAACAAAGCTATTTGTTTATAAGCCAAAAAATTGTTTATAAATTTAAAACATTGCTGGGGCCCCTTAAATAATCCGATTTTAATTCTGTAAAGTGTATTAGATAGGTAGAGCACCTCTTTATATGTAAAAAAAATTAGCCAACTTCTAAATGGTCTACTTTTTGTTCAGAAAGATTTTAAAAAATTTGAACTTTTTTAAAAACATTTAGATTGCAAATTTATTATGCAAAATTTATTAGGTCGATTTTAATGAAATTTGGTACACGATTTAAGTATGTTACAAAGAATTTCCTAAGCGAATTACTAAGGTTCTAAGTGCCACCATAGTGGTTAAAAAATATTGAATAACAACAGACTTATTTTGCCCCCTTATTTTGTATTTATTGCTATATTGCAGAAAAGGTAATACCTTAAGACATTTTTACCAGTCGTATATCATACAAAATTCTTTATTTTATTTCTGTACGACTTTGCTCCAAAACGAATCGTTTTAAAGTTATAAGCAAAGAAAGCAGAAAAAAATCGATGTTTTTCGAAATTTTTAAATATTTTAATTTTTTTATTAATGTTCCGGGCATATTTGAGAAGGAGCATAAGTCAATTATTATTACTGAAGGTGTCACCTAACTTTATCTGCAAAAATCCGAATGCCACCTCTCACATCCAAAAATAGACGTTTTTTCGCAGATCCTTACTGGTCTATTGGGCTCTAATAAAATTATATTAAGATTTTCATTTTTAATCTGTAGACTCAGAGGCGTCTCTAGCCCAAGTAGCGCCCGTGTGCAGTTGATGTCCTGGCGCCCTTTGGTAGACGCGCTGTCAAAATCGAATAGTCGAATAGGTACCTACCTAGTACTAGTACATAGGGTATTGAGGGTTTTAGGTACGCTTATAACATAAACAAAAATCCAGATGCAAATAGTGCAATATTAAATGTTGTCGGGAGCCACTAGGTATTCACGGCGTCAGAACAACCTACCCATCTGTTAAAAATATTTAATTAAAAATGAACTTTTTTATCTGAGGTATGGTTGAAAATTGGTTGAGGAAATTTGACAGGTTTAAGTACACTAGTAAATAGTACTTTTAGGAATAAAAACCTATAAATGAGTAACTATAGGTTAGATTTTTAGATGAATAAAAAATAACAAGTTTGTGATTATCTAAAAAAATAATAGGTACATAAAATGCACGCGGGGGTAAGTCTAAAATTCCTTATTGTAAACCTATATTCTTCCCCTTCATATTTAACCCATTATCGTAACCTTGACTACGCATATCTGGTATGTCAATTTCGTTGGAGATTAAATATTCTAACAAAAATTAAGTTAAGCCCTGACCAGTAGTATCTGTAATAGAAAAAAAAAACCTTGAAAATATGTTTTTATTTCAGCCTTATTGCTACTTGCATTTAAAAGAACGTACCGTACGGCAATCGATATTTTATTCTTCGTGAGCAATACCTGAAGTGCAATCTAAAATAATTGAAAAATATTTTGATTGTCTTAATTCAAAAGTAATATGTAGTTCTTTTTATTCTTATATATTCAATCAACTTTAAAAAATTACGATTGTCAGAATCGTAAATTTTTTCAGACTTTCCCCGTAAAGCCAGATATTGCCTCGCTAAAAGATGGATTATGTTGATTATTCGTTCAAGTACTGCCACCCAACGTTTTTTTTTTCTCGTTCAATTACAACTTGATTCAAAAAATCTACCGACTTTCCTTTTAAAATAATGGTTTTTAATGTAATTTGTTTCTTAAGACATGATCGGTGCCCTAATTAAAGCTTTTTTCATGACGCTCTAAAGCTATAGACAAATGCTGCCGATCTTTGTAACCCATTTTACCATTCAAAGGTGTAACATCCGTATGAAAAAGTTTACAATAAAAATAATAAACAGAATCAGTCGATTTAGAGAAAACCAGCCTATTAGTTCTTAAAACAGTTTCATTATTTAACATCTTTTTAGTATAATACGTATTTGAAAAAGATCTTTTCGAACTATTCAAAGGATAGGAACGCTGTTTTACTTATACTGGTCCACGCTCCATTAAAAATATACTTTGCGTGTCGGATAAAATCTGTGGCTATAAGGCAAGATCATTCATTATATC
Organism: Diabrotica virgifera virgifera; assembly: GCF_917563875.1. Classification (NCBI taxonomy): domain Eukaryota; kingdom Metazoa; phylum Arthropoda; class Insecta; order Coleoptera; family Chrysomelidae; genus Diabrotica; species Diabrotica virgifera. The sequence goes on along the minus strand of NC_065448.1, from coordinate 242,030,012 downwards.
ATCTTGAAGTATATTCTCCGGGAACGCTTCGGCACAAGAAGGTTCTTCGTCTTCTTCCACTACCAAGGACAAAGAGAATATAGACGACGACGTTGAAGAGAGGAGTTCTGGTGTATAATTACCTTGGTTTTCATTTTCCCGATTGACAGTCGGGCGGGCGACAATCTATAAATAGTGCTAAGTTATTTTTCATTAATCGTTTTAAATCATATTTTATATTGAAACAAAGTAAACGACCCGCTTTTTGGCGCTCGGCGCCCCCAACATCCCGGCGCCCGTGTGCATCGCACACCCTGCACAATAGATGACAATAGGTAAAGCCGCCTCTGTGTAGACTTAGACAAAGCAATAAAGCACTAAAATCGGCCTTACCTCCAAAAAAAAAGGACAAGACTGATCTTAATAATTCTTTTGGCATTCGATTCGTAAATCCGCCAGGAAACTTTGTAAACAGGAGCCATGACATAATATTGAAAAACTGCATACAAAAAATGCATTCTTAAAGTGCATCTCAAACAGACAATAAACAAAATTCAGAACTCGTCAATTATCGGCGGAAATGAGTTCAATTTTGTTACTCGGGGGTTTTTGGGGTCGTTACAAAGAATATGACGTCAAAAGTGATCTCCGGAGTACCTGGTGCCCAGGGTACCTACTGTTTACCTCCCTTGTGGAGTTTTCGGCAAATTCATTAAAAAATAGTCAAAAATCATTATTTGGGGTTTTGGGGCCGTTAACGACGAATATGACATCGGAAGTAATTTTCGGGGTACCTGGTGCCCAGGGTACCTACTGTTTACCTCGTCTTGTGGAGTTTTCGGCAAAAAATGTATTAAAAAATTAGTCAAAATTCATTACTCAGGAGTTTTTGGGGTCTCTGATGACAAATATGACATCGGAAGTGATCTCCGGTGTACCTGGTGCCCAGGGTACCTACTGTTTATCTCGTGACTAATGATTTTTGACTAATTTTTAATGAATTTGCCGAAAACTATAGAAAACGAGGTAAAAAGTAGGTACCCTGGGTACCAGGTATTCTGGAGATCGCTTCCGATGTCATATTCGTTGTTAGCGACCCCAAAAACACCAAGTAATTAATTTTGACTAATTTTTAAATAAATTGTTTGCCGAAGACTCCACAAGAGAAGTAAACAGTAGGTACTCTGGGCACCAGGTACTCCGAAAATCACTTCTGATGTCATATTCGTCGTTAGCGGCCTCAAAAACCCCCGAGTAATGATTTTTGACTAATTTTTAATGATTTGCCGAAAACTTCACAATACGAGGTAAACAGTAGGTACCCTGGGAACCGGGTACTCCGGACTCCGGAGATCACTTTTGACGTCATATTCGTTTTCAGCGACCCCAAAACTCCCGAGTAACAAAACTGAACTCATTTCCGCCGATAATTGACGAGTTCTGAATGTTTTTTATTGTCTGTTTGAGATGCACTTTAAGAATGCATTTTTTGTATGCAGTTTTTCAATATTATATCATGGCTCCGGGTCACAAAGTTTCCTGACGCATTCACGAATCGAATGCAAAAAGAATTATTAAGATCCGTCTTGTCCTTTTTTTCGGAGATAAGGACGATTTTAGTGCTTTATTGCTTTGTCTAATATTAAGATTTTCATTTTTAATCTGTATACTACGCTGTTCAATAAGCTTTGCTCTTCGATAAGAAAACAGGGGCGTCATTTGGGCGTCCAGGGGGGGGGGCATTTGCCCCCCCTGGCCCTAAAAAATGACTGAAATTTACAAAAAATACATTAATATTCATCATAACATCATATACAGTGCTAGTCAAAAGTCCGTACCCCCCCTCGAATCTTTTGAACGGTTATACCTATAATAGTGAAATTTGGAGATAGGAAATAAACGGACGTAAGCTTCTTAACTAGTCATGACAGGTGACGTAATAGTGACAGATGACTTTACAGCGCCACTGTGACAGATAATTTTAAATGGGACCTTATGGCAAGTGACACCTCGTTTGAAAGGTATTGAAAATACCTATTCAGTCATACTAATATTGTTTAAGTTTAAGCTAATTTTGACGAATCAATGAAATAAATATAAAATTGTAGTTTCATTTAATTAATTCAAAATTCAAAATTCCGCCTAAGATAACTTGTCAAAAAGGTTGACGTTGACGTAAAAACTACTAGAGAATCGAAAAACGTCAACTTTTTTGACAAAAAAACCATAGGCGTACATTTTAATTTTTATTAATTAAATGCGAAGCTACAATATTATATTTATTTAATTTATTCACCAAAATCAAAATCAACTAAAAAACAAAAAAATTAGTATGGCTGAGTAGGTATTTTGAATACCTTTCAAACGAGGTATCACTTGCCATAAGGTCCCATTTAAAATTATCGGTCACAGTGGCTCTGTAACGTCATCTGTCACTATTACGTCACCTGTCATAATAGTTAAGAAGCTTACGTCAGTTAATTTCCTCCATCCAAATTTCACTATTATAGGTAAAACCGTTCAAAAGATAAGAGGGGGGGTACGGACTTTTGACTAGCACTGTATAATGTATTGTATATATAGTGCTTGCCCCCCCAAACAAAATTTCAAATGACGCTCCTGTAAGAAAAACACAATTTTATAGTTTGAAAATCACTTTGTTATTTAGTATAGTCCCCCTGAACATCAATACACTTATTCCAACGAGATTATAATTTATAAATTCGATCCTTGAAGTGAGAATATCGAGGGACTGCAAAATACGCTTCCTCAGCTGTTAGGACGTATCATTTGACCAAAAAACGCATTCCATGCCAAATTTTTTTAGGTATTAAAACATATGGTAGTTGCTAGGGGCCAAATCAGATGAATACCGTTTTTTTTTTAAATTTTAAGACTAATAGTAATCGAGCTATACTTTATTATATGTTAGCTCTTCTTCGTCAAATGCTAAATATTGTAGTTTTAAAGTCAAAAGACGGGAAAACTTTGCATTTTTCGGGGATAACTTGTTGAAATTATTTTAAAAAATTTAAAAATATCTATGTTCAGAAATAAAACAGTCTCTTGCTCAAAAATTAAGTGACTTATAATGAAAAGAATGTCAGTCCCTATTTTTTTCAGCGAAAAAGTGATCGGAAGCAACCTCCTAATCACCACCCTAATTAAAATTAGTCATTGACCTTATTTAGTCTTTTTTATTTATGTATTATTAATAGGTTCTAGAAGTTTGACCGGCTTAGAATGATTATTTATAAAAGAATTGAGTTAAAAGCGAATAACGAATTTTGTAGCTTGGAAAAAATGGCCTTTTCTTCAGAATAGAAGGATTAGCATCAGAAATACGAAAAAATGATTCAATATGAAATTGTTGCTTATTTAATTCCCAAGAACTTGGTTTGCAAAAAATTATTCTACGGCAAAAATTGAGTGAGCTATTGACAATTAAAACTTGTAATAACATGCAAAAACCACCTTTACCAACCCTTTCAAAGTCACGGAGATGACACTTAAAGAAGAAGGTCGTGAAAACTTATAATCCTAGTTTCAAAATTAGGTACACTTTTTTTCTGTCTGTTTCAGTAGCACCACTCGTAATACTATCGTTTTCAGAGTATTTTATAAACAATCAAACATATAAGAATCGGTTTGTCCAATTATCTTCATTTCTCATTTCTGGTCTAATTTGACGAACTGTGAAACTTCACGCAATTCTAACGAATTATTGCAAACAACAGTGAAGAATACTGTAATTATTGGTAATTAAATTTAATTAACGCTTTTTTATGTTGATGCATGTGGTATGTGAATATTAAAATGGATGTATCTGAGTATTTCATTCTTTGATTGCCTTCCTTTCAATTTCTAACCATGGTAAAAAAGAAATGTGCATTAGAAATGATTTGTTGTGCGTGAAGAATGAAGTATGATTTATTAGATAAGGAACGCACATTATGCTAATATTCTATTTAAGCATCAAACATTAAACATTTGCAACAGACTGATCTTATGTTCGAGAAAATATGTGTATGATAATAGAGATTCATCTTCCGTTTATTTTTCTTAGCTCTTATATTTATTCTACTTTCAACACATCTTTCGAAGACCTACTATATGCATTTGTCATCTTATGTAATATTTGTAAACAGCCAAGGTAATCAAACTGCCAAGGTAAGAGTTGACAACCAGAATACCCAAAATATCAAAATACAAAGAGGAGTCCGTCAGGGTTGCGTGCTATCCCCACTATTCTTCAATGTCTACAGTGAAGCGGTATTTCAAGAAGCGCTCTCAGATTCAATGGAAGGTATATCTATCAATGGAGAAATGAACGCTGTCATGAGTACGGACTGAAGATGAATTTAAAGAAAATTAAATGCACGATCATGACTAAATCAGCACACGCAAACATCCAATTGACTATTGAAGATACTGTAATTGAGAGTGTGGATAACTACAAATACTTAGGAACATGGATAACATCAAATGTAGATCAAATTAAAGAAATTAAGACACGTATTGAAATAACACGTGCATCATTAATTAAACTTGGAAAAGTTTTTTTGTTGTCGGGATATAAGGTTAGAACTACGCCTAAGGATGCTTGGGTGTTACGTGTTCTCTACCCTTCTATATGGCTTGGAAACGTGGACATTAAAACAAGTCCATCTGAATAAGTTGACCGCCTTTGAATTTTGGTGTTACAGAAGAATCCAATGAATATCATGTATTCAAAGAATGTCAAACGTGGAAGTAACTAAACGGATAGGACATGGAGCGGAAATAATATTGACTATCAAAAGACGAACTCATTAAAACTTATTATGCAAGGCAAAATCCGAGGAAAGCGAAATGTGGGAAGACAAAGAATATCCTGGCTTAAGGACTTAAGGGAATGGTTCGAATGCAGTAGTGCAGAGCTACTTAGAGCGGCAGTCAACAGGGTCCGCATAGGCATGATCATTTCCAACCTTCGATAGAAGATGGAACTTAAAAAAGAGGAAGTGATATTTGGTATTATGTATAAGCTTGTTCAATTGAAACAGATCTTTGGTCAGGTTAGCCTTGGAAACAATTGGAATCACTCAACAGACATTCTGAAATGTTAGTTATGTTTGTACACGTCACACTGATAGTGATCAGTTCCTATCATTTGTATTTGACTACTACTTTAATAGTCCAGGAACCAAAGCTTTTCACCTCGCAATTTTTACAAAATGGATCAATTTGCTTGAAAATATGATAATAAGTAGTGGATAGTCCATGGATCAAAATCTATACGATGCCGACAGGCGCTTTTACCATGGGGGTGGTTGCCACCCCATCTCGGGGGTGGAAATTTTTCATTATATTTTGACCGCAAAAGTTAATAAAAACATTCATTCTAAGCAAAAAATGTTCTATACATTTTTTTGATAAAATTAAGTTTTTGATTTATTCGCTATCGAAAATGTTCGTTTTATATCTAAAAAAGAATGTGTGTGTACTTTGTACGCACGTAAGAAGTAATACTTCTATTATATGATTTCAACGAAATTAATATACTTTAAACAGTTTATTTATATTTTATTTAAATATCAAACTAATTTTAATACTTACTACTTCTCAAAAATTTTTGTTAAAACAGTGCCAAAAATTAAAATAATAAAATAATAAAACACACACAAACAAACACTTTGAAAAATGCCACAAATGATTTCTAAACAATGTAGGAAAAATTTTTAACTAAATACGTATTTTTTGAAAAAAAAATTATATAATAAACTTACAATCATAAAATGTATAAAAAAAATAAAAGTTTCCATTGGGGTTCGAACCCGCTTGTCAGCGCAGTTAGTATTGAAATTCATTCACCTTAAACTTTTACCCACGGAAACCATGTGTCATCATGTGCGAAGATCAACTAACTAAACGGATTAAACTTTTGACGGTTCTGAATTTAACCAAATTATTTTGATTTTGAATTGAAATTATTTAGAATTGAAAGAAATATTAGAATACAACAAAACATAGAGTAAGAAAACAATATATTAGGTGAATATTGATAGACATTTTGATGGTAATCAAATTATGTAAATCAAAGCATTACATACTATTTTAGTAGGTTCTTTCTAAATTTTCCAAATAGGTAGGTCCTACCTATGAAATTTTTTATTATCTATTTTTAACCTATCTAAAACTCATCAAATCAGCTAAAAAATCCTACTATCAAAATCGTATGGAAAGCTCTAAAAGTGTTGCAAAAGAAACTTGGTCCATAATAAACGATCTTCGAAATAGAACTCACGCAGTTCAAACATTTGCCCTTCCAGACCCGGAAAATCTAAACGAATATTTCGTTAATGTGAGTAAAAATATAACTTCTACTATTTTGCCACAAAAAGATCCCATTTCCTATCTCCCCAATTCAGGAGTGTTCTCGAATTCATTTTTTTTTAAGACCAATCGATATATCTGAACTGATCCAAACTATCAATAGTATCAAAAGCAAATCATCCTGTAGTACTGATGGACTATCCATAAAAATCTTCTCAAATCTCACAGAAAATGTGTTGGAAATCCTCGTCTCACTAATTAATGATTCCTTTGAAAGAGGCAAATTCCCAGAGTGCCTAAAGATAGCCATTATTATTCCCCTTCATAAGGGTGGTGAAAAATCTAATGCTTGCAACTATAGATCTATTGCCTTACTACCGGTAATTTCAAAAATTATTGAGAGACTCATAAAAACCCGTCTTATGTCCTTTCTCATTGATAACAACATCTTATCACAAAATCAGTTCGGCTTTTTAACTAATAAATGTACCACTGATGCCTTGTTTTCTGTGCTTCATGAGGTTTACCAAGCACTAAACAATAATCTTTATACTGCCACTGTTTTCTGTGACTATGCCAAAGCTTTTTATTGTGTAAATCACGACATTTTGATTAAAAAACTAAATTTCTATGGGATTCGAGGTATTTCTTTGAACTGGTTCCAATCTTACTTGAATAATAGGAAACAACTAGTTAGAGCAAATGATACTGACTCTAGTCTCAAAAACATTGTATGTGGAGTACCACAAGGTTCAGTATTGGGTCCTCTACTGTTCCTTATCTTTATAAATGACATCACTAACTTAAAAATCGATGGAAAATTTTTTCTTTTTGCTGATGATACCAGTATCACTTGGAGCAACTCAACTATTGCATCTCTTCATGCAACTATAACTTCTGATTTGCTTACGATAAAAGCCTGGTCTGACTCTAATTTACTCTCTTTTAACGTGGATAAGACAGTAGCTTTATCCTATAAAAGTGCTCTTCAACCCCTGCTTGTTAATAACAGCCAGATCTATACCGTTGATTCTGTAAAATTTCTTGGTATTTTTTAGACAGCAACCTCAAATGGTCCCTTCATATCGATTTGTTAAGTAAGAAACTCGCCTCAGCCTGCTATGCTATAAGATCTGTTTCGAAAGAACTCAATTTAGCATCTTCTAAACTAACATATTTTTCTTTGTTCGAGTCTCATCTTCGATATGGTCTTTCTTTTTGGGGTTCTAGTACAGCTGCCCAATTAGATGTTATTTTTAAATTACAAAAAAGAGCAATAAGGTATCTGTTTGGCCTCAGAAGAACAACACATTGCAAAAGTTACTTCAAAGATCACGGCATTTTAACCCTTACATCTTTATATATTTTAGAAACTGTTTGCTTAATTCGTAAACACATGCATGTCTTTCCAGCAAGGCCTCGTCATGTCTACTCCACCAGAAATTCAAATTTTGATGTCTATTTACCGATCCCGTCCTCTGAGTTAGTAAAGAAATCTATATTATATTCCGCAAAAAAACTATACAACCATCTTCCTTTACAACTCAAATCTGCAACATCTTTCCCCAAGTTCCGTAAAATGACAAAAGCTCATCTATCTAAAAGACCATATTATTCAGTAGAAGAGTTTCTTAATGACTAACTAAGAAATTACAGTAATGTACAAATAACCAAACTTATCTATATTTGGGTGTCACATGCAGCAGCTTAAACTTATTAGTTCCTATGTCTATAAATAGTTTACTTTGTTGTATATTCACTTTGCAATTTCTATAAATTGTTGCAATATATCGATTTTGTTTTTTTTTCTTTACTTTATTAACTTATATTTTGTATTTATGTATATTTTTTTTATATTGACGATTTATCAAATTTCAGAAAATTGTATTTGTTATTGTTATATGTTATTTATTTATTTTTTTCTGACTTTAATTAAGCTTTGTCCATAAAATTTGTATTTTCAGTGACAATAAAGCATATTTCTATTCTATTCTATTAGGATACTAAAACATTTACAATTATTACGTACCTGTCGCTTTTAAAAACTATTTTAAAAGTCACTACAATATTATAAACTTGCATTTTTCTCAACAATAAAAACTAATATACACAACATTAATTTGTTTATCCAAAATCTCCATATTGAACAATTATTGACAGATGATTTTAACACCCAATCAGATCCCGTATAACGTTTATACCATACTGTCTGTGTGCGCATGCGCGCAAAATTATGAAATTTTACTCTCAACCGCGCCTAAAGAAGTATAACTTCAAAAATCAATGTTTTTCGATGGTATACTCATTTACGATTCACTCAATTTTTGCCACAGAACAAATTTTATCAAACCAAGTTCTTGGGAATTAAATTACCTACAATTTCATATTTAAACATTTTTTCGTATCTCTGATGCTAATCTTTCTATTCTGAAAAAAATCGCATTTTTTACCAAATCTCAAACATTTGTTATTCGCTTTAAACTTCAGTTTTTTTAAAACTAATCATTCTAAGCCAGTCAAACTTCTAGAATCTATTAATAATACATAAATACAGAGGAATAAATAAGGCCAATGTAGTGTTGCCCAAATGCAAGACCAAGACGAGACTTGGACAGTCTTGGTCTTGTTCTTGCACCAGTACACCTGGTCTTGGTCTTGGTCTTGGTATTGCACTCCCAGTCTTGGTCTTGGTCTTGCAGCAAGAGTCTTGCAAGTCTCGCAGTTACCCACTAGCATATTGCTATTTCTTAATAAACAACTCACATTAGGTGGGTTTGAACCCACGATCTAAACTATCCCTGCCTATACTCTAACTAACTGGGCTATCTACCATGTCCCACGGGAGTTAGTCTGTTTCTTAATAAACGTTTGCATTTAATAACCTGACATATGCTAAAACATTGTGAAAACACAAAAAACAAATAAATGACAAAATTGACTGTATTTTAAAGAACATTATCTATCTAGAAAGGGATTGATGGACTCTCACATTAGGTATATGAAATGAAATGGAATAAAAGAGTTCTACAATTTGCCATTTATTCAAATAAAAAATTTAAAAAAATACAAATTAAATTACAGCACAGTACGCAATAGCTTTGACACTATTATTAGTTGATAATTTTTGTTTGCTATTAGTTGAAAATTTTAAGATTGACTTTTTTAATAAGAGTTAATACAAAGTAATACACGCAGTTTAATTAAATAACATTTATACAGTCGGAAAAATGAAAGAATACCCATGAACGAACATATAAAACACGCTGTATTTTCCTGTCACCGTGCCACAAAGAAAATTGTCCAGTGCAAGTGCATGTAACAATAATTATTACATATACTTGCGCTGGCCAATTTTTTGTCTGACACGGTGACAGGAAAATACGGTGTGTTTTATATGTTCGTTCATGGGTATTCTTTCATTTTTCCTACTGTACAGAGTGAGTTTTATGTAGGAAACGCCTCAAATATCTCGGAAACGACTTGAACGATTTTTATAGAATATGGTGGGTAAAGGTCTTCTAATGCGGCCGATATTATAGTGGTAATTACACATTGTTGTCAGATCTTTCGTTTTTTTGAAAATATAATGAACTTTCGTATTTGGAATAGAACACCCTGTATATTTTTAAACTTTCAACCATAATAACTACTAATTAATTTTCATGTAATATTTTCTATACCGAAATGCCGTAATTTCTGAGTTATTTCTATATTTATTTAAAAAATAATTTAAACAAATTATAAAAATCGATTGTTTCAGCCCTGGCAGACTTATTTTAGGTTCTTTGAATCATATGGAACAAAAAAGGTCTTTTGTAGTTTTTGTCTAAATTTATTCGTTTCCGAGTTATAAACAATTTAAAACTGAAAAAATCGAAAAATGACGATCTTCAAGGCTCAAAAACACAAGTAAAAAATATTATTTTCGAAATCTAGAAGTGTCTAAACTGAAGTTTAAACTTTATTTATCAGTTGTCGATAAGTAATTTGTTTATTTCATTTAAAAAAAAACTTTAATGCAGCCCGATCGCCCATCCTCTCATAAGTTCTTCATTAACAATAAAAACAATGGCAAAATCACACATCGGCCAATATCTCTTTTTATATAATAATAGGTATCTCTTTTTTTGAAATTTGAAGGTTTTGTATTTAACATTTTACCGTGCGTGAATGGACTATACAGGGTAGCCAGGCATTATCTTATCTAGTGCCTTTTCAGCAAAAACCTTTGTTTGGCCGATTGATCTAATTAATCTAATATCTAATTGCACACCTTGCAAACAGTTTATAAGTAGAACGTTTAGTCTTTACTTTACGATATGGATAAGGAAAAACAATTGAGTGGTTGTGCGTAACACTCGATATGCTATTCGTATTATATTTCTATCACTTTAGGCGACATACTTCTTTAAAAGTTTCAATGCCTTATTATTATACTGTTGTGTCGGCGTCACACAACACAAGACGATTATTTTATGAAAGGTTGCTATTCTCAAAATCTAGATAATTGCTCAATTGTAATTAATTTCGGAGCGAAGGCGTCGTCTGATATTAGGAAAGAATGAAATATTTTATTTCTAGGTACATTGTATAATAATTTATTATGGCCTTTTGAGTACGTATCCAATAAATAAGTATTTATACTTTTAATTCGGTATGTATGTTCATCGTATTGTTCATAATGCGGATAAATCCAATTTTCCAAATTTTTGTTACATTTTTTTTGTATCTCATAGTCTCTAAGCATATATCCGAACTAATATACAGGGTGTAACAAAAATACAGGTCATAAATTAAATCACCTATTCTAGGACCAAAAATAGTTCGAATGAACCTAACTTACCTTGGTACAAATATGCACATAAAAAAAGTTACAGCCCTTTGAAGTTACAAAATGAAAATCGATTTTTTCCAATACATATATCGAAAACTATTAGAGATTTTTTATTGAAAATGGACATGTGGTATTTTTATGGCAGAAATATCTTAAAGAAAAATTATAGTGAAATTTGTGCACCCCATAAAAATGTTATGGGGGTTTTGTTCCCTTTTGTGCCAAACTTTTGTGTACGTTCCAATTAAATTATTATTGTGGTACTATTAGTTAAATTCAATATTTTTAAAACTTTTTTGGTTCTTAGTATCTTTTCGACAAGGCAGTTTTTATCGAGTTGGGGCTTCTTTTCTAATATGTTTACGTAGAGATTTTTGTTCCTTTAAACCTCCCAGGTTGTGTACGTTCCAATTAAACTATTACTGCGATACCATTAGTTAAACACAGTGTTTTTAAAACTTTTTTGCTTCTTTGTTTTTTTTTCGATAAGGCACATTTTATCGAGATGTTGACTTCTTTTTTAATATGGTTCAAAATTTACCTAAAAATGCAAATCATAAATAAATTTTCCTATTATTATCAAGTCTCCATAATCGTACTTAGCCATATACAAAAATATGTGGTGGATTTGACAAATAATATGCAAAATATCTCGACAAATACTAACTTCTCGAAAAAGTACCAAGAGGCAAAGAAGTTTTTAAAGCATTGTGTTTAAGTAATGGTACTACAATAATAATCTCCATATATCTCCATAATCGTACTTAGCCATATACAAAAATATGTGGTGGATTTGACAAATAATATGCAAAATATCTCGACAAATACTAACTTCTCGAAAAAGTACCAAGAGGCAAAGAAGTTTTTAAAGCATTGTGTTTAACTAATGGTACTACAATAATAATCAAATTGAAACGTACACAAAAGTTTGGGGGGGTTTAAAGGAACCAAACCCCCATAAAATTTTTATGGGGTGTCTAAATTTCACTATAATTTTTTTTAAGATACTACTGCCATAAGAATGCCACATGTTTATTTTCAATAAAAAATCTCCAATAGTTTTCGATATATTGGAAAAAATCGATTTTCATTTTGTAAATTCAAAGGTCTGTAACTTTTTTATGTGCACATTTGTACTAAGGTAAGTTAGGTTCAATCAAACTATTTTTGGTCCCAGAATATGTGATTGAATTTATGACCTGTATTTTTGTTACACCCTGTATTATTCCATAAAACGACACTCAAACTGCAAGACGCAAGAGTCTCGCAGGCTTAGTCTTGTTCTTGCTCAAGTCTTGCACGGTCAGTCTTGGTCTTGGTCTTGCTAAAATAAGGCGGTCTTGGTCTTGGTCTTGCTAAAACGCAAGAACAAGACCAAGACTGCAAGACCAAGACCGATTTTGGGCAACACTAGGCCAATGACTAAAAACACCGCTAACTTACATTATTATGCTTCCAATTGGATTTCTCCTTTTTTTTTTCAAAAAAATATATTGATTTTTTTAACCGTAACTTTTTTATTTTTTATCTTAGAAAGTTCGTTAAAAAATAATTTTCTAGGTTTTTAAAAGATCTATAAGGCCATTAATATTAAATTCTTTTAAAATTCTCAGTCACAAAAAGAGATGGCAGTGAAAGGGTTGGTAAAGGTGGTTTTTGCATAATATTACAATTAATTGTCAATACTTAGCTCACTCAATTTTTGTCGTAAAAAAAATTTTGCAAACCAGTTCTTGGGAATTAAATAAGCTACAATTTCATATTTAAATATTTTTTCGTATCTCTAAGCAAGCAAGCAAGCATAGTGATTTAACCCAGCCTGAGAGACTTGCTCACCCCTAGAGAATGACATTCGGGTGATACAATTCATTGGGGCGAGGAAGATTAACTCCCGTAAGCAGGAATCACTTCACCCCGCTTCAATGCTCCAGACCATCCACTTACCCCCCGATAGCACTCTGATGCGCTATAGGGGCTCTCAATCAGCAAAGTGCTTATCATATGGGAGTCTTGGGTACACGGACTCCCATATGAAATCCTACCCCGATCAATGCAGGCCAGCGTGAGGCGCTCTATTCCCGCTATCTCTAGTGACTTATCTTCGATCTGTTTTGCTTGCTCGGGCGCCGAGTCCCCGCTCTGGGCTATGTCCAGTTCGGCGACTCGGCGCTGGAGGATGTGGGCCCCTCATGCCCGTTTTTTGGGTTTTGTTACTAATATTTTTTTGTGGCTTTCGCCTATTGTTAATATTTTATTGATTTGTTTAGTGGCTGAAGCCGTTTTGAAGTTTTTTGTATATTTTTTTTGAGGGATGTCTGAAAATTATAAAAATCAACATTAATAAATATAATGAGATGCCAAAGGTGAGCAAGTTGTCTTCTTTTGATAGAGCTACGATTATCTAGCCTTTATTATATATTTACTAATATTTGTTGTTTGGGTCTCCTATGTTTCCATCTATGGTACACATCATACCTTAATATCTCTTGCAAGATTCGGTTTGGGTGGTCTTCTAGCTCAGCAAATTTTGTTCTGGCTTTTTCTTCCATAATATCCAGTACTCTTATTTGTTTTAGGTCTCTAAATAAGAACCGTTCGGCGACGTATCTGGGCACGTTTGCAGCTTCTCTGAGGCAGTTGTTGTGTGCCGCTTGTATCTTCTTTTTGTTACTTTGACTTATGTGACCCCATGCAAGAGATGCGTATGTAATTATTGGCAGTATAATGCTATTTATCAGTCTTAATTTTGTTTTCATAGCTAATTTGCTTCTTCTTCCTGTGAGTCCTCTTATTGCCGATCTGGCCGCTGCTGTTTTCTGGACTGTTGCGTTGACATGTGATGTGAATGTAAGACCTTGGTCCATTGTGACTCCTAAATATTTAACTTCGTTTTGCCATTCGATGGGTCTGTCTTGCAATGTTAGCTGTTCTTCTGGGTTATCTCTTCTCTTTTTGAAGATAACCGCTTGGGTCTTATCTGGATTTATTGCTATTTTCCATTGGATACTCCATTCTTCTATTGTATCCAATGCCGTCTGTAGATTTCTTACAGCTATATCTAGGTTCATGTGTTTTGCAGCAATTGCAGTGTCGTCTGCATAAAGGCTGATTTATCGTATCTCTAATGCTAATCTTTCTATTCTGAAGAAAAATGCATTTTTACCAAACTACAAAAACTCGTTATTCGCTTTTAACTAATTTTTTTTTAAACTAATCGTTCTAAGCCGGTCAAACTTCTAGAATCTATTAACAATACATAAATCAAGAAAACCAAATCAGGTCAATGACAAATTTTAATTAGGGTGGTGATTAGGAGGTTGTTTACGATCAATTTTTTGCTGAAAAAAATAGGAACTGACATTCTTTTCATTATAAGTCACTTAATTTTTTTAGCTAGAGATTTTTTTTTATTTCTGGAGATACATATTTTTAATACTTTAAATTAGTTTCAACAAGATATCCTCGAAAAATGCAGAACGAGATGGAGCCCTCGAAATACATTTATACCCAAAGACCGGATGAAGTGAGGAGAAGAGGCAGGCAGAGGACGATTAGGACCAGGTGGAAGACGAAATTGGAAAACCAAGGAAAAAGATAGGAAGTAACGGAAACAGCTTCTAGAACAGGCCAAGACGCACCTTGGGTTGTAGAGCCAATGATGACTATGGTGTGCAAAATTGAGGGACGTAGAAAATGATTTATTGTGCAATTATAAGCATTTAATGCTTCTCGAATTTTACTCAAATGTGAAGCTGAGGTGCTTAATCAAAGCTAATAAGAAATAATGTAAAACAAAAAAAAATTGACAAATACTTTAAAAAAGCTTGTTTTGTATTAGTATATTAATGTAGTTTTAGTAGTTTTCTGTTATAGACAAAGCTCCAAATATTTTTTATGTGAATTGTAAGTTTTTTGAATTCCCTCTTGTCTTCTTCGCTTCAGCATCCATTTGGCTTGCAAATTTTAGAAGCCTTGGAGGTGTTACCAAGGAAATGGACCAATAAGTTTTCGATTTAAAAATCTTTTAGTAATATTTTAATATTTTCTAAATATTATTAATAATGCTATTAGGATCGAAAACTTCATCTTTTAATTGCCAGATGACGCTAGTCACCTAATATTTTCACTTCAGTTGCAATGGGTGGGAAAACCTCTCAGTACGGATCAATTGGGATATAGAGAACAAGCCTACGTTCTTTCCGATGAGGCTCCAATAAGAGCCGAAAATCGCGATTCAAGGGACTGGACTGCGCTCCGTATTCTAATTGAAAAGTAGGATTGTTTTGCCTTCGCATTGCAACTGAATTAAAAATAAAAATTTTATTTTATTTTTATATTGGTCTTTACTCCTTCGAGTAACTAGGTCCATTTTCTGTTGGAATTTACCAGCTGAACAGACGGGGTCGTGAATTGTAAGTTTTTGGAATTCCCTCTTGTCTTCTTCGCTTCAGCATCCATTTGGCTTGCAAATTTTAGAAGCCTTGGAGGTGGTACCAAGGAAATGGACCAATAAGTTTTCGATTTAAAAATCTTTTAGTAATATTTTAATATTTTCTAAATATTATTAATAATGCTATTAGTATCGAAAACTTCATCTTTTAATTGCCAGATGACGCTAGTCGCCTAATATTTTCACTTCAGTTGCAATGGGTGGGAAAACCTCTCAGTACGGATCAATTGGGATATAGAGAACAAGCCTACGTTCTTTCCGATGAGGCTCCAATAAGAGCCGAAAATCGCGATTCAAGGGACTGGACTGCGCTCCGTATTCTAATTGAAAAGTAGGATTGTTTTGCCTTCGCATTGCAACTGAATTAGAAATAAAAATTTTATTTTATTTTTATATTGGTCTTTACTCCTTCGAGTAACTAGGTCCATTTTCTGTTGGAATTTACCAGCTGAACAGACGGGGTCGTGAATTGTAAGTTTTTGGAATTCCCTCTTGTCTTCTTCGCTTCAGCATCCATTTGGCTTGCAAATTTTAGAAGCCTTGGAGGTGGTACCAAGGAAATGGACCAATAAGTTTTCGATTTAAAAATCTTTTAGTAATATTTTAATATTTTCTAAATATTATTAATAATGCTATTAGTATCGAAAACTTCATCTTTTAATTGCCAGATGACGCTAGTCACCTAATATTTTCACTTCAGTTGCAATGGGTGGGAAAACCTCTCAGTACGGATCAATTGGGATATAGAGAACAAGCCTACGTTCTTTCCGATGAGGCTCCAATAAGAGCCGAAAATCGCGATTCAAGGGACTGGACTGCGCTCCGTATTCTAATTGAAAAGTAGGATTGTTTTGCCTTCGCATTGCAACTGAATTAAAAATAAAAATTTTATTTTATTTTTATATTGGTCTTTACTCCTTCGAGTAACTAGGTCCATTTTCTGTTGGAATTTACCAGCTGAACAGACGGGGTCGTGAATTGTAAGTTTTTGGAATTCCCTCTTGTCTTCTTCGCTTCAGCATCCATTTGGCTTGCAAATTTTAGAAGCCTTGGAGGTGGTACCAAGGAAATGGACCAATAAGTTTTCGATTTAAAAATCTTTTAGTAATATTTTAATATTTTCTAAATATTATTAATAATGCTATTAGTATCGAAAACTTCATCTTTTAATTGCCAGATGACGCTAGTCACCTAATATTTTCACTTCAGTTGCAATGGGTGGGAAAACCTCTCAGTACGGATCAATTGGGATATAGAGAACAAGCCTACGTTCTTTCCGATGAGGCTCCAATAAGAGCCGAAAATCGCGATTCAAAGGACTGGACTGCGCTCCGTATTCTAATTGAAAAGTAGGATTGTTTTGCCTTCGCATTGCAACTGAATTAAAAATAAAATTTTTATTTTATTTTTATATTGATCTTTACTCCTTCGAGTAACTAGGTCCATTTTCTGTTGGAATTTACCAGCTGAACAGAAGGGGTCGTGAATTGTAAGTTTTTGGAATTCCCTCTTGTCTTCTTCGCTTCAGCATCCATTTGGCTTGCAAATTTTAGAAGCCTTGGAGGTGGTACCAAGGAAATGGACCAATAAGTTTTCGATTTAAAAATCTTTTAGTAATATTTTAATATTTTCTAAATATTATTAATAATGCTATTAGTATCGAAAACTTCATCTTTTAATTGCCAGATGACGCTAGTCATCTAATATTTTCACTTCAGTTGCAATGGGTGGAAAAACCTCTCAGTACGGATCAATTGGGATATGGAGAACAAGCCTACGTTCTTTCCGATGAGGCTCCAATAAGAGCCGAAAATCGCGATTCAAGGGACTGGACTGCGCTCCGTATTTTAATTGAAAAGTAGGATTGTTTTGCCTTCGCATTGCAACTGAATTAAAAATAAAATTTTTATTTTATTTTTTATGTATTTGGGGATTGCAATCTGGCAATAGCGGCTACCTTTATATAACGGCCGATAGTTCTTTAATTCTTAGTGGCGGTTATTGACAGGTTTTACTGTACCTATAACCTCATTTTAAAATACTTGTTCAATTATCCAATTGTTTAAAGTGGCAACAATATGTATTAAACATTTAAAAAGCTGTAAGTCCGCTAATGAAGACTTTAAAAAATCAACAGACCCGAACATCTTGAATCGTAGTAGGCTGATTAATACGTTGTTGCTAAAATGATGCGAAACAAATAATCATTGTTTCGTATATTCACACCGCAAATTAGAGAAAGCATATAGGAAGACTAAATATACAGGGGAATATACCATATACCCCTCTTTTCGACAACTACCATCGAATGCTATAAAAGCATACGGCCCGCTTCCTTGTTCCATCAGTTTCGTTGTTTTCGTGTGTAAACAAAAACAAAACAAGCAAAATGTTCACCACCAGCCAAGTGAGTCGTTTTTGTTTTTACAGTGACAAAATTTGGATTAAAACGTGCACTGTGTGAATTTGTGTGAACTGAAAAGGTTTAGCATTAAAAAAAATAAAATCCTTTATAAAAGGTATACTTCATTTAAAAATCCCTTTCAGGGTACATCACAGAATGTTGTCGAACTAAAGAGTTCATCATCAGTGTTGTTAACACGTTTTACAAGCTTGAGCCCCCAAAATGTAGGGTTGAGAACCCTTTAGATGTTGTATAGTTGTAGAAAATTTACATGTTTAAAAGAAATTAAGTCTGTTGTTTAAAATAATCCTAGATTTTACATCAGGTACCATAGGACTCCCTACAACAAACGTGGTTTGTTAGTCCAGAGGGCAGAACCTGACATTACGGTCTCTAAATAGCAGGGCTCTGAGTAAATAGGAACAGAGTAAATAGTTGCTATAACATAATATGTAGTTCTGTCCCCTGGACTAGCAACCCACATGTTGTGAGGAGTTCTGTGTTGTCTGATGTACAATCTAGGATTATTTTAAACAGCACACTTAATTTCATATAAAAATGTAAATTTTCTATAACTGTACAACATTTAAAGGGTTCTCACCCCTATATTTTGGTGGCTCAAGCATATAAAACCTGCTAACAGCACTGGTGATGACTCTTTATTTTGAAAACGTTTTGTGTACAGCCGACTACAGAAAATTATTATCCTTTGTGGATTTTGTTTAGCATTTTCATCAAATAAAAAGTGTCTTGTTGGTCAAATGCTAGAAATTAGCTTGTCGAGCATCAGTTCAGGATGTGCAGGGTTATTCACTATATTTTGACCCCCCTGTAAACTGCTTTATTTACAGAATTAGAAAAAAAGGGTAAAATACAAAAGTTATTCGATTTTTAAAATATGATTTTTTGACATATATATTGTTAGTAAATAAGTATGAAAAACTTTAAGCGCTAATTCTACATGAAGAAATAATGCCGGTTTGCTCTATAAACATGTGTCCGCGACTGCTTCGTTTCCGAGATAAGGGGTGTTGAAATTTTTATTTCAAACTGCCAATTTATTTATTTCTCTAAGACCAGTTGAGCTATGAAAATGAAATTTGGTGAGTTTTACGAGGTAGTTATTGCGCATTTTTTGACATACAATTAAGAATTTTGTATTCACCATTGGCGCGCATACGGGTAAAAGTCTGCATTTTTTTAAAGAAAAAAATAGTACGCCACTGAGATGATTCAAATTAAAAATTATTTTTGAATTCCAAGTTTAATTTTTGATAAAAAACCTTTCTTGCCTTTTTTTCGCATGGTGCACCGTTTTTATGCATAAAAATAAAACATATTGACGCGTATTTTTCATTTCTTAATACATTATAATAATAATTATTAAGAAATATCCAATATAATAATAAACTGGAACAATAACAGAAAACATTACTAATAAGTTTTTAACTAGGTGCAGAGCTACAACACATGTAAAAAATTACCTCCTTTAGAGGTTACAGAAGAATTTTATATTCATCATTGGCGCGCGTACGGGTAATGGTCTGAATTTTTTTAAGAAAAAAATAGTACGCCACTGAGATCTGTCAAATTAAAAATAATTTTTGAATTGCTGGTTCAATTTACGACAAAAATCTTTCTTGTCTTTTTTTCATATGCGGCGCTGTTTTTATGCAAAAAAATAAAACATCTTAACGTTTACAAAGTATTTGAACTAAGTTTCTATGCATATGGAAACTACCTCAAATACTTTGTAAGCGTTAAGATGTTTTATTTTTTTGTACAAAAACGGCGCCTCGTATGAAAAAAGGCAAGAAAGATTTTTTGTCGTAAATTGAACAAGGAATTCAAAAATGATTTTTAACTTGAAATATCTCAGTGGCGTCCTATTTTTATCTTAAAAACATTCAGACCATTACCCGTACGCGCGCCAATGATGAATATAAAATTCTTCTGTTACCTGTAAAGGAGATCATTTTAAACATTTCTTGCAGCTTTGCACCTAGTTAAAAACTTATTAATATTTTCTGTTATTGTTCCAGTTTAGTATTATTATATTGGATATTTCTTAATAATGTATTAAGAAATGAAAAATACCTGTCAGGATGTTTTAATTTTCTGCAAAAAAAAACAGTGCACCATGTGAAAAAAAGGCAAGAAAGGTTTTTTATCAAAAATTAAACGTGGAATTTAAAAATAATTTTTAGTTTGAAATATCTCAGTGGCGTATTATTTTTTTCTTTAAAAAAATTCAGACTATTACCCGTATGCGCGCCAATAATGAATACAAAATTCTTAATTGTATGTCAAAAAATGTGCAATAACTACCTGCTAAAACTCACCAAATTTCATGTTCATAGCTCAACTGGTCTTAGAGCAATAAATAAATTGGCAGTTTGAAATAAAAATTTCAACATCCCATATCTCGGAAACGAAGCATTTGCGGACATATGTTTATAGAGCAAACCGGCATTATTTCTTCATGTAGAAAATTCTCTATTCAGTAATATAAACATTAAGATAATTAAATTAATTGACACAAAAAGAAGAATGTATGTAATTTATTTAATATAAAATACATTTTACTGCTGTTAGAAAACATAAATAAAGGTTTATTGCACAAATAAACATTAATTTTTGCTTAAATTCAAAGTTCAAACTGCCAAGAGGCAGATGAGTGGTAGCTCGAACATTGAATTTATGTGAAAAAAGTAATGTTTATTTGTTCAATAAACATTTATTTCTGTTTTCTGACAGCAGCAGAATGTATTTTGAATTAAATAAATTATGTACATACATTCTTCTTTTTGTGTCAATTAATTTAATAAAAAAAACATTTTTTGGACACCCTGTATAATTAATCATGTTTATGTTTATATTATTGAATAAGGAATTGAATAACACTTCAAATGAGCTAGCAGTCGACCCCTATTCTCATTAAAAAAATAGTTGATTACGTCATCACGCGCAAGTGGATGACGTCATTAGTACGATATATATGTAAAAAAATCGAATAACTTTTGTATTTCACATTTTTTTCTAATTCTGTAAATAAAGCAGTTTATAGGGGGGTCAAAATATAGTGAATAACCCTATACCTCGTACAATAATCACGATATGCGCCAGTCTCAAACTTAATTTTTTATTTAACAAAATCTGAAAAATTTTTTTACTTTTTTCGCCCATATTTTCGGCTGTAGCTCGAGAAATATTGCTTCTACAAAAATAAATTATAGAAGGGGAAATATTGGTTTTTTAATTTTGCCTAATATATGATCAACTAGAAATTTAAAATTTGTTTGTTGTTTAAAATTGTTGTGTGAAAATTATTTAAAAAAGTGCAAAAAATGGAGTGTTTCATTTAAATATTTTCGACCCTTAAACATAACTTAAAGCAGTTTTTGCATAATAATTTTGCAATCCAGGATCTGCAAAAAAAATTACAAACTTGCAAAATTATGCTGGGCCCAAATAAGTACTTAATCAACTATTATAAATGGGAAATAAGCCACAATTTAACTAAAAAAATGATGTTTCGACGTTCACATCGGATGTCGTTGTCAAAAAACAAAATATTAATAAATTAAACAAAAATATTGTTGCTTAGTAAACAATTCTTCTAATAATTTAATTTAATCTGACTCCTTTATATCGGCAATTCAGACTGAATTGCCGATATATTGATTGTGTTAATAATCTCGCATGTCTTGCCCATTCTACGTAGGACCTCAAAATTAGTCACATGATCCACCCATGAAGTTCTTAAAATGCGTCTGTAACACCACATCTCGAAAGCCTCTAATTTTTTTAAAGAAGCTGTAGAATGTGTCCAGGCCTCTACTCCGTATAATAACGTAGAAAATACTGATCGCATCTGATGAAAGAGATTTTGGTACCAAGTGGTAAATCGTGATTTGTGAAAAGAGACCTGACTTCTAAAAAGAGACTTCATAGAACAAACGCTGATTTCCTATGCGTTGTTTCATTTCACTAGAGTCCCATTGGCTGTTTATTTTGGTACCAAGGTATATGCAGCTGTCCACCCCATGAACTGGTAGTTGGTTAACCAACAGCCGTATATTTAATATTTTGCCCTTACTGACTACCATGTACTTTGTTTTTTTTTCGTATTGAGATCAAGTCCATGTTCTCTACTTATATCTAATAAGTGAGACATTTTGTTAAGCAAAAACTATTAAACCCATCATAATGAAATTTAGCAAACGTTTCAGCCGTATTTAGAGTTTTTCTAGGCGAAATATAAAGGTTGTATGTTATGTTTAAGGGGTCGACAAAATTTTATTTCCATTCTATTTATTTTATCAAAAACACCATTTTGTTGAACTTTTTTTTCAAAATTATTGCTATTTTTTAAATAATAAACAGTAAATTTGAATATTTGAAATCTTTTGATAAATTGTCGTTTTATTAATAAACTCTATTAAGACCATTGGTACATAATTCGCAAATATTATACGGGTATCCCTACTTTTTTTGTCTTTACACGGCAAATTACGTGTAGTAAAATTCACACTGGTATGGATATGTAAATATTACTATTAAAATGACATTCTACTTGAAAATGACATCATTAATTTAAAGAGGTGGCTCTTGAATGTTCTTGGATAACTGTTATTTTTATAATAGCAAATTATTAATTCAGTTAATAAGTGTGATAATTTTATCACTAACTATGTATTCAGTGATTGTAATAATTTATATGTACAACAAAAACTAATACTCAATCGAGAAAAGAGGAAAAGTGAAAAAGTGATTTTTTAATAATATATTGTTACTATGGAACGCTTACAATTTTGAACATCTTTAACAACAAAATACTTGGATCACAGAGTATATTATCCTGGTGTATTCTCTGCTTGGATCTTCCACAAATAATACACAATAAATAACTTTTTATTAAGTTCACGTCTTAAATCAATTATTTATCAAATACACTATATGTCAATATTATTTAATCCTCAACTCAAAATATTCCCGATGCCATGTCAAATATTTAAAATTTTCACTGATTGTTACTGTCTGACTGACAGTATGCTGACAATATTCTATTCGACTGAGTGCGTTGTATGACAAAGATAGATTTGGAAATATTACCACGGACATTGTGTTCATTTTTTTTTTCGAATTCTGAAAAAACCAATAAATATTTTTGAAAAATTTAAACGCAGAATGAAAGACTACATTATTACCGAGGGCCGAAAGTCCCTTAGAATACATAAAAAGTTTATTTTGAATGAGGTATTCTAAATTAAATATCACACTAAATTTTCTCTTAGTTTTTCACCCCTTTAACTTATTAAAATAAACATTATAGAAGTTCTCAGCGACTTTCGGCCCACGCCAATAACGTAATCTTTCATTCTGCGTTTAATTTTTTCAAAAATACTTATTAGTTTTCTCAGGATTCGAAAAAAAATGAATCCCCATTTGAATAGCATTGCAGCCGAAAATACGTACCCTTCTTCTTCTTAAGGTACCTATTCGTTCCGGATGTTGGCGATCAGCATGGCTATCCTAACTTTGCTTGCTGCTATTCTGAATAGTCCGGTTGTCGATGTATTAAACCACTTTCTCAGGTTTTGAAGCCAAGATATTCTTCTGCTCCCAGGTCCTCTCTTTCCAAATAACTTGCCTTGAAGAATGAGTTGCAACAAGCCATATCTCTGTTTATTCCTCATAACATGGCCAAGATATTCTAGTTTGCGCTCTTTGATTGTGTTAATAATCTCGCATTCCTTGCCTATTCTACGTAGAACCTCAACATTAGTCACACGATCCACCCACGAAATTCTCAAAATGCGCCTGTAACACCACATCTCGAATGCCTCGAGTTTTTTCAAAGAAGCCTCGGAAAGTGTCCAGACCTCTACTCCGTATAATAACGTAGAAAATACATAGCATCTGATGATAGAGATTTTGGTAGCAAGAGGTAAATCGTGGCTTCTGAAAAGAGACTTCATTATTATGAACGCTGATCTCGCTTTTCCTATGCGTTGTTTTATTTCACTTGAGTGGTCCCACTGGCTGTTTATGTTGGTACCAAGGTATGTGTAGCTGTCGACCCTGTCAATTAGTTGTTGGTTAACCAAAAGCTGTGTATTTAATATTTCGCGCTTACTGACTACCATGTACTTTGTTTTTTTCGTATTGAGATCAAGTCCGTATTATCTACTTATATCTGATATGCGCGACATTATTCTTTGCAAACCATCTAGACTGTCTGCAGAAACTACAGCGTCGTCGGCATATCTAATGTTGTTCAGACGCACTCCATTGACTAATACGCCTTCCTGTAGTTCTCCCAGCGCTTGCTCGAAGATACATTCAGAGTATATATTAAACAGCACCGGGGACAGGATGCATCCTTGCCTCACTCCTCTATCTATGGAGACTGCCTCTGTCAATTGGTCATCCACTTTAATATTGGCAGTTTGGTTGTAGTACAAATTATATATGATTCTCCAGTCTCTATCATCTACTCCCGCTTCTTTCAAGATGTTTATGGGTTTATCATGTTTTACTCTATCAAACGCCTTTTTGTAGTAGATAAAACAAATATACACGTCACAGTCAACATCCCTGCATCTTTGCATAAGCACTTGGACAGCGAATAGAGCCTCTCGGGTGCCTAAGGCATCGCGGAATCCAAACTGCGTCCATGATACCTGTTCTTCGCATTTTTTTTATATATTCTGCCGTGTATCACTTTCAGAAACGTTTTGAGTAAGTGGCTCATTAGGCTAATTGTTCTGTAGTCTTCACATGTTTTGGCATTTACTTTTTTGGGTAAAGTTACGAAGGTCGACTTTAACCAGCTTTGGGGTATTTTTCCAGTTACGTATATTTTGTTGAATACAGTTGTTACGTACGCATCCTCTTAATAATAATTGTTTTTTTTTTTCAGTTATTTTTCGTCTTGTCTTGCTTCGCCCTCTCACAAGCAGGCATTTTAGGTGGAGGGTATGAGGAGAGTTATGGCGGTGGATATGGTGGTGGACTCGAGTTACACGGAGGATACGAAGGTGGTCATGATGATGGAGGACACGCTGATTACTATGTAAGTGAAAACGTTTTGTAACTCTCGTTCCCTCTCTTGTGGCGCTACAGCCCTGGCCTCCCCAGTCCCCCAGCATCCACCTGCAAGTATCTCTGTCCCTGTCTGTTTTTCTCCAGTTATCCACCCTCAATATCTATTTAGTATCGATTCTCACTTCGTCTATTGACCTCTTTCTTGGTCTTACTACTGGCCGACGTCTCACCATAGTTCTCATTTTTTCTGATGAAGCTACTTTCCATTTACATAGCACGACCAATAAACAAAACCGCTGATACTGGTCAGATGAAAATCCGCATTGGATGGTGGAGGCACATACGCAGCATCGACAAAAGATCAATTTGTGGGCAAGAATTGTTGCTAATACCATTATTTGTGGGATAGAACCGTAACAAGTAAATAATACTGGACAAATTTTAGTACGTTCTTTAACGGTAAAATATTGCAAAACCTCTAAATTTTAAAGAACCGCTTGGATTGACTTGAAATTTGGCATATACATAGCTAACAAGTCAAAGAAATAAAAAATGATACTGTGCCGATATGTGCTTTTGCCCCGGTTGTGGTTTTCGCTCCCTCTTGGGGATGAAAAAGTATTCGTCCAAAGTAAGTCCGGAAATTGATAAACTGACTAATTTTAAGTAACTTTTGTTCTATAGAGTTTTTTCACTAAGTCAATACTTTTAGAGTTATTTGCCAGTGAATATGTTCATTTTTTCAACAAAATAACCACGCTTTTAGATGTTTTTTTGCAAATAACTCAAATAGTAAGTATTTTGTCGAAAAAACATTCATAGCAAAAATATAGCCTGTAAAAATTAAAAAAAAATGGTGTACATATCACGTTTCTATACCTAGTAGAGGCAGAGTTATAGCTAATTAAAAATAGGTTCATATTCGTCAAATTCCAAATGGAATAATTTAACGTGAAATAACCAAAAATGAAGCACATTTCGGGGAAAACTCGTTCCAACTTATTTAAAGTGTTAAAAAAAAGCTTCATTTTTGGTTTATAAAAAAAATTTCTAGCATCAAAAGTAAACAAGTTACGCTCAAAATAAAGTTAGTCCCTTTTTTTTTGGTAAAAAAATCGGGAAAATCACCCCCTAATTAGTATCTCAAATGAACTTAATCGTTACGACTTCACAAGTTTCTTGACTCGTATATGTATTGTTTATATGATCTGTAAGTTTCATCGGTTCAAAGTCCTTATTTTGGAAAGGGCTGTAGTTAAAAGGGGTTGAACGAGTCACTGATCACGAATGTATGCAAATTTAGAAACACCAAATCTTAATCAATTTTTGTCTAACAGAAAAACAAACAAATACATGATATTCAGAAAAGCAATGCTGACTTTTTCTGTTTTTCAAGATTTTTGGTATTAGGTCTGGATCCCGCGTATGAAAAAAAAGTTGATTAATAGCAAGCTGAAAATTTGTTAATAGCTTAAGGGTGTCTAGTCGGATAAACTTTGATATATTGGAACACTGGAACAGGGGCAGTTTTAATTGTGGAACAGGTTAAAAATTTGGGACGGTCAGACCACGAAAACGGCACATTTATTTTGTCCGACAGAACAGACTTAAACTCTCCGAACAGAGATTAAACTCTCATGCAAAAATCAGACTGCTATCTATCACCTGTCATAATTCCTGTCACTTGACATATTCTACATGTTCCACTCATTAAAACGCCCATTTGGTGATAAATATCAGTCTGATTTTTGCATGAGAGTTTAATCTCTGTTCGGAGAGTTTAAGTCTGTTCTGTCGGACAAAATCATGTGCCGTTTTCGTGGTCTGACCGTTCCAAATTTTTAGCCTGTTCCACAATTAAAACTTCCCCTGTTCCAGTGTTCCCATATATCAAAGTTTGTCCGACTAAACACCCTTAAGCTATTAACACATTTTCAGCTTGCTATTAATCAACTTTTTTTTCATACGCGTGATCCAGACCTATATCTCTAACATTTTTTAAGTTATTTTGAAAAAAAAGCATATTTTTCAAAAATAAAATTTTTAAAAATTTTACATTAAAATTAAATTTTTTCTAAAATAAGCACTTTGAATCGAGAAACTTACAGATCATATAAACACAACAGTAAAATAATTTGTGGAGCGGTAACGATTAATTTCATTTAAGTTGCTAATTAGGGGGTGGTCTTCCCGATTTTTTTTGCCAAAAAAAAGGGGTTAACTTTATTTTGAGCGTAACTTGCTTAAATTTAATGCTAGAAACTTTTTATAAAAACAGAAATAAAGCTTTTTTTAAACACTTTAAAAAAGTTATAATGGGTTTTCCCCAAAAAGTGCTTAATTTTTTGGATATTTCACTTCGAAGTATGTATTCTATTTGAAATTTGGTGAATATGAATCTATTTTTCATTGGCTATAACTCTGGTTTTACGAGGTCCAGAGACCTAACGCGTTTTACCCCATTTTACCCCGAGACCACCATTTTTTTTACTTTTTTACAGGCTATATTTTTGCAAAAAACGTTTTTTTCGACAAAATACTTACTTTTTGAGTTATTTGCGAAAAACCGTCTAAAAATGTAGTTATTTTGTTGAAAAATGAACATATTCACTCGCAAATAACTCGAAAAGTGTTGACTTGGCGAAAAAGCTCTATAGAACAAAAGTTACGTAAAATTCAGTTTATCCATTTTCGGATTTATTTTGGACTTATATTTTTTCACCCCCAATAGGGGGTGAAAGTCACCCCCAGGGCAAAAGCACACATCGGCACAATATCACTTTTTTTCTTTGACATGTAAGCTATGCATATGCAAAATTTCATGTCAATCCAAGCTGGTTCTTTAAAATTTAGAGCAAAAACCGTGAAAGAATGGACTATTTAGAATTGGAGTTAATTCAAGAATTAGTCAGACTCTTTTCGGATGATATAAATCCTTATCTCGTGAATAGATCAATCTATTTTCAGCATGATAGAACACCTCCTCATTATCTTCAAGGCGTTTGTGAGTTTATCGACAATATATTTCCAAATCGCTGGTTTGGAAGAGGAGCTATCAAATGACCAGCAATATCCCCGGATATAGCACCTCTAGATTATTTTTGATGGGGCTATTTAAAAAGCAAAGTGTAATCCAATAACTGAAAGATAGCATTACAGTAGGTATAGCATTCATTTCTCAGGAAACGATTCGAAAATGTTTCTGTTACCACGTAAGGCCTTATATAATTTTTTATTTTCAGGAACACCCAAAATACAAATTCAACTACGCCGTGCACGACCCCCACACGGGTGACGAAAAACAGCAATACGAAGAAAGAGACGGTGACGAAGTAAAGGGAAGTTATTCCCTCAAGGAAGCTGATGGTACAACCAGAATCGTAGAATACAAAGCCGACAAACACAACGGATTCAACGCCGTGGTACACAAAGTCGGCGAACCCCATCCACAACTAGAATCATACGGAGGACATGGACAAGAAGCTTATGGAGGCCATCATTTTTAAAAACAACGGTAATCAAAAGTCGTAAGATGCTTTATACACTTATAGGTCGACAGAAATATCTGAAATCGCCAAGGTTATAGTGATGTTGAAAAAGTAACTATTCGTTACAAAGTACTCGTTACTTACGAATACCGAAAGTAACGATTACTATACAGAGAGGCAAATCGTTACTTTGATTACTCTGATTACTTCGTTACTTCCTACCAATCGTATCAGAGCGAGTAACGGCTATTGTATCTACTTTGATTACTCTTATTACTTCGTACCAATCGTATTAGAGCGAGTAACGACTATTGTATCTACAATCAGTACACTTAATTACTTTCTAGACTGACCGGAAAAATGTGGAAATGATAATGTTTCTACAGTATGATCAACAACTTTAATTTTTTATGTATTGCATTGGTTTTATTAGAATTAGACCAAGGCACTTAGGGGGGCAAATACAAAAGTAATCAAAGTAACGAATACTGTAAATGATTACTTACTATATCGGAATACCTATACAAAATACCTACCTACTGAGAAATACGATTTTCGATATGATTACCGGTACTCAAATACAAAAGTAACAAAAGTAATCAAAGTAACGAATACTGTAAATGATTACTTGTTATATCGGAATACCTATACAAAATACCTACCTACTGAGAAATACGATTTTCGATATGATTACAGGTACTCAAATACAAAAGTAACAAAAGTAATCATAGTAATCAAACTAACGAATAATGTAAATGATTTACTTTATACAAAAGTAACGATTTGTAACGAATATTCGAAAGTAACTATAATCAACATCACTACAAGGTTAGACTGATCGAAGGTTTTGGTTACGCGACGTTATCAGATCAATTGGGTTTCAAAGGTTTTTCGGTTTTTTATTTGTTACCTGTTTCACAGTAGAATTTCCTTCTTGCTCCTGCGTAACTTTTGAAACATTATGTATAATTTCACGGGACTGAGCACTTAGTGTCCTATTTTTCACGGCACTTGTAATATTCATGTTTATTAAAAAAATATTAAATGTATTCTAAATAAACAATTATTCGACGATTTTATTCGACAATGTCGCAAAACCACTGATTTTGCAGCCAACGCGTTCAATTGAAGTCCCCTCTCCTTGACTTGCTACCTGAGTGACCTTCGCCGTTTAAGATATTTCTGTACAATTGTACAATTATACGTAGTCAATTTTATAGTACATATTTCGATAGCCAAAAAATAATTATTTGGTCAGTAAAATACTAAGTTTAACTATATGAGCAAGTCTTTCTTGCTTTGAACTCCTAAGACAATAGACAAAATTACCATTGAAATCAAATATTTTCTTCGAAATACTGCACATTTGTAAAGTATTTATGCACAAATACTTTATAAAGAACACACGAGGTTTTGCGATAAAAAATTTTAATATTCCTATCGACAACTTGTGAGTTGTTTCCAAATTGATCTCAAGGTTTTGGTAAAAAATACAGTAAATACGAAACGTCTATTTGTATATAGCTTTGATCATTTAAATATTGGTCATTCTTGACGCATAAGCAAAGCTAATATTAGGGACAGTCAAATTAGATACACAGATTTTTTAAAAATACTAACAACTGCAATCAAAAAGTAAACTTCCTTACAATTTTAAACATTGAACGCAACAATTTACTATCTGCTGCTTGGTCTGTCACATTAAGTATCTTCTTCAATAATTTCGTGGATATTAGCAGTATAAATATGTTATAATGATGACTTGTTGAATAAAAAAGATACCTAGGGTAATATATGAAAACCATATCCTTAAGAGGAAACAGTAGCGATCAACAGGTAGCAAAAACGCTTTCCAAGATTGCGGCTGTAATTTTGAATATTTTTTCGAGATATTTGGCACACGTATTCGTAATATAAAAAAGAAGGGCGGTACAGAGCCCAATTTGAAAAATATATTAATGTGTGGAAATTACTCTGTAATTAAATAAAATATTAAAAAAACGAGCCTGTACCGCCATTAAAAAAACAAAAAAATACACTTTCTTCAAATAAACTTTTTTATCCGATGCCTAGATTTTGTGTCATTTTGGAACTACTAA